>NC_086177.1:93245000-93870000 GCF_023053635.1 Elgaria multicarinata webbii
TGACGCCACCATTTTCCTGGAATAACCCTTAGGTGCAGAAAGGGCCTCTGTCTACCAACAGTTTGGTGGTTGTGCTCATGGATTCATTATTATTATTATTATTATTTATGTAGCACCATCAATGTACTATTCATGTTTCTTGGAATCGAGTTATCGAAATTACCTTACAGATAACTGTGGTAAGGTTGAATTTTGATGTTTTGCCATTAGTCCTGGGATACCTGGAGGAGCCTCATTAGAATCATAGAACAGCAGAGTTGGAAGGGGCCTACAAACCCATCGAGTCCAACCCCCTGCTCAATGCAGGAATCCACCCTAAAGCATCCCTGACAGATGGTTGTCCAGCTGCCTCTTGAAGGCCTCTAGTGTGGGAGAGCCCACAACCTCCCTAGGTAACAGATTCCATTGTCATACTGCTCTAACAGTCAGGACGTTTTTCCTGATGTACAGCTGGAATCTGGCTTCCTTTAACTTGAGCCCGTTATTCCATGTCCTGCACTCTGGGAGGATCGAGAAGAGATCCTGGCCCTCCTCTGTGTGACAACCTTTTAAGTATTTGAAGAGTGCTATCATGTCTCCCCTCAATCTTCTCTTATCCAGGCTAAACATGCCCAGTTCTTTCAGTCTCTCTTCATAGGGCTTTGTTTCCAAACCCCTGATCATCCTGGTTGCCCTCCTCTGAACACGCTCCAGCTTGTCTGTGTCCTTCTTGAATTGTGGAGCCCAGAACTGGACGCAATACTCTAGATGAGGCCTAACCAGGGCCGAATAGAGAGGAACCAGTAACTCATGCGATTTGGAAGCTATACTTCTATTAATGCAGCCCAAAATAGCATTGGCCTTTCTTGCAGCCATATCGCACTGTTGGCTCATATTCAGCTTGTGATCCACAACAATTCCAAGATCCTTCTCGTTTGTAGTATTGCTGAACCGAGTATCCCCCATCTTGTAACTGTGCCTTTGGTTTCTATTTCCTAAATGTTGAACTTGGTATTTATCCCTATTAAATTTCATTCTTTTGTTTTCAGGCCAGCACTCCAGCCTATCAAGATCACTTTGAAGTTTGTTTCTGTCTTCCAGGGTATTAGCTATCCCACCCAATTTTGTGTCATCTGCAAATTTGATCAGCGTTCCTTGCACCTCCTCGTCCAAATCATTAATAAAAATGTTGAAGAGTACTGGGCCCAGGACTGAGCCCTGCGGTACCCCACTCGTTGCCTCTCCCCAGTTTGAGAAGGTTCCATTGATAAGTACTCTTTGAGTCTGATTCTGTAGCCAACTGTGAATCCACCTAATAGTTGTTCCATCTAGCCCACTTTTAGCTAGTTTGTTAATCAGAATATCATGGGGCACTTTGTCAGAAGCTTTGTTGAAGTCAAGATATATGACGTCCACAGCATTCCCACAGTCCACAAGGGAGGTTACCCGATCAAAAAATGAGATCAAATTAGTCTGACAGGATTTGTTCCTGACAAATCCATGTTGGCTTCTAGTAGTCACTGCATTGATTTCAAGGTGTTTACAGATTGACTTCTTTATAATCTGCTCCAGAATTTTCCCAGGGATGGATGTCAGACTGACTGGTCTGAAGTTCCCAGGTTCCTCCTTTTTGCCCTTTTTGAAGATAGGGACAACGTTAGCCCTCCTCCAGTCGTCTGGCACCTCACCCGTCTTCCATGATTTTGCAAAGATGATAGACAAAGGTTACAGACAACATAAACTGTAATTTAGTGACTGTTAATTACAGCAAAAAATTGTTATTGCTAGATGTTGGACAGCCACGTCCCTACCTAAAACACTGGCATGGTTTTAGAAAATTCTGGTCATATGAACCAATTTGATACAATGCAAAAGTGGCCAATGAATATGTCAGTTTTCCTTCAGGAATGGTATGCCTTTATTTTATTGTTTACTAAAATGTACAAAAAGGCAGGGAAGATCTCAATATATTTCAGTAAACTTGTTGATGTTTTTTATTTTATTTTTATTGGTGCATTTGCTGTGCCCTGACTTTTATGTATGCTGTTTGTTGATAACAGGGTGGGGAGCGGGGAACAGTGGCTGGCCACCTAGAAGCAATGTTCAAGCATCTTGAACATGATTTTTATTTGTTATTTGCAAATGATTGTTCTTTGAGGTGATCATTTGTTTCCTGCCAGCTTACATATTTTAATATTTGTTCTGAAAAGCTGACTCAGGTATTCTAAACCAGGATATAACCTGGTGCCAGAAACCTGGGGGGGGGAGGGGAATGTGCATTATATTCCTCAACAATATATTGCTTTGAATAAAGCTGACCAAGCTTTATGTGACTCACCAGGTAGTCACAGTCAATACGCTTCTCTGCACTTTTCCCATATGTAATAAACAATAGTTCTATTCATGCAACCAAACGAGGTGAAGTAAATGCAAGGCATGAAGGCATTAAGTGGGGTCATGGCAGAAGATCCTACAACTGATCTTCTTGCATTTATTGGCTCTACTACAGAGCCCATGGAAGGGAGAATAATAATAATAATTAGGCATGTGCTCCGCTCCGATTAGGAGCGGAGAAGCAGTAGCGGATTGGCCTGCTCCGCCTTACCCAGAGGCGGAGTAGAAGCGGACCACGGACCCCTAGAAGCAAAGCGAAGAGAAGCGACCATTTCTTGGAGCTCCTAGTTCAGGCGGAGCGCTCTGATCGCCATCTTGAAAACATTTCGCCCATAGGATTGCATTGCGGGAAATAATCGCGGATAACTGGGTTGTTTTTGAAGCTATCGTTCTGGAAATTCTTGTGCTCAGAGAGTTGTGGATGGGGGTCATTTTGAGACTACTCTCACCTCTCTGCGTCGTGCAGGTCGCGTGCTAGAATTTTTTACAAATCGGGTAAACAAACGGACAGCGCGGGTCAAACGGCGGTTTTCGCCCATAGGATTGCATTGAGGAAAACAATCGGGGATAACTGGGTTGATTTTTAAGCTATCGTTCTGAAAATTCTTGTGCACAGAGAGTCGTGGATGGGGGTCATTTTGAGACTACTCTCACCTCTCTGCGTGGTGCGGGTCGCGCGCTAGAATTTTTGGAAAAATCGGCGGGAAAAATACCTTTTTCAAAGGGCTGAGGGGCAGAGTCAGCTCCCGGTCATGATCACATGATCCCAAAGTTAGAGGAGGGCATAGGCAAAACGGGTAACTTGGGATTCTGGGAAACTTCTCTTTCTTAATCTGAACGGACTTTTCCCAGTGTTTTTTAACACAGTAGCCCCACCAAATGCACAAACACAACCTGAAATCATATACTAAGCCAAGAATAAGAGATAGAAACACAGCACTGCTACCCACCCTAACTTTGGGGAACAACTAAAAAGATGTGGTGCAAGGGGATGAGCTCCCCTAGGGCATCTCATTGTGGACGTGCCCCCACTCTCTCCTATACTTGAAGGCCATCAGAGCCTTCCAAAGAGAGTAAAACGGTGGAGCAATGCCTATCGTGAGTCGAAGTGAGCGTTTACTTCTTAGTGGTGGAGCGATGCCTATTATGAGTTGAAGTGAGCATTTACTTCTCAGAGCTGTTGGTGAAGCAATGGCTTTCTTGAGCTGAACTGGCAGCTGCTTCCCTCTCCCCCGGGCACGTCCCCCTATTGCTGGTAAAAGACAGATAGATATAGCCTTTTTAAAAAAGTTCTTCTTGCTGTTTATTCAGCAACACTGCTGCTTTTAATTCCACCCCTCCTTTGTTTATTTATTTGTTTATTTATTCCATTTTATATGCATTACTGGCTTATCCTTGGCTCACTTCCTTATGCCCCCAGAAATGCCAGCTGCATGCCTGCCTGCCTTCCCTCCCTCCTCCCCTGCCCACCTCGCAGGGATGTTGTGTGTGTGTGGCTTTGACTCAGGGGAGAAGTCCTTCCTGCGCTCACTTGGAGTTTTGGAAGTTCCAAATTTTGCAGGTTTAAGCCCCGCCAAAAAACAGGGGATGATGGGACTGCCTTGAGTCTCAGCGTGCGTATGTATCCCTGGATAAGCTTTCATGGTGGTGAGTTTGAGGGGTTTTTTTAACGTGCAAAATTGACGGAGCTATGGAAAGGGGTGTTGGATTTTCATAAATTCCCCAAAAATCAGGGGATGATGGGATTGCCTTGAAACTTGGCGTCCATGTGGACACGTGGATAAGCTATCATGGTGGCGAGTTTGAGGTTTCTAACATGCAAATTGACGGAGCTATAGAAAGGGGTGTGAATGGGGTGCCCGATTTTCAAAAATTCCCCAAAAATCAGGGGATGATGGGATTGCCTTGAAACTGGGCGTCCATGTGGACACGTGGATAAGCTATCATGGTGCCGAGTTTGAGGTTTCTAACATGCAAATTGACGGAGCTATCGAAAGGGGTGTGAATGGGGTGCCTGATTTTCAAAAATTCCCCAAAAATCAGGGGATGATGGGATTCCCTTGAAACTTGGCATGCGTGTGTATACCCCCATGAGGTGTCATGGTGCCAAACATGAGGTTTCTAACTTGAACAGAAAAAAGTTGTATAATTTTTTAGCTTTCAATGCAACCCTTTGGGGGGGGGGGGAAACGGAGCTCCGATCCGGATCCGGAGCTCCGAGCGGAGTGGAGCGGAAGTGGGCGGAGCAGGGGCGGGGCGAAGCGGCCCGCTCCGAAAATCACGGATCTGCAAGTGAAGCGGAGCGGGGGGTCCGTGCACACTAATAATAATAATAATAATAATAATAATAATAATAATAATAATAATAATAATAATAATATCTTACCTGCCTCTCCATTTGGATCGAGGCGGAGAACAACAATAAATATAAAATACATAAAACTGAATTAAAAACATCCTAAAGCATCCTAAAAACATCCTAAAATTCCACTGGATAGGGCTGCCAGAATAGATCAGTCTTTATAGCATTCATAAATGCTAAAAGACTGTTAAGTTGATGAGTCTCCTCAAGCAGGCCATTCCACAGTCTGGGAGCAGCAGAAGAGAAAGTCCTCTGGGTAATACTTGTCAGCCTAACTTTGACTGAATGAAGTAGATTCTTTCCAGAGGACCTGAGTGTGCAGGGCGGATTGTATGGGAGAAGGTGATCCTGCAGGTAGCCAGGACCCAAACCATGTAGGGCTTTAAAGATGATAACCATCACTTTATACTTCGCCCGGAAACTAATTGTCAGCCAGTGAAGAGATTTTAAAACTGGTGTAATGTGGGCCCGCCTAGGTGTACCAGTGACCAACCTGGCTGCCATATTTTGAACTAATTGAAGTTTCCAGACTATGCACAAAAGTATCCCTATGTAGAGCGCACTGCAGAAGTGAAGCCTTATTATGCCAGAAAAGATCAATACTTGGGGAGAAGCAGTGAGGGAGGACTATTGCACTACTAGTATAAAACCTATGTCACCATGGCCCTAGTAGTCTGAGGGCAAAAAATACTGTTCTTTGACTCCCCCTATGCCAGTCCTCCAGAAGCTGTATGGAGGTTACTTTCCCTCAGTGCAGTGGAGGACTCGGCCCTCACTGCCTTACACCCAGCACTGCTGAATAGCATTCACTTCTTCCCCTCAGGCCTCACGCCCGCCTCCTTCCCTCTTCCGCCACATTTTAAAACCTGCCTTTTCCTAGGAGCCCACTTCTTTTCCTCCACCACTGCTGCCTCAGAGCATTCACCACCATGTCCATCACTATCCCTGCCACCAATATGGCTGCTCTGAGCAATGCTACATGGGAGCTTTAATTCCCCAAGTATCTCAAGCTCCTGGCCAGGACCTGGAAACATACTGTTTGGCTATTAAAACCCAAGCTTTGAAATTCTTTGAACTCTCAAAATTTCCTGCATGTCTATAGTACTCAAAGTTCAGTTAAAAAAACAAATTGAGCAAAATTGGTATAGTTAGGCTGACCATATGAAAAGGAGTGAGAAAACAAGCCGAAGGCAGGGGTGGAACCAAGGATAATCTTGCAAAATATTATTTGTATAGAAAAGGATTTTATGAAGGTAGCCTATGTGTTTTAGACAAAAAAACATCCTTCCTCAGGGCTATTCAAAAAAGTTTTTACAGTTGTCTGTAATATTGAAGTGCACTGACAAGTGTTGGGGCCCATTGACACATACCATATATACCACTTTCATAGTATTATATCCTGCTTGGTGTAGATGTGTCATGGGCCCCAACAGTTGTCAGTGCACTTCAGTACCACTATAAAGCAGTAGTGTGGGTCCTGCCTTTTATATACTGCTTTCATGCTGCTTTTAGAGTGGAATATCCTGCTTGGTGTAGATGAGCCCCCAGTCAATATACTAATGCAAACACACCCACACCTCTGCAAAACATAGAACACACACCTTTCATCTGAATCTCAGTTCAGAACAATTACTTTAAATATACCTTTAGATCAGCAACTTGAGATTCCATTCTAGTAGGACTATTCAGGCTGCACATTCTTTTGTCTTCTCTTTCACTGACTTCATTAAACTGTACATGCTACTGTAATTGCTAAGGAGCCTCCTAATGGAAAAATAAAAATCCAGCACTACGTTAATAAATTAATCTCCAAGATGACATATTCCAAGGTAAATTGTCAGTGGTGGAAGACCAAATGCAATAGATTAGAATCAAGAGAGAATCTCCATTTTTTTTTCTACTTCAAAGAAGAAACATTAGTTAGACCTATAAAATACATTGATCTCTCAAGGGATTTTCTGCTACTTATCTTTTGTTTTTTCAAAAAAATACTCAGAAGACAGAGTGCACTAATTTGTAATTTATCTAAAGAAAAAGGGGCAGCAGACACACACTTGGTCTTGGTAGCACCTCTGGATTTTACTAGGAATGAGTGAATTTATCAGTTTTACTTTCTCTTGCATTTGAATTTTTTATGTGTCAACAAATCTCACAATCTGAACAGATCCAAGTCAGAATCAGAATCAGAGAACTCAATGAATGGAATGCAGCAAACATGCACAGCTGCCCACTGGGCCATCTAGCTGCTCGCCCCACACAGCCACTGGTTTGGGCCAGCAGCAGGTGTAAGGTGAGCGGCACACAGTGTGCACATTGGTGAGCTGGTCCATCACTATGTGCATTGGATTCTGCAACATCTCTTTAATAGCGGTTTATCTAAGTCAGCTAATTGTTAACGAGGTGTCACACAGCTAATGCTTCTTTTAAACATATGTTTTGGCAATGCCCAGTAGTTGCCCCTTTTTGGAAGGAGGTCATTATATGGATAAATTTTGTACTGGAACACTCCTTAATATTTACTGATGAACACACCATTTAAACTACCTATTTCCTGGAAGTTAATGCATGATCAGCACAAGTGGATTCCCCACACTCTTCTGATAGCTAAAAGTCTGATATTACATCCCTGGAAGGATAAATGCTTACCTCCTTTAATGCAATGGATTGAAGACCTTACATGACTTTTAACATTTGAACTGGAGGTGTATAAGCACCACCTGTAAATGGATGCTTAAACAGATATTTCATTTGTTTTTGTTGAGATTTATGTATAGTTCTTAGAAATCTGTATTTTCATGTGTGTGTCTGTGTGTGTCTGTGTGTGTGTGTGTGAGAGAGAGAGAGAGAGAGAGAGAGAATACATTTCATATCTACACATTGACATAGATATATCCAAATCTATGTAGCCACATTGTTTCTTTCTTTTTCTGAAATTTTATAATTTTAAAAAAAGTTTTTTTTTAAATGGCACCCATTGGCTCACGTCATGACATGACATACTCTGTGGGTAAATTAAGCCACAGTGGTCTGTCATGTCACGTGAACCAGGACAATGTCTGTACCTGCAATGTGCTTCTACAAGTTATCTATTTCCTTAGTAGATTCACATACCTTTGTGTATTACATTCATACATGGACAATGTATGAATCTCTTATAATGTATGAATCTCTTATAATGGAGGGATGGGAGAGATGGATGGACATGGTGAAGGATTTTGCAAATGGGAGGAAGAAAATACCTAGAGACCAATAATTGGGATTAAGCAGGCTGTGACTTAGACTTGGGTGGCAACAGGCCCTGTTCCTGCATCATCCCCACAATCTGGGAAAACCTCAGCACAAATCTTGCTCCTTGTGAAGGTTTGGGTAATCTAAGGTCTTGTATGCTGTGAGGCAAATTTGTGACTTCTTTGCCACCCAAGGAACCTCCCTCCCTACTAGCATTGCCATGGCAGATGGTAGGGCAGAAGGCCTTTCAAGCAAGCAGTGTATGGCAAAGTCATCTCAATTATCATGTAGCAAAAGAAAAAGATTTGAGAACTCAACCTTCATGTCTCTTTCCAGCAATGCTACCAGAAGGGAAGCTAGGAAATGCAATTACTAGGACTATTCTTTTAGGTGATCCACTTCTAGGATCTGAAACAGCAATTTGAAAATGGCAAAAATCTTCCCATTGTGAAAATGATGAATCTCCCTTTCTGGATAAGTGTTTTGAATATATGCCAGAACTGCTGCTCTGTCTGGAATATCCAAGACAATAAATGGAAAGCTTTTTCACCGTACATCTGGGACACAAAGACTGCACAGTCCAGCAGCTATGCAACAGCAATCACACTTCATTGTTCCTGGTCAGGAGCCCAGAATCAGCCCTAGTCAGTTATTAAGGCCCTGGTGTCTGTGCACAGCCTCTCTGTATTGCATCTGGTTTGATGTATTGATTTGTGTGTTTCTTATTTTACCCTGTTTAGATTCCTAACCTGCCATCCCTATCCAAGAGAAGTAACTCTCAGAACATGGAAACAGCGTAGTTAAAGCCTCTGTAATGACCATACATCTAGTATCGACAGCTTTAGATTTACTTAAGGATTAATGGAAATTAACCTTCCAATAATCCTGTCTCATGTGAACACTTAATGCAATTGGAGAAAGATGAGGTGTGAGGACTGCGTATTAGCACTTTTCAACAATCCACCCTAATAAAACATAGTGGTCATGTCCAAGTATGATATTGGATGGCTTTAAAAGGGGGTTGGGTAAATTCCCGGAGGAGAAGGCTATCAATGGCTATTAATCCTGATGGCTAAGCACAACCTCCAGTATCAGAGGCAATAAGCCTGCATACACTAGTTGCTGGGGAACATGGGTGGGAGGGTGCTGTTGCACTTGTGTCCTGCTTGTGGGTTACTGGTGGACAGCTGGTGTGAACAGAGTGCTGGGCTAGATAGAACCTTGGTCTGATCCAGCATGGTTTTTCCTTTGTACTTATTGTACCACTGTTTAATAGATACCCCAGGATAGAAACTTGAAACCAGAATCCAGGCTACAGAAGGGAAGGAGGGCACTGGTTGTAATTTAGTCAAGCTTCCCCACCACTTGGGCCCGTTCTACATCTAAGGAGTATCCCAGAAAAATGGAGAGATCATTCCTGCCTGCTCCCAAAATCCCCTGTGTGTCATGTGCATGCACAGGAATGATCCTGGGACGATCCCTGGAAAAAAAGGCAGGTGTAGAAATGGCCTTTGTATGTATTTACTGGTCAATCAGGCAAAGTCTTCCATTGCTTTTGGATTACCAAGAAGAATTAGGGGATATTTGGGTGGTCGCTAAGCACCCACCCATCCAATTCCCCTGTTGTCGATTTCTCTCTTTACTCCTACTTTGCTAAGCTCAACCAGCTTGAAGGCAAATGGATAGTTAACATGACCACAGTTACAAGGGAGCTCAAACTTCCTGATTCTTTGGACATGTGTATTGACCCCAACACCTTGACTCAAGAATCTATTTTGGTTCCATAAAAGGCACCATGGAAAACTGCCAGGAAAATTCTTAAGGCTTTGGATGGCCACCGAGGAGCAGGTGCAACAGCACACATGTGTGTCCTCCATTTATTAGATTAAAGGGAGTTGAACTGTGTAAGTACAGAAGCAATGAAATGCCTGCCTGCCTATCATGCCACCACCCAGACAGCATGGCTTGTTTTCTCTCCATGATTGTGCAAACCTGATCACAGTGCCAGGTTCGTACACCATGGCAAGCCACACTGAAACCAACAAGGCTAACAACCCACCGTGGGTTGTCATGTCATGCGAACCAGGTCAAATTAAACATTGCAGAATAGTAACAGTTAACATGCCTGGCATTTCTTCACAGTGACCAAAAGCAAAAGGGCAGAATGTAGTTTCTACAAAAGGGAAAAATATAAAATGCAGGACAAGACACCCACACCCACACCCACACACACACACAAAGTGCTTCAAAACCTTCCAAGCATCTCATAACTTATTTCAATGCTCTTCATCTTGTTTTTATCGACAACCTTCTTTTTTTAAAAAAAATGACTATAAAAAGTGTTTATGGAGAAGTCTATGAAACATATTTCTAACAGGACTTGTCTTCTGTGTACTGTTATTTCAAAATTGTTCATCACTTATGCTCAAATGGAAACCACTGGGGAGCCCTGTTTCTCTCTGTGAAGATTGCAGAGAAAATCACTTTTCACTCTTACATCCAAATAGAAGTGCCGTGTTCATGTGTGAAATTATAGGCTAGGTAGAGAAGGAAAAATTAAGGTACTGTGGTGACTAGAGCATTATAAGCACAGGGGGAGGGGGGGAGCTGCCAACCTAAGTTTGTATGTTGGAATAAATATTCTTTAGGGTTTAGAGCTGAAAGTGACAAGCCCAAATTCTCTATTTCTGATAATTCCAATGAAGGAAAGACCTAGGTCACTCCTTTTGCCACAGAATCAACTCCTAGTCATTTCGATGGAACCTCTGCAGAAGATGTCCCTGGCAGCTATTTCAGTTCTTCGGGGAAAGCTTCTCTTTCCTCCAAGAAAGAAGATTCCTCTATTACCTCTTTTACCAATATACCTCTGTGCAACCTGACTTACCCTTGGAGAGAATGCTAACAGACTTGGGCCCATTCATTGGCCAGAACACTACGGACCACCAAAAGGTTGCCATGTCTGCATCCAAGCAAGAACATCTTGGCAAAAGGAATACCAGACAAACTCAACCATTGCCTAAGAATGGAGCAGATGTAGAAAGCTTGCTTCCCTCTTCCCTGCCTGAAAGAACCATCTGTTCCAGCTGCCAGTTGCCCTGGGACTGGAGAATGGAAGGGAAACACGCTCTGGCTCCTGCTCTCAGCCAGAGATTTAAGGGATGAATTCTGTGGGAATGGATCGGTGGGCGGAGTGCTTGGATCTGACCTTCCAACCATCTGGGCTCTTGACCACTGCTTTTCTTGGCTGATTGCAGCCAGAAGATCTTGCCTGGGAACCTGGATCTAGAAAGGGATCAACACTTCCTTTAAGGATGGATATCTACCAAACTTTATAAAAGAGATGGTGCTTTGGTCTCTCTCTTGAAGGAGCCAGGGATATATCCAGAGGAATTTAATAATTTTTGACCACTAACCAATCTTCTATTTTGGAAGAGCTTGCCAGAGCGATGGAGTAAAGCATCATCATTATGTGGATAAAACCCAAGGGCATACCTCCATCAGTGGAGGGAGGGGGAGGATCTCACAATATTCTGCTTGGGAGATCCTCCCCTTTGTCCACATGCACACATGACATCCCGGGAGGAAGGAGGGATGTCGCGCCCACCATTTTCTTTCTTTTCTTTCTTTTTTAACAGAGATGAGCACATTTGCACTCCAACAAAACTGTAAGTAAAAACAAACACCTGCTCCCACTCCCCACTATGGGCATCGAGCACCTGAAGAGCTCCCTGCCCCATGACCGGTTCCTGCCTCCTCACATTTACTCACAAGGAGGTGGGAAGAAACTGGG
Organism: Elgaria multicarinata webbii; assembly: GCF_023053635.1. Taxonomy (NCBI): domain Eukaryota; kingdom Metazoa; phylum Chordata; class Lepidosauria; order Squamata; family Anguidae; genus Elgaria; species Elgaria multicarinata. Next base: position 93,256,754 of record NC_086177.1, read on the forward strand.
CCGGGCACCACACACCTCCTGTGGTCACGGGTCGATCACGAGCCCGCGGGAAGAATCAGGCTAAAAGTGTTCCCAGATATCCCGGGAAAATGGAGGGATCATCCCTCCCTGCTCCTGGGATCCCCTGTGCGTCATGTGGATGTACAGAAATGATCCAGGGATGATCCCTGGGATAAACACTGGTGTAGACATACCCCAAGTCTCCCTTTGCTTTTCATCAAATGGTGAGGCAGTGACTGTCCTGAATGGGTGCTTGGCAGCTACATCATGGCCCTCTCAATTCTGGGGATATCTGTACCCGTTGAGTTTGGCTAGTGTAGATGGTGAACATTTTTGTTCCAGTTTGCTTTCGATAAGAATTTGGCAAAATCTGCAAAGTTTTTCATATTTGGAAGAGAAAAACTTGAGATTTTAACAATACACATGTGTGAGAAAATGAAATCGGCAGGTCCACCCATCTCTACTTCTGAATAATGATATCACCACTAAACCTCCCAGTTATGGGAAGTTATGAAGGTCTAATCTCTCACACTGCCTGCTGTCTCATGTTCAGATTGGCAGAGATCACACGTGATACATGGCTGCAGCAGTGGCAGCTAACAGACAATAAATTTCAAATCTTCTCCTTCCGCTCCTATTATAGGTAACCAGTTTACCATAACATGTGATAACCTGTGAAAGTCTGTGATTACCAATGATAACAACTAGGGCTGTGCATGGACACCCCTCCCCCCCTCCGATCTGCTCCAGATCCCGATCCGCTACTTCTGGATCGGCTCCGCTGCGGAGCTCCGGATCTGGATCGGAGCTCCGCTTTCGCCCCCGTAGACTTGCATTGCAAAGGTGAAACACCTATAACTTTTTTTAGTTTTCAAGTTAGAAACACCAAAATTGGCACCATGATAGCTTGTAAATAGATGCTTATTCATGCCCATTTTGAAGGAAATCAGATCATGCCCTGATTTTTTGGGAATATTTAAAATATTTCCCCCATTTACAGAAATACAGTTATCTCGGTCATTTTTCCAGATACAGACATGGAACTGGGCACCATGACAGCTTGTAAAAAGATCCTTATTTGTTCCAATTTTGAAGGAAATCAGATCATGCTCTGATTTGGGGGGAAATTTAAAAAAAAAATCCCATTTACAGAAATGCAGTTATCTCTGTTATTTTTTCAGATACACACATGGAATGGGGCACTATGAGAGCTTCCACATTGGACCTTAGGCATGGCCACTTTGAAGGAAATTGGATCATGCCCTGATTTTGGGGGAATATTTAAAGTTAAACCTAAATCAGAATCTTCCTCTCAGGTTAACCACTTCAAAAATGAACATAAGGGACTTATGTTCATTTCTCTGTATGCCTCTGGCTTAGTACCCCCCTCCAACATTGGTATTGGAGGATGCTTCACATCAGGTGATCACTTATCTACACGATTGGGAGATGAAGTTTTCAATCAACGCTGGGGGGGGGAGGTTCCCCCCTCCCACTTTTACCCATTCAATAAAAATTAATAGCAAGCAAACCACTAATGAAAATTTCTGAAAATCAACACAAATGACCCTCACTCATCAATCTCTAAGCACAGTAAGTTTCAGGGATCTAGCTTTAAAAACAAAGACGTTACAGGCTTTTTTTTTCTTTTTTTTTTGCCCAATGCAATCCTATGTAAAAAAAAAAAAAATACAAAATGGTGATCAGAGCTCCGAAAGCAAGTGGAGCGCTCCGCAAATGAGCGAACCTCTCCACTGCCCTCCGACCCGTATCCGCCTTTGGCGGAGGCAAATCGGGTTGCTCCTCTCCCACTTCTACAACCCTAATATTCGACATAGGAAGCTGCCTTATATGAAATAGATGCTAATCTATCGAACCCAGGATATTCTACTCTGACTGGCAGGCTCTCTCCAGGCTGTCAGTCTTTTGCATCACCTGCTACCTAACCCAAGTTTTACTTGAAGATGATGGGGATAGAACATGGGACCTTCTGTATACCATTCTACACCGCCTTTTCAAAGAGCGAGCGATATTCAAACAGAATTAATAACAGGATGGTATGTGAGCAAGAAGGATAACCATTTGTTGGTCCCATCCAATCCTTCCTGTTAGATGAGGGCATGGTGATAGCTAAAAAAGAGAATGGGATACAAAGGCACAGGTCTGGAGGGATTATTCTACCAGGACCCTCCCCCATTTTTGTCTTGTATCAAACCTTGTCAAAACTAAATAAAGCCATTATTAGTCACAGCTGGCTGTATCAAATAGTCGACCTTGGCATCAAAGGGAGGTAGCACAGATGGGCCCAACCATGGGGATCCAAACTAAATCACCTTTTCTTTAGGGTTCAACTGATGTTACCCTAAATCCAGTCCTATGTATAAAGAGAATCGGGTTTTAGGATTGTAATCCAAGCCACACTTAGGGCTCATCTACATCAAGCTGGATATTCCACTATGAAAACGGTATATAAAAGGCAGGAGCCACACTACTGCTTTATAACGGTATTGAAGTGCACTGCAGGATCTACACTACTGCTTTATATTGCTACTGAAGTGCACTGATAACTGTTGGGGCCTATGACACATCTACACCAAACAGGATATAGCACTATGAAAGCAGTATATGGTATGTGTCATGGGTCCCAACAGTTGTCAGGGCACTTCAGTACTGCTATACAGCAGTAGTGTGGCTCCTGCCTTTTATATACTGCTTTCATACCACTTTCACAGTGGAATACCCTGCTTGGTGTAGATGATCCCTTGGTAAATGGAATCAAGTTCTATTGAAATGGCTGAGAATGTGATGAGAAACATATGGCAGACTGGTGCACGTTGCTGCAATGTTCAACCCAATGTGCTTTTGCAATCCTATATCCCTAACCTTTTAGAATCTGTTGAGAGTATCAAAACACGTGGATAGCGTTGCCCCAATATGCATGGTTTACTTGGACATTCAAGAGCATTTTAGCAAAATCTTTCATCAACAACTTCTGAGCAAATGTGAAAATCATGGGATGAGAGGAGAAGTCATTTTATGGATAGGAAATGGTTAAAGAATAGAGAATAGAGTAAGAATAAACTGGTTTTTGCAGTGAAAGGATGTAATCCATGGAGTCCCCAAAAGATCTATATAGACGTGTTATTTTTAACTTGTTCATAAAACCTGGAACTAGAGGTGAGCAGTAAGGTGGCCATGTTTGCTGACAAACCAAATTATTTAGGGTGGTTAAAAGAAAAAGGGACAGTGAAACGTTCCAAAATCATATTTCCAAGCTGGGAAAATGGGTACTAAAGTAGAAGATGTGATTCAATGTCAGCAAGTGTAAAGTGATGCACATAGGTTGGGGGCAAAATCCTACGTTTATGTATACGCTGATGGGGGCAGAGCTGGCCTGGTAGTGACTGACCAGGAAAGGAGTCTTGGAATTGTGGTGGATAGTTCAATGAACATATTGACCACCATGTGGAGGCAATTTCCAAGCTGGAGACCAGTAGGAAAGGAATAGGAAATAAAACTGCCAATATCATGATGTCTTTATATAAATCTATGGTGTGACCACAACTGGATTACTGTGTAGGGCCTTTGCTAGACGTAAGTGAAAATCTGGGGGAGAGAAGGGGAGACCTCGTGTTACGAATAACATGAGATCTCACCCTCGTTTACATGCAAGGTGCGACAAGCTCAAGAAGACAGCCATCGCGCACGCCATTTTTTAAAAAAAACTTTTAAAGAGCCGGCTGCACACAACAGGACGAGTGGCAAGGCAAGTGTGGTTGTTGTTGTTGTTGTTGTTGTTTAAAAAACTTGATTTCCCAGCTCCCCCCACCCTAGCCCCGATGGGCGCAGCACTCCTGAGCAGCGCTGCGCTCTGTACGCGGCTTCCGGCTCTGCACAACTAATCGCACGGAGCCAGGAAAAGCCATGGAAATGGGCCACATGCTCGCGGTCTCGGGCTCAGCCTGAGACCGCGAGAAAAAGCAGAGCCAAAGTGTAGACCTATATTCTGGGGCCAAGGAGGGTTGATCCCTGCCTGATCCTGGGATCCCCTGTGCATCATCTGGACACAGGGATGAGCCTGGGTATCACCCCAGGATTTAGGCTGGTCTAGCAAAGGCCTAGAGGTCATAGAATAATAGTATAGTAGAGTTGGAAGGGCCCTATAAGGCCATTGAGTCCAATTCCCTGCTCAATGCAGGAATCCACCTTAAAGCATCCCTGACAGATGGTTGTCCAGCTGCTTCTTGAATGCCTCTAATGTAGGAGAGCCCACAACCTCCCTAGGTAACTGGTTCTGATCACTACATCTCAAAAGGGTATTGTAGAACTGGAAAAGGTGGAGGAAGGATAACCAAAGTGAACACCGCAGTTTTATCTTGCCACAATTTCAGCTGAAGTGGTCAGTGAGTAGCAGCATCAGTTGATAAATAGGGATACTGAATTCCAGGCCACACATGCTGGTATTTTCAAGTATGATGAAACAGCAGTAAACAAGTGTGAGCATCTGAACAATTTGCTACTTTCATGCTGATGCTGATGCTGATGTTTCTACTAAGCACAGTATCCAACCCTGGTGAGGGGGCGGGGGAAGGAAAGAGTAGCATGAGGTTTCTATCCTTCAAAGCTGCTTCTTGAATTGGATGTATTCATGTGTCATGGTGGCATTTCAAAACATAACCAATGTAAAATCATGAATCCAGTCCCTCACTTTAACAAGCCACGAAATAGTAAAATGGGGACTTTCTTCCCTTTGATGTAAAACCTGCAGGACATTGTGTGACAGAGCTTTCACCTCTTCTATATATCTGACTGCAGCATTGTATCTTCCAAGCAATCTACAATTAATACAATTCGTCAAAGCTCTTATAGAGAATTGTATTTGTTAAGGTGGTATACTTCACAGCAGACAATGGCATTTGGTATTTCTCTAATCTTCACTCACATTGCCCTTGACCGTCCATTTATCAACATTCCTGCAATTAAAGAGAAAGTAGCATAAAACAATTCCTGCCAAACTGAACATCCACTAGTATTTAACTACTCTTTCTGCTGTAGTATCCTGTACATGTTGTACAAATGTGTGAGGGGGAACTGGTCTGGGCCCCATTTCCAAGGTCGACTAGCCTTAGGGTGACCATATGGTAAGGAGGACATGGCTCCTGTACCTTCTTCTCTCTGGCCTTCCTTCATCTCACATCAGTCCGCTGGTCTCTGTCCACCACTCTGCCGCTAAGATCATCTTCTTGGCCCGCCGCTCTGACCATGTCACTCCACTTCTGAAATCTCTTCATTGGCTTCCAATTCACTCCAGAATCCAATATAAACTTCTCCTACTGACCTTCAAAGCTCTTCACTGCCTAGCTCCTGCCTATCTCTCCTCTCTCATCTCACACTATCGCCCCGCTCGGGCTCTCCGCTCCTCCGATGCCATGCTTCTCGCCTGCCCAAGGACCTCCACTTCCCTTACTCGGCTTCGTCCTTTTTCTTCTGCTGCCCCTTACGCCTGGAACGCTCTTCCAGAACACTTGAGAACTACAAACTCAATCACTGCTTTTAAGACTCAGCTCAAAACTTTTCTTTTCCCTATAGCCTTCAAATATTGAGTTTGTTCTGACTTTACACTGTTGGTTTTGCCCTACCCTGTGCCTGTTTACACTTCCCTGTGCCTGTTTGCATTCTCCTTCCCTCTTTATTGTTTACTACAACTTATTAGATTGTAAGCCTATGCGGCAGGGTCTTGCTATTTACTGTGTTATCTGTACAGCACCATGTACATTGATGGTGCTATATAAATAAATAATAATAATAATAATAATAATAACTGTATAGAAAAAGGAGTTTCAGCAGGTGTCATTTCTATGAATGCAGCACCTGGTGAAATCCCCTCTTCATGACAACAGTTAAAGCTACAGGAGCTCTGCCTGTAGCTAGTGCAGCTACAGGCAGAGCGTTCACTCTACTATAGCTAGTGCAGCTTTAACTGTTGTGCTGGAGAGGGGATTTTACAAGGTGCTGCATGCCTAGAAATGACACCTGCTGAAACACCCTTTTCTACACAACTGTTAAAGATACAGGAGCCCTGTCCTCCTTTCCATATGGTCACCCTAGTCTTGCCCCCCGGCATCCACACATACAGTGTGAATGTCTGATGGGGGGCTGCCTTTGTCCATACAGATGTATGTGTAAAAGATTCAAGATGATCTGGAACCCCAATCACGCAGGGTTCTAGTTCCTGCTGTGTTCCAGATCAAACAGAAAGCTTCATACATAAATTGTATGTGCAAAGGCTCCCTCCTTGCAGACATTCACACTCTATATGTGGGTGGTAGAGGGAGGGGCTAGTTGGCATGCATGATGTTGCAGTTTGGGTTAGTCAACACTGCCTTAGCCACCATGCATTCATCCAGTATGTGAAATTTTTGAGTAGGGCTTTTTATCTTGCCCAAATAAAGTGTGGCAGAAAAGGGCAGATAGGTTTGGGCTTAGTTAGAGTAAACTTGCATTTCTCAATACTGCCCTCAGAATCTGCTCTATCATGCAACATTGCTTTAGTTGGGAGTGTAAGTCAGAACTAGTACCTGGAATCATTTTGCATATTGCTTCTATGCACACAATCTCCAGACCTGAATTTGTGAGGCTGTAGAGGCTGATGGCGTGACTGTCTCTCCTCCTCAATCTAGCTGTTGTGGTAATTTATCTGCCTGCTTTTCTGCATCATTTCCCACCAAGTGAATTTTCCTCCTCTCCCTAGGCCTTATGCCCTGACCATGTCCTAAGCATTAAGATGTTCATGAACATTTCATGGCATTGTAGCACTTCAACAAATAGGTACTCTTTTTACCAGATTGTTGATTCATAGCCTATATTTATTTTCTCTTTCTATATCCAGCATAGGCATATCAAGGCTTGACCTCTTATGGGAACTGTTCACAAACCTGCACACACTGATTTTTATTTCTTAATTTTATTTATTACATTTTTATACCGTCGAAGCTCTCTGGGCTGTTCACATAAGTGCAAGCCCTGCATACAAATTACAAATTCTCTTTTACACACGCACTCAAACACACACACTCCACACTACCACTTCATACAAGTTAACAAAAGCACTTTACAGAAATTCATGTACACAGAACACTACACAAAGCCCTTCACACAAACCTATATAGACACACATAGCACTAAACACCACACACACATAGGCAGAGACTTTACAAAATCACAAATGCTTCACACTCACAAAAATTATGCAAACTCACACTAATCTACTTCATACAAAGCATTTCACAACCACTTCACAGAAACCTATCATACAGACAGGCATGCTACAAGTTCACATGTGAACCCACAAGTGCTAGACAGAAATCAAACCAAATAGAGAAGCCCTTTAAACAAACTTCAACAACCCTATACACAAGCACTTCACACACATATAAATCCAGAAACATGAAAATATTTCTACCAACCGATATTCAAACCAATGAAGTTTGTACAAATTTCATGCAAATACACACAACTACAGAGAGAGAGAGGATGCTACCCTGTTTCTTCTGATCTACTAGTTTCAGCAACCTCCAAGACTCCTTGGTCTGACCACGCCATCATTCCTTTCAGAAGAATTTCCCTCTGAAAATTAATCTGGCCGTGAGCATGGGTTACCATAGCTTAAAGACTGATTTAAACATGAATGTTAAAATATGATATTTTTAAGGAAGTGCAAGTTAGTCAATAAAGCGCTATGTTTAATGGTCTTCAATTTCTTTAAATGTTTGTGATAATCTAAACAAGCAAAATGAAAAGCAGAAGGTATATTATCTAGGTGCAAAAAGGTATTTGCAGATTTGCAGTTAAGGAGAAACTGCTATATCTCTGCCATTTCTTATCTGATTTTTTGGGGACTGGAATAATTTATACTCCTCACCATGTAGATTCTCTGTGCTACATTTCAGATAATAATTGGGACAAATCACCTTGATTTTATTATGATTAGAATGCCCAGGCTTTATATACTATATACTAATGCCCAGAGTATGGGAAACAAACAGAACGAACTTGAACTCTTATTACATGAAGGCAAATACGACTTGATAGGTATAACTGAAACTTGGTGGGATGACTCCCATGACTGGAATATAGCAATTGAAGGATATAACTTGTTCAAAAAGAACAGAAGAAATAGAAAGGGAGGCGGAGTTGCACTATATGTTAAAAATACCTATCCCTGCACAGAAATACATGCGGATCAGACTGGGACCCCCATCGAGAGCATCTGGATTAAAATAAATGGGGCAAGGAATAAAAAGAACATGATAATTGAAGTATACTACCGACCACCCAATCAAGGAGAAGATGAGGACAAAACTTTTGAGAAACAAATTGCCAGTGGTTCAAGGAAGTGTGATGTAGTAGTGATGGGGGACTTCAATTAACCTGATATCTGTTGGAAGACAAATACTGCCAAAAGCAGCCCTTCCAAGAAATTCCTGGCATGTGTGGGTGATAACTTTCTCCTACAGAAAGTGGAGGAAGGAACTAGAGGATCAGCAATCCTTAACTTGATATTGACAGTGCAATATGGCTGCAAGAAAGGCAAATGCTATTTTGAGCTGCATTAATAGAAGTATAGCTTCCAAATCACGTGAGGTACTGGTTCCTCTCTATTCGGCCCTGGTTAGGCCTCATCTAGTGTATTGTGTCCAGTTCTGGGCTCCACAATTCAAGAAGGATGCAGACAAGCTGGAGCGTGTTCATAGGAGGGCAACCAGGATGATCAGGGGTCTGGAAACAAAGCCCTATGAAGAGAGACTGAAAGAACTGGGCATTTTTAGCCTGGAGAAGAGAAGATTGAGGGGAGACAGGATAGCACTCTTCAAATACTTAAAAGGTTGTCACACAGAGGAGGGCCAGGATTTCTTCTCAATCCTCCCAGAGTGCAGGACACGGAATAACGGGCTCAAGTTAAAGGAAGCCAGAGACAAGTTGGACATCAGGAAAAACCTCCTGACTGTTAGAGCAGTATGACAATGGAACCAGTTACCTAAGGAGGTTGTGGGCTCTCCCACACTAGAGGCATTCAAGAGGCAGCTGGACAACCACCTATCAGGGATGCTTTAGGGTGGATTCCTGCATTGAGCAGGGGATTGGACTTGATGGCCTTGTAGGCCCCTTCCAACTCTGCTATTCTATGATTCTATGATTCTATATCTATAGCACACAATGGCCTATCACCTTTAACTATATAATAAGACTGTGCCTGCATAAAGTAACGTTAAGATGCATAATTGTTCAGCACCAGAGTTTGAGGGTTAAGGTAAAGGAACTGACAAACTGATACGGTGTTTAACTCAGATCTTCTGTTGGCAGTTTAAATATGGCCTATTAAATAATAAATTAATGTTAGTGGCAGTTCTAGTTAATCATAATGAGCATAGGCTCTGTGAGAATTTTTAGCTAAGCACCTTCCGTTACAACATTGAATAATTGTAGAATTAATAATTTATATTGGTGCTATTTGAAGATCGTTCCTGAAGCAAGTAATTGTGAAAAGTTAAAGACTTCCACCTATATTATTGATGCCTGATGGCATACTTACTCTTCTCTCTGTAAAACCTGTCTTCAGTTTATATTTTATTGATTTGTTTGTTTGTTAGATCTATATCCCACCTTTGCTACAAGGAATCTAAAGCATTGTACATTTCTCTCCATTTTAACCTCCATTTTAACCTCCCTGTGAGGTAGGTTTGGCTGAGTGTCAGTGATTGGCCCAAAGTCACCCAGTGAGCTTCAAAGTACTAGTATTAATGTTCAAATTCCTTCTGTGTGATCCTCTGCCATAGGAAATGAGGTAGGTGTCTACCAGGAGTTTGGCCTTTTCTGCTGTGGCACCCCGGCTGTGGAATTAGCTCCCCAGAAAAGTTTGCCTGGCACCTACATTATACTCTTTCCGACACAAGGTGAAAACCTTTTTTATTTTCCCAGTATTTAAATATTTTACCATCCAAGTCTTTTAACTTGCTCTTTTAAATCTGCATTTTAAATCTCTCATTGCTGCTCGGTTTTATTCTAGTTGTAATATTGTAGCTTAAATGTTATACCTAAGTTGTATTTTATGGTTTTAATTTTTATGAACCACCCAGACATCTTTGGCTATTGGAAGGTATAGAAATGCAGTGAATAAATAAAATAAATAAAATGGTCCATGTGGGACTGGAAACTAGATCTCTCAACTCCCAGGCCTTAGCTAGACCTACCTGTTATTCCATGATGGAGGAGGGAAGATCTCGCAATGTGATTATTGTGAGATCCCTCCTCCATTTACGCATGAGGCGTGATGTCCTCAGGAGGAGAGGTGTCGCACCCACCATTTATTTATTTTTTAAAGCAACAGGAGCGCTTGAGTGCCAAAAGGTTAGGTTTTCTTTTTTTAAAAAAAATTCCCTGTTCCCCCCACCCTACCCCCAATGGGCGCAGTGCTCCTGAGGAGCATTACGCCCCATGCACGGCTACCGGCTCTGTGCAAGGATTCGCACACAGCCGGGTCAACCCCTGGCAAGGGGCCACACGTTCCGGGCCCAAAGTGTAGGGCTCTATCCAGGGCAGTGGAGGGATGATCCCTCCCTGATCCTGGGATCCCCTGTGTGTCATGTGGATGCACAGGGACATTCCTGGGGTTTGCCCCGGGATAAAGCCCCATCTAGATAAGGCCCCAATCTAACAGACTAACCACTACACCAAACTGGCTGATAACCTTGATGAGATGAGATTTGAACTGAGTTCTTCCCACTTCATTGCTCATAATTTTAGGGCCAAACTAGATGTTAGTCTAAGCAAGTGACTGTCATTAATTCCCCATCTCCAAAACGTGTTGTAGAAGTTCTAATTGTTGGGGTGTCCATCTCTGAGAAATCCAGTTCTTTTTTTGGTGCGATGGAATTCCACAGCATCTGCGACTTGATTTGCATTTGCAAGATTGATTTGCATGTGTAAACTTTGTCCCCTAACCCTGGGAACTTTTTCTTTTTTTGCACATTTATTTTGTGTGCGGTGAGCCGTAATTTGAACCAATTGCTCAGACGTTTGTGCAAAGTTGGCTGTAATTTGCCCCGTCTGCAGAACCTGTGGAGCGAAAATGCACAAAAGTGACCAGAAAATTTATGAACTGGACCAGCTCACTACAGACCATGTTGGGCCATGTAGCATGAACTGGAAGGAAGTCCAGGGTGAGCTAACCTAGGAAAACTCATAAAACTCCACCCACCCACCCCAATAGAGTTCTCTGAAATTCTGACTTCTTGTTTCTTGATGTCACAGTGTTACGCATTTCCCTGATACTGTTCTATCATTCCCATCAATTGATAATGTTTCTGGTCAAAGGTACTGTCGAACATCATGACATTTGGACACAACAGATTTTCTTTTGCATGTTTCAGAGGTTGCTGCCATTTTCGGAAAACAGCTGCACATTTAGGGTAATGCCTAGTTTTGCCCATAACAATTCACACATTTTAATTCTCAATTCCAAATAGCTTTGAACAAATACGTTGAAACTCACACCATGATACTGGCACACAATGGAATTATATTACCCACAAAGACACAAACTGAAAATATTTTCCCCCTATTCTTTGTTCTCGCCTATCCAATAAAGAGCAGTTAGGACTGGAAAGGCATGAACAAAAAAAGTGTGTTGGCTGGTATATAGCCAATACACGTGGGGCTTTTGCTATCAATTCCTTTTTAAAAGGATGTAGAACATTGCCCTAACAAAATAAAGTGTAAGATGAAACTTGGCATCTCTGTTTCAGCTTAGGGAGCAATTATCTCTTTAAAGGAAATTTAGCAGAAAATCTGTGGAGACTATTTTGATATAGCATTGTGCCCATTAAATGCAGGGGGAGAGAATAACAAAAATGTAACTAACTTAAGTTCCTACAGACTTAATACAATTTAATTTAGTTGCTATATTGCACACCTATTTTCAAAAAGGGGAATAAAGAGGTAAAAAGTTGCTATTGTGCTAACTTAGGGCTGTCAGAGAAATCCACAATGGAATCCAATGAGTTTAGATTTCTGTGACGCTGACCCACAGATTCCAAAACAGACCAGCTTCCCCCAAGTCATGTGGATTCCACAGACTTGCAAACCATTATTTATTTTACTTCCTGTAATTTTACACAAATTTAGTCTTAGAAAAATATGTTAGAAAGAAAAACACCAGAGGAAGATTCACACTTTCCCCATAGGCTAAAGTATGAAAACACACATGGGGGCATTTGTTCATTTGGGGGGCATTTTCACATTTGAGGGGATCTGCATATTCTTGCTAGTATGAATTGATTTTGCACAACTGCAGAAAATTGGGGGAGGGGGTGGAATCCAATTCCACCAATAAGTGTCCAATGGAACAAAAAACACGGGACAATCTTTTTTTGTGAACCGCCCAGAGAGCTTCGGCTATTGGGCGGTATAAAAATGTAATAAATAAATAAATAAATAAATAAATAAATCTGCAAAACCCAGATATAACCAGTTTTTCTTTTTAAAATCATTACATCCCTCCATTAACTACAATGTTAAAAGATGTACTGTTAGTGGAAGGGAAGCCAGAGGTGTGCACCACATGATTATTCTGTCCAAGTTGTCTCGATTCTTTAAGTCTTCATCTTAAATGGTGGATCTTATGTAGCAAAGCTTTTATTGCATGCCTGAATTAATTTCATTTCATTAAATTTCAAGCCGTGCTCCCATTTTCACCCCAAATACAAGTGCATTTTATGGGCAAAGTTCATATATCCCCAAACTTGCAATCGTATTTGCAAAATGAGAATGTACACTTTAAAAATGTGCATGGGGGGTAGTGAAGCATTTTCATGCTTAGGACAATATGGGGAACTACTTTAAAAATGTGCACTTTTTGCTATGTCTTTGTCCAATAATATCTTAAGCTGCTGAAATGGTTACGTGCCATTAACCGTGTTAAGTTTTCAGGATACAGAGCAATAAATTTGTTAAAACTTGAGCCTGTATCAGATTTTGTTTGTTTGTTTGTTTTTTTGCAAGACAATCCATGTATATTTCTGTGCACATGTTTGAACAATACTCATTTTGGAATGTACTCTCCCTTTTCCACACATCCAATGTATGTATGGAGAAGATCTAAGGCTTGTATCTTAGAAGGAAGTTATATAGATCACAGAATCACAGAATCATAGAAAAGTAGAGCTGGAAGGAACACTGCGTAATTGCATGTATTGTCTTAATAAGAGTATCTGGAGATGAATTTGTGTTGGAAAGGGAGCTCAAGACATTGTGTTAATTAGCTTCATTATGGAATCATTGCTTTAGCATTGTTAATTAATTTGCCTAATTGGGAAAGAGAAGTAATTGTTGTTGCAGCAGCAGCAGTCATTCAAGTAAAGTTGAGACCATTTTGCAGGCTTCTTCGGGTGGCTCGTTGTATATTCAGAGTAGTATTAAGTAATATAAAAGAAGACACTAAGATTAAGCAAGCTAGGCAATGTGATTATCCCACCATAGCCAAAGGCTCACCAATTGGCATAATTTATATGAGCATCGACATGGCAGCTAAAACATTTGAACATAAGAAGAGCCAACTAGCTGTCAACCAGGAAACCACAAGAAGGACATGAGTGGAACAGCACCCTCCTTCCAACTGGTGTACAAAGGCATACTGCCTCTGCTACTGGAGGTAGCATATGACCATCAGGACTAGTAACCATTGATTGCCATGTCCTACAGGAATTTATCTAATCCCCTTTTAAAGCCATCCAAATTGGTTGCCATCATGACATTTTGTGGTAGCAAATTCCATAGTTTTTCTATGCGCTGTGTGAAGAAATACATTTCATCTGTCCTGAATTTCCTACCAATCAGCTTCATAGGATGACCCCGGGCTCTAGAATCTTGAGAGAGGGAGAAAATGTCTCCCTTTCCACGTTCTCCACACCTTGCATAATTTTGTACACCTCTATCATGTCTCCCTTCACTCTTCTTTTTTCAAAGCTAAACAATCCCAGCTCATAGGGGAGTTTGCAATAGAATGCAGGTCCTAGCTTTAGTAGTGTGATGAGATATAAACCATTATTTTCAATATGGAGAACAATAATTAATTTAAATATAGGACTTTTAAAATATTTCCTCATCTCTTGAACTATGTCATAATCATATGGGAGTCCAATTTGTATCCCACATAAAATTTAATGCATGCAACAAAAGGATAGGTGTATCTTCCCAGAGACCATTTGACTAAAAACAAAGGGAAAGCTTTATTAGAATGTAAGCCTATGCGACAGGGTTTTGCTATTTTATTGTTTTACTCTGTACAGCACGATGTACACTGATGGTGCTATAATAATAATAATAATAATAATAATAATAATAATAATAAAAATATCGCTGCCTCTATTGTTACACTAAGCTGAACTTTTTTCTCTTTAGAAAACTGAAAAAAATCCCAACTCCCCAAAAATGTATTAAGTTTGTTCACAGCAACCTTCCCTAATCTGGTGCCCTCCAGGTATTTTGGGCTACAAACCCCATCATCCTTGACCATTGACCATGATGGCTGAGGCTGATGGGAGTGGTGGTCCAAAACATCTAGATGACACTAGGTTGGGGAAGGTTGGTTCACACTCTAGCCCAGTGGAATTGTAGACTCCTTTTCTTTGAGGAATTCCCCCTACTATGTATCTCACCCTCATTTTGAAACTCTCCTCATGGGCATGGCTAGATGAGGGGGGTTGTGGGGGATGATCTCACAATTTTATGATCGCGTGATCATCCCCCTTGTCTACACGTGGTGCGTGACATCGCAGATGCCATTTTGGATTTTGTTAAAAAGAAAAGGAGCGCACGAGGGCTTGAACAGAACCATGAGATTTTATTTTTTAAAAAAAACACCTCATGCTCCCCCCACCCCTGATGGGCACAGAGCTCCTGAGGAGCTCTGTGCCCTGTGCCCACTTCCCAGCTCCTCATGGTTACTCTCAAGCCAGGAAAAAACCATGACGGCGGGCCACACGTCCCGCAGTCCCGGGATCATCCCGAGACCAAGGGAAAAAGCAGGATGGAAGGTCGATATCCTGGGGAAAGGGAGGAATCATCCCTCCCTGCTTCCGGGATGCCCTGTGCGTAATGTGGATACACAGGGACGATCCTGGGGCTACCCCCAGGATATCTCCCCATCTAGCCATGCCCCACGTTCCTGCGAACAATTTGCCATGCAGCTTAGGAGGTTGCTGTTTGAATAAAAGAACCCTCCCCTCCATGGTCTCATAGAAATCGTGTCACAATTCTTTGGATCCTAGCCATGATGTATTTTATTTCCCCCTATATTTCTGAACTATATTTCTGAATACTGCTGCAATTGAAAAAATATACTGAAGCAGGATGGGGATTGCTTGCCAAGTGTTCTCTTAGTGGCTTATTTTACAGAGTATGAATTAAAGTCTATGTGTGATTGGGGAGCTTTGCATTAGTAATTGGAATTTAGGCAAATCATGAAATGCTATCCAAGCTGAGTACTATATGGGATGTATCTAGCTATACCAGTAACAGGGGTTCGAGTATCTGTATTGTTCAGAAACAGAAAACATACATTTTTAGAGGATTAAAGCATTTTTGGAAAAAATCCAGTGTCTGAGCACAGGTTTGGATGAGGTCCAAAAATAGACCTTTGCAGAATGAGCTGCTTGTGATTCCACGCAACAGTTGAAGAGCAAGAAATAAAACTGCGATGTTGCTATTGAAGAGATGAGGAGTTTTGGCTTTTATACAAAATGAAAAAAGAGCATTCAACAGCCAGGCAAGAGCTGGGAGCCAACACATTTTTGAGCAGAACAATGAATGCAGGTTTTTGAGCTTACGCTGATAAGAAAGAGCTATGAAGGGATGGCAGAACAGAATATTTCATAAAGGCACTTCAGCATGGTATGGGTTGTTCTCAAAACCATGCAGGCAAGATAAAATAGACCCAATGTGCCTGTGTTAAATTCCAGGGCGTTTGCGTTCAAATTTCCTGACAGTGAAAATCAAAGCAAGGCAGAATCACAAGGCTTCTTTCTTTTTCCAGTACTCAGATGCTTCAGAAACTCAAGACCAGTAAGAAATGTGTCCCTATTGTAGAACTCATGAGGCATTTGGCTTGTCTGTTGATCAGGAAGGATCACAGAGGGGAACTTATACTGAGCTCAACTCATCTATGTGCTTCCAGACACAATTAGAGATGTTGCTATTTATTAAGTTCATATCTTTAAAGCCCTCAATGCCATGAGCTATCTTCACCATAGGATACAGTCAGATCTGAAGGTGAGTCCTTGAAGGTTGAGATGCTGTTGCTATATTCTTAAACACCCTCTCCAGAGTCCTTGGTCAAACATCGGGAGGGCACCAGGTTGGTTTAGGTTGCTCTAGAGGGTCTGAAGTCCAATCCAAACAGATGGGGGTCAGGTTTCCAAATGTCCTGTGTTTTAGAGTTCATCCCATTTTTAGATATATTAGCAAGATTTGATGTAGCATGAAGAGCTGGCTTTCAGACTGAATGGGGGGATCTAAATTTAATTAAAGGAAGCTGCTTTAAGATGAGTCAGACCTTCTAGGATAATATTACTTACACTCACTCTTATTGACCCACAGACAGAAGCCATTTCCCCAGACCCAGTCAATGCATGGGCTTTACCACTAGGATACAATCCCTTGCTTGCTATGGCCCCTCCCCTTATGCAACATACTTTCATCGCCTGGATATGAAATATATAAAATATAACAAGCTGCTTCCAAAATAGTTAACATTCAAATTGCAATTATATATTTTTGTGAAGTGTCCAGAGGGCTTTGGCTATTGGGTGGTATCCAAATGCCATGAATCAATCAATATATAAACAAATGAGTGATGTTGGAGAAATCTTCAACAGAATCAAATGAGTTCCTAGTTCTATGAAGCTGACCCATGGATTCTGCAGAAGTCCAGATTTTCCAGAGTTAAAAAAAAAAACACTTTCTGGAAATTTGCAAAATTTAGTCATAGAAAAAATACATTCAATGTAAGCCATGAGCTGAAAATGTCCCCCACAGGCTAAAGAATAAAAATACACATTTGGGTAGAGGGATTTGCACATTTGGGGCATTTCATGAGTGTGGATTTGTGCAAATTCACATTTGCACAAATTTGGGATATTTGGGGGGGAAACCTGATACTGCC
This sequence comes from Elgaria multicarinata webbii, assembly GCF_023053635.1. Taxonomy (NCBI): domain Eukaryota; kingdom Metazoa; phylum Chordata; class Lepidosauria; order Squamata; family Anguidae; genus Elgaria; species Elgaria multicarinata. The sequence goes on from NC_086177.1 coordinate 93,273,972, forward strand.
ACTAAGCAGACAGCAGAATTAAAGGCTCCTGACAATCCATGAAACAGAGACAAAATGAATTTTACAAAATCCATACATCCCTTAATCAAATAGGGGTGTGAAGTATCTCACACAGTTGAAATGTACATCTTTACTGCATACTGCTTGGAGAGAGGCCATTTAGTTATTATTCATTCATTTCCCTTTGATAAAAGGCATGAAATGTTAATCTTGATTTAAGATTTAACAGTAGTATTGAAAAGTTTTGTTTATTGGAACTTTGCCTTAATTGTGTTTCGTAATTATAATGGCAACATGTGGGTGCAAAGAGAGTTTATTCCTGACTTAAGAAGCTTTTTCTCTCCCCCCCACCTCTTTTGCTGAAGAGTAGAAAATACATTTAGTAAATTTATAGGAGAATTATGAAAGGCCAGAAGCTCTGGAACCACAAGCTGTTTTTATTTAAGTTGAAGCTTGGAGTCTGACTGAGCTACTAGTATGGATGGAATTTGTTCAGGTTGAGTTGAAAAAGTTATATATGTGTCTTTTTGGAGAAAATGAAAGGGGAAGAAAAGGTTGAATAAGCTACTAAAAGCAAACTATATGCAAAGGAAAAATCCATAATCTGCAACCTTTCCCTTTCAAAAATGAAAAAAAATGCATTAAAATTTAAAATAACCTTTTCAGAACAGGAGCTTTTTGTGAAATTCCATCCTTATTGAATAAAAATGGAGTGGCATTTTACATAGCTTTAAACACTTAATCCTGGAGATATATATATATATATATATATATATATATATATAAAATTACAGGAATCCCAGTTTGTTCATATAGTTTGTCCAGACAAGATACATACATAACAAATAAAGGGAAGAGGAAAAAAGAAGAAGAAAACCTGTCCAAGGCTCAACATGTCCTTGACCATTTTTTTTAAAAAAAACAACAACAACTACCAGGAACAAAATAGTAATCATTACAAAATGCAAAAGTCGTGTCCTTAGAAAAGATAAGAAGAAGCATTCTGCTCTCTGAAGTATGACCTTCCTAGCAACAACAATGAAACAAACAAGTCCTGGCAAGGTTAAAAACCTTCTAACACTCTTAAGATAAACCATTTCCAAATATTTTTCAGAAAAAAAAATGCTGTGCCAAGGTACGTAATACATTTCAGAACACTAGTCAACACCTGGGCAGATGTGTTTTCTATTTGCTGTGGATGGGAAAAAAACCCAAATCCTATGCCCATTCTGGGATGACTCAGAAAAAAAACACAAGATTTCAGCCTTGAAAAATGTGTAACACAGGACACTTTTTTTCCCCAGGAGGGAAGATTTCCCACTGGTTGTGCTTTGGGCCTTGCCTACCAAATCTGGTTGACAATAGCCCAGCCACTCACATGATTTCTGGCATGGTTGGGCAACCAAGATTGATGATCCCCTCATCACCCATCTGCCATGCAGGCACAGAGCACCCGGCCCTACAGCCAAGGTGGAAATCCCTGTTAAGGGCCTGGCAGCCATGTTTTTGTTTGTTTGTTTGTTTGTTTTTCTTTGTTTGTTTGTTTGTGTTTGTTGCCAATGGAAGATTTTATAGTTTAAGCAAGGTTCTGCCTTTCACTATTGAGTTTGATATCCTGTTAGCTCGGTATTCTTTGAACTGTTTTACTTTCGCTTAGGAAATTTACTTTTATTTTGAAATAAAATTATAAAAAGAAATAACAGCAGCAAAAAGAACACGCATACATATACTAAAACACACATCTCTCTAGCAGTCCTTAGTCTCCTCAGCTTCCCACAATCCTCTTCACCTGTACTGCTGCCAAGCCAGGGAAAGATGTCAGTCCAGAGCTGAAGTACGTCTAATTTGAAGCACCATGTTTGAGGAAGGATATTGACAGCCTGGAGCTTACCCTGGGGTGGGGGACAAGGATGGTGAGTGGCCTGGAAACCAAGTCCTATGAGGAACTCTTGAAAGAGCTGGGTATATTTAGCTTGGAAATGAGAATAAAAAGAGAAGTGTAACAGTGGACTTCAAACATCTGAAGAGTTGTTATGCTGAAGAAGGACTTGTCTGTTGCTTCAGATGGCAGGACTCAAACCAATGCATGGAAATTGCAGGGAAATAGATTTCATATATGCCCTAATACTTGGCAGTGGACTAGACTGCCTCAGGAGATGGTGAACTCTCTGTCACTGGAGGTATTTAAGCAGAGGCTGGACCACATGGGTGGAATGTTTATGCATTCCTAGGAGTTATGTTGGAAGCAACTACAGAGGCATCAGCAACATGGAAAAACAGCAGCAGCAACAGGAATGCATAAACAGGGTGCTAGTTAATGAAACATATGTCCAAGTCCATGACTGCCATAGATCACTTCAATAACTCTAAAATAATGACTGGAGGAGATGTGACCTCATCCTGATGACATAGCCTGGACTAATTTTATTAAGTCTCTACATTTAGTTTCTAATTCTAAAATGCATAACCACTGCCTGCATGCCAACGAGCTATTATTCATAAATAAAGACATTTTTATCAAGTATTTATTAGAAGTATGAAAGAGCCAGCTGATTCATCTTCCCCTAATAAAATAAGGTAAATTAACAATGAAAATATTTAAACTTTTGCAGGACTTTAAAGTAATCTCTACTTAATTTGAGTCCTGATGTATCAATATTATTCTGTCCCTGTTGAAGGCATCCTTAATATATATGCACCTTGGATGCCAAATATTGACGTCCAGAGTTCTTAAGCATTAGACACAGGGCTCATCTACACCAAGCAGGATATCCCACTATGAACGGTATGAAAGTGGTATATAAAAGGCAGGGGCAACACTACTGCTTTATAGCAGTATTGAAGTGCACTGCAGGATCTACACTACTGCTTTATAGTGGTAATGAAGTGCACTGACAACTTTTGGGGCCCAGGACACATCTACACCAAGCAGGATATAATACTATGAAAATAGTATATGGTATGTGTCATGGATCCCAACAGTCCTCAGTGCACTTCAGTACCACTATAAAGTAGTAGTGAGGCTCCTGCCTTTTATATACCACTTTCATATCACTTTCATAGTGCAATATCTGCTTGGCGTAGATGAGCCCATATACACCCATTCTGAAAACAGTGACTTTCCCCAGAACGTTTTAACTTCAAGGAGGATGGTTCTGAAGAAGTCTTTGGCAAGAAGCTAGCTAGGCCAACCTTCTCTCGCCTTCCTTTAGCTCTGCCCATTTGAGTCTGTGGCGGAGTCTAGAATCAGCCAGCCCTGAAGTGCCCTCCCGCTCTGAAGAACACTGATTTCCCACAGACTGTATGTTGTTAACATTTTCAGTGATAACGTTTGGTGAAAGTTCATCCCCAGCTGGTGAAGAGCCCATGAGAATTACCTCCCACCTCCCATGTAGACCGGTACATTTCTGGTGTTGTCTCTTCTGCTTCAGAATCTGATTCCAATTGATCGCCAGAAACTCCTTACCCCAGCCCAAGGGGAACAGGCCTAAGTCATGACAATGATTCAGAAAAAGCCAGTCCATTGTGGAACGCACAGGTTGGATTCATAGGGCTCATCTACACTAAACAGGATATTCCACTAAAACTTGATGTTGTGCAGACTTCTACTGTTACTTTCTACTGTTAGTTTTACCCTACCCTGTGCCTGCTTACCCTACCCTGTACCTGTTTGCATTCTCTTCCCCTCCTTATTGTTTTACTATGATTTTATTAGATTGTAAGCCTATGTGGCAGGGTCTTGCTATTTACTGTTTTACTCTGTACAGCACCATGTACACTGATGGTGCTATATAAAATAATAATAATAATAATAATAATAATAATAATAATAATAATAATAATAATAGTAAAAGGCAGGAGCCACACTACTGCTTTATAGTGGTACTGAAGTACACTGACAACTGTTGGGGATCATGACACATCTGCACCAAGGAGGATATAACACTTTGAAAGTGATATGGAAGTGGTATATGGTATGTGTCAATATGCCCCAACAGTTGTCAGTGGACTTCAATACTGCTATAAAGCAGTAGTGTGTCTCCTGCCTTTTATATACCACTTTCATACCACTTTCATAGTGGAATATCCTGCCTGGTGTAGATGAGCCGAAAGAAATCCAAATTCATCTGAATTTATTGTGAATTTCTCCAACATCCCCAGTCAGTTTGAGTTATGAAAATATTAACATTTGTTGGATCAAAGTATGGGATTGTATATATTCGGGAATTATGAACCTCCTAGACTCAGCCTACGAACAGACTAATTTCAAGCTTTGGCAATGTACCTAATGCAAACACAGAACACAGACATCTAACTACTCAAACATGTTTGCTTAGGTATAAAAATCTCATTACACATTATTTTGGAAGTTTTAGACCTCATACTTCCACTTTGAATTCCAATATGGTGATATTTCTGCTGTGCTTGAGAGTGCATACTGGATGTCAATTCAATAGGTTTTTTCTTTCAGGAAAATAAGAAAAGAGTAATAATCAAGCTGGACATTTTCAATTATAATTAGCAGCACTTAAACATTAGATATGCAAATTAGCAATGCTCCAACAAATTGGCTGTTGGCTCACAGATTTGTCTTTGTTGAAAAAATAGAACTGGGGTAAGCCACAAAAAAGAAAGCAAATGCAATTTAGGCACTAGAGTATGAGTCTTTAACATCTGACTTGACAAAATGATAGAGTTTATTATGATAATTTGATGTGGCTTCTTGTTTACGAGGTAATAACCATATTCTAAACTAATAATCTCCAAGGCCAAAAGTGTACATTAGCTGAATATATAATTATTACTGAGTCAGAAAAGCTTCAAATTACTATTACTTTGTAATAATGCTAATTATATATTATTGGAATGTGTAGAAGACAGACATAGTATAATTGACTTAAAAATAACAATGACTGTAAACAGAAGCAAAATTAAGACAGCCTTTTTGGTTTGGGGATTCTGTATGACACCTGTAAAAGTCATAATACTTTAGAAATGTTCCACAGATACTGAAAATTAAGCTAAGTTAGCTGGCTTCCATACTATCACTGTGGTCCAGTGGTCCTTCTGCCCAAATGAAGGTGCATATGTTTTCATGAAACAGATTCCCCAACTTGGTGCCTTCCAGATGATTTGAATTTCCATTCCCATTAACCATAACAAGCATGGTCAATGGGAGTGGTAATCCTAAACATCTGTAGGCACCATGTTGGAGGGCATCATAAAACATATGTGCATAGATAAAACATTTTGAACATCTCAACAACCTTGCTTTGAATAGAACCGAGGAGCCCTTGGTCCTACTGAGAAGCAGTCATTGGATTCACTCTCAAGGTGTCATCTTTTGAATAAGCACATCTCATCGAGTTCAATGATTACTGCCCCTGCCTTGTACCATTATTCTCTCCAGCTATCTCTTTTAAAGCCAGCCTGGTCTGAAGGCATGTCCTCTGCAGATTTGTGTCTCACTTTACTCATGTTCTGCAAGTCACGGGTTAAGGGGATCTTATAACTTAAGAGCCAGTGTGTAACAACTTATTCTTTTGCCTAGTCCTTTGCCCAGAACAAAGGATATTGCACAAGATTAGGGATGTCCATCACTGGGAAATCCATTTATTTTTCAACTCGACTGAGTTGTGTGGCATATACAACTTCTTTTGCATCTATGAGCTGAATTGTGGATTGTTCCTTAGACTCTGGCAACCTTTTGCACATTTTTTAAGATTCTGAAATTTGCATAAATTTCTGAGCAATTTGTGCAAATTACAGTCAATTCTGTGCACATTATGCAATTGCAGCCATAATTTCTGCAAATCTGACCATCATCTGCACAAATTGCTCAGAAATTTGTGCAAATTGCAGAATCTTCCAAAAAATGAACAGGATTTCCAGAAAGGCTGCTGGAGTGCCCAACACACTGCAGGTTCAGTTGGGTGCTGCAGCTGGAACCCAAATGAAATCTATGGGTTTGAGCCTAGGAAAACTCATCCAATTCCATCCCCTCCCCCAGATTTCTCCAACATCCCAACACCAGATGCAGTCACTCAGGCCATGGCTAGACCAGGCCTATACCCCGGGATTGTTCCGGGATCATGCCTGTGCATTCAAATGACACACAAGGGATCCCGGGAGCAGGCAGGGACGACCCCTCCATTTGCCTGGGATAATCCTTAGGTCTAGCTAAAGCCTCAGTTACAAGCATGAATTAGCACACTCGCGCACGTGCACACACACACACACACGCAAAGAATGCAAAGGATATTGCCTAGCCAAGAGTGCACAGGAGAAATCCTAACTTTAATCAGAAAATCACAAGGAAAGTAGAATGGGATTGAGTGAGGCATAGGCTGAGGCAAATGCAGTGTTTGAGAATGGTTGAGATTGGAGTATAGGCATTAGGAGAGAGAACCTTACAACAGAGGGGCCACTTGCAATACACAGGAATCCATTCCCGTACCTGGAGTTGAGGAAATTGGCCTCGTTTTAGGATTGTAGAAGCAGATGGAAAGAGAAACAGCTATAAATCTTTTGATGAGAACAGATATTCAGTTCATCTCCTGAAGAGGCAACGCCAGACCTCTTAGTGAGTGTGCAGTGGCAAGGAGTTTTGTTAAGTGCAGAAAGCCCCTGAAGAAGGAGGTATTCTCTGAAACATTGGTCAAGTTGGTACAAAATGAACTGGAACCTGTGTCACCCTATACCACTTCTGTTATTTTTGGGCTACTTTTGGAATCTCTTTTTTTTTTCTGACAGGCTTTATCATTTATATGGCAGCTGAGTACAACATGTTCCTTTCCATGCTGGAAATAGTTGTCCCTGTTGAATGTGGCCAGAATTTTGAGAATTTTGTTTCTATTCATTTTTAATAAGAATTTCCAAAATTTGCAAATTTCTTCACAAACAGAATGAAAAGAACTTGAGCTTTTAAGAAAAAAAAGTTCAATATGTCAGAATTGTCTACCCATGGCCTTCTGCGGCTGTAGACTGGTTAACCAATGCTCTTGGAATCACATATGAGAGGGTTTTTAAGCATCCACCATATGGAAAGTGGTTTTCAGTATCTATCCTTACTTCTATGTAAAAATGTACTAGTATTTAGGTTCACAATACGTACTACTATTTAGGGTCACAGTAGGTTGGAAGATCACAGTCCTTAGGTCATGAACACAATTGTACTACACACTCTAATGGACCCTAATAATTTCCCTTGATTTCACACTGGTGAATCTACTTACAAGGAAATACACACACACACACAAAAACCATATTGTCACTTTCAGCTAGTCTCAGGCCCTTTCTACACTTAAGCAATATCCCAGGAAATGGAGGGATCTTCTCTGCGTGCTCCCAGGATCCCCTGTGTGTCATTTGCATGCAAAGGGATGATCCCAGGATGATCCCCGGAAAAAAGGCAGGTGTAGAAACAGCCTCAGTCACCTTCTAGATATTGTGTAGCTGCACAGTAAGCACAATTAAGAAGTCAATCTTAGCCATTTTAACTAGCTAACCTCAAAGGAGGTCTATTGTGACCAAACACTATCTAATCATAAAAAATAAAAATGTACTAACAAAATATGTTCCTATGCTAAACAAAAGGAGATCCTTCTTCTTCTTCTTCTTCTTCTTCTTCTTCTTCTTCTTCTTCTTCTTCTTCTTCTTCTTCTTCTTCTTCTATCACTAGGATGGAATATATTGGCCAGGCAATAAAAAAAAGATAATTTACCAAAACTACAGGTGTTACAACATAAATGATATACACACTCAATCTGATTTTGCAAGTTAAACAGTTAGGAGCTCCCTCTGTGTGATTGCAGCAGATGCTACTGTCTGTGCCAAGAATTGAGACTCTTTACTGAAAGGGAATGCAAATTGGGCAGGTTAATAGGCCAGTGCATATAATTACATTGGTTTAAAAGTAATTCTGTTCATAGTTGCAAGCATGTTACTCAAATGGATGGATTGGGCCAGGCCCCATGCGCTGATCTTCTGAGTGTTCAATGCCTCAATCTTAGATTTAATGATGCATTACAATCTAGCCCATATAGAAACCACCATTACTAGGGATGTGCTCCGCTCCGATTAGGAGCGTAGAAGCAGTAGCGGATTGGCCTGCTCCGCCTTACCCAGAGGCGGAGTAGGAGCGGACCGCGGACCCCCTAGAAGCAAGACGAAGAGAAGCGACCATTTTTCGGAGCTCCGAGTTCAGTCGGAGCGCTCCGGTCGCCATCTTGAAAACATTTCGCCATAGGATTGCATTGCGGCAAATAATCGCGCATAACTACGTTGTTTTTGAAGCTATCGTTCTGGAAATTCTTGTGCACAGAGAGTCGTGGATGGGGGTCATTTTGAGACCACTCTCAACTTTCTGCGTTGTCTGGGTCGCGGGCTATATTTTTGTGAAAATCGGGTCAACCGCGCGGCTCAAACGGCGTTTTCGGCTTTTCGCCCATAGGATTGCATTGAGGGAAAGAATCGGGGATAACTGGGGGGGGGTTTAAGCTATCGTTCTGAAAATTCTTGTGCACAGAGAGTCGTGGATGGGGGTCATTTTGAGACCACTCTCAACTTTCTGCATCGTACGGGTCGCGGGCTAGACGTTTTTAAAAAATCGGCGGGAAAAATACCTTTTTCAAAGGGCTGAGGGGCAGAGTCAGCTCCCGGTCATGATGATCCCAAAGTTGGAGGAGGGCATAGGCAAAACAGGTAACTTGGGATTCTGGGAAACTTCTCTTTCTTCATCTGAACGGGCTTTTCCCCGTGTTTTTTAACACAGTAGCCCCACCAAATGCACAAACACAACCTGAAATCATATACTAAGCCAAGAATAAGAGATAGAAAAACACAGCACTGCTCCCCACCCTAACCTTGGGGAACAACTGAATCGATGTGGTGCAAGGGGATGAGCTCCCCTAGGGCATCTCATCATGGACGTGCCCCCACTCTCTCCTGCACTGGAAGGCCATTAGAGCCTTCCAAAGAGAGTAAAACGGTGGAGCAATGCCTATCATGAGTTGAAGTGAATGGTCACTTTTCAGTGGTGGAGCAATGCCTGTTCTGAGTCGAAGTGAGCGTTTTACTTCTTCTCAGAGCTGTGGCTGTCAGTGTCTTGAACTGGCAGCTACTTCCCCCTCCCCCGGGCACGTCCCCCTATTGCTGGTAAAAGACAGATATAGCCTTTTAAAAAAAGTTCTTCTTGTTGTTTATTGAGCAACACTGCTGCTTTTAATTCCACCCCTCCTTTGTTTATTGATTGATTTATTCCATTTTATATGCATTACTGGCTTATCCTTGGCTCACTTCCTTATGCCCCCAGAAATGCCAGCTGCATGCCTGCCTGCCTTCCCTCCCTCCTCCCCTGCCCACCTCGCAGGGATGGTGTGTGTGGGGTGCCCGATTTTCAAAAATTCGCCAAAAATCAGGGGATGATGGGATTGCTTTGAAACTTGGCATGCGTGTGTATATCCCCATGAGGTGTCATGGTGCCAAACATGAGGTTTCTAACTTGAACAGAAAAAAAGTTGTATAATTTTTTAGCTTTCAATGCAAGCCTATGGGGGGGGGGAAACGGAGCTCCGGATCCGGATCCGGAGCTCCGGGCGGAGCGGAGCGGAAGTGGGCGGAGCGGGGGCGGGGCAGAGCGGCCCGATCCGGAAAATGGCGGATCTGCAAGTGAAGCGGAGCGGGGGGTCTGTGCACACCCCTAACCATTACCCATAAACAAAAGAAAACAAAAAAGGTATTGTGATGACCAGTGAGAAGAGACAAGAACAAATTAGGGTGACCATGGCCGTTTCTACACCTGCTTTTTTCCTGGGATCGTCCCAGGATCATCCCTGTGCAGCCAAATGACACACAGGGGATCTCAGGAGCAGGCAGGGACAATCCTTCCATTTCCCTGGGATAATCCTTAGGTATAGAAAGGGCCCATGTCAGTTGCAGAAGAGGCAACAGTGTGTTGGCTCAGTCAGAAGAGGCTTGGGCAGGTAGGGTATGATATGTCCCACGTGCCCTTCTGAGAAAGAAAATAAGTTTCTCAGGGCTCATCTACACCAAGCAGGATATTGCACCATGAAAGCGGTATGAAAGCAGTATATAAAAGGCAGCAGCCACACCAAGCAAGTTATAGCAGTATGAAAGCAGTATATGGTGTGTGTCAATGGGCCCCAACCATTGTCAGTGCACTTCAATACCGCTATAAGGCAGTAGTGTGGCTTCTGCCTTTAATATAGTGCTTTCATACGGCTTTCATGGTGCAATATCCTGCTTGGTGTAGATGAGGCCTCAATTTCTGTTCATCAGTTGAGTAAAAACTTGAGCCCTATCCAGAATGTTGGAAAGCAGTTCAAATGTGCGGGCACCCCACCTCCCTGTGTGTGCGACTTTCTGAAGAGATAATCCAGTATTTAGGGATGGGTGGACACATTACGTTCAAGCTCACTGATGTTGTCCAAATTCTTCCTCATTAGGCCTAGTTCACATTCCGGAACACAGCCATCATTTGGGGGAAATGCACATTTTGGATTGTGGGGAAAAATGCATTTTTAAAAGTGCACAACCAAGGCACATATTTTTCCTGCATAGGCTACAGCATGAAAATGCAGAGTCTGGGGGAAATTCCATTGCTGCAAGTGTGCATTTTTGGAATGCAAATGTTTTTGATCAGGAATGGAATAAAAATAAAAATTAAAAATAAATAAATCCCAAGAACTGCAGTCCTACTCAAATTCATGTTTGGAGTTGAAAACATGACCTATTTGCATGACTTGTGGACAGCAGCGAAATTTTCATACATCCCTGTCTGAATCCATGGACCCTCTCCAGACTTTTGAGAATGCTGATTTTTCAGAATTCTCAATCATATGGAAATCTTTTACAAAATCAGGAGTCTCTCATCTTCGTAAATTTGCCCCCCACAAGTATTGGGTAATGAATACAATGAAAGATGTGTGTGGCTAAAGGTCTCCCTCTCTCATGCATTAATTTTCTAGGGATGGCCGAACCCTCCTGTACCCTCCCTGTGTGCTATACTCTAGACTCATGCTGCTTACCTGACCTCAGTTGGCAGGCAGGTGAGCCACTGGACAGGGCAGTGAGTAGGCAGGCAAGCAACAGGTACACAGTGCATGGCACACAGCGTTGTTGTCTTTCCACCAGATGCCAGTCCACAGCACACATAAATGGTGTATTTATGACCAGTATTTGCACAAAATGGGGATTTACAGAAAAAGCTTACTCTGGATTTTCGGCAAAATGGCGGCTGGCAGGTAAGCAGTGATCCCCACACTTGACCGTTTTGGCATGTGCTGACTCAGGCAAGTACAGGTGTCCACGGACTGGCATTTGGTGGAAACCCGATGAGCTCAAACCCCAAACAGATATCCTCTGACATCCCTAATTTAAACTCTTTTTTGAATTCCTGAATAGAGTTTGGGTTGTCTCTATATTCAGTTCATATGCAGTAACTGTAAACTAAATAACTGTTATCCAGTGCTTAATGTAGGGAGTTTTAACCCATATTTTAATTTAATGTTTTAGCTGTCTATACTTTGATGTGCTCATATTTGATTTTTAGATGTTTTCATATTGTCCATTTCGTTGTTTTAATTGTTTGTTTTATTGTTGTTAGCTGTCTTGGGCATACTTTATGGAAATGCATGGTATAATATTATTTATTTATTTATTTAAAACATTTGTATCCCACCCTATATCACTAGGATCTCAGGGCAGCATACAGATAAAATCATACAATATAAAACAATAAATATACACAGCTAAAAACAAATTAAACCATTAATCAAGTTAAAACCAATATATAATTTAAAAGCAGTAAAAACAGTTTAAAAAGTTAAAACAATGTGCAAGCCAGGTGAATTTAACCATTAAAGGCTTTATTAAAAAGCCATGTTTTTACTTGGCACCAGAATAGAGTCAGCGTTGGCGCCAATCGGGCCTCCAAGGGGAGAGCTTTCCACAGTCGGGGTGCCACAACAGAGAAAGCCCTCTCCCATGTCCCACCATAGCGTATGTGTTGCATTGGTGGGATGTGGAGGAGGAATCCTCCAACAGATCTCAAGTCTCGGGCAGGCATATATAAAGAGAGACGCTCTTTCAAGTATCGAGGTCCCAAGCTGATTTATAACATTGTAAAATCAATGAACACATTTCCAAACAATTAAGTTAAAGGTATTTCTGAAATTACAATAAGTTATTGGAACATTTTCAACTTTCCTGTTATCTATGATACACATTTCATATAGCTTCATTCCTGGTTGTGCTTCAGTTTGAGGTATTACATCATATTTCTTGAAAACTGAAAAATAGTTGCAGGCAAGGCCGAACTGGCATTACTTTAAACTTCTGCCTAGCAGATACAGAATTCCCACACACACACATTTTCACTCTAAAATAGGCATGGGGGGGGGCTGTTTGGGTTTTTAAAATCCACGCTACCCCTCCCTCTCCCCCTCCTCACACACATTTCAATTAGGGGTCTCAGAAAAAACCGCAGTAGAATGAAATGAGTTTATATATTTACGAATCTGACCTGCAAAATCCACACCAGAACAGCTTTTCCTGAGTTGCAGGGATTTCACATATTTGTGAACTGGTTTATTTAATTTCCAGAATTTCATGCAAATGTAGTCAACGAAAAATACACAATATTTTTTTTTTTTAAAAAAAAACACCAGCTGAAAAGACATATTCCCCCCTTAGGCTAAAGCATGAAACTTCACATTTTGGAGGGATTTGCACATTTTTTTGGGGGGGGGGGGTGCATTTTCAAAATGCAAATTTGCACAAATTTGCCTTTGCACAAATTTGCAGTTATGAAAATGCTCAATCCCTCCTGTGAAATCAGGAAATTGGGGGGAGGGAATCAAATTCTGTCAGTGAGCAGATGACAGAACAAAAAGCACCTGCCAATCCATGGAATTTGATGGAACAGATTTTTAAAAATCTGTACATCTCTAATTCCAATTAGTCTGTACATCTGTAGCTCCATATAGCCTATTGTACAGCAAAACTGAGCAGGAGGGATGAGGGAGAGATGCAGCAGATTTAAATTAATGCCTGCTTTGGCCCTCAGTATCTTAGAATGAACAGAAGATGTCATCGGGGAGTATGTTTGAAAGATACAAGTTACTTAATCAAAGCAAGCTATTAGAATAAATGAGATAAATTTCATTTAGCCAAGTATCAACTTCATAAATGAAAGCCCTCAATAAGAAGGTGCCTTTCACGTCTAAGCTCCATACAGTTCATTAGGTAGAATGATAACATACATACTAAATGTCCTGAAAGATGTTTAGAGGAAGGTAAAGAGTGCAAGCAAATCAAGTAATGAATTAATAATGGAAAGTTGAAAGGAACTGACCGATAGAACACATTTTAGGGAAGAAGTGTTCGATTAATGTTTAATAAACCACAAATTTACTGGTACGCGTCAGGAATATTATTATCTCCTACTGCTTTTTTTCATATACTATTAATCATTCAGGGGTAGCTTCCCCTCTCCCCCCAGACATAATCACAATCCTGAGTCACATTAGCTTAATTGTTTACTCCACAACGTTGCCATTCGGGTGAATCAGACCATTTGGAACTCCATAGAAGTCCTATTTAGCATTCAAAAATGCATGGAGTGCCTCCAGGGATATGGAAGGTTCTGTCCTTGAGAAAGTCATCCTCCATGGGTACAGGGGGATGGAAATGACCACAGAGGAAGTGAGGCTACTGCACAACCCCTCCTCATGTATTTCCTTTTCTCGGTTTCAGAAGACCTGAATAGGGCTAATAAGGGAAGTCCATATGGATGACTCGCTATGCGAGGTGATGTTTGCCTTGTCCTGGATGGGATTGCACTCTCCCTAAAGGATTGGGTCCATAGTTTGGGGGTGCTCTTGGATCCAGAACTGTCACTTGAGGCACAGGTGAACTCAGTGGCAAAGCACCTTTTCTCAGCTTAGGCTGATATACCGATTACGCCCTTATCTGGACAGAGATAGCCTAGCTACAGTTATCCATGCTCTGATAACCTCTCGTTTGGATTACTGCAATGCGTTATATGTGGGGCTGCCTTTGAAAACGGTCAGCTTCAGCTGGTACAAAACAGGGCAGCCCATTTACTAACAGGGACTGGCCAGCGAGATCACATTACGCCAGTCCTTTTACAACTTCATTGGCTGCCAGTCCAGGTCCGAGCCCGATTCAAAGTGCTGGTGTTGACATTCAAAGCCCTAAATGGTTTGGGGCCAGGTTATTTGAAGGAATGCCTCCTCCCATATGTACCTGCACGGACCTTAAGATCATCTACAGTGAGCCCCTGCCAAAGGAAGTGAGGCAGGTGGCTACTAGGAGGAACCACCCAGAGAGCTTCAGCTATTGGGCAGTATAAAAATGTAATAAATAAATAAACAAATAAAACATGCATTATTAATATGCAGCAATACCAGGGCTGGCTCAAGGCATTTTGTAGCCAGAACAAAATGACAACATGGCCACCCTCCTTTACTATCTATGTACAGAACCTGGTCAGTTTATCATCTCAAACTTTATCTCTTCTCGATCATCCCAGAGTCCAGGACACGGAATAATGGGCTCAAGTTACAGGAAGCCAGATTCTGTCTGGACATCAGGAAAAAAATTCCTGACAGAGCAGTACAACAATGGAACCAGTTACCTAGGGAGGTCATGAGCTCTCCCACACTAGAGGCATTCAAGAGGCAGCTGGGCAACCATCTGTCAGGGATGCTTTAGCATGGATTCCTGCATTGAGAAGGGGGTTGGACTCGATGGTCTTATAGGCCCCTTCCAACTCTACTATTCTATGATTCAACACTGACAATATTATTTATTTATTTATTTATTTATTTATTTATTACATTTTTATACCGCCCAATAGCCGAAGCTGTCTGGGCAGTTCACAAAAATTAAAACCATAATAAAACAACCAACATGTTAAAAGCACAATTACAAAATACAGTATAAAAAGCACAACCAGGATAAAACCACGCAACAAAATTGATAAGATTAAAATACAGAGTTAGAACAGTAAAATTTAAATTTAAGTTAAAATTAAGTGTTAAAATACTGAGAGAATAAAAAGGTCTTCAGCTGGCGATGAAAGGAGTACAGTGTAGGCACCAGGCTACATATTATAGCATCCTCCACCCCAACTGAGGGCAACAGTCTAGCTTAAGCGGTAATGGGCAGATTACATGGTGCACATAGTTTTGTTCTCCAACCCCTCCTCACTTCCCTTACCCCAACATCTGCCATCTAAGGCAGCCCCTCATTCTATCGACTTGTAGGGCCAGCCCTCCATAACATCTTACTTTCTCAACTGTTTTTGAAAATAGAGCAGGAAGAAGAATATGCCTTCCTTCCTCATAACATTGAGTTTGTCTGATGAAGAGGAACATTAACAGCTGTCTCCTCCTTGAATTCAAAGGTCTTTTCAATACAACAGGCTTTAGTGCAGAAGCATGCTAAAGAAAGAAAAATACCAAGGATCAAGGTCTCTGTGCACTCCATAGTGAGCTGCTGTTCATACAAAGCTCCTCTGCAACGTATCAGCTCAGTACATGTACCTTTCGTCAACTTATTCATCATTCTCAGATGCAGCAGAATGGCTTTACAAGCCCCAGCACGGGCCATGGAATAATTTCAGAAACGTAGAAAATGTAATTTCAGAATTAAAATAGAATCTTTTTTATCATGACTCATGAAATAGTATTAGGAACGTATAGGAAATTTGTGGACCTGAATGCAAATCTGTGTTTGAAGTCTGTATGATTCTGAACTTGGGATGCAATTTGCACAACACAAAACTATGTGTTAAAAGAAATGTGTATGTTTGGAAAAAATGTGCATGAAAAAATCTGTGCATTTGAAAATGTGCAAAATCATGTTCATGCAGGACTCATAGAAAATAGAGAGCCAGTGGGGTGAGGTGACTAAAATGTTGGACTGGGAGTTGGGAGATCCGGGTTCTAGTCCCCACTCGACCATGGAAGCTCACTGGATGACTTTGGGCCAATCACAGACTCTCAGCTCAACCTACCTTACAGGGCTGTTGTTGGGAGGATAATATGGACCAAAGGATGATGATTATGTATGCCGCCTTGGGTTCCTTTGAGGAAAAAAGGCGGAATATAAATGAAAATAATAATAATAATAATAATAATAATAATAATAATACAAATATGGGGAAATTTTCTTACCCCAAGACATTTTCCAGTATTTTCTGGGGTAGTAAAATGTCCTGCAAACAACTATGTTTTGTGGTGTTAAAAGATTATGTTTTAAACTCAAAATATTAGAAAAGAATAAAAAATTGTCAGAGTAAAACTTTATTATTACTAAGATTATTATTTTTTTGTCTCCTAGGTTATATTTCTGTCCCCATAATAAATCTACCTCTGGTAAGATATATGTTCCCAAATGAAATCCCGTGGTTTGTGCCAAATTGCTAACACCCAGAGTGCTTAAGCCTGCTTCCCTATATCAGTTTTCTTTGGAAAAGTCATGGGAACATTTTACACCCCCCAAAGCATTGTATGGAATGAAACCCCTATGGCAAAACCAGAATTCTGAGATTATTTTATGCCCAAGGTGTGTTTTTGATTTCCAGAAAGAAAACAACAAGTGGTAAGAGGAACAGCAGACAACAATGTCATGGGAGGACTATGTTGTAGGTCTAATTTTGTGTAAATTCTATAATTTATTTATTTTATTTATTTGTTACATTTATATACTGCCCCATAGCCTCTCTGGGCGGTTTACAAAAGTTAAAAACAGTAAACATTTTAAAAGTATACAAAATTTAAAACCATAAAAACAACAGTATAAAAATGTCAGTATCCATTTAAAAACAACAGTTCTGAGGTCCGTTAAAAGACAAACTTAGCATTGTTAAATGCTGTTAAATGTCTGGGAGAAGAGAAAAGTCTTGACCTGGCGCCTAAAAGATAACAGTGCTGGCACCAGGAGAGCATTTGTAAAGTGCATTTGAAGTACCTCTGTAGGGTGAGCAGATGCAAAAGAACACAGAAGTCCTGCGCTTTTAATAGTCAACCCACCAGACATTGGGTCTTCATACATGTCTGGTGGGTTGCATCTGGATCAGTGTGGCATAGGTTGTGTAGGTCTGAATAGAAATATTCACGAACCTTTGCAAAATCTGTGAAGAGTCTAGTGAAGCAAGGGAAAGATGCCTCATATTTGCCTTATGCAAGCATTGTGATATAGCGTTGTATTTCTTCACTCCTCTTCAGCAAGACAATCCAACTTTATTGAATTGCAAAAACAAAATTAAAGACAATGAACCATTGTAAATGGATGCTATCATGCTCAGTATACTGGAGCTGAGAAAATAATTACTTGTCTTGCTGTGATAAAAGCTCCAGGCAATCCCGTATTTTCAGAGTCTGAAGATCTCAGCTCCCACAGACTATAAACACAAAAACCTTGTTCCTGTTAGGGAATAAACTAGATGTAGCTTTGGAGGGTAAAAGTCTACAGATTTTTAGAACTAAATAATTGAAAACTTTACATCAAGTGGAAATTGGCAATAGATACACACATTTATTTATTTTTCTAAAGGGATATATGCAACCTTTGTGAGGAGGATCCTCAGAAACAGTGGAGCTGTTCTAGCAGAAGCATCCAACATTGGCTTCTCCAGTGAACATAAAGGACCAGGATACAGTTGATGAGAAAGACCTCTGTGAGGCCTTCTTATACCACAAGATGTAGGGATGGCCACCAATATGGACAGCTTTAATAGGGGGTTGGATAAATTCCTGGAGGCAAAGGCTATCAATGGCTACTAGCCCTGATGGTTGTGTGCTATCTCCAGTATTCAAGGCAGTAAGCTTGTGGGCACCAGTTGCTGGAGAACATGGGTGGGAGGGTGCTACACCTATTTATTTAATAGAATTATAGCCCATTTTCAGGGTAAAGCCACCGCAAAGTGAATTACAGTAAGCCTGTATATACCAGCTGCTGGGGAACATGGGTGGGAGAGTGCTGCTGCCCTTTGCCTTCTGGTGGTGGGTCTCTGGTCAGCAGCTGGTAGGTCACTGTGTGAACAGAATGTTGGACTACATTGACACTTGGGTCCTTTCTACACTTACGGGTGTAGAGAGAGGGAGAATGGGCAATCCTGGACTTAGTTGCTTCCAGGATCGTCACCCTCAGTCTACATGGGCTGCATGACAACACAGGTGTCATGCCCATTGAGGCTACCATTTTTTTAAAAGAGAAAGAGCTGGAGAGCACTCGCACCCCAGTGAGAAGTAAAAAGTAAAAAAAGCCCTGACCCTGCTCCCCACCCCACCCCTGATGGCCCTGGACTCCCCCAGACCGACTCCTTCCCTCTGATGACCTCCACAACTCACAGGGAAGAGGGAAGAAGCCAGGACAGGCACCCACACCACCCACGGTCCTCGGGATCATCCTGGGACAGCATGTAAAATGGGACAACTGAGTTCTCAGTTATCCCAGGGAAATGGAGGGATCATCCCTCCCTGATCCTGGGATCCCCTGTGTGTTATTTGGATACACAGGGATGATTCTTGGATGATCCCTCCAAAAGGCAATGGTGTAGGAAGGGCCTTGGTCTGATCCAGGAATGACTCTTCTTATGACCTTACAGTACATATTAACCCCCAAAATAAACTATTGCACCCTAGAACAATAAATACTCAATACCTAAATTATTAAAATACCAAAGACATTTCATAGAGAGGGCACAGACATAAATTTTCAAACAGGAGCTCTAATCCCAAACTTCTGTAAGGTATCAGTTTGGGCAAAGCTGAGCTAGGCGAACTAGCTAAAAGCCAGCTTTTACCAATCAGTTATATGGGACTTTGGCAATGGTTATAGTGTAGGTTGCCTTATTCTTTCCCCAAACTCTAAGAAGGAGAGAGAAGAAGGAGAACCAGGAGAGAGAAGAAAATACCATGAAGCCTCTGCCATCATTCCTGAAATCCAGTGCATTACTATAAGCACATAAGAACATAAGAAGAGTCATGCTGGATCAGACCAAGGGTCCATCTAGTCCAGCAGTCTGTTCACACAGTGGCCAAGTGTATATGGATGCCCACTGTCTAGTTTTACCTGCTGGTCATTTCCCAAGCACATGGAGCTTTTCTTGTATGTGCATTGTGATTTGCCTTCTAGGGATGCTGACCAATTAAAAGGTATTTACTCTATTGCATGCTATGCTTTACAATTAACTTATTGATTAACATATTTACAGAATTACTAGCCAAGTAATATTTGATGCAAAGAAAATGACCTCCTGGCTAAATATTGCAGGCAAAACATTTATTACTTAGAATAACTGAAAACACATTGATTGAGTCAAGTATAGTACATGGTTTACAATATCACCAGCAGCACTGGTGGCCCTTAGCAGGGAACAGTTCCAATGAAATACTGCAGTGTGGAACCAAACAGCTGCTTCCTGTTTCTGGACACGTAGGGCCTCAACCACACCAAGCAGGATATTGTACTATCAAAGCAGTATGAAAGCGTTATATAAAAGGCAGGAGCCACACTACTGCTTTATAGCAGTATTGAAGTGCACTGACCACTGTTGGGGCCCATTGACACAGGCCATACACCTTTTTCATACCACTATATTCTGTTTGGTGTGGCTCCTGCCTTTTAAATACCACTTTCATACTGCTTCCATAGTGCTATATCATGCTTTGTGTAGATGAGGCCTAAGTAGGGTGACCATATGAAAAGGAGGACAGGGCTCCTGTATCTTTAACAGTTGCACAGAAAAGAGAGCTTCGGCTATTGGGCGGTATAAAAATGTAATAAATAAATAAATAAATAAATAAATAAGGGAATTTCAGCAGGTGTCATTTGTATATATGGAGAACCTGGTGAAATTCCCTCTTCATCACAACAGAGAGGCCTTAGCTAGACCTAAGGATTATCCCAGGCAAACGGAGGAGTCATCCCTGTCTGCTCCCAGGATCCCGTGGGTCATTTGGATGCACAGGGATGATCCTGGGATATAGGCCTGGTCTAGCTATGGCCTTGAAGTGCAGGAGCTATAATAGAGTGACCAGATTTAAAAGAGGGCAGGGCACCTGCAGCTTTAATTGTTGTGATGAAGCGGAAATTTCACCAGGTTCTCCATATATACAAATGACACCTACTGAAATTCCCTTTTCAATACAACTGTTAAAGATACAGGAGCCCTGTCTTCCTTTTCATATGGTCACCCTAGGCCTAAGTGACATTAGAGTTCTTTCTCCTCAAACAATCACCCCACATGAAAAACCGGCTTTAGGACTGTGGGAGTTTCAAAAGCAATTTGTGATATGTCATGGAGATCTTTAACCATCACGGCTGCTCTAGAACCTGCAGAATCCGGCGGTCTCTTAAGCCAGCAAGGCTAAACCAATATCATCTGTAATAGCACTTACTTCTGGAATGCAGACCTCCAACAGGTTTCCAACTAGGTAATGCAGACCTTGGCCACAGCTGGACCTAAGGTTTATCCTGGGATCATCCAGGATTCGCCCCTGCCTGAGCACTGGATCCCCTGTGTGTCACCTAGATGAACAGGTTTGACTCCTGGATGATCCAGGGATAAACCTTAGGTCTAGCTATGGCCTTGACAGGAAAACATGTCCTCATTGGAGTACATAATGAACATTTCAAAAACCATGCTCTGTGTGTGTGTGTGTGTTTATGTACATATGAGCAAATTTTTATATTACATGCCTGGGAGCTATCAAACAAGAACAAGTTAACGATTGTGCTATCTTGCCATAAGACGAAGTGATAACATTAGCCAAGTACATCTGCAAGCACATCTTTCTATGAAGATAATTACATCTGGTGGCAACTGTTCATCGTAACAAATGAAAGGGGGAAGTAATTAAGGGCTGGGACACAGATCACACACCACTAGCTTGCCAGTGCTTATTTTGTTGCTGGAGCTGTTGGGAAGGGTGATTTGATCCTCAAACCATGTTAGAAAGATGTGCCTGCTAAATAACAACAAGTTGATGGATACAAACGTGTGTGTGTGTGTGGGGGGGTACTTTTCATACGACAAATTAAGTAAAACTGACTGCTATGGCCTGAAAGCCTACTGGTATTATTTAACATTCATTTAGTGCCAGTAAGAACGGAAGAAATAAGCCATGAAGAAAAGAAAAGGCCTACCTAGTCCAACATTCTTTTCCCCACAGTGGCAAGCCAAATGCCTCTGGGAAGCACACAAGCAGGACAATAGTATGATGCAGACTTGTACAGAAGACAAATATGAATTTTGCCACCAGGGAAGACACAGCAGGGGGTTGTGACGGGACGGGCTCTCGTTAGACCCAGGTACAAACTTGCACACCCGCTTATAAGGAATCTTTAGACCTTGGCACTAGAGTATCTGTGGCTAAGTAAAGTGATTCTTACCCAAAGAAGTCTACAACATTCAAGAGGATAGCGCAACATTGGCACATTTATTGAGGTTTAAGGGAAAGGAACCTCTTGTGCAAGCACTGATTCATTACTGACTCTTGGAGGGATGCCAGCTTTCGCTGACGTTTTCTTGGCAGGCCTTATAGCGGGGTGGTTTGCCGTTGCCTTCCCCGGCCGTTATTACCTTTCCTACTCATTTTACCGACCTCGGGAGGATGGAAGGCTGAGTCAACCCGAGCCGGCTGCCTGAAACCAGCTTCCGCTGGGATCGAACTCAGGCTGTGGGGAGAGTTTCAGCTGCAGAAACTGCTGCTTTACCGCTCTGCGCCACACGAGGCTCAGTTATTGAGGTTTAAACAGATACAAATACACAAGCTAGTTTTGGGGGAATTAGCTGAGCAAATGGAACCTTAAAAGTAGTTTCAAGGCTGTGAGAAGGAGTCTTCTTGAGACTTAAGAGCATGTGCGCGCATACACGCACACACACACACCATGGGAAAGAGGGGAGGGAATCTCTAAAATATTTATTTATTGCATTTATATACTGTCACATAGCCGAAGCTCTCTGGGTGGTTTATAAAAGTTAAAAACAGCCCTTTCCTGCCTGGGCTGAAGCCCTTTCCTGTAGACAGCAACTAGTGTGTGTTGCAGCTCCTGGTCTCAGTGAAGAGAAGGAAGGAGCAGGAG
Organism: Elgaria multicarinata webbii; assembly: GCF_023053635.1. Classification (NCBI taxonomy): domain Eukaryota; kingdom Metazoa; phylum Chordata; class Lepidosauria; order Squamata; family Anguidae; genus Elgaria; species Elgaria multicarinata. Next base: position 93,296,112 of record NC_086177.1, read on the forward strand.
CTTTTCCTCTGGGGGAGGAGGTTCAGCAATTTCAGCAGCAGTGTGGCACCTTACCCCTGGGGGAATGGTAAGGCACCTAGTGGTTTTGGCAGCATGGCCCCATTCCTCTGGGAAGAGGGGACTCTGGACCCTCCAAACCTGAGAGTACTTCTACTGTTTAGAGAAAAGCAGTGGGGTCACTGCTCATAAGTGCTGGAAATGGTGCTATTTGCTATGGGAGAATGCTGTCCTTTCATCTCATATAACAAAAGAGGGTGCTTGGGCAAGATGGCTGTACTTGACAAAACAAAAATCTTACTATTTCTATTCTTTTAATAAAAGGTTACTATAGATGCTAATGCCTGTCTTAAATGACAGGTGTCCAGGCTGACCTTTGTCCCATTTTTGCTGGGGTTTGGGGGATGAAGACACCTTGGCTTTTTGGCTGCCTCAAAATGGAGTCGGTACTTGCAAGAGAGAAACTTTGTAACAGGGTGGAGCTGCCTTAAATAAGGCCGGACTCCGCCTCCTTGCAGGATGCTGGCAGGGCATGCTTCTGCCTGACACATTGCTTCATCTTTTCTTCTGGGGAAAGGCAATTATGTTAGTAATGTGATACAATAAGTTATCAGCTGGGTTCATGGTGGGTCTTTTGGTGGGAGATGGAGGCCTTAGCTAGACCTACCTGAAAGTCCAGGGGAGAGGAGGGGAGACCTCGCGTTGCAATTAACGTGAGATGTCGCCCTCATTTACACATAAGGCGTGAGGACCTCAGGAAGAGCGGCATCGCGCCCGCCATTTTAATGTTTTTTTAAAGGGGATGGAGCGCACAAATGCTTGTGCACAAAATTAAGGTTTTTTAAAAATTAAATTAATTTCCCCACTCCCGCCACCCTATCCCCGATGGGTGCAGCGCTCCTTAGGAGCGCTGCGCCCTGTGCGCGGAGCCAGGTAAACCTGTGGAAATGGAACCAGGTCCAAAGGGGAGGGCTGTATCCCGATGATCCCTCCCTGATCCTGGGATCCCCTGTGCATCATCTGGACACACAGGGATGATCCTGGGGTTCGCGCCGGGATATAGCCTGGTCTAGCAAATGCCGGAGACAGAGGCATGGATTAGAGAAAAAGCAGCTTGATAACCAGAGCAGAGAATCTTTGTGTCATTTACGACCCTTTTTGGTTAATGTTATCCACCCCAATCCTGTCAGTGCACTCTTTGGTGGGCTGTCAAAGTACGCCAGGCCTCATCGCTCTGCCCTCTCTTCCCCAAAGCTGAGAGCCGACCAAATATATGGCCTTTCTGTTTGCTTTTGGCACCATAGCTGGTAGAGTTGCAGGGCCTTTCCTGAGAAACTACCCAGACAGAGAAGGATGTTCTCCTGTCTAAGGCCGGATCTACACAACTGCTTTATAATGGTTTATAATGGTATTGAGAACTGTTGAGGCCCATCACACTTTCCATATACTGTTTTCAAAGTGTTAGATCCTAGATGATGTAGATCTGGCCTAGGACAGAGGGGGACATGTCTACACCAGGCGATATCCTGGGGATCATCTCCAGTAATTTCTACAAACATTCCCTGTGGACCTACTAAATCCCTCTTCAAACCTCCACCTGCTTTTTCAGTGAAGACTTTCCAGGCCTATAATAAATTTGTTCTTCTCACATGTCCATTGCTGCTGCCTTATCTACTTCTCCTTGTTGTGTCACTATTTAAATATGACATACATCCATAAAAGTTCTTACATTCTTCCAAAATATGAAATCTAAGTGGCCAGAAAAAAAGAAGTGGATAAGTAACCTTTGATCGTGTAATTATCTCCCAGGAATGAATATATAGGAGTAGTAGTGTTTTAAATCTCTCTCCTAAATGACATCAAAACATGTGAATGAAATACTTTTTGAAGCACCATGCTGTCCTTACAGGTAACTGTTATATGCCATCTAATTAGTAACGGAAAGGGAGGGGGTCACCTTTATAATTACAAATGAAAAGGACAAAGCTCTTTCTCTTAAGATATAATAAGTGAAGAAAAACCCCACAGGTCAGAGAACAGCACTGTGAACATCAGGTACAAAACATGTAATTTGGGAGCACATTGATGGAGTTAGGACAATAAATCCACAGCATTTAAAAAGACTGAAACCTCAGAAATAAGCTGTAATTGAGGACAAGAGTTGGAATTATTAGTAAAAAAAAAAGTCTGTCTGGTATTAAAAGAATTATTTCTTTTCCTATGAACAATTTGATTGCAAGCAACACTTAACATTATCCGCTGTTATAATTTTTACACTACAATGATCTGAAAGGAATTCATTCTGAATCATTTATAATGGCTGATCAGCTAACATTGCCTTCTTTACACAGCAAGTGGAGCAGAGACGTCCTGCAATGCCCACAGGCCATAGAAAAACCTCCACATTATTATCAGAGTATAAGAGCACAGGTTTGCCCTACTGTTTCTGCAACCAAGGCCTCAACTGAGAATACCTGAGAAATTTGATCTTGCAACTTCATGATTCTCACATCCCGGATGAATGTGGAAATCAGAATTTAAATGCCCAGTGGCTTTCACATTTCCTAAATGCTCCGATCCAATTGTGAGTTCACTAAATACATAAAAGGCATTTTAAAAGCTGCATTTTTAACCAGAATTGTAAGTGCTTATAACAATGTGTGGTCAGAAACATCAGGGGAGAGTGTTTCTGCCCCAAACTGCCCTCCTGCAATTGGTAGACTGATACAAATCTTGTGATTTTCTTCGAATAGCAGAAGTCCTATACGTTATTTGTTAAGTGATGCAATGTCTAAGGAACTTAAAGTCAGATACATTGCAGTTTTATGGGAATGGATGCTATGCAGGGTGTTATACTGGTCCAACAAAAAACCAAAAGTAAATCATGTTTAATTCCAGTGTGTTAATTAATCAGTGCAAGTTCCCATGTTGTCAAAAGTCAGAAGTGAGGGATTTAAATTCATATGCCCCAAAGTGAAAACAGAGTGAAGTGATAGCTTAGGTGAGGTGACCTGTCTTAGGGCCTTCCTAGACGGGGCTTTAGCCCGGTGCGAGCCCTGGGCTCACCTCTGTGCATCCAGATGATGCACAGGGCATCCCGGGCTCAGGCAGGGGTGAACCCTCCCTGGGCCCAGGCTAACCAGCACCGCTTCAGGCAGGGTTTCTCCTGCAGTCTCAGGCTGAGCCCGAGCCCACAGGCATGTAGCCAGGTGCGCCGCTTTTCCCGGCTACCGGATTTACTCCCAAGTAGCCGGGAAAAGCGGTGGATGGGCCGCAGTGCTCCACAGGAGCACTGCGGCCATCAGGGCTATGATGGGGGGCGGAAAACCAGGGAGATTGAGGGGAATCGCGACCCAGGGGACATCGGGGGAATTGCGAGTGGGGGACATCGGCTGGGGGATTGGACGTTGCTGGCGGGGTGGTGGTGCGGGAAGGAGAACGGGGCCAGGGGGAAATCGCGGATGGGGGGAAGGAGAATAAAAAAAAAAACAAATGACCCCTACTTACCTTTCCTGGCTCCTGTGCTGCTGCTGCCGCTTTAAAGAATAAAAACAATGGCGGCCGCAACAGCTCTCCTCCAGAGCTAGTCACGGCTCGCGTATGAATAAGGGTGAGATCTCACGTTATTCCTCACCCCCGGATTTTCCACCAGGTCTAGCAAGGCCCTTGGTCAGTGCTAATAGGAAGCTGATAAGGTAACAGCTTTGCTCACTGAGAGTTTATAATGAGAGTGCTTTCTGGAATTCCAAAATAAGATTGCAAGACACCTGGTCTGTATAATTTAAGTGACACAAGTGCTCTACATTAGTTGTTAGCTGCAAAGCAAATGTTCTCATTGCATTCCATGAGATCTTCCATCTTGTGAGAATATGAGATAAAAGGAGAAACATAGGCTAAAAGAGGAGCAGGCAGAAATACTACAAATTACTCTCAGCAAGCAATCCAATTAAGAAGAACCTGTTCCTGGAGCTTGGATGTCTAGGTTAGTTACTGCAGCTAGAGAGGGAGAATATGTATGCCAGCTAGCATCTCCATACTTGTGTCCTAAAAGGATATTAAATTTAAACTTTTTCCTAGCTGTCTATTATTTCAAGAGGTTAAAAAGATGATAATCTTGTTCCAAAACCCTTTTTAAACAGAATAGTCCCTGCAGGTGAACAAGAGTAAACAAACTGACAAAATGCAACAAATGTACACCTGAGTTTTTGGTACTGTTCAAGCCAACAACAGCCTAAAGTCAAGGTAGAAATGTCAGGTTCAAATTTATTCTTGCTTCAAGATACTTGTTAACTGTGGTTTTATTGTGGCTGTATAACTGATGAATGATATTGAGGATCCAACTTAATTTTTTTTTGTCTCTCATGTTCAGCTGTGAAATAAATGTTTGCCTTAAGCTGGGAGTTTGTCAGCAGATCAACAAGTCAAGAGTAACTCCTGCCATGGCTAGACGAGGGGTTAGGAGGGTGACGATCTTGTGATTTTATGATCGTGAGATTGTCACCCTGGTCTGCATGCGGCACGTGACATTGCAGCCGCCATTTGGGTGTTTTTTTTAAAAGGACAATGAGCGCAGGAGTGCTAAAAAAAGAGGTACATTTTTTAAAAAACCAAAAACCTCCCTCTCCCCCACCCCACCCCTGATGGGCACAGAGCTCCTGAGGAGCTCTGTGCCCCATGCCTAGGTCCCGGCTCCTCGCCGTTACTCATGAGGAGCCGGGACAACCCACAACACCTGGCCACACTTTCTGCAGTCTCAGGATCGTCCTGAGACCATGGAAAAAGCAGGAATAAAGGGCATGCTGATACCCCAGGCCAAAGGAGGGATCATCCCTTCCTGCTTCCAGGATCCCCTGGATGCACAGGGATGATCCCGGGATGATCTCGGGATATAGGGCTGGTCTAGCCATGGCTTCCAATGCATTCTCTAGTAGAACTGGGTGGAGCAATATAATATTGATTGCAGTCCACAGTAGCACTTCCTGGGGCAATTTAACATTGAGAATACAAAATATTCTAAATATTATCTTGCATACAGATGCACATCCATTTTCAAACCCAGAAATGTGTTTTGTTTGTGGAGCTCCACAAAGTTTTACTGGAAGAAATGCAAAAGAAGCATCCTACAGATGTCTGTCACAAGAAATCCAGCCCTTTGGGGGCTTGCTGGACCAAGCTGTGCAGTCCCTGAATTCCGAAACCTTTCAATGTCATTTTTGTCTTGGCTGTCATTTGTGCAAATAGAGAGTTGCACAAATTATGGCCACAAAGTGCACAAATTTCCATAATTTGTGCAAATTACAGCCACAACTTGCAGAAATTCTGTCTGAAATTTGTGTAATTTGCTGCAAATTCCAGTTGTAATTTGTACAAATTCAAAAACACAGAAAATCCACTAGGTGGCCTGATTCACTGCAGGCCAAGTCAGGGCAGCTAGCGGAAAATGGAATAGCGGGGAGGAGCCACGGCTCAGGGGTAGTGCATTTGCTTTGCATGCAGAAGGTCCCAGGTTCAATTCCCAGGTAGGGCAGGAAAAACTCCGGCCTGAAATCCTGGGGACCCGCTGCCAGTCAATGTCAACAATACTGGGTTAGATGGTCCAAGGCACGAAGAAATCTGAGCAAAACGCTGGGATATCTTCTCATGAAATCAGTTAACGTGTTCTGTTATGGAGGAAAATGTGCACAACACATGAATGAAGAAGAAATGCCTCTATTCATATTTGTTCACATGATTCCAGCAGGGAGTTTCAACATTTGCAGTGTTTTCCCCCACTAGAACAACCTATTAGTCTTATTATTTATTAGTACACTTTTATCACATCATGAAGATTCACCGCGAAAATAAAATGTTTCCCAAACAGCTGGATTTATATTGATTTGGGTCCACTTTCATTTCTGCCTAGAAGGAAATTAACTGAATATTGTTCCCAATAAAACATGTTGTAAAATGGAATGGCTTGCTGGCAAGCAGGATTTCTCAAAATAATTAACATATTATAATAAAAAAGGGGGGAAACTCTGTTTCGTTGGATAATGCTGTAAGGATCAAACTAAACAGCAATGAGTCTTTAATACTTCCCAATAAAAAGTAAGCTAAATGTCTCCTTTCAATGTTATCAAAGACTGCTGTTGAGCTGCGATTAGGGCCCGAATGAGCACACGTCTCTTTAGAGGAAACCCACCATTCACCACATTCACTCCTTGCAGAACACAGCTGCACAGATGTTCAGAGTGGATTGAGACTGGGAGGAACATGTTTTTCCTGTTTCCAGAAAAAGCCAGGTATGCAGATCGCTGATTGGCTGGCTCTTGCGACAGTCATGGAGCTATTTATTTATTTAATTTATATCCTGTCTTTCTGTCATTAAAAAAAAAAAAGTAACCCCCCCAAGCATTTAAAAATCTCTAAAATAAAATAAACCAGGTGACTTCAGACAGGGGAAAAGGGTGCTAAATAATGTGGGTTCTGAAATTGATAACTGAGGGCTCATCTACACCAAGCAGGATATTCCACTATGAAAGCAGTATATAAAAGGCAGGGGCCACGTTATTATTATTATTATTATTATTATTATTATTATTATTATTATTTACATTTCTATACCGCCCAATAGCCGGAGCTCTCTGGGCGGTTCACAAAAATTAAAAACATTCAAAGTATAAAACAACGGTATAAAACCATAATATAAAATACAATATAAAAGCTCAACCAGTACCGCTACTGCTTTATAGCGGTATTGAAGTGCACTGTCCTCTGTTGGGGCCCATTGAGACATACTATACATCGCTCTCATACTGCTATATGCTTCTTGGTGTGGCTCCTGCCTTTTATATACTGCTTTCATAGTGGGATATCCTGCTTGGTGTAGATGAGCCCTGGGTCAGGGGCAGGAAATGTAACAAAGGAATCCCCCAAAGCTATTCAAAACATGAATCGATTCTGGACAAAACTCACTCTGGTGCTAGAGCAGGTATGTGTGTTAGTGGTAAGGATGGAGGAGAAATTCATTTGGTGTAATTTCAGACTGATGAACCAATATTCAAACTGAAACTCACTTATGCGTTGAAATTTACACTTTTCTGAATTTTGCAATGGAGTTTTCCAATAATAATAATAATAATAATAATAATAATAATAGCAATGTTCATATTAGTGAACATGTTTTTTTAAAAAAAAATGCAGTACATTAGGAAAATTGCTTGCATTTGTAGAAATATGCAGAAATGTTTATGAATTTTCATTCAGACTATATATCAGGAAGAAAGAAACTTAAGGTTAGAAAATTTTGCAAAGTTTGGGATGATGGGAACTTAATGAGGGAAATGAGAAAAAACAAAATCGACAGATATTCCGATCCAGAGTTAGCAGGAAAGGGCTGACTCAAGACGTTTTGCTGCCTGAGGTGAAAGACAAGATGGCAACTCTTCCCCATTCCATGTACAACATATTTTACGCTGTACCTTATGGTTTTAATTTTTGTGAACCACACAGAGAGCTTTGGCTACTGGGAGGTATAGAAATGAAATAAAGAAAGAATACAATAATCCAACAGGACCGACAGTTGAATATTACAATTTAAGGCAACTGCTTCACTTAGGGGGTTCACGAGAGGCAGCATGGCCACACGCACACACACAGCTCTGTTCATTCTCTGAATTTCAGCATTCAGAGGTAGTAAGCCCCTGAATGCCAGATAAAAAAGGACACCTACCAATGGCTATCAAAACCATGCCTTCCTTGTTGTATTATTCCTGCGGCAAATAAATGATCACAATTTAGAATCAGAAGAGACTCATCCAGGCATTCATTTACCTTGGCACAGCAAAACCTGCAATTGGCTTCAAATTTTGCTCCAGAGGTGATCTAGTGAAGAATAAAAGAACCTTCTCAACTTTTTTTATAGGCTTATCAAAACCCTCTTAGCTTTCCTTGAAATTCCTGCAGATGTTTCATCTGAAAAGAAACCCCCAAAGTGACTTAGAATTATGCTTTCAACTATATTTGTTGGAAGCATTATTCCCTACAGGTGCCAGTGCAACCTGTCTTTTGTCAGAGTTTGCCTCGGTGTGGCTGAAATCACTGGAAGCTCCGGGAAGCGTCTTCCATTTGCAGCTTGACACGTGGAGCTGTGTGTATGTTGCATTTCAAGCAGCAATCACGTTGCACTCAGTACATATTAATTCAGCCTTACTTTATGGAATTACTTTATTGGACTTTGAGGGTTTTATTCTTTTGTAAACTACCCAGAGACCTTTGACACAGTATAGAAATAGGAGGGGGGAGCATATTACTTCTAAGAGTGGCCTTTAACACTCTTAGGCCTTAGCTAGACCTAAGGTTTATCCTGGGATCATCCCTGGGTCATCCCTGTTCATGTAAATGACACACAGGGGATTCCGGGAGCAGGCAGGGACAACCCCGGGATGATCCCGGGATGAACCTTAGGTCTAGCTAAGGCCTTCGTATCCTCAAACCAGAATATTCCATTTAGTTAGTCTGCATGGCTTCTTGTCTTGCCCACTAAACTGAAGAGTCTACCAGTTATGTCATAGAATCATAGAATAGTAGAGTTGGAAGGGGCCTATAAGGCCATCAAGTCCAACTCCCTGCTCAATGTAGGAATCCACCTTAAAGCATACCTGACAGATGGCTGTCCAGCAACCTCTTAAATGCCTGTGGATCCAACTAATAGTTGTTCCATTTAGCCCACTTTTAGCTAGTTTGGTGATCAGAATGTAACGCTTCACTGAAGTCAAGATATATTATGTTCACAGCATTCCCACAGTCCACATGCAAGGTTACCTGATCAAAGAATGAGATCAGATTAGTCTGGCAGGATTTGTTCTTGACAAATCCATGTTGGCTTCCAGTAATCACTGCATTGTTTTCAAGGTGCTTACAGACTGACTTCTTTATAATCTGCTCCAAAAATTTCCCAGGGATCGATATCTTATCACCTTCCTACAACTTAGAAATTGCCCTGTTGATCCACTCCCAGGAAGTTTATCAAGCAGTTGGAAATTACCTTTCCGTGGTAGTTAGTTATCTCAGTTCAGCTTGTTAGATTATAAATCATCTCAAATGGAGTCCGTCTATATTGGAGTGCAGTTTCTCTTCTTTGGTTTTGTTTTGTTGGTCTGTTCATAACAGGTAACCCTTTGTTTGGGTTGCATAGATTCTATAGCATAGACTTTTATGTTGACCATTTGCATCAATCTTTATTTTAAAATGGTTAGCAATTCATGTAACACAATCCCATTTAATTCATAGGATTTGTTACTTCTTTGAGGGATGAGGAAGCAAGCATTTGGAACAGGCAGGGTTTACTAAAGCCACAAATATCTCCTAAGTTCATTCTGCAGCAACTTTCTTGTTATTTTATTTGTAAACACCACAGATTGAGTTCAGTTTTCAGTTAAAACCACTTTGACTTGTTGGCTCCCACCCATCCTGCCCTTCTTGCAATATTCATAGCATGGACCACATTACAGAAGAACAGAGTAGCCATAACTCAGTTAGGTCTACCAAACAATTAACTGCATATAACAGAAGGTGGAGAAAGGAAAGGACAGAGTAAACAAGTTAGTAATAAGTGTAAATGACCACAGAGCATTAAAGTCTGCAGAGTCAGGTTGTCACTGTAAAAATGACAAATGGAAGTACAAAGAGTAACTGCTAACGTAACTATTCTACACCTCATGGGCTTCCTAAAAAGTAAATGCGGGAAATGTTTTATGCATATGAGAAATGTCTTTAACAAGGTTTGAGACATTGATCACCAGGGATTAAAATTACTTTGACATTGACTACAGTAGAAGGCTGCATGTTCCAGGGGGTATTACAAGGCAGACCTCCTTCATAATGAGCACACCACAAAACTAAATGCTCATGCAGAACAATGTTTAGGAGCCCAACATCCAGCATACAATAGAAGCCTCATGTAGTGAAAGGTAGGGATGTGCTCCGCTTCTCCACGAACCGGAGAAGCAGGAGCGGAGCAGGGGGCTTCGCCTACCCTTAAGGCGGAGGCGAAGAGGATTGAGGGGCCGGCGGAGCATTGCGAAGAGGATCGAGGTGAAGGCGGATCCTTCGCCTTGATCCGGAGCTCCGCCAGAAAGGTAAGTGGGGTTTACCGGGCCCTGCCGCTGTCGCTGTCGCCCATGCGGTGACAGCGGCAGGGCCCAGTCAATCTCCCCTCCCTCCTCTCCCTTACCTGCGTCCGTCCGCGGTCCCTCGGCTTCTTCAATTGAGCCCGTGGCTCAACCAGAAAGTCTGGGCTGAGACTTCCTGGTTGAGCCACGGGCTCAATTGAAGAAGCCAAGGGACCGCGGACGGACGCAGGTAAGGCCCCCCTCCCCCTTGGTCTCTGCAGGTAAGGGAGAGGAGGGAGGGGGCCTTACCTGGCGCCACTCCCCTCCACTGCAGAGCTCCGATTCGGAGCCAGAGCTCCGCGGTGAAGAGGAGCGGACTATGGGCGGCGCGGAGCGGAGTGGAGCGGGCCGATCCGAAATGTTTGGATTGGCCCGCAGGGCGGATCGGGGGGTCCGTGCACACCCCTAGTGAAAGGTTTAGGTTTTTCTGTGAATAGGTATTTGTCCACTAATGAAGTGGCCTGAAGAGCAAGGGCATTAATAAATTCCTATCCATCAGAACATTTAGTTTGACTCTGACAGGGGCTGCCTTCAAACCATACATAGTTGCTGTTGTCCTGACAGGTACACTAAAGTTACATGACGAAGTTGACACTTGTGTAAACTGGTGCCTCCACAGGATTTATTTATATATGAACACCCCTATTTATATATACAAAGGCAACTGCTTAATAAAATGTGCCTCCAAGCAGTTCACAAAGGCCATGGCTAGACCTACGGGTCTAGCGTGACAGAGGAGGGAGGATGTCATGATATGGTTATCACAAGATCTCCCCCTCTGTCTACACATGGTGCGCAACGTCATAGAAGGAAAGGACATTGTGCCTGCCATGTTGTTGTTTTTTCTTAAAGGAGAAGGAGCTCAGGACCACTTGATCACAAATGTAAGTTTGTTTGTTTTTTAAAAAAAATCCCCGCTCCCCCACCCCACCCCCGATGGGGGTGTCCGGCTCCCGGCTCCTCACAGTTACTCGCAAGGATCCGGGACAACCCGAGAGGCCCTCCCACACTTTCTGTGGTCTCTGGATCATCCCGAGATCATGGAAAAAGCAAGAAAAAGGCTATGCTGATATCTCAAGGCAATCCCCGGGATATTGGCAGGTCTAGCCATGGCCAAATATATCATTTGTGTAGAGACTCTGGTTCACACAATAGCATCTTCACCTGAGCCCAATATGGCCTTGAGCCAGTTGCTAGTCATACACACTCCCAAGATGCTCATGGGGAAACTGCCACATCTTGGGACTGGCTCACAGGGAGATAGGGAAAGTCTGAACTGGGGTTTGGATTTGGCCTACACAAATGAAAAGGCTACTTAGATATATGATTAGTGATGAAGCTCAGTGGTAGAGCAATTGTTTTGCATGGACAAGGTTCCAGGTTTGATCTGCGGCATGACTCCAATTAGGGCAGGAAGAAAACATGCCCAAAACTCTGGAAAGATGCTGCCAGTCCTTTTCAACAATACTGGGCTAGATGGATCAATAGTCTGGCCCAGTATAAGGTAGCTTTCTATGCTCTAATGATTCTGAGAACATTCACAGAAAAGGGCTACTAAAATATTATATCCATAAGAAGTTCTTGTAAGTGTGCAAATACACGACACTATCATGAATAATTATAGGCAACATTAAAAAAACACAAGAGAGGTTTCGGAACATATATTTTGAAAGGAGAATAGACTTAGCATGGTAATTAAGTATAATTAGAGAATAAAGTTCTGTTAAAAACAAGCAGGTTTCAAATAATTAATGGAATGAGATTGTGCATACCATTGATTTATAAGTAGTATGGGGTTTATGGAATTTTAAAATTATGGAATTGGTGGCACCTACTCCAGGACACAATATTACACTGAATAAAAAGAAATGACTTCTACATAATACATATGGACAAATAATATGACACATAACCAAAAGGAACAATTCTGTATTGAAGATCCACCGGCTGAGGGGCTGTAGGATTAGGAAGAAGCTGAACTAAACTGGTAGAGTACCAGATATGCTACTTCCATGGAAGATATACCAGTAGAATGTATCAGATAAAAGACACTCCAATAATGGATAGAGGGGTCAGAAGAATCTGTTTAGGGGGTGGAAATCAGCAGATTTTCACCAGCTTGTTTCCTCAGTAACCAGGGCATGGATCCCTGAGCTGCTGAACTCGACACACAGAGTCAGGCAAGCTCATGGTTTCCCACTTTTTTAATTGTGCAAATCCTGATTTAAAAAACAAACAAAGCCATAAGTAGTGCAATTTGTGTAATGTTGGATCCTGGAATGGATCCTGGTTATGTTTTCCATTGATTTGTTAATTGCTGAGGATCTGGAGGAACAGAAGACTCAGCAGAAACTTAAAGGTCAACTCTACACCTGGACATTGAGTGTCATAAGTGAATAATTGTCTAACTGATTGTCTTCAATTAAGGGTTGCAAGGAGTTGCATCATTGTACAGGTTGTCTATAAAAAGTAAATGTATTTTCAAGTGCATGTATAACTTCCATAACTTCCATGTCCTTCATGTGAGCTGTATTGACTGACCGTTTGTAAGTATTTGTATCTGTATTGCCATAACTAAATTATATATTTATTTGCCAGTAAAAAGGTTTATTTTAACCTACATAAATCTCTGTCTTAATTCACGTCTTTGCTGATTTGGCTGAGAACCGCTGTAATCTCTGCTAGTTTCTGTAAGGGCCCAGACAGAAACTTAACACAAAAGGTTATGTGCCAGAAGCCCAGTCTGTGCAATAACTAAACAGCTTATAAAGCCATAACTCAACAGAATGGTCCTTTACACCTGTAATTTTATGCAAATTGCACTGTTTACACCCACAATTTTGCACAAATCCTGATTTCCATAAATTTTCCCAGCAGCGATTATGTACAAATCGAGGCTCATAGACCAAAAATTAAAAGAAAAATAGAAAAGAAAAGAAAGATGAGAGCTGTCACCAGATGACCGCGGACTGTCTGGCAGCTCGCTTTGAATGCCAGGGTTGGCGACTGGTAGGAGTGCAGCAAGCAGAAAGCGAATAGAACATGGGTGAATTTGCCCATCCCAAGCCATTCCCCTAGCAAAGGTGTACCAGCAAAGCAGCTGAAATGAGGCGAAGTCATGGACAGCATGTGTCTGGCACAAGGGAGAATCACGCATGCATCAAATTCTATTTTATTTACTTATTTATTTATTATATTTATATACCACCCCATAGCTGAAACTCTCTGGGCGGTTTACAAAAGTTAAAAACAGTGAACATTAAAAACAAATATACAAAATTTAAAACCATAAAAAGCATAAAATACAAACAAAAACAGACAATATTAGTTTAAAACAACTATTCCAGGGTCAGTTAAAAAACTCCGCACATGCTGTTAAATGGTGATAAATTCCTGGGAGAAGAGAAAAGTCTTGACCTGGCGCCAAAAAGATAACAATGTTGGCACCAGGCAAGCCTCATTGGGGAGATATTCCATAATTGAGGGGCCAACACTGAAAGGCCCTCTCTCTTGTTGCTATCCTCCGAGCTTACTCTTCCATTCACAGCCACATGTCAACAGCACAACTTTCTACCAGTCCCAGACCTCTCTGGGGAAATTTCAATGCCACTGATATGCACAACAATGTCTGAATATGAAGTCTTTTCTTCTATCAGTCTCAGGTAAATGCAGCCACTGCTCTCAATGGTTCATGCTTTTCTTCCGTTTTCTATATCCTTACTATGACCAATAATTGAAACATATTAGTGGTATGCAGGTACGAATATGTGTGCATTGCAATTGCAATGAAAAGAGGATTAAGGTAAAACACATGCACATCTCTTAAGGTAACATTCTGTTTACACACCTTGAAATCAAGATAAATCAAAAATACATACATCCACCCACATCACATACATTTAACAGCATTTAACAGCATATGCTGAGTTTTTTTAACTGACCCCAGAACAGTTGTTTTTAAACGGATATTGTCTGTTTTTGTTTGTATTTTATGCTCTTTATGGTTTTAAATTTTGTATATTTGTTTTTAATGTTCAGAGTTTTAAACTTTTGTAAATCACCCAGAGAGCTTCAGCTATGGGGCAGTATATAAATGTAATGGATAAATAAATAAATAAATAAATAAATAAATAAATAAATAAATAAATAACAACTGCAAATTCAGAGATATGGCTAGAGTTTTCCCCCAAGAAAAATCTCCTGGAGCATGCCAAAACATCTGCGCACATTTTCAAAAATACTTCATGATAACTACAAATATTTACATCTTTCAAAACACACAAACAATACCTGGAAAACAAATCTGAGTGTAAGATCTGAAAAACATGAAGAAAAAGCAGGGCAAGACAAACAGTTCATTAAAAGACAGCTCCTGCTGGGACACTCTACTTTTTCTACTGAGTGATACCTGTCACGAATTACTAATAATTATGAAATGCTACATCCACTTGTTAAAGGCTCCAACTAACCAAACTGACCATTTCTACCTGACTATCATGCTAAGTATTATACAATGAACATACAACACTTAGCATGAGCAAAATGTATCTACTAAGGCCTCATCTACACCAAGCAGAATAGCGCACTACGAAAGTGGTATATAAAAGGCAGGAGCCACACTATTATTTATTTATTTATTACATTTTTATACCGCCCAATAAATAGCCAAAGCTCTCTGGGCGGTTCACAAAAATTAAAACCATAATAAAGTAACCAACAGTCTAAAAACACAAATACAAAATACAGTATGAAAAGCACAACCAGGATAAAACTATGCAGCAGAAATTGTTTTCATACTGTTGTTTTTATGTTTTTGATGGTTTTTAAATTTTGTATACTTTTTAATGCTTACCATTTTAAACTGTTGTAAACTGTGGGATGGTATATAAATATAATAAAATAAATAAATAAATGTATGATTAAAATACAGAATTAGAACAGTAAAATTTAAATTTAAGTTAAAATTAAGTGTTAAAATACTGAGAGAATAAAAAGGTCTTCAGCTGGCGACGACAGGAGTACAGTGTAGGCGCCAGGCGGACCTCTCTGGGGAGCTCATTCCACAGCCGGGGTGCCACAGTGGAGAAAGCCCTCCTCCTAGTAGCCCCCTGCCTCACTTCCTTTGGCAGGGGCTCACAAAGAAGGACCCCTGTGGATGATCTTAAGGTCTGGGCAGGTACATATGGGAGGAATCGTTCCTTCAAATAACCTGGACCCAAACCATTTAGGGCTTTGAATGTTAATACCAGCACTTTGAATCAGGCCCAGACCTGGACTGGCAGCCAGAGAAGTTGTAAAAGGACTGGCGTAAAGCACTACTGCTTTATAGTGGTATTGAAGTGCACTGACAATTGTTGGGGCCCATTGACACCTACCATATACCACTTTCATAGTTTAATATCCTGATTGGTGTAGATGTATCATGGGCACCAACAGTTGTCAGTTCACCTCAGTACCACTATAAAGCAGTGGTGTGGCTCCTGCATTTCATACCACTTTCATAGTGTAGATGAGCCCCAAGTCTTCTAAAAGGAGATGGTATTAGATTACAAGGCCAGAACACTCCAGATCTTGGCTCTATGTGGATGAATTTCTGATGGTGATGAGAAAGGAACAAATTCAAGCGCAGTGGGGTGGGGCACCTGTCCATCCCAATGAGCTACAACTTACTGCCAGAATAACATTAATTCCTGGGTTATTGTTGTATGTTGTTACTAGTTCGATACTTACAGTAGATGATCTAGAGACAATACAATATTAAAAGCTGTAGATGGGTCTTGCCTTTCTATGGGAAGAGGTGGAAATTTGTTTTACCCAAGTTAAGATTAGTTCGCAGATGCATGTTCAGCATGAATTGACTATAGTATAAAGTGATGGCTTACTTGTGTAAATGAGACACTAGAGTGATGACCAGGATTAGAATTTTCTTATCATAACACACATGGACCAATACACATGACCAACTTGCCTGATAGTAAGGTTTGCTCAGTCATCTGCATTAAGGAAAATGTGGTGTGGGTATGTTTGCTACAAATTCTAATTTCTATAGCTTGTACCTTGGCTTACTTGCTTGATACCTATTTGATCTATAGACAACTTATGCAGTTGAACAATTGCTATCCTGAATTGCATAGGTTCATCTGTGAATAGGTAATATGTGGAAAATTCTGCCTTGAGGAGAAGTTGGGTTTGGTGTAAGATAACCCTGACAGCCAACAGCCGTTGGCCCATTTTCAGCTGTATGATTCTTGGAATTTAGATGCCTGTTCTATGTATAAATTAACTTTAGGCAGCCATCAACTCAAGGTCAAATGAAATGTGAGTCTATAATCCTCAGAATATTAACTGAAAGCCTTCATCATCTGATCAGCACACTTTGATACTGTATATGTACGTATGGTCATAAAATCAGAATTAACATTTGCAGTCACTCGCCGAAAGAAATGACAGTACAGACAGAGCAAATTTGCTTTAATTTTCCAAACAAAGAGTTGTACAGTAAATATATGCTATAGTATGCTGCAGTATGAAATGTCTGGAATTGCCCCAAAAGATCAGGCTATAGCAATCAACCCAGTTAATGTTCTGTAACTGGTTGGGTAGGGGTGCAGAAGATATACGTTTTAATGCAGTATGGATCCTGTTCTTATAAAGCACATTCCAGACACCTTAACATTCAGTCCTCTTTGAATTTTATTCAAACCTCATTGAAATGTGTACAGTGTGTCCTTTGCTGCTAGAGCTTGTTAACAGTGGGGCTTTCTTGCAGTCCCCGTCTCCAATTGTGGAATGCACTCCAGAGAGAGGTCTACCTAGCATCTACTTTGTTGACTTTTTGGTCTCAGGCAAAGGCTTTTTTATTCCCCCCTCCAGGACTTTTAAAAGTATTTTTAACTGCTGCTTGCTTTATTTTTAATACATTTAATACTGCATTTAAAGTCATCTTCTCTACCTTTTAGCTAATCAGTTATTTATCCCTTTAAAATGCGACTTTTAAAACAAAACTTTTTAATGTGCTTTATTATTGGTTCTACGATTGGTATTATTGTTTTTGCTTTTAATACATATGTCACCTTGAAAGCTTCAGCTATAGGGCATCTAATCAACTGAAATAATAATAATAATAACAACAACAACAACAACAACCAGAACAACAGGATGATCATACTTTGCTCACCAGCTTTCATCATATGTAATGTACCTTTTATTAGTAACTGTACACACATTATTTGCACTGTTTTCTTTACAATGTTATCAAGAACTATTTGATCTGCCACAATGGATGGATGAAATCATCTTTTCCTGGTCCATGTCAGTTTTGCATGTATTCAGTCATAATTTATTTATTTATTTATCACATTTTTATACCGCCCAATAGCCGAAGCTCTCTGGGCGGTTTACAAAAATTAAAACCATGAAGAACATAAAAACAACCAACAATCTAAAAACACAAATACAAAAGACAATATAAAAAGCACAACCAGGATTAAAACCACACAGCAAAAATTGATATAGGTTAAAATATGGAATTAAAACAGCAAAGTTTAAACTTAAGTTAAATTAAGTGTTAAAATACTGAGAAAATAAAAAGGTCTTTAGCTGGCGACGAAAAGAGTACACTGTAGGCACCAAGTGAACCTCTCTGGGGAGCTCATTCCACCGCCGGGGTGCCACAGCAGAGAAAGCCTTCCTCCTAGTAGCCACCTGCCTCACTTCCATCTCACTTCCTTAGATGGCATAAGTCCATGCCATCTAATTTCAGGATCAGTCTGTGGAAAAGAAATTCCAGAAAACATTTACAACCCAACAGCCAAAACTCTCAAGGCAGTTGCAAAACAATGTTTCTCTATATGGCAGAGTTATCGCTACCACCACCTATGTGATTAATAACACTTCATCACCTCCATGCTCCCCTTGCCCTGCATTTTCCCTAGATGGGTGATTGTGCCCATCTAACTTGGTCTCTGCAGTGGGAGGGAAGGAGGCTGGGGTGGCTGGAGTATTCATCATAAACCCACTGCCCTGGTCTCCTCTCCTCCCAACCCACAGAATGGCATCCTTTTCCTCCTCTCCAAACTCGCATTTGCCTCTGTGCTGGCTGGGAAGGAGAGAGGAAGGGGAGGGGACAGGAAGCTCATTCTCTGGGTCTATGGTTGGAACACTGTCTCCAGTCTTGGGTCCAGGAATCTGAAGTATTCTGTGCCCCCCTCCAATCCTGTCTAGGGGCCATTGGATTGCACTTTTATTAATTTATTTTGCTTTTAACTATCCAATAATTGAAGCTCTTTGGGTGGTGTTTTTAATACATTAATAACATTGGCCAGTCCCTTCTTCAAAAAACAGGTTAGCATATGTGTCAAGCAGCCCAGCATGTGAGTAATATGTATTAAAGAACCCAATCAGAGAGACCTGCAGAAATGGCCAATTGCTTTTAAAATAAATTGAAACATCGTATTAGCTAAGAAAATGTATCAGGAGCTTGAATCCTTAAGAATAACTCACCAAACTAGCTTTTAGGAGGAGGCCCCTGGGATTCCACAGTGCAGAACAATTTAGTCTTGACACTTTGCCAGCTTCTGAAAGACAACAAAAGATTTGATCAACAAAGGAATTTCTATGGGAGCAACTCCCAAGGAATTAAACTCAAACTTACCATTCAATAGCCTGGGTGGGCCTGATCCAGGTGATTCTGGCATGTACCTCTTTAACACAAGGCTGAGCCATAAGGCTAGGGGAGAGTCAAGAGTCATCTTGGAATAATGCAGATTTTGGGTGCCTATCGGTAGTTGGGCATGTCTGGGTATGTTTTTTTCCCCGTTTTTTTTATTTAATTTTTCAACAACCACCACCACCACAACAACAAAAACATGATACATAAACATAAAATTGCCTTAATATCATATATTCATACTTAAGCTATTAAACATATTCATACTCAACATAACAGTGCTCCCCCCACCTCGGGATCTCATTCCTGTTTCCAAAAACTCATAATTTCTTCTGTTGGTGGTTTCCCGCTTCCCTTAGAAAACACAAACTCTAGGAACTTTATCCATATTCCCTCAAAATCATTCGTTTTTACTATACCTCTTTTCATTTTAATATTACATGTCAATTTATCATTTATAGCAACGTCCCACACTTCTTTATACCATTCTTCAATACAATAATCTCCTTGAGTCTTCCAGTTCCTAGCTACAATTAACCTCACAGCCGTCAGCAGATTCGTTATCAGTTCTTTAATTTCTTTACTACATTTAACATCTTCTTGCAGTGAGAGTAATGCAATCCTTGGTGTATGCTCTACTTTAAATCCCACAATCTGCTCAATCTCAAAAAACACCATCTTCCACAACTTTTGCACATATTTACAATCCCACCACATATGTAAATACGTTCCTTTTTCACCACAACCCCTCCAACAATCTGCTGAATGCTGATTATTAATCTTATTTAATCTAACCGGAGTTAAATACCACCTCCATACAAGTTTATAGTAATTCTCCTTTATTCTTACTGACATATTTCTCAACACTCTCTGTCTCCATAGTCCTTCCCAACTCTGCTGTCCTATCTGTATCTTCAAATCAGTCTCCCAAACCACTTTCCCTACACTATCCGACAATCCTTTCTCAACTAATATAATATATAATTGACTCATTAACCCTTTTGTCCCTATATTTTGTCCTTTATCGATTACTTTTTTTTCAATTAATTTCTCAAATTTCATCATCTCTCCACACTCTCCATTTTCTCTTACCCAATTTTTAGTCCATTGTTCCAATTGCCCATAATTTAACCACATTAATTTTATATCTTTTAAAACCTCCTCCAACCTCTCTCTTGTATTCATCCCTTTTAGCCATTCTCTTAATTTCATTTTATTTTTTTCTATTAAAACTTTACTTAATCTATTCTTTAAATCTTCAGGAAAATTCTTTAACATTATCACCAGTGTTAAGGAGGAGCTGCTTGAAAGCAATTCCTTTTTATATTTGTTCCAAAGTTCCCAATGGAACTTCAAAAACTGATTATCTAAATCATTAACCCATTTTCCTTTCCCTTTTTCCTTAAAGAATACATTCTGCAATTTTAATTCTATATTACCTATTATTTTTTCCTCCATCCAATCTAAATCCCCTACCCCTAAAATTGCTTCAACAATATGTCTTAACCTATTTGCTAGATAATAAGACTTAAGGTTTGGGAGACCCAATCCTCCCTTTCTTTGGCTTAAATACCATCTACTTTTATTAATCCTTGATTTCTTCTCAGCATTACAATAATTATTTATAAGATTCTGCCAACTTTTTAACTCTAAATCTGAAATTCTTATTGGCAGCATCCTAAAGATAAAATTAATCTTAGGTAAAATTTTCATCTTTATTAAAGCTATTCTTCCAAACCATGAAAGGTTCAGTCTCTTATACTTCTTTAACTTTTCTACTATCTCTTTTTTCAATCCATTTAAATTCTCACTTTCCAAATCTTCTAAATTTTTAGTAATCTTAATACCCAAATATTTAATTTTTTCTTTACTTTTCAAATCTGAAACCTTCCCTTCCCACTCCTTTTCTTCCTTTTTAGTGTAATTAAATAGCATCAATTCCGATTTTGCCCAATTTATTCTTAACCCCGTAACTTCTTCAAATTCTTTCAACTGCTGTTTAATTCTTTCCATTTTTCCTATAGGATCTCTAATAGTTATTAACGTATCATCTGCAAACATATTCAACTTTATTTTATTACTGCTACCTATCCCCTCTATCTCCCCATCTTCTCTTATTGCATTTGCCAACAATTCCATCACCAATACAAACAGGACTGGCGAGAGTGGGCATCCTTGTCTTGTCCCTCTGGCTAGTCGTATCTTATCCATGCTTCCATCATTTACTACCACTACGGCTGTGTTTTGGGAATATAACTGCTCTATTATTGCTCTAAATTTATTACCAAATCCCATTTTATTTAAAACCAACTTTAAAGCTTGCCAACTCACACAATCAAAAGCCTTGAAAATATCTAACGCTAAAATACCCGCTTTAATCTTTGACTTTCTTATCCCCTGAATTACATTAAAAACTCTACCTACTAAAGTGTGCATCTGTCTTCCTGCTATAAAACCACATTGGTCTTCCCCTACATACTTAGCTATAAATTTAGTTAGCCTTTTAGCCAAAATAGTTGAAAAAAAATTTGCATCTTGATTTATTAACGAAATTGGTCTGTATGAATCAGGGAGAGTCAAATCCTTATCTGGCTTCGGAATTAAAATTATTATAGAATGCTCCCATGATTCTGGGATCTTCTCCCCTTCCATTATTGCATTATATAATTTCAATAACTTTGGCACTATTAATGTTTTAATTTTTTTTATAAAACTCTGGTCCTAGACCATCTGCTCCCGGTGATTTCCCTACTTTAAGCTGGTCTATGACCTCCTCTATTTCACTTTGCAATATATTTTTATCCATTATTTCCTTATGTTCTTTTTCTAATCCTTTCTTCAAAAATTTATCCACATACACTTCCATCCTCTTCCTTTGGGTATCTTTTTCCTTATATAAATCTTCAAAAAATTCCTGAAATTTTTTTATCTTATCCTTCATCATGTGACAATAATTACCTTTCTTATTTGTTACTGGCCCTATCCCATTTTTAGCTTTTTCCTTTTGTGTGAGTCTGGCAAGCATCTTCGAGTTCTTATTACTATTTTGAAAGTATTCCCTTTTCATATAAATTAAATTCCTCTGAAACTCTTCTAAATTTATATTATCTAGTTCCCTTTTCTTTGCCTGTAATTCTATTAACTTATGTTTATTCTTAGTTTGCCAGTTTTCTTTTTCCAACTTTATTATCTCTTTCTCTAAAGTAACCTGCCTTGCCTCCTGTTGTCTTTTTAGGTTACACGTTTCCCTAATACAAATCCCCCTAAACACAGCCTTCATGGTATCCCAGACCAGTGCGGTTCTTGTTTCCCCCTTTTCATTTATTTCCCATGTTTCTGACAATTCCTTCTGCATTTTCTCAATTACTTTATTATGCTTAAATATCTTAGTATTCAATCTCCACCTTAATGCTTCTTTGTAATCCTTACTAACTGCAAAATCTAAACTTACCAATGCATGATCCGTTACCTTAATTACCCCTAATTCCATTCTGCATATCTTAGTTACAAACTCTCTAGATACAAAAATATGATCAATCCTAGAATATGTATGATGGACTGGAGAGTAAAACGTAAATCCCGGGTCTGCCCCTCTAAGAACATGTTCTTTTTTTCAGAGAGATTTCAAAAACAGTGGGGAAAACGTTGGACTCTACACAACCACCTAAACACTATGTTGAATAAACAAATAACATTTGGAGAACCAAAATGAGTTCTGTGCAATGCATTTATTTTGCAATAAAGAA
The DNA here is from genome assembly GCF_023053635.1 of Elgaria multicarinata webbii. NCBI lineage: Eukaryota > Metazoa > Chordata > Lepidosauria > Squamata > Anguidae > Elgaria > Elgaria multicarinata. Next base: position 93,318,674 of record NC_086177.1, read on the forward strand.
GTCTGTCAAAGTACTTCTGTCAAAGCTCTATAGGTGTTTTGAATAACAGACATTTAGTGAGTGAATCTCTACTGTTGTTATACACACACACACATACATATAATACATTATGATATTTAGAAATAGTTTGCAATTGCTTTGGCACCTACTAATAAAAATGTCATCCCTTTAATGGAGCTAATGAGAAAATAATATTGCCTTGGATGAAATATGAAGCACTCAGCTGGAATGATAGCACATCGTGTTTCTGATACAGGTTTGAAGAAATGCATAAAAAGTGACGCTGGAACATTATTTTCTGGACTCATGTCAGGAGTTCATTTAGGGTCTTTTGGAGTCACAGTATGAGATCCTATTAAATGTAAAAAAGTTAAACTAAAACTAAGGTTTGTGTGTGTGTGTGTGTGTGTGTGTGTGTGTGTGTGTGTGTGTTTAAATTCCCCTCAGAATGAAAATCTCCATCATTAACTTGCAAAGACATTTTTCAAGTATTAAATTTGACAAGGCAAAAGTATAAAGTGCTTATAATAATGTGTTATGGTATTGCTTAATACCATGTGTTACGGTATTGCTTGACAGCCCTTAATGTAAGAGGGTTCATACTGATGTCTTCCCATATTGCATATCGGCTTTAGTGGATGGTTTTTTGGTTTTTGTTTTAAAGGATGAGATGAACAGACTCTATATGAGATATTTGAAAGAAATGATGGAAGAGGAACTGCAGTTCACTTCTGTGTCATCTTCTCCCTCTACTACTTGAAATATCTGCACCAGTAAATAGGTACTAAAGGTGAAGCATATCATAATGCTCCCAACACCATTGCCCAAATTCACAACTAGATGGACTGCTGTTGCACATTGCCATGACCTATGACATCTTATCAGTGTTGTAGGGGTGTTATCTCAATGTTGGAGGAAGTTACCTAAAGGAAGTAGATAGTCAAAAGGGAGAATGAATGATTTCCAAATATGAAGAGTCAGAAGTGTGGCTGCATGGCTGTAAAATCAGGCTTACTTGCGCAAGTCTGAAATGTGTAAACAGAAGGCACAAATTATCCTTTGCTACATCATAGGAGTCAAAGTCCATCTAATTTCATCATTACAAATCTGAACCCAAAATAAATTCTAACCTTCAGCTCTTCCAAGACATGCCTTCCTACACAAATGTGCATGAGACAAAATCAATGAATTCTTGAGTGGTTCGCGGAGCACAAATGTGGAACCTCCTGAAAGGGTTTAAAATGTGGATGTAGATTATAAGTGAAAAGTCTTGGGATACCATGGGTGTCCATGATTTGCTGATTCCAAGGTGAAAACAACACCTTCACTGGGCATGTCTACACCATAGGGTGTAGAAGGAGGAAGGGGGAAGGATCATGGACCTACCTGCTTCTGTGATCCTCCCCCAGGGTCTTGACGACTGCACAACATCCTGGAAGGTAAGAGGATGTCATTGCCACCATTTTTTCTGCAACAGGAGAAGGAGCGCAATTGTGCTTCTCCAGAAAAGTTTTTTTTAAAAAAACAACCCACTCCCCACCCTGATGGGCACAGACTGCCCCTGCACAGCTCCATGCCCATTTTAAGAGCACTGCTACTCGCAGGGAGGAAGGAATTATCCAGGAGCAGCAACCACACAGCCCACACTCCTTGGGATGGTCCTGGGACCATGGAAAAGTTGGGTTTTCCTGGGGAAAGTCCCTGATCATCCCGGGTTGCCCCTGGGATCCCCTGTGCGTCATTTGGATGCACAGAGATGATCCAGGGATGACCCAAGGATATAGGGCTAGTGCAGACATGCCCACTGTTGCAAATAAAGATTCCTGCATAGACAGCAGGTTTGAGAATATTATCAAAAATCTGAGGGATGGAGGAGTTAACTGGATGTCCAAGATGATGAACAAATATGGTAAGTGTACAATGGGCTATAATGATTTAGAACTGCAGTATATTTCTTAGAGTATTGTCTATGCTTTTCAAAGGGCCCAATTAAATCTGTTGAAGCTAATAAAATCAATGCAACATGCAAGAATAACGGGAAAACTCTACATGACGTTATTGCTTTTGTTAAAGTAACATGCTTAATCGGACTGCTTTTATTCTGGAGATGAAGTAGCCATGGAGCCCCACCAGGGGCCTGTATTGGTTTTATGCTGAAAAAACTTCCCCTATTTGGCTGCTATTTGGCCCTGATGGTGCTGTTCTTGATAAGCATCATTTTCAAGGGCAAAAAGGGAGAGGTTTTCAGAGGGTGGGGCAAAGTGTGGGGCTTGATTTATTACAGAAAAAAATCATTCCAGTTCAGGGACCTGAAACTCCTTTTTCTGCAATATAAAAGCAAACAGGTTGAGCATGCTTGTTTAAATATGTGACTAACATCGCCTCTAGTTTGACCTTAATTTGGATCTGAGAGCCAGTGTGGTGTAGTGGCTAAAGTGTTGGCCTGGGAGTCAGGAGATCTGGGTTCTAGTCCCCACTCAGCCATGGAAACCCACTGGGTGATTTTGGGCCAGTCACAGACTCTCAGCTTAGTCTACGTCACAGGGCTGTTGTTGTGAGGATAAAATGGAGAGGAGGATTATGTACACCACCTTGGGTTCCTTGGAGGAAAAAAAGGTGGGATATAAATAAATAAATACATTTGGATCTGCATTTGGCAATTTACACATATGCTTTCCAGGATAAAGGAATAGTTTCACACACCCTTACATTTAAGCATATGCTCACCGGAATGAATAGTAAAATCTTTGAGGCATTTTAAATATATCTTAATTTCCATGAAGCACAAAGCTTCGCAGCTCTTGATAAAACATACAATTCTACATCTCAGTTTGCTATCTTTAAAATTACTTTGTTTCTGTCAGCTCAACATTTTCTGCACCTTGATTGCACTGCTTCAAAATCCATTATGTCTCCTACACCTGGAAAGAAATAATTCCACCCTGATTGTATTGTGTCACAAATTTTACATGTCACTCAAAGTATAATAGACCAACATATATATATATATATATATATATATATATATATATATATATATTCATTGGCACTACTTTAAAAGAGAGGGAGAGAGAATGAGAGAGAGAAGAAAGTCAATTTACTTGGAATATACTAGAATCTAAAGCTTCTGTTTACTTTTTACTCTTTTTTTAACATCCTATGTGCCTTTTAAATCTGCAATGCAATATTACGGTAATATTCTGTATTCCGTATTCTCTCCACATGCTATTCTGAATAGTAGGGGTGTGCAGAGCAGGTCTGCTTCGCTCCTAAAATTGAACTGGTGCTCTGATGAGGTAATTCTCTGCTCTGATTTCCAGAGCAGCTGTGTCTTTCTGCCCTGTCGGATTACCCGTCAGAGAACCATTCTCTTTGGATAACCACCCTATTATAGCTTATGGGAAACCAAAATGCTTACAGCTCTGTCATTTTTAAAGATAAAGGAGTGAAACTTGACGCCGTGAGAGCTCTTAAGTAGGCATTTATCCATGCCAGGATTGAAGCTGATCCCTTCATCCCTTGATTTTTAGGATTTTAAGATTGTTTTAAAAATATTTTTTAAAAAATACACACTGTCATTTTTAAAGATAAAGGGATCAAATTTGGCACTCTGGTAGCTCTTAAGTAGGGATTTATCCATGCCAAGTTGAAATCAGATTCCTTCAACCCTTGATTTTTAGGATTTTTTTAAAAAAAAATCCCCCTCAAACCAGCTCCCCCAATACACACACGCACGCACTCATACATATCCGAAACTGCACAGGACCTTTTATCCTCTACTTTGGTGATGCACAGTTATGCTTCTTAAGTTTATTAAAAATAGAGACCTGCCGCATTCCCTGACCATTTATTCTAATGGGATGAAATGTGTGTGTATGGGGGTGGGGTGTTCTTCGCAAACTTTTCTCTTGCTGCCCCTTCTTCTCTTGACTTTATGCCCAGCTGAGTTGCGTCCAAACTTGCAGTACACAGATCAGCCTTTGGCACAAGATTCTTTTACATTTCCTAATACTGGCTTGTGAGACTGTATAGATCTACACTGCCTGCCAGTCATCATCACTACCTGGGACAACTCATAGCTTCGGCTATTGGGCGGTATAAAAATGTAATAAATAATAATAATAATAATAATAATAATAATAATAATAATAATTTTTTACATGGAATGGTTTTCATTATTTTCATAATGTGAGCCATTTTTCCTAAATCCTTCCTTTCAGCCAACATCAATTTTTCAAGAAGTAAAGAAAATTGGTTGTAATTTAATTCTAGTTCAGACACAGCTCTCATAATTTAAACATATGGTATATTGGACCAAGTCGACACACATGGGGGACTTTGATTTTTGTAGGAAGTTAGTTTCTGAAAGTTCTGCAAGCTCTCTTGAGAGAAGTTGGTGCATATGGGGAGTGGAACCTGGACTTTTTCTCTCCTGCTTCCTTCCTACCGCCCCATGAGCTAGCAAACAAATGAGTCCCAGGGCAGGGGAAAATGGATTATATCATTTACAATCCCTCCCCCTAAGCACTGTGACTGGAGGGGAATAGGGAGGAGACTGAAGATGCCACTGCCTACTTAAGAACATAAAAAGAGCCATACTGGACATAAAGACGTAAGAAAAGCCATGCTGGATCAGACCAAGACCGATCTAGTGCAGCACTCTTGCTCACACAGTGGCCAACCAGCTGTCAACTGGGAACCCACAAGCAGGACACAGGTGTGATAGCATCCTTTTGCCCATGTTTAACAGTAACTGCTGTATATAGGCTTACTGCCTCTGATATTAGAGCTTGCACTTAGCCATCAGGACTAGTTGCCATTGATAGCCTTCTCCTCCATGATTTTTTCCAAACTCCTTTTAAAGCCATCCAAACTGGTGGCCATCACTACATCGTATGATAGTAAATTCCATAATTTAACTACCCGCTGTGTGAAGAATCACTTCCTTTTTTCTATCCTGAAGCTCCTACTAATCAGCTTCATGGAATGTCCCTGAGCTCTAGTCTCCATATCCACTTTTTCCATGCCATGCATAATTTTGTATACCTCCATCATTTCTCCTCTTAGACCTTAGCTAGACCTAAGGTTTATCCTGGGATCATCCCAGGGACATCCCTGTTCATGTAAATGACACACAGGTTATCCCGGGAGCAGGCAGGGATGACCCTGGGACGCTCCCAGGATAAACCTTAGGTCTAGCTAAGGCCTTAGTCACCCCTTTTCTAAGCTGAACAGTCCCAGATGTTGTTACCTTTCCTCATAGGGCAGTTGCCATTTTCTACTCTTTTCCAAACTCTGCAATATTCTTTTTTAGGTACAGTAACCAGAATTACACACAGTATTCCAAATATGGTCGCACCCATAGATTTGTATAAAGGCAGAATGATACTGGCAGTTTGATTTTCAATTCCTTTTCTAATTATACCTAACATGGGGTTTGCCTTTTTAACACTGGGTTGACAACCCCAAAACCTCTTACTTGATCAGTTGTCGCTAGCTCAGATCCCATCAGTATGTATCTGAAGTTAGGATTGTTTTCTCCAAAGTGCATGTATTTCCACTTGCAAAATTGAAAAGTGTTGGTCCCAACACAAATTCCTGTAGGACTGTCCAAGGTTTCCAAAACTGTCCAAGTTGGTGTCCATCACTACACTGTATGGTAGAGAATTCCATTGTTTAACTATTCTCCGCATGAAGAGGAACTTTCTTTTTTCTTTTCCACCATTAACTTCATTACATGAAGGAGAAAACACATCAACTTCATGTACACTTCATTCTCCTGGCCAGTATTCTGAACTGAAATGGCTTTGGATTGAGTTCTTGTGTCAAGATGAGAAATAAATGTACAACACAGCACTATGAGTGTCTATTCCAAGAAACATATGCTGAAATTCTATACCCACTGACCTGAGAGTAAGCCCCACTGAACTCAATGGGGTTTATTTCTGACCAAACATGTATAAGATTGTTCTGTCTGTCAGTCATGCTTCAGATCATGAAAGAAAGTTTGCCCTCACTGAATGATGAAATCCATGGATACCCAATGTGCTCTAAATAGAAATACTCAGACTCGTTAAATCTGCTGGTCTGACTGGCCTTATGTTCTTTTGCTGTACCTGAATCGTCACAGCTGCTATCACAATGAAGCAAAAGGAGAAAGTTCATTGAATTCTTGTTCTTTGTCAGCTTTTAATAGTTCTGATTGCCTAATTATCTGCTCCAGTGCAACAGTAAAATGTTGCAACATTTCATTTCCCCCTCAAGGAATGAACACAGACTCTAAGAAGTTGCCATCTGCTCCTTTTCTTAAAATACTAAGGTGGAAAAAAAATCCATCAGTGCTCCTACCATGATCAACTTTGTGTCACAACTTCTCATTCTTGCTCCACAATGGGACCATGCTTCCAAGTGTGTGGGGGGGTGGGGTGGGGGGAGTAGCTCATGGTATCATTTTAAGGGGCTTTGAACACAGACCAAAGATGCCTTTAATATATGTGCCAGGATTTCCATATGTGCACTGAAATTTATTTGAAGTTATTTTTTCTCTAGCAACAACTACTTGTGTTACATCAGAAGGCATCAGCTGACTCTTCTGATGTTCCCTCAAGTGTCAATGAAGGCATGATGGGTTGCATGAGGTTACTGTTTCTGTAAAGTGGAGCTTGGTGTGCAATCTTATGGATATATAGGGCCATTATGGATATATAGAGGCATTCCAGTATTACAATATCTCCCATAGTAGCTCCTAAATTTATCAGTGTGTTATCAGCTAATTTGTCCTTCTATCCTTTTGAACCCTAATAAGACCTCCTTAAACTCCACTATAATTCCCTTTGTTAAGTAAAGGTTTAGGTGAGGGATAGGGCCTTTCAAATGACTGCATACAGGCTCCGGAAATCTGTAAGGGAAGATCATCTCACCCCTTCAAAATAATGGCCTTCCACCAGATGGTTTAAGAGCGCTTTCAAAGGGGGGGGGGGGAATGAATGGTTTCAAGATCTTGCACTGACCTGTATTTTTTAATTGCTTAAGGATATCCACTCGATGGCCTTGTAGCCCCCTTCCAACTCTGCTATTCTATGATTCTATTTATTTATTTATTTATTTAATATTTATATTGCCCAACAGCCTAAGCTCTCTGGGCAGTTTATAGCTAAAACCATAAAACCCAGTTTAAAACTTTAAAATCACATAAAACCAGAATAAAGTACAGTCCAGGGAAAGTTTGTTTTAAAAGATACATTTTTAGGATTTGTTTTAATACCTTTCTGTTACATTTTTGTATTCTGCTGCCTTCAGTATTTGCCCAACTCAGTATGGTTATTATTATTAGCTGGCTTGGGCTTTATAAAAAAGAAGTGAGATATAAATGTTTTAAATGAATGTTTCATTTCCATATTTGGGGAGCCTAGATTACCTCCTCTTTTACAATAAACCTCCTTAGATGTATTAATATGGCCAGGTGGGGACTAATTTTATATGTGAGATGTGTTTCTATGTTCATACCATCCAATGTTTGTCAAATGAACCTGCAATTCTACTTTCATTTTCCATGAAGGATGTAGCTCACAGCCATGAGATAGAACACCTGCAGTTTGAATATCCTAGTTAAAAAAAACCTGGGGTATATATTTACCTTTCATCAAATAACACAACTGTTTTCATTTTAATCACATCTTTGTTAAATTTGACCCATCCCTATCTTCTTCCCTTGCGTATCATAATATTTCTTGATATTCATCTGGTTTCAGTCCTGCTCCTATTGTCATGTATGCCCCTACTGCTCTGGTGTTGGGACCAGGTGATGCAGGGAATCCATCAGAAACAGATTCTGATTCAGAAGATGCCGAGCCAGTGAGGGTAGAAGTTCACAAGGGAGAGCCTCCAGCTGCGAATGCGCCCCTCCCAGAGTCTGTCTCCTCAAGGCCAGATTCTATGCTCTCAGGAGACAGGGAGTCAACTTCCGGGGGTGAACATTCCAAAACATTACTGGATGCTAGGAATCGCCAGAAGTTAAAACGTTCAGTGAGATTAGCACCAAAGAGACAGTCAGAGAGGTTGCGTGAGAAGGCAGTGACACTCCCTCCTCACCTTGAAGCTTGGGACATTTGAAAAGCCTTTTCTTTCCTTTGAACGGTCAATTGTTTTGCTTAGTTGCATAGAGTTGCCTAGGGGGAATTTTCCCACAAAGGTGCCTAGTTTGTGTAACAGAAGTGTTAATTGTTTTCAATAAAGCTTTGTGGATTGGCCCAGGAACTTTCCTTGGTTTTGACTCCTTGGGGACACTTGAGCAGCTACAGCCCATGACACCTATTTAAGTCAATAAGAAAAGTCTGATTGGATAGTGCCCAATGGGTGTTACATCCCCGCCAATGCCATTGGACCCCACTGATTCCATTCTGCAAGCCAGACCCTCCACTTCCACAATGGAGATTTAGCACTTCCAGAAGCAACTTATTTGCAAAATTCATACAAAAACAATACAATAAAGGTGCTTCAGAAAGTACTGCAAAAAAACGGCGGTATGCTGACAACCATTTTGGATATTTTGATACAAAAGTCTTTAAATATTTTTAAACAAATAAACAAATAGCCATTACTTTCAAAAACATACTAATAACACTATATAACACCATTTTTGTGATTTTGAAGCAATTTGCATTTTTGCTATTTAAACATGCACACAACATATTCATACTATTTTATAAGCTAATGTCTGTCTGTGCCTTTCCATACTCAGTAAGTGTCTGTTTTTTTTTTGTTAAATTGACATTTTAAATTAATAAAATTACTAATTACGAGCAAAGCTTTAAGACCTGACACCTACCTTTCATTATATGATCGAATAAAATTCAAAAATTAGATACAATATCCCAGAGTGAAAAGAAAAGGAAAAAAAGCTAGCCCACTAACTTTATTCTCTCTGTTAACATGGCAAATGTAGCTTGGATAATAAACAATAATTTGGAGCAACTGAGATAAATTACTTTTTTTACCCTTTGACATGCATGTTACTTACCGGGCTTTGTTTGCAGAAAAATCTTTCCAGTTTATGATCCATCCCTCATTTTTCACTGTCTATTTTCAGTTTTCAATTACATACCTCTAATTAGAGTTCCATAAGTAAATGTGTGGTTGAAGACATCAGGGAAAATGCCCATATTAAATCCAGTTATGTAAGATACATCGACTTTCCTATGCTTCAACTTCAAACAAACTAGGTCAGATAAATTACTGAAAATCATGATGGAACTAGGGATGTTTGAGAAATCTGTTTCAATTCAGTTTTGACCACAATTTACCCAATTCTCACCTCCTGGAACCAAATGCAGGACTACATGAATATTCTTGCAAAAAGAAAAACAAAGCAAAGTTTGCAGTCTGATACAGACAAAGGTCGGGAAAAAGGTTCAAGCTGAAATTCAGAGAACTTTGAGGAGATCAGGTTTTGCCAATTCACACATCTTTAGCTTGAAATCCTACCTCCCAATAAACTCTTTATTACTTTGGATATTGCATAAAGGGTCATTCACTTACAGTCTAGAGAACAAGGCTCCCAATCAAAGTTTAAATAAACCAGAACTCCCCAATCTCAGATGTAATGGGAACTATGGTTTGTTTAATATTAGAAGTGACCACAAAAGAAAAGAAGACAGTGGGGAGCAGACATTGGAGGCTTAGCACAGCTCATTCATGTAGTTGGAAACCAGTTCAATGTGTCCAGTTCCTTAACTTCAAGTATCCCTGCATACAAAATTCCTATGTAAACACAGATCTACTTTTTTTTTCTTTCTTTTTTTAAAGGAAATATTTTTTAAAAAACAACACCCTGATGGTTTAAGGGCAGAGTTAAGGGCCAATGTTGTTGACTCAAGCTCCATAAAGCCCCCAAATTGGAAGCTAATGCTGATGCCTTAACTGATGTGCCCATGATCAGTGATGATAGTATGGAATGTTACAAATTGTGCTTGCTGCTTACAACATAACCATCATGTACTCACATAATCAGAAGTAAAGCACGCATGCACACACACCATGGCTAGAATGCTTAGGTTTAAAGTTTTCATTGGGCCCATTCAGAAGACACCTTAAACCATGGCTCTAACCATGGTGGTTAAGCCAGACCACATTCAGAAGACATCTTAAACCACGGCTTTAACCATCGTGAATAAGACTTTTTGCTTTATACACAATGGTTAAAGCCGTGGTATAAGGTGTCTTCTGAACACAGCCTGGTTTTCTGGCATAACCACCATGGTTAAAGCCATTGTTTAAGGTGATTTCTGAATGCCATTATCCGCATGGCTACATACTATGCATGAAATGTAACTTGTAGTTTGCTCCTGAAGCAAACCACAGTCTGGCCTCATCTACACCAAGCAGGATATAGCATTATAAAAGCAGTATGAAAGTGGTATATAAAAGGCAGGAGCCACACCAAGGAGGATATAGTGGTATGAAAGACGTATGTGGTATATGTCAATGGGCCCCAACAGTTGTCAGTGCACTTCAATACCATTATAAAGCAGTGGTGTGGCTCCTGCTTTTTATATACTGCTTTCATACCACTTTGATAGTGCAATATCCTGCTTGGTGTAGATGACACCTCTCTCAGCCACTACTCCACACTGCTATCTGCAAGCCTAGAGGGCTGCATTAAGCCCCACAAAATGTTTCAAGGGGGTTCATGCATCCATAGGGATGGAGAACCTTGTAACCAGGGATGGAGGAGCAATTCATTTCATTTTTTTTTTATAAACCAAAATCTACCCAATTTGCACCTCCTGGAACTGAACAAAGACCCAAATGCCATGTCAATATATTTCCGACTTCGTCATGGAATAAAAAATGTGTTCAAAACTGAGTGCGTTTGAAAAAACAAGCATGGAAAATGAATACGTTTGAAAAATGCACACTCCCATCAATGGAAGAAAATGTGCACAATTGATGTTTACATTTGAGGAAAATGTGTACAAAATATGCACAAATGTTCCTGTGAAAAGGGGGGAGGGGAGAAGTAGCAGCTTGCAATCTGACATGGATATGAATTGGAACACACTTCAAGGTCAATTTCAGAGAACCTCGGTGAGTTTACGTTTTGCTTCTTTGCACATCCCTACTTGCACTCCCTTCTCCTACATCTTGCCGTGATGAAATTACAAGAGCAGGATGTGCTGTTGATGAATAAGAATAGTTTCCTTCCTGTTGTGGACCTCCCACTACCAAAGAGGGAAGGAAAGGCTCTGTGGTAAATTATTAGTTGCCAATTAGAGATGGCTGACGCTGATAACTCTACACCTCTGGAAATTACCATTTGTAAGGTTCATAAGGGTTGGTGGCAGAGCTGACCAGACCAGACGAAAGAAAACACATTCTGTATTTGAAGAATTAAAGGTTACAATTTCAGCACAGGTCTGCATGAAACCCATTTGTATGGTAGCCTGCCTTGTCAGGAAATACCAACTCCTAAGTCCCTGACAGTATAAATGCAGAGAAATACGTGCTTGTCAATTTGAGTTGTGCCAGGAATAGTTGGCACGGGCTACTTTTAATTAGTGAGTATGAAACAAAGTCTTGATAGTAGTATAATTAAAAGTGTGATACTCTATGCTTCCCCCCCCCCTTTCCACAAAAAGCAGCTGGAATTATTGTGTCTCATGCTGAGAAACCCGAAGGAAATCTAAGAACAAATATGGCTTGTCTATTTCCAGAAAAGGGCATGGGGGGGGGGGGAGAAATGGACATGAACAGGGGTAAGAAGGAAATTAGTGAAATGTGTGCAGTTGTTGTGATAAACTGTGGTATTGTCCTGAATTTTCTCCTCTTTTCCATCTATTTTCAAATGTACAAAGCTATTGTACAAAATATTTAAAAAATCATTAATGTCACAATCATGTACATTACATGTCTACTCAGAGGTTCGTACCACTGAGTTCAATGGGGTTTACTTTCAGGTAAGGGAGTAGCCTTAGAAATGTATATTTTGAGAAGAAATGCAATTCAAATATGTATTTAAGTATCCATTTTTGTGCAGAATTTTTAATGGAATAGATCCCAAGAGATGGTTGACAAAATTTTGGATTGTAGGGTAGGAACTGATTGAGTCTTTCTCTTCAGTGTCATTAATTTACATAGCAGTATAATGAACTTCGTTGCATTCTGAGTCTGGAAATAGTTTAACAGATGGATACTTGAAATCTTATATTCAGTGTAAAGGTTTCCAACAGAAATTTATACATTAGTTTTGTCATCAGTATCCTATTCTCACAATCGGTAAGTGAACATAAAATTATTGTTATAATATTTTGACCCACCAAACCTGTGGTATAATTTTATATTATTCAGTGTCTGCCACCCCACCAGTTCAAAGACCATAACCACCTCCATTAAGTGCAGAATATAATACCTAAGGATAGGACACTAAAAGAAAGCATGACATTCCCAATCTGAGCAAATGGTTTTGGATACAAATGACCATTGTGGAACTCATATCAGATGAGAGATAAAATTCCCTTTAACACTTGATCATCACAGATGATTACTTTATACATTTGCATCTTATAGGTATCCCGCCTAGGTCTCCATCTTCCTTTGCAGAAATTCATAAATAAATGTGGCCCTTTTTAAATCCAACTTCTTGTCTCGTCTCGTTATTTCACCTTCCATCCGCAATGGTTTCTCCCATATTCAAATGCATTAAATCACTATTCCTTTTTGCCTCAAATATGTAGAACTTAGCAAATGTAGGCAAATTCTGAACAAAATCAAACTGAAATGAAAGGATCACCCATCTCTAGCTTCTGATTGTTCATTGCTCTCTGCTTTATCTTTTGCCTGGCAGAGATCTTATTTTACATACTGAAAGCGAAAGTACAAGCTAATTATCTTAACTCACCAACTCACTCTGAAAATAGTGGTGTTTTGTGATAGTAGGCACAGAACTATCACCCAAGCTCTACTAATTATTTTAATTAGCTCTGCCTTTTGTCATACTAACTCATGTGACAAGCCTAGGAAGGCAGGGCAGGAAAGCTGGCTACTTGGATTCTGTAACGCACTGCAAGATATTAATGTGACTTCTATCGAACAAACAGATTGTGTGAAACCTTGAGAAACAAAGAGGTTCAGAACACCTTGAGACCCTGAGTGACTGTAGATGACCAACTTATTGTGGGGACATTTACCTGTTTTCTTATATGTGTGTTGTGCATTCTTCAGTGGCTTAAAAGTGTGGAATATGTACTTCTGTGACTGGCTTTGAACTATTCAGGGGCACTGTTACTCCATTTCTATTTACAACTTCTTCTGCTGCCATGGACTAAAGGCCTATCTCCCCATGCATTGCTGCAGTGTTTTGTCTGGTTCCTGGTTGGAACTAGGTGGCTAATTCCAACCCCTTCCAACTCTGCTATTCTATGATTCTATGATAATATATTCTCACATTCTTATAACAATAATACATTAATAATGATCTTATTTCAAAGGGGTCAATAAACCATTTCTAACTCTCTTTCTCTTAGGGAAGAAAGAAAGAAAGAAAGAAAGAAAGAAAGAAAGAAAGAAAGAAAGAAGGCATTTCTTTTAAGCCATGACCATCTTCTGATGCATTGCTTTAAGCTTGTGAAGCCATCTCTTGTGTGCAATTTCACATCTGAGTATTATATAATTAATGTAGATAAAATTCATGTAGATTATTTTGTAGGACATTACACACCATATATCACCATATATCCTACAAGCCAAGGCTAATGCCAGATCTACACCAAGGAGGATATAACACTTTGAAAGCGGTTTGAAAAGGATATATAGAATGTGTGTCATTGACCCTAACAGTTGTCATTACCGTTATAAACCATTATGAAGCACTAATGTAGATTCTGTCCACATTTCTCTCAGTGTTTCAGTTCAGACAACACGTTTCTCAACAGTGCTTTCAGAACTCCACGGTGGAGGTTTTACATCACCGTTGACAAATGTGTTGTCTGGCGGGAAAACTCCATCCCACGGTGGAATTTTTTGGGAACACACTCCACACTGAATATCCAAGCTGTGCAGAGGAGAGTTCCTGCATAATTGTTGTGTTGCATGTTGTATGGAGGGCTCCATGGAGTTTTCTGCTGCGTTGAGTTGCCTTTTCCCACTGGCTACAGAGTTCTCTGGAAAGAGTGGCAAAAGGAGTGAATGCTACTTTAGGAGAGCTGCCAGGATTGTTTTCTTGCAGCAATGGCTGATGGGATACCATCGGGAGGACTGGGGGAGGAGAGAGGGTGGAGGAACTGCCAATCAAACATCACAATAAATTTTCCTCAACTCCACGGTAGCCCACAGCCACACAATGGTGGAGTTAGAAAACGTGCGGAGAGTACCTCCTCAAAACTCAACCGTTGAGTGGAGTTTTCACACTGCATTGAGTAATGTGTTGTCTGAATTGAGTGTGTGTGTGTGTGTGCATGCACAAGAGAGAAAGAGATGGAGAAAGGGGGGATCAGGCCCTGCTGCCACGAGCTTCTACCATTCGTGTTGTACCCCACCTCGATCCAGAGGGAGAGACGGGGAACAAATAAAATTATGATTATGATTATGATTATGATTATTATTTCCACAGCCAGCATACAGCCCTGACCTGCTGCCCACCATGCATGCAGGACAAAATGTTTGCCATCACTCCAAGAAGCTTGTCCATCCCTCCCTATATACACAGAGCCATAACTTCATAGATAAGACTAAATTTTCTCATTATTCTATCCATCATGGGGTGAGTTTGCCCACCCCTAACCTTTTGATAGGGTTATGTTGCCAAACAGAAGCAGATGATGTAGATCTCTGTTTAATGTAAGATCTTGGAAAGGGAGGAGAAAAAGTGGGAAAACGAAGAATCTGATTTGATTTTCATTTAAGTCATAACGAGGTGACAGAAACCTGCTTCAGTGAAACTTGACTGATAGATTGGGAGCAGTCAGCAGCAAAAAGCCTCATTGCTTGATAAATGTATTAGAACAGGATATTAAGAACCAAGAGAGAATTTTAGTGAGCCATTATTAATTTCCATTAAAACAGCAGGGCTGTATGTTGAGATAAAAGCTATAGGAACAAGGTGATGCTTACCTTAACACAACATTTGTCTCAAAAGCACATATATCCAGTCCTGCAGAACATGCCATGGTCAACACACAAAACAGAATATGATCGGAATCAGATGGAAGGTATCTGAGAAAAGAGAATGGATTCTTCCACTTCAGACTTGGTGGACAATAACATTTTTTAATGCTCCACTATCTTAAAAACGCCCCTGCAAATAAAAAACTGGAATGATATACAAAGGGCTAGGAGATCATCTTTTTACTCTGATGAACCAGCTTTGTATTTACATGGCTTGCTGTGGAGGAAAATATTCAACATCGCATAAAAAGCAAAGGCAGCCACATTGGTCCATAAGAAAAACTAAATAATAATAATATACAGTTGGTCAATATACCTTTAAAAAGTAGGTCTGTGCAAGCTTTGGATTTGGATTCAGAATTCCAAAGCATGGTGGCTATTTTGTGTAGAATCTGCTAGTTTGTGCACAGCCCTAGGGAAGAGAGAAAAAAGTCCTAGAATCATAGAATCATAGAATAGCAGTTAGAAGGGGCCTACAAGGCCATCGAGTCCAACCCCCTGCTCAATGCAGGAATCCACCCTAAAGCATCCCCGACAGATGCTTGTCCAGCTGCCTCTTGAAGGCCTCTAGTGTGGGAGAGCCCACAACCTCCCTAGGTAACTGATTCCATTGTCGTACTGCTCTAACAGTCAGGAAGTTTTTCCTGATATCCAGCCAGAATCTGGCTTCCTTTAACTTGAGCCCGTTATTCTGTGTCCTGCACTCTGGGATGATCGAGAAGAGATCCTGGCCCTCCTCTATGTGACAGCCTTTTAAGTATTTGAAGAGTGCTATCATGTCTCCCCTCAATCTTCTCTTCTCCCGGCTAAACATGCCCAGTTCTTTCAGTGTCTCTACATAGGGCTTTGTTTCCAGACCCCTGATCATTCTGGTTGCCCTCCTCTGAACATGCTCCAGCTTGCCTCCTTCCTACAACTCCCAGAATGCATTGCTGCTAATCAGACAGCAGCATTGTCTTCTTATTGGAATTAATAGACTTAAACCTTTGCCAATGGAGTGATGTTGTGGCATTTGAAGAATATAAAGGGAAAGGTAAGAAAACTACACATGAATGTTTAGACTAATGCAGCGACGGTTATCCCCATTTCAACACCCATCCTCCCCAGCACCCATACTCCCCAACTGGTGCCCAAGGGGATTAGAGTGAGGAGGGGTTTGGGGAGGGAGGCATAATGCCTTCATAACAAGTCTCAAAATAATGAGTAAGTTGTCCGGAATTCTTGTTATGCAGTCCTAAATGCACTTAGCTGAGAGTAAGCCCCATTGAGCTCAAAGGGATTTACTTTCAAGTAAACATGTTTAGAATTCCACCTTCAATCAAGCAATCGAAGGGCAGCTGAGGGGGGTTGGGGAAGGGAGAGAGCAAAAAATAGGCTGAATGTTGCAGCCATGAAAATTGCATTTAGACCTAGTCTTGAAATGAACATTTCAGACTGGTTGAATAAGGCTCTATTAGATGCTGCATGTCTCAGATCAGGTTACATCTAGGATTTACCTTCGAAATGCAAAGGTCATTTTCAGGTGGTAGAAAAGTATCTTCCTCTGATTGAATGGCTGAATTCAATATTCTCTGAGGCACATTAAATTAAGAAAAGAAAGAAAGAAACAAAGGAAGGAAGGAAGGCTACGCATTGGGTCCATAAGAGAGACTCTCTCCCGCCTGCAGTCTAAAAGTGGTACAGTCTGTTCTACTGTTCTCTCTCATTCTACCTATGTAGACAAAGCCTTTGTGACTAGGGATGTATGGATGCTGGAAAATCCATTTTTAGTGGAATGGGGGCTAATAAACCATAGCTGAATCCTGATAAGATGGAAGCTCTGTGGATTGATGGTTTCTGAGGACAGGAATTGGGTAAGCGACCTTTTCTGGATGGGGTTGCACTCCATGTGAAGGAGCAGGTGCATAGCCAGGGAGTATTCCTAGATTCATTCTTGTCACTAAAGGCCCAGGTGGACTCCATGGCCCAGAGTACTTGGGGACAGCTTCAGCTGATCCACCAGCTATGGTCTTTCCTGAACAGGGATAACCTAGCTACAGTAGTGCATGCATTGGTAACTTCCCGATTAGACTACTGCAATGCACTCTACGTGGGGCTGCCCTTGAAGACAACTCAGAAGATGCAGCTAGTGCAAAATGCAGCAGGTAGACTGCTGACAGGTACATCTTACAGAGACAATATAACACTGGTCTTAAGGGAATTGCACTGGCTGCCAATATGCTTCCGGTCTGAATTCAAGGTGTTGATAATGAGGTTTAAAGCCCTAAATGGCTTGTTGTTGTTGTTTATTCGTTCAGTCGTTTCCGACTCAGGGAGTACCTCTTCCTAAATATGCCTGCCTGAGATTTGAGATCTGTCAGACGAGCCTTCCTCTACATCCCACCAACACGAGACATATGCTATGGTGAGACATTGGAGAGGGCTTTCTCTATTGTGGCACCCCGGCTGTGGAATTCCCCCACACCCTGGAGGCCTGACTGGCACTGGTTTCATTTTGGTGCCAAGTTAAGACATGGCTTTTTAACAAAGCTTTTAATGGCTAAATTCACCAAACCTGTACATAGTTTTAATTGTTTTAATTGGTTTTACTGTTTTAAAATTCTATTCTGGTTTTAGCTTATTAATGGTTTAATTTGTTTTTAGCTATGTATATTTATTGTTTTATATTGTTTGTATGATTTTATTTGTACACTGCCCTGAGATCCTAGTGATATAGGGCAGGATACAAATGTCTTAATAAATAAATTTTCTTTGACTAAATTTACATAAAAATCTGTAAATAAAAAAAAACTGCAAGTCCATGTAATTCATGCAACTCGGGAAAAGCTGGTCTGCTGCAGAATCCATGGGTCGGATTCATAGAAATACAAACTCATTTCATTCCATTGCAAATTTATCTGATATCTGTGACCCTGCAAGCCCTGTATTTTGGCCCAGGGGTTTAACTATCCTGCTCCGCTTCCAGATTGGCAATAAAAAATTGTAGGTTTACTGAACTGTTACCAAGTTGGACCAGAAAGTGTGGTTCTGTTTTAAAACTGAGTGACCTTGCATGCCACAAACCAGTCATTTGTGGTGCATGTTTTTTCCCCTAGGTGGGGGAAGCTGGGAACAGCACAAAGGACAACCTGGAATTATGGGGCTGACTGGGCCACAAGTAATACCTAGTCTCCTTACCCAACTGTGTTTTGCCCGCTAGCAAAACTGCCTTCTTGCTTCTCTGGACTGTTTTAATCTGCAGCTCGCTAGTAAGGATTTGCAACTGGGGCCTGTGTGGTGGCTGGATTGGGCCAGAGCCTCACCTGGAAGAGGCTCATAAAAGAACCAGCCCTGCCATGGGTGGTGGGGCCAACCCCCAAGGGGTAACTCCAAAGGAGGTTGCTCCTTGGGGGAGCCACGTCCTATTCTTAACAAGGAGGTTCCTGCAACCACGCATTGGATTACAAACTTTTACAAAAGAAAGAGTGTGGGTGGAAGCTTTACTTCTATGGGATGATGCAGGGGATATACTAGCTTTCCCTTTGCTTTCAGCACTTTGGGGGGGGGGGAATTTGCCTTAACTACAACCAATCCCAGGCAGTCAAAAAACAAGTGGCTACCTCCTATATCTTGACAAATCTACATGTCCTAGCCATAGCAAAATAGAAGATCACTGATTGGGGCTCAAGTGCTTTCCCAAATTTTAAAGATTTTGTTGTTGTTGTTAAACTGGTAATGCTTTTCTTTCAAGATAAGACTCCCCTGTCCTCTACTTCTCTCTACACTACATCTTCCTCCCCAGTTATCAACATTAAAACACATCAAAGCTAATAAGAGCCCGAGCACTCTATACCCATATTGACTATATACCCATACTGACATACTGACTTGCAATGATGGGAGTTGTAGTCCAACACTTTTGGAGGGCACCAGGTTGGGGAAGGGCTGCTCTAAACAAAAATAGAGAAGTAGGTGGCCCTAAGTTGTTCGTCATCAGTTTTCCACAACCCCACAGTCACCACTGCGTATCCTATTCTCCATCCTGTCCTCATGGTTTATCTGCTTTGGGAGAATGAGAATTTCACTGGCACTTTCTGCCTCCTAAGGCTTGTGAGCCTTAACTCCCAATTTCCCTGCTTTTTGGTGCTTAGTTGAAAACTGTACAGCCTTAATGTTGTTTTGTAAACCATAGTTTTTTTTGTTTGTTTAATGAATAGAGCTTTGATTTGAACCAGCATGGCTCATCTTAAGTTCTTACCAACCTTTAAATCTCTTTCTGGAACATCCAGATGCTTGGGGAGTAGTGGTACATGAGACAATTCAAATATATAATTTTGCTACATGATAATTCACTGTTCTCTTACAGAAAGCTGTCAGCCATAAGGGTGGGAAATGATTACAACAGTATCAAGTGAAAAACTGGATCACTAAAGTATATTGGCATAGCAGGAAACTCAGATTGTGAAGGGAGCCTGAATGGACCAGATGGAAGAATGCTACATAACCAAATCCATTTTCATGGCAGTGCAAATTCACTTCATCATTTCATGACAAAAACTATTAAAATGATGGATAGAGCTAAGGATGTTCCTAATTTCCAACTAAAATTTCAGGAAGAAACTTCTTGTTACAGGTATGTCCTGCATTTCAGCTAATATGCTAGAAAAGGAGGGAGGGGTGTGTGATTTGCACAAAAGGAAAATATATTACTGAAGGGTGAATTACTTTATGATTAATGAGTCCATGTGATTACACGAAAATCAGGGAGGCTGGCAAAATTAGGCACAGAATAAAATAATGTCCTGCTAATTATAATAAATTACTAATGTAGGTAAACTGTGGAAATTAATTTTTATAGAGAGGTGAAAATATGTGCCGCTACTGAAGAGGAAAGGAAATGCCTTAATGCAGGGATCCAGGTGCACAGCAGAAAGTGGCCTGACCCTGAGGGTTATGGGCACATGGCCTGTTGGAAATCTCCTTCCCCCTCCACTCTAACAGGTGAACTGTAAGAACTAACACCTATGCAGACTCCAGACCATTAAAAAAATCACTATCAGCAGTTTAAACCAAGCTCAGAAAAGTACAGGCAGACAGTCAGCATCATCACACAGGCAAAATCATGTTTCCTTACCGTCAGTTCTCCACCCTGCTTTTGTCCCTTGTTACTTTCTATTTCTGCCTGAAAGGGAAAGAGGAAGTAAACTAAGGCCCTTTCTATACCTTCCAGGTGGGAGGGGGAGGATCTTGGGATTCTGGTTCCAAGATCCTCCCCCTGGGTCCCCCTGGGCCCATGCCACATCCAGGGATGGCGAAGGTGCCAATCTTTTTTAAAGCAGCTGGGCCGGCCACGCAAGAGTAAGGCCCCGCGCCATAAAAAATGTGAGTACTTAAAAAACAAAAACATCACCCCCAAACCCCCTCCCCTGATGGGCATGGAGCAATGTGGCTCCATGCCCATTTCTGGTGCCACGTTTACTTGTGAGTAAGCATGGCACCAGCCGGAATGGGTATTCACACCACCCACAGTCTTGGGACAGTCCTGAGATCATGGAAAAAATTGGGTTTTCCCAGGGTTTCTTTATCCCTGGGAAAACCTGTGCCCCTACCCCGCTGACCCCAGGAGTCCCTGTGCTTCATATGTATGCACAGGGACTTGGCCATGACCAGCCCGGGCTATTGGGCTAGTGTAGACACAGCCAAAGACCACGTGGCCCATTCAGGGGGCATTTTTATCATGCTGCTTTTCCTGCACACAGCAGGAGATTATGGCACATCCTGTTTTTTAAAAAGACAATCAGATTGAAAGTGGTCTATTTTGTGATGGGAAAGCAAGTGGAAGGAGTGGGAGGCATCATCTAAAGGATGCATGTACATCTGCAAGTGGGCAGTAGCGAATATGTGATAAAATGGTCCTCTGATGAACCTCAATGTAGCTGGTTCAGTGTAAGTGTTATACACTCTGATCACTTGACACCTCCACCTCCAGGCATTCAGACTGCTACATTCTGTGCCAGCTCTTGCAATTTTATAGTTGAGCAATCAGAATATTCACGAACATGCAATGCCATGACAAAAGTTCAGCCAATCAGTGTCAAAGCATCATACAATATAGATGATCAAAAAGTGCACCTTCAAATGTGCACAGGCTCAGCCTTAGTCTGAAGCAGTGTAACATAGGGCATAGCTAGATGAGGCAATATCCCGGGGATCATATCAGGTTCATCCCTGTGCATCCACATGACGCACAGGGGATCCCAGGAGCAGGGAGGAATGTTCCCTCCCTTTCCCTGGGATATCGCCCTACCCTTTTTTCATTTTTTTCCCACTGTCTTGGGATGATCCCAAGACCACAGAAAGTGTGGCCCACCATCGAGGTTTGTCCCCTCTCCTTGCGCTTAACCATCGGGGGTGGGGAGCAGGGAATTAAAAAAAACTCACCAGTTTGCAGACGAGCGCTCGTGTGCTCATTTTCCTTTAAAAACTAAAACAAAATGGTGGCCATGATGTTGTGTGCCACATGTAAATAAGGGTGATGATCTTGTGATCATAACATCACAAGACGGTTGCCCTTTCACCCCCTTGTCTAGCCATGGCCATAGTCATTTTGGATGGCATATTCCAAACAGAACGCCATTTTTCTACTTCCAACTCCCATCTTTGAGTGACATTTGCAGGAAAAAGTGGTGCGTTTGTGGTATTTTCAATTTATGAATAATGGCAGTCCTAGTGAGGAGCATTACACACACACACGTACGTATACAAGAGAACTGTTTAGGATCAAATAGGGACAGAAGAACTAGGTAGGGTGACTATATAAAAAGGAGGACAGGACTCCTGTATCTTTAACAGTTGTATTGAAAAAGGAATTCCAGCAGTTGTCATTTGTATGCATGCAGCACCTGGTGAAATTCCCTCTTCATCACAATTGTTAAAGCTGCAGGAGCTACTGTATACTAGACTGACCAGATACAAAAGAGGGCAGGGCTCCTGCAGCTTTAACAGTTGTGATGAAGAGGGAATTTCACCAGGTGCTGCATGTATACAAATGACACCAGCTGAAATCTCCTTTTCTGTGCAACTGTTAAAGATACAGGAGCCCTGTCCTCCTTTCCATAGGGTCACTCTAAAACTAGGGATACTCAAACTTGCTGAGTTCCTCACTGCACTTTGAAACCTGGTTCGCCTTGCTCCTATTTTAATTTGTGACCTGTTTTCCGTTTCAATACATTCCTCAAAAGTGTTCACTCCTCTGTTGAGTAAACCATGAAAGTGAAAATGTATTTTGTTTTTTTAAAAAAGTGCATTTTTAAGTCCAAACTTTTAATATATATACATTTTTTTGAAAACAATGGCAAGTTCTGTAAGGTGTGAACTTTTTTTCCCCTGAAAAATGTGCTCCCGTTTGTGTCTGTGTTCGTAATTGTGAATGGAGCTGGTGATTTGTAAACGGAAATGAAATTCTCATGCTTCATTCTGAGCCACCTCTGCTGGCTAACTAATAACTGGGTGACTATAGTGATTGAATATAGGAAATAATTTGTGTCTAATATTAAAACATCCCTCTGTTGGCTTAAGTACACTGAAATCATTAACTGTTTAACCTTTTTAATAAAAGATTGAGAACTAACCCAAGAATGTATGGATTTATTTATTTATTTATTTCACCCAAGGCCAGAAACAATAGCAAAATCTCTACATGAACTGAACTGTGATCTAAAAATGGGAAGATCCTTAATTTATAGCCTATGCACAGTCATTTGATATTCGCATGGAGAGTAAATCAGAACAGACTTTGATCCTAGCAATGTGGAGCTCTAAAATAAATCCGTGTTAGGAAAATTAACAGATGGTAGAAAACCACAGGTCACCTCATTAAACTTATATCATTTCAGCTGTTTGAAAACTCAATCTCATCTCCAAGAGAGGTGGTTCATTCAAAGCTATTTTCACTTCCATTTCCTTGAAGCTAATGTTCATTGGAGTTGGGGCCTACCAAATGGCAGAAGATAAAGCGGATGGGTCTCTGATTTTTAACAGTCCATTCTGAACCAGAAATGGTTTATTTATTTGTTTATTCCTTTCATTAGGGAGTCCGGTTTTGCATGCAGTAGCTGGCAGTATTTTGAAAGTATCATGTAATAGCAGCTCATAAATGATTTGCAGTGAAATTTATTTATTTATTACATTTTTATACCGGCCAATAGCTGAAGTTCTCTGGGTGGTTCACAAAAATTAAAACCATGAAGAGCATAAAAACAACCAACAATTTAAAATAAATACAAAATACAATATAATGTATTATATTTTATCTTAACTTCATGCAAGTGTCAGCTTTTGGTTATAAATGTGGATTCTAGGGGGATCGTCAGATGAGCATTTTATAGCATGCTGGTTACTGGGCACTCACGGGTTTTTACGGGTCCTTTTCATGAAGCCGTCCACCTTCCATGCACCTCCTGCTCCTTCTGGTCATTTTCCTGTTTAAAAATAAGACCCCAGAAAATCCAATTTTTCTTCTTACATTGACATGTGTCACCATTTCCCACTGTGTGCAGGTAAAACCACGCCAATGGGCCTATCCAGTGTAATTTTAGAATGTTTTTTTAAATGATTTTAGGATGTTTTAACAACGTATATTATGTTTTAATTCAGTTTTATGTATTTTATATTTACTGTTGTTCCCTGCCTCGATCAGAATAGCAAGGCGGGTAAGAAATAAAATTATTATTATTATTATTATTATTATTATTATTATTATTATTATTATGTGCTCTTTGTTTACTTCCTCTTTTTCAGTATGTGAAGGAAGAGAAAGCTGCTCTTCCCTATCATGGGGCAGTAGCAAGAGGCAAAGCAACCAGAGAGAAACACAATTTCCCCCCATCTGAAGAAGCTCCAAATCAGAATGCCAAATTTGGAAGGTAAGTTTGGCCCTGAAATTCTCAATTTTTAATTTTGCCACTGGCACAACACATATTACTGAACTAGTTGGCACATAGATTTGCATCCCTTGATTCAGCTACACTTGGTCATTTGGTCACAGGTGGCTGAAGGTATGAATGGACTCCACCAAAAAGTATTTGGGCTGAACTGAGATGTTCGATCCATGATAGCCCATTGACAGATTCATCCCATGCTTAATGCTGCAGTCATGTGAGAAGCTTGTGAGAAACAGCCTTTAGTCACTCATGCTTTCTACTTCCTGTCTTCCAGACCTGATCTTTTATGGACCTCTGTTTCACAACTTTTGAAGTATGCACACTGAAATAAATGTTATATTAGTCCAGGACCTTCCCTGCTCCCACAATGACAGTAATCCATCCTGGGTAACTAATTTCATGTTTAGCCTGTAAATCTGGGGTCTTTTGTGAACACCAATATGCCCATGGACACCTCTCTTGGAGCCTACAAGGCCCCCAGCCCCACCTATGCTTTTTAAAATTGTATTTCTTAAAATGTATTATATATTTATTTTATTTGGGAGACTGGCATGCTGCAAATTGGAATTTTGCCCTCCAGTGCCATCTTTATTTGGATTCTAAAGACTATATATTTTTAATATATATTCTAAAGACTATTTATATTTTTGGAACTCAAGTCCTAAATCTGCCTTGTATTTCGATCCTTGGGCAAGTTACTTTTCTTTTAGTCTCACCAGTTTGTCTTCTGGGAAATGAGAGTTGTGCAACCAGCCATGCCCACCATGGCATCCATGGGCAATGAATGGACAACCCCTGCCACCATGGAAGCAATTTTGTGAAAGCACCCATGACTTAGGCCTTTGCTAGACCAGGCTATATCCCGGGGTGATACCTGGGATCGTCCCTGTGCATCCAGATGATGCACAGGGGATCCCAGGCTCAGGCAGGGATCAACCCTGCCTGGCCCCGGGATATAGCCTACCCCTTTGGGCCCACTTTTTCCCGCTGTCTCAGGCTGAGCCCAAGACCGCGAGCGAGTGACCCATTTTCGTGGCTTTTCCCTGCTTCATGCAATTACTCACTGGGAGCTGCACACAGGGTGCAGGGTGAGGGGAGCAGGGAAACCCAATTTTTTTTAAAAGAAAAACAACAACACTTACCTTTGCGCATGATCGTTCGTGTGTGTCGTCCCCTTTAAAAGTAAAAAAAATGGCGGTTGTGATGGCTCTCTTTGTGAGGTCGCCTCGCCTAACGTGTAAACGAGGGTAACATCCTGCGATACTTGCATCATAGGGTCTCCCCTCATTTGTCTCAGATTTACCGGTAGGTCTAGCTAAGGCCCCTCTCTCAAAATTCTAGCTGTATCCACACAGACAACAAAATGTTATAAGTATTGTAAATAATATTCATTAAACAAAAAAACCCTACAGTTTACAAATCAATATTAAGGCTCTACAGCTTTCAACCAATCACCCGAAAGCAGGGAAATTGGGAGTTAAGACTCACAAGCCTTAATGTCACATCCTCCTTAAGGGGGAATGTGACATTACACTACAAGCGAAATTCTCATTCACCCAAAGCGATAAACCCTGAGGACAGGATGGAGAATAGGATATGCAGAGGTGACTGTGGGGTTGTGGAAAACTGATGACAAACAACTTAGGGTTTTAATTAGATCAGCCGTCATATGATCACAAATGGTGGACCAAAAAAATCACCTAGGTTTTTTTTTTTTTTAACAATCACTTTGGCCAAAGGAGTTGTTTCTTTTCTATTCTATTTTAAACTGCCCTCCTTCCCTCAGTCTTTCACCAATCTTCTTGAAATTTTTATGTTATGGGAAACCAACATTTCTTTCTGGCACATGTAAATTTCAGGTAAATTGGTGAAACATTTTATTTTATGAACATTAGAATGACCCACCCACCCCCAATTACCCCTTTATCATGAATGCCTTTTCCCTATTGAACCCTAACTAAGGACACATGGCTGTGCGACCTTAAATAACCTGTTTGATAATGAGACATATTTCCTTTCATTTCCTTTTTCTGTCTCTCTTTTTTCCTTCGGAATGAATGGGAATGTTTCCTTCGGAATGAATGGGAATATCCCTACATTGTGATATTTGACCTAAGAAGCAAAGAACATCAACCATGTAATTTATTTTACTGAATGCTTTACAGTTCAATTAACCATGCTGACTGGATGGCCAGCCACTAATTTGAACTGGCTCAATTTCAATCTGCTGTAGGTGATATCTCTTGAACTATGCAATATCAAATTCAATCCCAAACTTGTCTTTATTTGATCAGCAAGAGCGAAAAGACATGCAGATACCTGGATTTCATATTGTTCACGCTGTTGATTCCCTGAAGGACACATTTTCCAGATAGAAATAAAAACCTATATACATCAGTTGATGGTTAGAGAGGTGTAAAAAATGGGACGGGGGGACAGATTACCTGCTAACAATTTGTTCGGTCTGTCTTCCAACTCTACTGACATTTGATTACTCTTTTCACATAATGGTGAGCTTTTTTAAAAAAGAAGAAGCTAAAACACTTCCAATATATTGTAAAATATTCCTGCTCTTTCTTTCAGTGCAGGTACTCACAAGATTAGTATTTCTGAACCACTGATCTTCTATAACTGTTGTTTAGCAGGACTATCATGGAAATCATAATTCTCTGCTTGGATACAATTGTTAAGGAGATACTGTATTTATATACCGCAGAATCTTCTTTTTGGATTTTTACCACTTTATTTATTATTTATTTATTACTTTTAGATCCCAATTTCTGTCCTCCAAGGAACCCAAGAAAACATACATAATCCTCCTTTTCTCCATTTTATCCTCATAACAACAACCCTGTGAGGTAGGTTAGGCTGAGACTCTGTGACTGACCCAAAGTTACCCAGTGGGTTTCCATGGCCGAGTGGGGACTAGAACTTGGATCTTCCAACTCCCAGTCCAACACTCTAACTGGCTCTCAGCAAACTTTAATTGTTACAGTTTTGCTGAAGAATCCTGGGAATTGAGATTTGATTATTTGCTTTGGGTCCTTTCTTAGAGGTCCCAATTCCTCTCTCAAAGAATTATAATTCCCATTGGTTCCTGTGAAATCAGAATAATGGTTAAGCGAATATAAAGTTGTAATATAGATACGTTCAGAGGTTCAGCATATGATAGATATGTATGGGATATCTATATCCACACTAGATATTCTGACACCAAGGGCCAAACTACACTAATGTTTTGCATGTTTTAACCCACCCACTCCCAAAAAAGTGCTACAACTCCCAACATTCAGCTGGGTATTGTAGGGAT
Organism: Elgaria multicarinata webbii; assembly: GCF_023053635.1. Taxonomy (NCBI): domain Eukaryota; kingdom Metazoa; phylum Chordata; class Lepidosauria; order Squamata; family Anguidae; genus Elgaria; species Elgaria multicarinata. The sequence goes on from NC_086177.1 coordinate 93,346,064, forward strand.
TTTCTCTGTCTATACCTGCATATGATTGCACTCTAGGTTATTCACACTTTTAAAAACTACAGGCATGCTTAAGCTAGCCACATTTATTTTGAAAGAAACATCCTGAATGTGCTTCCAATCTAGATTGGGGAATTGTGCCAGTTTCCTACCAAGCATTGCTAACCCATGGCTAGCCCAAGAGCTCATAAATGTGCTCTTTCCTATGAACCAGGGGTAGATACTAGCTGTGGAGGGGAAATATTAACCTTCTTTAAAATTTTCGCTTCTTAAAAGAAAAAGCAAGTTCATCAGCACAACCTTCTGATGAACTATTGTAATACAATGTCTCCAAAAACCAACCTGGTCAGGTGATCAAGAAGAATACCATGGCTGATGGTAGCAGATGTCCAGGATAATCAATAGGGTTGCACTCCCTCCATCCAACCCCCAATGTAAATCATCCACCAGGTAACCAAGGTGGTTTCCATTCCATACCCAGTCCTTAAACTGGATTGTAATCAATCCAAATCATCAGCACAGTCCAAGATCACATGGAGTTGAAAGGCCACCATTTAAAGGGAACTACAATAGGGTGACCATATTAAAAGGAGGACAGGGCTTCTGTATCTTTAAAAGTTGCATAGAAAAGGGAATTTCAGCAGGTATTATTTGTATATATGGGGAACCTGGTGAAATTTCCTCTTCATCACCACAGTTAAAGCTGCAGGTGCCCTGCCCTCTTTTAAATCTGGTCACTCTAGTATAGCTCCTGCAGCTTTAATTGCTGTGATGAAAAGGGAATTTCACCAGGTCCTTGATATATACAAATAATACCTGCTGAAATTCCCTTTTCTATGCAACTATTAAAAATATAGGAACCCTGTCCTCCTTTTTATATGGTCACCCTAAACTACAACAAAGGATATTAAAATGCATTGGGTATTTCATTGTATATTGATTGTTTGATTATAAATTATATTTTGATCTTCAGTATTTCCAGGATTAGGCCTTTAATCCTTACTAAGAACTAACCTCCCCTCCAACCCCTGCCAAATCTTTGTCTTCCTCCCTCACTGAAATCCGAAATAGTTTCCCTGCCTCAAAGCTCTGCACACTGTATTTAGGTAACAATCTACTGGAGAGTACAGCACAGTTGCAGTTTCTCTTCCTTGGCCTCTGAAACCCTGGCTCGGTCTAAACATGCCACATATTGAGGTGGGATTGAGATGGCTGATTATTGAGGTGAACCCGGACTGGAGCCTGATCTCAATATCCAACAGAACAATGATGGAATGAGGTGGCAGAAAAAGCTAGACTACAGGTAAGGGAAACCAGTTTTGAATGTTTCCTCATATATGCTTCAGTTACCCAACATCCATCTTCCCTACAAATAGAAGGCTAGCGCATTAGGAAGAAAGGTTCTTGCCAAAGCCTTAACCAGCTTTACTAGATTTGTTTTGTTTTAAAAGTAGGATCATAAGATTAAAAAATGTGATCCTCTTCATTAGCACAGCTCATCTTGCTACCTCATACATTATGTATCTGAGCAAAGTAAAATGCTGTACTTTACACAGGTTGTTGTAGCAACAAGAGAAGGAGATTTTATTCCCCCATCGAGGCACCACTGGTGCCTACCATCACCCTTAGAGCCAAGCACAAAGGGCATGTCTACACCGGCTTCTGCGATCCTCCCTGGGTGTCTTGATGGCTCTGCGACTTCCTGGAAGGATGCCGTGGCCGCCATTTAAAAAAACAACAACAACAATGAGAGGAGCACACTGGTGCTCCACTGCAAAAGGTAATAAAATAAAATAAACTCCACCCCGCTCTCCACTCCCCATGGGTATGGACTGCCACTGTGCAGCTCCATGCCCATTTCAAGTGACCTACTACTCACAGTGAGGATGAGATGACCCGGGAGCAGCAGGCATACAGCTGCACTCCGTGAAATGGTCCTGAATCTGCAGAAAAGTTGAGTTTTCCGCAGTTCCTGATATCCCAGGGTAAGCCCTTGCTCATCCCGGGTTGACACGCAGGGATGATCCAAGAACTACCCCATAGGCATGGTGCAGACATGCCCAGAGCCTCAATCCTTTGGTTTAGGCTTCCAAATGGTGGTGGCACCTCAGGCCATGCTCCACCTAACAATGGAGCTGTTCAAGCCCCACCTTGTTTTGTCACCACTCAAACTTTTTTTACAGGCACCTGCTCCCATTTGGCCAGCTTCAGTCAGCAAGTTCATTCATGTGACCATCTGCCCCTAGCTTCTGTGGACCAATGCCGTGATTCCCAGTCTTTTTCCCTTGGCCCTACCCTGAACTTTTGTGACTCTTCTTCCTCTGTAACTCAGGTAGCATCATGCTTTCCCAACTTTTCTGTTCCTCCCTGTATTGAGCCCTCCTCTTCCTCCTCCTCCTCCTCCTCTTTCTCATTTCCTGGAGCCATGAACTCTGCTGTCATCCTACCTTCATTAACCTCTTTTCTTGCATCCTTGCTGCCTGGGATCAGTCCCACCTCCATCTCTTTTCTCTCCTTGGCCTAATCTACACCAAGCAGGACATTGCACTATGAAAGTGGTATGAAAGCAGTATATAAGAGGCAGGAGCCACACTACTACGGTATTGAAGTGCACTGACAACTGTTGGGGCCCATTGACACAAACCATATACCGCTTTCATACTGCTATATCCTGCTTGGTGTGGCTGCTGCCTTTTATATACTGCTTTCATACTGCTTTCATAGTGCAATATCCTGCTTGGTGTAGATGAGCCCCTTGTCAGCTCCTGCAATCCCATCCTGGAGTAACGACTTCTCCTGAATTTCCACAGAGCCTTGGATGAAAAGGACAGTTGCCCAAGAAAAAGAATATAATAGCCTGTTTGAAGATGGACAATGCTTAGTTATGTTTGAATAGAAGACATGAGAGAGACTGCCAAGCGGAATTTGGCTTCACTATGTGATTATAAGAGCCTGCTTTTGAAAGAGATCTCAAATACTGCTTCTCAATATGATGTCTCTTTCCTTTTTTAAAAAATGAAAACAGCTGGTAAAATTTCCTCTGGGTTTACTCAGTGGTTGTCTTTTGCTGGGAGTGGTAATGCTCTGTTTGGGTTCCTGGTAAGCATTCTACCACATGTTGGCTTTGCTAGTGTCTCTGGGCAGTAACAGAAAGGTGCCTTCTACTGTAAAAATTGGCTTTGCTTAAATGCTTGGATTTAAGAACTGGCTTTGTTTAAATGCTTTAATTGCTGGAGAGAATTGGCTTTCTGGACATCTTACCATAGTGTACCACATTTGCTGCTGTTCACTGCATATGTTCCATTGTGGTCAGACTCGGGTATGAAGGATATTGCCATTGGGAAGCTTGGTTGTATTTGATAAGGTTTCCGGTCCCTTGGAGATACAGAATTTTAATTCAAGGGTGTTTGGATTAGTCAGACTGTGGCCCCATGCCATCTCTTTTGTTCATATTAGAGAAGAAGAAAACCTTTGGGATACATTTTCAAACGTAAGGATACATCTTCCAGGGTAGAAGCCCATTGTTTCAGCTGATTTTTGCATCTGTCCTATGTTGATTAAAGGAGACATGCTAGTGTTTCCTTTGTTAAGGGTGATTGGTAAGAAATGCATTTCAACGTGTTAAACATTGAACAGATAGGTGGGTTGACCAAACCGTTGTAAAATAGAAATACTTTGACAAACTTTCTGAAATGTTCGGGTGCCAGAAAGACGTATTTACTGTATATATTCATAAAATTTCAGGAAAATTGGTGAAATTCTGGGAGAGAACGAGCAGGAAAAAAGGGGGGAAGAGGAAAAACAAAAAGCAAAACGCTCCTGCCTCTGTCAAAAGTGACTGTAAAAAATAACTTGGCAAACCTTTTGTAGTCATAATTACTGAGGAGATCAAAGATTTTTCACCTGAAGCAATTCTGATTTTTATTCTTCTTGTATTGGAGTTGATGGGAAACTATGGCCATGGCCATATTGGATTTTTTTTAAAGGAAAAAACAGTGCACGAGCACTCGAACAAAAGGTAAGTTTTTTAAACAACAACAACACTTCACTCTCTCCCCACCTCACCCCCGATGGGCACAGAGCTCCTGAGGAGCTCTGTGCCCAGTTCCCGGCTCCTCACGGTTACTTGCGAGGAGCCAGAACAACCCATGATACCCGGTCACATGTTCCACAATCTCGGGATCATCCTGAGACCATGGAAAAAGTGGGGGGAAAGGGTAGGACAATATCCCGGGCCAAGGGAGGGATCAAGATCTCTGTAAATCTACCCAAGAAATTACCTACCTCAACCTCAAAAGTGATTAATATGGGGCCCCACTTTCACATTACTGAGAATCAAGATGAGAAAGCATCTTTTCCCAGCCCATCCTGATTCCCAGCAGGTTCTGGCCTCCCATCCCACAAGCCAGCTTTTTGATGTGCTGGTGTAGAGGGGCCAATTCTTCTGAGAAACCAGCAGATGAAGGGGACTGTCATTGTGTATTAGTTTCCAAGCAGATTCAGGCTTCCCATCTAACCTTGCCAAACAGTTGTTAGGTGAGCTGGTGGGCTGGACTGTTGTGGATGAGATTATAAAACAATCACATATTGTGGCTCCAATAGATAAGGTGATCAGTAAAATAAGGATCGGGTAAGGTTAAATGGAAATTAGGAGGTTATGTTGTTATAACTTTAACAAAATTAAAAGGGTTTCACCAATCTTCCTGAAAATGGCACATGCCAGAAAGAAATCTCTATTTTATATAACTTGAAAATTTCAGGAAGATTGGTTAAAGATTGAGGGAGAGGGCAATTAACAGGGGGAAAACCCCCTCAGTCACACTAAAGTGTTCCTGAAAACGTATAAGCAACAATTTGTGCCCATCTCTTCTAAAGATACTATAGGCTCCATATTTTATAGAATACTGGAATTTATTTATTTTTAATTCATTTTAGTAATTTTAAAATATTTTTTATTTGTTAATGAAAGCCTATGGAAGTGGATAATTCAGCACTCGGAATGTTGAAGGTGGGGGAGGGGATAATTGCCATCTGGAGTAAATGCAGCAGTAGCAGCCATGAATTTCTGGGCCTGTGTGCATGTGTGTGTGTGTGCACAAGGAATCCCCTGAGCATGCTCGGACCCTACCACTTCTGTTTATTGGTATTCACTCCCACCCATTCCCCTTCTTCCTCTGCTCCCCCCTTTTCCATTAATCATTTGTGTTGAGGTCCCTTTTGGGATTCAAGTGCTGGGAACAGAAGGCTTAGAAGGAAGCTATGGAATTGATCAGGAGTGAAACCGTGGTTCACAAGCAGGCCTGTCTTTCCTTGATGACAGAAAGTTTTGCTGCCAGAAGTCTGAGAAACATACTCATTCTGGTTTTTGCCTCCATTTTGGGAAAAGAAGAGTCCTCTTTTCACCTTTTGAACATGTTTTCCTTTGGCTTTCAGACTATTTTGGGCTATCTTTCCCCAAGCTAGTTTCTTTGAGCCAAGCACCTGGCTCCTGAGAAGGTTGGTGTAGTTTCCCCCCCTCCCCCATTTGATTTTGGCCACTGGTGAAATTTGGGCTTTACAGCACTTTTCATTTTAAAATATTTTCTTCACTCTCTACCTGGATTAATCATAGAATCATAGAATAGCAGAGTTGGAAGGGGCTTACAAGGCCATCGAGTCCAACCCCCTGCTTAATTTTCTCTGCCTCGACTTTGCTGAGTTATACACCCTGGATTTTAAGAAAAGTGGGGGTACATGGAGGATAAGTTATAAGCAAGCAAAATTTGTGACATTGCACAACTTCATGACTGATCAGGTGGCACATCAGATTAGCTTCCAATTTTGTTTCTACCAACTTGACCTTGTTGCAGGGATCTGTTGTTTTCACTTACATTACTTCATATACATTAATGTGTTCAGTTTGGGAGATTGCAATGTGGGCAGCCTTGGTCCAACTTGCATTACAGAAGTATGTCACATGTTTTCCCCATCTTTCTTTCTTTTCTTATCATTTCTTCTTTTGTTTCACTGATGCCGAGTTTCTGATCTACGTTTCCTGAAGTTCACCCATAGCAGTCATGGCAATATCCTATTTTCCCTCTGAGCTTCCCTTGAGCTGCTGCTGACAATCTATTTTGACATCAGTCCAGCACTAAGGCATTCAAAAGACTTGTGCGCCTTTCCTGTTTTAGCTTCTATTTTTGTCTTTCACAGTGGTCTCCCCCACCACCACCACACACACACCTTCTTTCCTGAAGGCAAATCTACTTTTGGGAAGGAGAAACACAGAGTACAAGTTTCTCAGTAAATGTTAACATGCATTTTTGTCAGATCGTTTGACAATTTAAATTGTATCCTTGAAACTATTTTAATAGCAGCACTCACCAGCCTCTTGCAGTCAGTAATTGTCTCAAAGGCCTCAAATGGCATCCTAGATATTATTCTTGTGAGCATATTCTCTTCCACCCCACCCTCTGCTGTCAACTAATCGTTCATGATTTACAACATCTGTGTGTGTTTCTCTCTGTGTCTTTGCTGCTGGCCACTCTTCATCGATCAGATCTCTCCTTCCCAAAGTCCTGTTGAAGCCCATGATTTAAATTTACTGTCCAGAGAGATCTATTTATTTAACTTAGGCGCTGTCTTTTGCTCCCTCTGACAGTACCAGAAAATATTTGACTCTTCCTTCTGTTCCTTGGTCATCTGCTGTCAACCTAGCCTGTAGCAATGAAAACGGGGCTGATGTCATGTCTCCAGCTTTTCTGGATTATTTTCAATATGTTGTCGATATTGTCTCTGCGGTTCAGCCTGACTGCCTTTTGGCTGCCTATCATTGCTATGCAACTCACAAATCGAGCTCAACAAAGACATGGGTGTAATTAAGTTTGTAGCCTTGAATTCCCTTAAAAGCAAAAGAAGACATGCTGGGGAAAACAAAGAAATGAACCAAAATGAGACATTATGACATTTCTCCCCCACCGTTGTAATTAGGCTTGAATGCTGAAGCTGTCTGAATTCCATCTGGAAACTCGTTCTGACTCAAGTCCGAATCAGATTGTAAACTTCTTCTTTTTCTTCGCGTGAACATCCATGTGTTTTTCCCTGTGTATTTTTCCCAATGAACTCATCAATTGTGTACATTTTATGTACATATTTTTGAAATGTCTGCATTGTTAAAATATGTTCACATTTTGAAGTATATGCATTTTTAAAATGTACGCATACTTCTCCCGTGATTAAAGGATATGTGTGCACATCTTTGAAATGTACCCAATTTGAAATGTATGCATTGTTGAAATATACACGTACCTTTTGGTGAGGGGAGGCCACGATTCACATTGCAAGCTCGGAAGTCCATGTTTGGCCAAGAAGGTGTGGACTGGGTATAATCTTGATCTAAAATGAACTGAAATGATTTTTTTCAATGCAGTAGAAAAAAAAAACAAGGCTTTTTTCAAGTATGGGTAGAGTGTATGAGTAATGTTCAGGGGAGTCATGTTCATCCCGTACTAGATTGGGTTGCGTTCCTTGGCAGGATCTACACTACTGCTTTAAAGTAGGGCTGTGCTCTGCTCCGATTCAGATTGCAAATCTGGAGTGGAGTGACTCGATCTGCCTCCACCAAAGGTAGACCCAAATTGGGTCAGGGGAGCTGCGGATTGAGGTGAAGCGGTTCGCCTCCATCCAGAGCTCTGAACACAGGTAAGGGGGGGAGGGGGACTCCAGCCCTGAAGTAACATTTTCACAAGACGAGGAAGGTGGCTTCCAGGAAGAGGGGCTATCTCAGGGGAGTGTCCAATCATGTAATTCCCTCCCCAGAGAGGTCCACCTGGTACCTAATTTGTTGTCCTTTCGGCACTAGGCAAATGCTTTCCTATTTTCCCAAGCATTTCAGATTTACTTTTAGCCTTGCTGATTCTTTTTCTTGGGTTTTTAAAAATATTTTTTGCCTCTCAGTCTTTTATGTTTCATGGCCCTTTTGATTTTTATTAGCTATATTTTGATTGCTTTTATAAATAAATGATGGTTGCCATACATGGCTGGTGACATCTGTTGCATGTTTGGATTGATGGGTAACAAGTTGTACAGGCCTAGCATAGGAAATAAGGTGAGTAGCTCTGCAGCTCTTCATTGATTCAAACTATAAATGTGTTGGTTTCTTATAGAAATGATAAATTTGTGGTTAGAGTTGTGTTGAAGCAGTAGAAAAATCTAAGTCTTCCTCCCTTGTCACGTGCCTCCAACAAATCATTCCACAAGGAGCACAGATGTCTTGCCTGAAAGCACTAACTACTAGCTGTTTAATGCATACATGTTTATTACCTGGTGACTGTAGGGTCAAGTGGTGACTTGCATGTGAGAATCGGATTAATCAACTCAAGTAGTACTTCCAAATAATTTCACATCAACCAAAACACGGCACACCATTGAAAATGGGGGCGGCACACATTTAGAAGAACACCAGCCTTTTTCACATGGTTGGAAACCAGTGGCAGTATCCAGTGCTGCCTGTCCCAAGCAGGGTCAACTGTCTGCTTCCATTCCATGAGTGGCCAGCCTCACTGATTCTCTTCCACAAGCACTGTCCATCACTTGTGGTACAGAGATTTGGTGTGTCCAGGGGCAAGGCCGAAAAAGGGGTTGAAATGTGCATTTCTGGAATGTGGCACATCGGTGGAGCTCCAGAATGCAGTATCCAATGGAAACTGCCCCAAATAAGCCAAACATGTATAGGCAGAGAAGGGTTTCTCCATTGTTTCCACCCAGATTTTCACGTGTGTAGAATGTGTAGAGATGGGTGATTTTCAAATTTACACATTAATCAAATGCATTTTTGTTGGCTTTGGGGGTTGGAACAATGGGGCTGATCCTGCTGGCTCCCTCTCTACAGAGACCACCAGTGCAGGAGGAAGCAGCAGCCAGGCCCCTCTCCATCGGGCCTAGGTCCAGCTCCAGCTGAGAGCCCCCTCCCTCCTGCTACCAACTATCTCTGGAGAGGCCACCAGTGAGGGAGGAAGCAGCAGCCAGGCACCTCTCCACCATGCCTGGGTCCAGCTCCAGCTGAGAGCCCCCTCCCTCCTGCTACCAACTATCTCTGGAGAGGCCACCAGTGAGGGAGGAAGCAGCAGCCAGGCACCTCTCCATCGTGCCTGGGTCCAGCTCCAGCTGAGAGCCCCCTCCCTCCTGCTACCAACTATCTCTGGAGAGGCCACCAGTGAGGGAGGAAGCAGCAGCCAGGCACGTCTCCACCATGCCTGGGTCCAGCTCCAGCTGAGAGCCCCCTCCCTCCTGCTACCAACTGTCTCTGCAGAGACCACCAGTGAGGGAGGAAGCAGCAGCCAGGCACCTCTCCACCGTGCCTGGGTCCAGCTCCAGCTGAGGGCCCCCTCCCTCCTGCTACCAACTATCTCTGGAGAGGCCACCAGTGAGGGAGGAAGCAGCAGCCAGGCACCTCTCCACCGTGCCTGGGTCCAGCTCCAGCTGAGAGCCTCCTCCCTCCTGCTACCAACTATCTCTGGAGAGGCCACCAGTGAGGGAGGAAGCAGCAGCTAGGCACCTCTCCACCGTGCCTGGGTCCAGCTCCAGCTGAGAGCCCCCTCCCTCCTGCTACCAACTGTCTCTGCAGAGACCACCAGTGAGGGAGGAAGCAGCAGCCAGGCACCTCTCCACCGTGCCTGGGTCCAGCTCCAGCTGAGAGCACCCTCCCTCCTGCTACCAACTATCTCTGGAGAGGCCACCAGTGAGGGAGGAAGCAGCAGCCAGGCACCTCTCCACCGTGCCTGGGTCCAGCTCCAGCTGAGAGCCCCCTCCCTCCTGCTACCAACTATCTCTGGAGAGGCCACCAGTGAGGGAGGAAGCAGCAGCCAGACACCTCTGCACCGTGCCTGGGTCCAGCTCCAGCTGAGAGCCCCCTCCCTCCTGCTACCAACTGTCACTGCAGAGGCCACCAGTGAGGGAGGAAGCAGCAGCCAGGCACCTCTCCACCGTGCCTGGGTCCAGCTCCAGCTGAGAGCCCCCTCCCTCTTGCTGTCAACTGTAACTGCTGAACTTTACAACTAAGATTGTAGTGCCTGAATTTGCTTTCCTTTTCCCCCTCCTCCTCCTCCTCCTCCTCCTCCTCCTCCTCCTCCTCCTCCTCCTCCTCCCTCCCAATCCCCTTTCCTTTTGTGTCATGTCTTTTAGATTGTAAGCCTGTGGGCAGGGACTGTCAAGAAATACTTTTGTAAGCCGCCGTGAGAGCCTTTTTTGGCTGAATGGCGGCATAAAATCCTTAAATAAATAATAAAAACAATACATAGTCAGTAATCACCAGTTAATGGAGCTGGGGAACTAATTTTATCTGCATACCAATTGGCAAAGACTGTGCAGGGTATTTCGCCTCACACTTTGCAAGATTAATTCTATTGTAATTAAGTTGATCTGGACTATCAGTAAATTATTTGTGGATGATTCATTTTATAGCATTTGCCACAACTTACATAGGTTGAATAGGCACTGGGCTGGATCCATTGGTAAAGAGGAATGAGATTGGGCTCCCTGCTCCCCATGGTGATTCCCATAAGAGATTTCTAGTATGGGGCACCAAGCCCAGACCAGCATGGGGGCTACGCACTGGCCATGTCCCAGGTGGTGTAAAGGGGTTCACATTAGCAGTCCATGCCATGGTGCCATCCTCTACCAGTGCTCCTGGCATGCGGGCCAGAAAGGGGAATCAGTCAGCTGGTGGGGAATCAGTCAGCCAAGCCTATTCACGTGAGTCAATAATGTTGTGGCCAATTTATTATCCCAGCTATGCCTGTGTATCTAATTTGTTCTTGCCTTTTTACCATCTGGACCAATTAAGTGCTGCCCACATAAACCTGAAGGCTTATCCAGACTTTACCCTTGGTCACCTCTTGTTTCACCAATTGGCACCATATGTGTGCCAGAGCAATGTTAACATGTGAGCAAGATGCTCTCAGATCTCAGCCACATAACTTCTAGGATCTTAGTGGTACTATAGAAGTGTTTTTGGCATATGCAAAATGACCCTCTCTCTAGATGTTTATATAGTTTTCAAGATGAAGATGCTTGCTTAATGATAATGGGAGCTGGGTCCAAGCACTATTGACACATCCCATCATATGACATCAACTTTGCAAAGGGACAGTCAGTTAGAGCCTATTCTACTGTCTATTATGCCATTGGAAATGTGATGGGATCCAAGTTGTGAAAATGAGCTGGGGTGGGGGAGGCAACAATCTGGGCCTGTTCAGACAATACGCTAAGCCATGGTTAGGCCACTAATCCTTTTGCAGCAAATGGTTGGTGAGTGTGTTTGAACTGTGGTTAGGAATGCTTCACACAACATGCTAAGCCATAATGTTTAGCTCAAAATGCTTAACCACCATGGCTTAGTACATCATCTGAACAGGTTCACTCTATTTTCTGACTAAAATAAAAACCTTAGTTGGCTGAACCCAATTCTTAATAGAACGGAAATCTTCCCATCACAGTAAGTTCCTGATCAGATATATAGTTCACATTATTGACAAAAAAACAGTCGAAGTAATGCCTGAATTAGTCTTGACACTGTATAGGAGAATATACAGAATTCTAATAAAATTGTATTTTCTTCTACTCCCACAACAGAGTACAAACTTACAAGATACCATGTAATCCAATTATTATTGTCCTAGCACTGTGAAATGGAAGATTAATGAAATCTTTATCATTTAAGAGGCATGCTTGGTGCGTTGGGAATCCTTGTGAATCCATCTGTTGACTCAGGATCATTTTTAGCTGATAGAGACAGTGAAGCATTGTGCTTTGCAGTTTACAGCCAAAACAGGGTGCATTTCATGGAGTGCATGCTTTTATATTCACACAAAACTTGAAAAACTTGAGACAGCATTTTTTTTATTCATTACTTCTTCATTTCTTCCTAGGCTGTATCCAAATGATTAACTCCATGAGATTTGAGCCAAGCAACAAAAGAGGTGGGGGACTAGAAACAGCAACAAAAAGGGGAGGGAGTTGTGCCAAAACAAATGCAACATTCTCCAATTTTTTATCTGAAAATCAAAGGAGTGATTAATCTCCTTATATAGATATGCACAGAAAACAAATCCTGCTCTTTATGCTAGGCACACATGCTGCTTTAAAAGAAAGCTGCAGTCATTTTGCTGAGTGCAGGAATTGGAAAGTTCACAAGGTAAAACTCCTCCCGACACCACCACATGGTATATAATCTGTACATTGCCCAAGTAGATAACATTTTTAATGATTCCTCATTAGCACTGTTGGGTCTTACTATGCTTAGGAGCAGAAATAAAATCTTTTCTATTCTTCCACACCTCTCGTTTATCTCAAGATGGCAGTGTTACAGAATTGTATGGCTGGCTCACACAACTTTATTGAACGCGTCCTACTGGATTTTTTTTTCTCAAGTTCACAAGGGCATCATGCCACAACCTGGATTAGGTGGTGATGGTGGTAGTAGGGTTGGTTGTGAATTTCTATGGGAACACCATCACAATAGATTGCAAGCATGAACATGTTTGTGGAATGGCATGAGAAAGGTCTCCAAGTAATTAGTGCATTATGCCACTGTCCCACCCCCTAACTGCACCCACTCACTTAGCTCTGCCCTCCCTCAAGCCTCTGCACAAGGGTCCATGAAGAGGGAGCCTGCCTTGTTCCTGGAAACGCTTTCACACAATCCCACCCCAATTACACAGGGCTAAATGGAGGAAAAGAACACCTGCCTCCCTTCACATCTTCACTCAAGTCATGCTAATTGTACTAGACCTTTCCAAACCCCACCACCACCACCACAAAGCATACACGAAATGCACAGATGGGAAAGTATGAGCCCACTACCCATGTTTCCAATGTAACAGTAATCTGAACTGTGTCAGTCACTTCTCTTTTCACTAAAGCCGTATCTACACCAGCCTGAAAATGCGGGCTAGTCACAGCCAAGTTCCTGTGCATCCAAATGACTCACAGGGACTCCTGGGAGGAAGGAAGGACAAGAACGGGTTTCCCCAGGGATAAGTACTCCCTGGGAAAATCTGATTCTTCCCGTGGTCTCAGGATCATCCTGAGACTGTGGAAGGTGTGACCGCCCATCCAGGATTCTTCCCTCCTCCCCATGAATAGCAGGGAGGGAAGGAACCAGGCAAGGAGGAATTGGGGGTGGGGGGAGCAGGGTTGGTGCTTTTTTAAAAAACAACAACTCGCTTTCTGTTGCAGCGCACGTGCGCTCAGCTCCTTTTTTAAAAAAGGTGGGTGTGACACCCTCCTTCCTCCCAGGATGTTGCACCTGCATTTAGACTAAGGGGAGGATCTCACGATCAGGATATTGCAAGATTCTTCCCCCCTCCTTCCCTGGTGTAGACATTTTCTAAGATTCCCCTCTCGGTTTATCTTTGCAGCATGACAGCCACTGCAGTGGCTCCTTCCTCCATTGTTTGTCAGTGTCTCCAGATTTCAGGGACCCTTGAGCAAGGCACCCATAGAATCATATCATAGAATAGCAGAGTTGGAAGGTGCCTACAAGGCCATCGAGTCCAACCCCTGCTCAATGCAGGAATCCACCCTAAAGCATCCCTGACAGATGGTTGTCCAGCTGCCTCTTGAATGCCTCTAGTGTGGGAGAGCCCACAACCTCCCTAGGTAACTGATTCCACCGTCGCACTGCTCTAACAGTCAGGAAGTTTTTCCTGATGTCCAGCCGGAATCTGGCTTCCTTTAACTTGTGCCCGTTATTCCGTGTGCTGCACTCTGGGAGGATCGAGAAGAAATCCTGGCCCTCCTCTGTGTGACAACCTTTTAAGTATTTGAAGAGTGCTATCGTGCCTCCCCTCAATCTTCTCTTCTCCAGGCTAAACATGCCCAGTTCTTTCAGTCTCTCTTCATAGGGCTTTGTTTCCAGACCCCTGATCATCCTGGTTGCCCTCCTCTGAACACGCTCCAGCTTGTCTGCGTCCTTCTTGAATTGTGGAGCCCAGAACTGGACACAATACTCTAGATGAGGCCTAACCAGGCCGAATAGAGAGGAACCTAGAGTAGACCCTCCTCCGTGAGTTGGCCTGCCAACGTGCCACTCTCATCAGCGTGTGCAATCTGCATCACTACCCAGAAAGATGCATCTCCTTGCTCTTGTCACAGCTCATACACTTGAAGAGGGCGTGTGAACAGACAGCAACAGTAAGGAGTAAGGCCGCAAGGCTCTGTGTCAGGATCAGGTCCAGTCTCCCTAATGTGTATCTTGAATTGGACTTGGAGGCTGAAGACGGAGACCAGCCAAACAGGAAGTGGGGGAGAAAATTATCCAAGACTCTCCAGGAGTCAAGGAGGAATCTTCCCAGGAGCTTATGAGACAGGAGGCCCAGCCTCAGAGATAGTCTCCCCCACTCCCCAGGAACTCAGTCTTTGTCAGAGTGGGAGAGAGCACTGGGATTGACATAACCCAGAGTCTGCCACAGTGTCAAGCTGGCAGAGTTGAGAAGAGGTGGGAAACGGTCCACTACGTTAGCCTCTTGCCAGAGGTTACAACTTGAAGACCACCCTGAGGGAGGGTTCGGTTAAAGCCTGTCAGGCACTGCGGGAAACCATCAATTTAATTGATAGGCAACTGCCTTGCTTTGTTAGGCTAATTAAGCTTAGAGGATAGTTCCTAGATTTCACACTTCCTTCAGGTGTGAAGCAATGTCTGTTTACTGAATAAAGCATTGTGGATTGCCAGGTAGTATTCTTTACTGTACTGCATCTCCACAGGAGGGTTTGGAATCATGACACTCTGGGTCCAGAATAGGGATGGAAAACCTCAAGTCTGGAAGCCAAATCTATGCCCCCAGGATTCCCCAGAAGTACATGCTCTCTTCCCCTTGCCTCACACACTTTCCTCCAACCACTGATCATTGGGTGGGTTTCCAATTTCGTGCATTTTCTCCTCGTTCTAAAAACGGTGAAATACAAAGACTTACCTTTGTTGTTTATTTGTTCAGTCACTTCCGACTCTTCGTGACTTCATGGACCAGCCCACGCCAGAGCTTTCTGTCAGCTGTCGCCACCCCTAGCTCCCCCAAGGTCAAGTCTGTCACCTCCAGAATATCATCCATCCATCTTACCCTTGGTCGGCCCCACTTCCTTTTACCTTCCACTTTCCCTAGCATCAGCCTCTTCTCCAGGGTATCCTGTCTTCTCATTATGTGGCCAAAGTACTTCAGTTTTGCCTTTAATACCATTCCCTCATGTGAGCAGTCTGGCTTTATTTCCTGGAGTATGGACTGGTTTGATCTTCTTGCAGTCCAAGGCACTCTCAGAATTTTCCTCCTACACCACAGTTCAAAAGCATCTATCTTCCTTCGCTCAGCTTTCCTTATGGTCCAGCTCTCGCAGCCATAGGTTACTACGGGGAATACTATTGCTTTAACTATGTGGACCTTTGTTGTCAGTGTGGTGTCTCTGCTCTTAACTATTTTATCAAGATTTGTCATTGCTCTCCTCCCAAGAAGTAATGGCAACAAAAAGCTTGAAGCTACCATATGCTGGTATGCTTTGTACTTCTGCCCCACCTACTGCTGGAACGCCCCAGAGATACTCTGGGGGCTCAAAGAGGTTCAACACCCCAGATCTAGAAGGACCAATTGTCTGACTCGATACAAGGCAAGGTTCTATGAATTAGCAACCAGGGCATCTGTTGTAGGTTAACTGTTACATGATCCTATGGCAAGCACGATTGACATCCTTGCTGCCACATTCTGCACCAACTGGAGTATCAATGGATAATTCAAAGGCTGTGGGCCTCAGCAGCTGCCTGATGATACCAATCCTGATACGAGCCATAACCGCATGGCATGCTGGCATCATCTCTCCTATAAAGTGGGACAATGCTGGCATCCTATAGAATAAGATCCTCCCACATAACTTTGATATAATCTGAGTAGTGCAGGAAAGAACAATATTTAAGTGGCCCTGGTGCTCCAAAGGTAATTTGAGAAAGGGCTAGCAAGGCTATGATCCAAAACATATTCAGTTGAAGAAAGCTCCACTGGAAAACAACAAAGGGATTGAAGTTCAAAGCAAATGCTTTTGGGACTGGACTTTTAGGTTCCCCAGTAGAAGTACTGATGATATTATTGTCGTTGTTAAAGTCTTTACACAATAAAGGAAATTAATAGTTTAATTTCAAGGGAATGTGTGGGGCTAACCTTTTAAGTATTGCAATACATTGAAATTCAAAAGAAAATAGGAGTTTGTGAATCAACCTGGCACCTATTTAATTGCAGCATTAAGATTTGTTTACCAGGTCTACAAAAAAAAAAAAAAAAATTAAACCAAACAAGTAGATTGGGGATTTTATTTTTTATTATTTATTATTTTTGTTAAGGAATACATTGCAGATGCCAGCCAATAATATAGGTAAAATCAGCTATAGTGACTGAGAAGTTGAAAGAAAATGGAAGCTTTTATAGTTATGGAGGGGATAAACATTGATCCAATTAAACTCCACTCATTTGGGAAATGGGGAAATGAAATGTAGAGAATAAAACAGAGAAGCAATAAGTAGAAAGAGGGACTTTTTTACATTTGCAGTTTGAAATACTTTAAATATATGATAAATTGCAATGTTAATTTGGCCAAAGGAGTTGAAAATTAGAAATAAAAGACTCTGTTAAGAAACAAAGAAACTAAACTACACACTCTCTCTCTCTCTCTCTGGCCTTAGCTAGACCTACCTTCTGTTCCGGGGCAGAGGAGGGGAGATCTCACATTGAGATTAACGCGAGATCTCTGCCCCGTTTACACATAAGGCGCGACAACCTCAGGTCGCACCCACCATTTTTTTTTATTTTTTAAAGAGGACTTAGTGCACGAAAGCTCGTGCGCTAAAGGTAATTCTTCTTTAATTTAATTTGGTTTCCCCGCTCCCCCCACCCTAACCCCGATGGGCGTAGCATCCAGCTCCGTGCAAGTAATCGCACGGAGTGGGGTCAAGCTGCAGAAATGGGCCAGACATTCCGTGGTCTCAGGCTCAGCCCGAGACAGTGGAAAAAGCGGCCCGAAAGGGGAGGGCTGTATCCCAGGGCAAGGGAGGGATGATCCCTCCCTGATCCCGGGATCCCCTGTGCGTCATGTGGATGCACAGGGACGATCCCGGGGTTCACCCCGGAATATAGCCTGGTCTAGCTAAGGTGCCTCTCTCTCTCTCTCTCTCTCTCTCTCACACACACACACACACACACAATACAACAAAATTTCTGACTTATAAATGCCTCACAATGCAAGATTTGCTTAACTCCTAAATATTTGTTCAAAACTCTTACATATATTTGTATTTAGTCTCTCAAAATCCATTTCTGTGATCCTTCCCTACCCAGTTCCTACAAATATAGCAATCACATTCGTTCCTTCTGATATTATCTATACTCCATTTGTTCTAGGAATATTTGCTGTTTTTCTGAGAGTCACATTCAGATGAAACAGAAGAAGACAAATGTAAATGGTTTCTTCTTCTTTTTGTCTTTTCTATTGGAACATTGGAAATGAAATCACAATTTCTTTATGGGGAGATCCTATACAAAAGCCATCTAAACCCTAAAGAGGTTGCTAAGTCTCATTCCACATGTCTAGTAGAAGTACCATGTACAATAGCAGTAGGAAAGAGAAGTCTATGATCGGAAAGTACATGTTGGAGACTTTTGCTGAAGTTAAGCCAGTCTGGTTTGGTTAGTGCCTAGGTGCTAGGATGACATGGAACCCTATGTATGAAACCCTACATTACCTTGAATATTTTTTTAAGAAGAAAGATAAGATAAAAATGCAATAAATAAGTATATAAACAAATTGGCCATGTTTCCTCTCTGACCATTTTAGCCTAGATGTATCTAAACAATGGCTGTAGAAGTATTGTTTCACCTTTTCACATTGAGAGATAGCTTCCAGAAGGCTTATCTTTGATGGGAGTGTGCACATAAATAGTACCCTACGGACCTCATCCAATCCCCAATAAAATCAACTGAAGCCTTTACTTGAACATTTTGGATGAGGTTTTCAAAGTACAAGCTGTCCCCTCTCCCACCTCTTCTGCAGCCATTGCAGTGGGATTTCATTTCATTCTTGGCCTTCAGCACCTTCAAGAAAGTAATTCAATTTGGCGCTGAATCATTACACCAAGGGCCTGATGAATTACAATGTGTTCCAAGTAGTACTGAGCAAGGGATGGGAGTGCAAAGGGGGTGGGGGTGGAGAGATGAAACAAGCAATTCAGAATTTCAAGGACTAAATCATCAAGGCAATGACTTGGAAACTTCTTATTCCAAGATAATTATCACCCTGATGAAGGGCAATATTACTCCCAAGATTGTCAGCTGATTTTAGAGAATGAAGACTTTTTCACTAATAATTAAAGCATGGTAGAGTAGCTCTTCTTATGGATATTAATCAACTATGAGTGTGTTTGAGGGACCTTCCAAATCACAAGGTGGTACTGAACCTATAGCCCTGATCAGGGTAGCTGTGTGCATGTGTGTGTGTTTATGGGAAAGATAGGGCCTGTTCAGACAACACAGTCATCCATGGTTAGGCCTCTAACCCTTTTACAGTAAATGGTTAGTGAGCATGTTTTAACCATGGTTATGCAGCCACCATGATTAGGAATGTTTCACATGACATGCTAAGTCGTGATTCACACAACACCCTAAGCCACAATGTTTAGCTCAAAATGCTTAACCACCATGGCTTAGTGGGTCATCTGAACAACAGAGTGATTTCAAAATATATTTAGAGCTAAACATTTTGGCTTCTGTGATGTTAAATGGATACCAGGAATATCACTTTGTATTGCTGGGAAATTAACATTCCTAAAGGGAAAAGAACAGAAGTATAAGTGGCATAAATGTTACGAATTGTCCTCCAGGCTGTATAGACTAAGAGTTCTTAGTGTGTAAATATACACGTAATATACACGTGTCCACAAATGTGTATATTAGTAAAAAATAACTTTCAAAAATGTTAGGAAGACTGCTTGCAAAACCTGTGTATATTAGGAAAAATTGAATAAAAAATGCATACAAAAACAAATAGGAATTTTCATGCAATCTTATTTTACATAATATATATATATATATATATATATCAAGTTGGGACAAACCAAACATAAGATTGGAAAAATGCTCAAAGTTCAGGATGAACCAAATTTAGAGGTGGAAAAATGAGGAAGTGAGAAAGAAAAACTGAACTCCCAGATTTATGCCCTCAAAGTTGGCCTAGTAATATTTAAAATAAAATGAACAAATAAAATTATCTATCCTGAATTATGGAAATTTCAGGAGCTGCCCCCCAAAATTTTCAAGTTAGCATGTAAGCTTACAGAAATACATCAGCTGTTCAATATGAGTGTGTTTATACCACATCACCTTCTGCAGATACTATCACAATGTTGTTTAACAAACTTCATTCAGCTATAAGCAAACATTGGCAATATCTTATCTTTCCATTCTGAATCCTGAGTAGTGCTTCCTGCCCTTAAAAATGACTGACACATCTTCTCAAGCACACAAGACTATCCTTAACCACCTGACCATTTAGCACAGCAGTTCTGAGCGGTTTCATGTCAACTGAAAGCTTCTGATATGGACCAGCTACTGCATCAACCTGGATGAGGTTTGTCAAGCTGTCACTGGTGTCTCCAAAGAGGCCAGACTAGTCAGACAGCGTGATAAATGCCCAGATCAACATGGGGTTTCCTATAATGGTTACAAATTTTGGATGCTTTTGTGCTTCTTCCAAGAAGCCTTGGATTCATTGTTGCTAGAAAAATGCTTATGTCACCATGAATATCTTTTTCAGTCTCTACTTCAGTCATTTGGAGAAGATGACAAAGGAGAAGAAAACAGGCTTACTCAAGCACTGGACTTATTTAATTGGCCTGTTTCTTCCTGCCTCCCAACATGTGGCTCCCAAATGAAGCAAGGAAAAGGGGATTTTATATAGTCCATGAAGATGCACCCTCTACATTTCCCTCTTGACAAATCATTTCTGCATTTTTCCATCTCTAAGGTATCAATGTACTGTAGATATTGTAACAGAATTACTAGCTTGTTACTACTGAGTCCTTCCACACCACTTGCTACTTCCTACCTCTTCCTAAGTTTTTTTTTTTAATTGCTTACAGGTTTGGGTAATATCTATCAGGAAGAGCTGTTTGATTTTCAATTGGGGAAAAGACAAATCAGAGCAAGACCTTGGACATGGCTGGAATCTCTGTCTTGTTATGAGGAAAAACTTTGTGAATTTGGAAAGTTCAAATTAAAAAATGCCCCATTTCCATCTTCACTCCCAGCACTTGTTTAATCTCTGGCATTTCTAGCTAATAAGATCTCACATAGCAGATTTGGGAACAATCTCATTTAAGATCTGGAAAAGCTGCTGGACAAGTTGTCCTGCGTCTGAGCTTCCCACAGGCAGCTGGTCAGGCACAGTGTGAACAGAATGCATGACTAGATAGGCCTTTGGTCTGATTCAGCACAGCTCATTTTAGGTTCTTAGACCAGGGATGTTGAACACACACCACATAGTTAAACGATGGAATTCACTACCACAATATGTGGTGATGGTGACAAATTTGGATGGCTTTAAAAGGGGGTTGGATGAATTCCTGGAGGAGAAGGCTATCAATGGCTACTAGTCCTGATGACTATGTGCTACCTCCAGTATCAGAGGCAGTAAGCCTAGATACACCAGTTGCTGAGGAACATGGGAAGCAGAGTGCTATTCTACCCATGTCCTGATTGTGGGTCCCTGGGCCGATCTACACCAAGCAGGATATAACACTTTTAAAATGGTATGAAAACTGTATATGTAATGTGTCCTGGGCCTGAACAGTTGCCATAACCATTATAAACCGTTATGAGCAGTAGTGTAGATCCTGCCCCTGGAAGACAGCTGGCTGGCCGGTCACTGTGTAAATAGAGAGTTGGACTAGATTGGCCTTGGGTCTGATCCAGCAGGGGTCCTTTTATGTTCTTATGTCTTCTTATGTTCTCCCAAGGGCCGAATTCTATCTCGGAGAAGTTCTTGGAGGCCACATTCCAGTAGTGAGTGGGGCTGAAGGCAAAAGGGGCAGGGGCGAAAAAGCAGCACATTTCACCTTGAAGATCTTACTGCCACTAACTAAACCTTGAGGAAGCATTTCAACCTTTTAGAATTGGGTAGGTGGGGGGGGGCTGCACAAAAGCTGGGACACCACAACATGATTGGTGGTTGAAGGAAAAAGGGTATGGCCAAAGAAAGGGACACAGCCTTCTGGGGAGCTGCTCTGATGATCACAGGCAGACCATATTTGGCACCAAGGCCTGAGTTTCTGTACCAATCTTGGATGAACCAAAGGTCAGTATAAGGCAGCTTCATTAGAATCATAGAATAGTAGAATTGGAAGGGGCCTATGAGGCCATCAAGTCCAACTCCCTGCTCAATGCAGGAATCCACCCTAAAGCATCCCTGCCAGATGGCTGTCCAGCTGCCTCTTGAATGCCTCTAATGTGGGAGAGCCCATGACCTCCCTAGGTCATTGGTTCCATTGTCGTATTGCTTTTACAGTTAGGAAGTTTTTTCTGATGTCCAGCCGGAATCTGGCTTCCTGTAACTTGAGCCCATTATTCCATGTCCTGCACTCTGGGAGGATCGAGAAGAGATCCTGGCCCTCCTCTGTGTGACAACCTTTCAAGTAGGGCTGTGATCCGCTTCTCTTCGGTTCGGAGAAGCAGAAGTGGATCAGGGTGCTTCACCTCCGCTACAGGTGGAGGAGAAGCGGATCAGGTGGCTAGCGAAGCATGGCGAAGAGGAGCCACCAAAAGCAAATAATTTGCTTTTACGCGGAGTGCTCTGCCCGCCATTTTGAATATTTTCCCCCTAGGATTGCATTGCGGAAAAGATTAGTGGATAACTTTTTTTGTTTTTCAAGATAACTCCTTGAAACTTGCTGTGCTTAGAGGGTGATGGGTGGTGGTCATTTATGCCTATTTTCAGCACTTTGCATGCTGCGGTTTGCTTGCTATATATATTTTTTAAAAAATAGGGTAAAAAAAGCGGGGGGTACCTTTTTTTAAAGTGCTGAGAGGCAGATTCAACTCCCAATCCTGATCACCTGAAGAAGCATCCTCCAATCCCAAAGTTGGAAGGGGGGATAAGCAAAACGGGATACTTAGTAAGCTGGGATACTGGGAAACTTTTCTTTCTTAGTCTTTGAACGGACTTTTCCCAGTGTTTTTTGAAACAGTAGCCCCACCAAACGCACAAACACAACCTGAAATCATATACTAAGCAAATAAATAACAGATAGGAAACACAGCATTGCTACCCCCCCTAACCTTGGTGAACAACTGAATAGATGTAGTGCAAGGGGATGAGGTCCCCTAGGGCATGTGGTCCCCTAGGGCATGTGGACGTGCCCAGTGCACTCCTGTCCTTGGAGGGTAATCAGAACCCTCCAAAGGTTAACCAGTGGAAGCTACCTAATGCCTGTCATGAGTTGAAGTGTAAGGTAGCTTCTGAAAGACTGGTTCCTAGACAGGGCCAGTCAAATGGGCACAGTTCCCCCTCCCCCAGGGCATGTCTGCTTTCCTCTTACTGGTAAAAGACAGACATAGCCTTTTTTTAAAAAAAAAAAAAACTTCTTGTTGTTGTGATTCAGCAACATTGCTGCTTTTTATTCAACCCCTGCTGTGTTTATTTATTTATTCCATTTATTATACACCCCATAGACCAAGCTCTCCTGGCTTTCCCTTTTCAGTGTAGTCAGGCAGGCTTTCATTGTGGTTCAACTCCTTGTTGTTGTTGTTGTTGTTGTTGTTATTGATAATAATAATATTAATATTAGTACTGCTATTATTAATGCTATTAATGGCTGTGATCACAGTGCAGTTAATCAACTCTGAAGCAAGGATCACAAAGTTTTACTCTTATCCTCCTAGTCCCCTAGTTATGGGATGCAAAAGAAAAGGCATCTCTCTGTGCTGTTCTCGCCTCACAGGGACGGTTTGCATTACTGGCTTTGAAACAATCCTTGGCTCACTTCCTTGTGCCCCAAGAAATGTCTGCTGCATGCCTGCCTTCCCGCCTCCGTTTGAGTGCTGTTGTGGTGGGGTATCTGCTGGGACTTACTTCCCCATAGATCTATGGCATAGTCGTACATCTGTGCCTGCCTCTCTGCCCTCCTGGTGCCTAGGAGATGTACTAGATGAAGTGTTTCACCTGAGATGAAGATCCTTATTTAGAAAAAAAAAAATCTTGATTCCCCCAAATCATCTGTGCTATTGATTGCTATGGGCAAGCGCTTTGTAACGGATCCCTATGGGCAGGTATGGTTTCCTTATGGGCATACTGTCCTTTGTGGGGGATTTTTCATGTATTCCCCAAAAAGCAGTGGAGGCTCGGATTGACTTCCAACTGGGCATGAAGGTGGATACATGGATAAGCTCTCATGGTGCCAATTTTGAGGTTTCTAACTTGGAAACTGACAGAGTTCTAGAAAGGGGTGTGAATTGGGGTGAGTTAAAAGGGAAAAAACCCCGCCAAAAATCAGGGGATGATGGGATTTGATTGAAACTTGCCATGAATGTGGATCTTGATGGCATCTGTGAGGGTGCCCACTTCCAAGTTTGTATCTGTAAAAATGTCAGAGTAAATCCCATTTCTGAAAATGGGGTGTCGGATATTCAAAAATTCCCAAAAAATTAGGGGAGGCTCAGATTTCCTTCCAACTAAGCATGAAGGTGGATACATGGATAAGCTCTCTTGGTGCCAATTTTGAGATTTCTAACATTAACATAAAAAAAGTTATAGGTGTTTGGATTTCAATGCAAGTCTATGGGGGGGAACGGAGCTCCAATTCAGATCCAGAGCTCCACAGCGAAGCGGAGCAGACTACTGGCAGATTGGCATGCAGCGGACCTGATCCGGAAGTTGCAGATCGGGATCCGAAGCAGATAGGGAGGTCCGTGCAGAGCCCTACTTTCAAGTACTTGAAGAGCGCTATCATGTCTCCCCTCAATCTTCTCTTCTCCAAGCTAAACATGCCCAGTTGTTTCAGTCTCTCTTCATAGGGCTTTGTTTCCAGACCCCTGATCATCCTCATTGCCCTCCTCTAAACACGCTCCACCTTGTCTGCGTCCTCCTTGAAATGTATTGCCCAGAACTGGATACAGTATTCAAGATGAGACCTATCCTGTGCTGAATAGAGGGGTGCCAGTATCTTTCGTGATTTGGAAGCTATGCTTCTATTAATGCAGCTCAAATAGCATTTGCTTTTTTTGCAGCCACATCACACCTTTGGCTCATATTTAGCTTGTGATGTACAACAATTCCAAGATTTTTCTGGGCCACATTTGGCTTCTTTTTCCTAGGTGTAGAACTTGGCATTTATCCCTATTAAATGTCGTTCTGTTGTTTTCAGCCCAGCACGCCATCCTATCAAGATCACTTTGAACTTTCTTTTTGTCTTCATATATGTTCAAATAAGTTGTTGGATGGATGATGTATTCTACTTGCTTTTCTTCCCTCATTTTCATTGGTCCTTTATTTAGAATTGCCATTGAGTATCACAAACTTAAGTAGTCCTTGGATTTCCAGGCTCACATTTGATCTTGAATAGGTGCATCTTGAAAGCATGCTGAGAGGAACTCTTGATGTCTATTTGAACAAGACAGAAGAGCTGTGTAAGAGTTTCCTTTTATCTAGCAACCATTAAGTAAAAAATGGGATCAGCACTCTGCCAGTATGACTTCCACCAACCACCCAGTTTCCTGGCCCAGTACCGCCATAATATTTCCACAACTCATAATACAGCAAACTCTTCCTATATTTTATCCATACAATTATTTGCCATTTTATGCCTACTGACACCTCATTGATTCTGCTCTGTACCATAAAGTTAGGAGAGGAATTGTTCTTTGGTGTTTTGCAACTAACTCTCCAAACAATTCTCTTTGCACATATTTATTGCTGGAGGGGAAATTAACTCCTTGACAAATATACAAGCCTTCCTGCCCTTTACAGTACGCTGTGCAGCCAGATATGAGACTCTAGAGTGTGATCACAGGCAGTCAACTCACATGATGAAATTTGTGCCCAGATCATTTTTTTATTTACTCTTTTAAAACATTTCTGCTGATTTCTCTGGAGTTTACAGACTTTGGTTTCTGTGTTGATATGCTTTTGATGCTATTACTTTAGGTGGGATTCATTTATCGGAAGCCAGCACTGCATAACGGTTTCCCTCCACCCAATAACAAAGCTTTTTCCTTTGGCTAGTTTCACATCAAGGGATGGGTGAAACACATTCACTTTATTTACCCAATTTGCACTTTCCAAGCCTTTCACTGAGCTAAGACAGAGTTGCATTCTGAAATCTGCATTTTTGTGAGCTTTCTAATGCAGGTCATCACAGGAATAATGTACACAAAAATGTGTATATTAGGGGAAAACCCATAAACTGTGTATAATTTAGAAAAAATGTTCACAACAGGATTTCTGCAATCAAAAATACCTGGAGGGAAATGTGTCCATTTAAAAATATGCACAAAAATGTGCATTTTGTGCATTAAAAGTGTGTGCAAATTTCACTATGGATTTAACAAATAATAATTGCAGGCTCATGTGGAAATGTGCCAGAATGAGCTTGATTTTTGTTTTTTTGTTTTTACAAACTCAGTAAGACTGAGATTGACAGATGCATCCACACCAGCAAGTTAAGAATATATCTGCATTGCTATGTAAGAAGTGCTTTTCTGAATCAGACCAAGAGGTCATCTTCTCTACTATTCTGTTTCCAAGAGCAGCCTGTCATGGCTTTGCAAAGCTTCTAAGGAAGGCAGGAAGACAACAAGGCATGGAAGCAACATCCCACCCTCCTCGCTGCTATAAACAGAGGCAGTGTTCGCCAATGGCTCCTATGTCAGTGGGACGATGAATCCATTCTGGGTTTCAGTCAGAACTCTAAAGGAGCTATTCATGGTGTTGATCCTATATTTTTAGGCAGGTTCAGCACCTTGGATAGCTCCTGTAGAGTTCTGACTGAAACCCAGATTGAATTCACTGCCCCACTGAATTATGAGCCACCAGCCTCCACTCTCCTGCGGTATGTTATTTCTGTGGATTTACCTTTCATTTAGCTGTCATGGTAGTCATTGATAAACCTATCCTGTGCAATTTTGTCTCATTAACAGAATCCTGCTAGGCATCAATCAGGATTCTGATCAATATAATCCTATCAATCCTATTAGGATTCCTATCAATCCAATACCAAATCAAGTTCCCAGTCTACACAAAAGGCACATGAATTTCTATGACAATTTTCCTTAAGCAAATAGTATGATCTGAAGATGTCACGAGTGTTAAGCCAACTGTAAGGACTTATCTACACCAAGCAGGATATAGCACTGTGAAAGTGGTATATAAAAGGCAGGCGCCACAGTGCTGCTTTATAGCAGTATTGAAGTACACTGACAACTGTTGGGGCCCACTGACACATACTATATACCGTTTCCATACCACTTTCATGGTATAATCTTGATATAGATTATGCCTTAGTGTAGAAATGCCCTTATTCTCCAGCAATCACTGGCTCCAACACTTTTCATTTAAGAAAATTTAGTTTTTCAGATAGGGACAACAATGCCAGTGGGCAACTACACAAGCTGAATATAAGCCAGCAGTGCGATGTGGCTGCAAAAAAAGCAAATGCTATTTTGGCTTGCATTAACAGAAGTATAGCTTCCAAATCACGTGAGGTACTGGTTCCTCTCTATTCTGCCCTGGTTAGGCCTCATCTGGAGTATTGCATCCAGTTCTGGGCTCCACAATCCAAGAAGGATGCAGACAAGCTGGAGTGTGTTCAGAGGAGGGCAACCAGGATGATCAGGGGTCTGGAAACAAAGCCCTATGAAGAGAGACTGAAAGAACTGGGCATGTTTGGCCTGGAGAAGAAAAGACTGAGGGGAGACAGGATAGCACTTTTCAAATACTTAAAAGGTTGTCACACAGAGGAGGGCCAGGATCTCTTCTCGATCAACCCAGAGTGCAGGATGTGGAATAACTGGCTCAAGTTACAGGAAGCCAGATTCTGGTTGGACATCAGAAAAAACTTCCTGACTGTTAGAGCAGTACGACAGTGGAACCAGTTACCTAGGGAGGTTGTGGGCTCTCCCACACTAGAGGCATTCAAGAGGCAGCTGGACAACCACCTGTCAGTATGCTTTAGGGTGGATTCCTGCATTGAGCAGGGTGTTGAACTCGATGGCCTTGTAGGCCCCTTCCAACTCTACTATTCCATGATTCTATGATTCTATGCAATATAGTTGGAGTGACCCAATGAAAAGGAGGACAGGGCTCCTGTATATTTAACAGTTGCATAGAAAGGGGGATTTCAGCCGGTGCCATTTGTATACATGCAGCACCTGGTGAAATTCCCTCTTGATCACAACCGTTGAAGCTGCAGGAGCCCTGCCCTCTTTTGTATCTGGTAAGTCTAGTAAAGCTTCTGCAACTTTAACTGTTGTGATGAAGAGAGAATTTCACCAGGTGCTGCATGTATGCAAATGACACCTGCTGAAATGTCCTTTTCAATACAACTGTTAAAGATACAGGACCCTGGTCCTCCTTTTCATAGAGTCACCCTAAATATAAAGCTGTACCACAAGGCAAATAACGGACAACAAGGAAACATAGGAAGGAAAGGAGCATGAAAAGAGATGTGACCTTTTCTAACAGCCCTCACAAGAGCTAGCCTTGCTATGCTCGTGGTAAACAATGCTCTTTGGTAGACAAAGATCTCTTTTCTTTTTCTTTTCCTGAAATGGGCACTTCAGATGGTACACTAGGTGGATAGATGACCCTAGCTGTGGCTGCTCACTTTTCTCCACTCCCTCCAAATTTCAATTTTTTTCCCTCTCCTGAATATTACAAACATCGAGAGCTTTGATAAATACGTATAAAAAAGGAACTGAAACAAAATTCTCAACCATCTCTGCCAGCCAAATTCAATTGGTACTTCTGTTTCCATCATGGAGAGGACCATAATGTAGCTGCCTGAGGAGTCTGCCAAACCAAGAGGGGGCAGCCCTAATTCAGCAGTAGCATAGTTCAATACACAGGGATTCAACCCCATGCTTTAAAGAGAACAGCACTCAAATCCCTGGGCCTGAATGGACAAATCTTCTGTTTCTGTTTCTCACACATTATTTTTCCTTCCTTTAGTCTCAAGTTAATTTTGTTCAAAATACAGAGAAATTAACATATTTTGGCAAATTCTTATCTAAACTGAATGGAAACAAAGTTCTCACCCATCACTAGGCCTCAATATCTCACCTCTCCCTCAGAGTCAGCCATATTTACATTACTTGTTTCTGTCCAATAAACAACAATTCAGTTTATGACAATAAAATGGCAAATAGTTGTTTTTAAATGGATATTGTCTGCTTTTTGTCTGTATGGTTTAAAAATTTGTATATTTCTTTTGAATGTTCACTGTTTTTAACTTTTGTAAACCACCCAGAGAGCTTTGGCTATGGGGTGGTATATAAATGTAATAAATAACAACAACAACAACAATAACAACAACAACTCTACAACATTCTGGTGATAGAACAATAAGATATTGCAAATGCGAAATATGTAATTACAGTTCAGAATTTGGTTATGGTTGCTAATGGCAACTACAGTGATAGAAGCAGGATCAAAGGTGTGTGCAAGGGGGTTGCCAGGTGTACCCAGGCACACCCTAATGACTCAAGCAATAAGCGCCAAATTGAGGGGGGCATTGAGTAGGAATCCATAGGAGGATCCAGGTGCAGCAGAAATGGCCCTCCAGCTTCTCTGCCACCCCCGCCAGCATGCCATTGCCCGCAGAAGCTGGAGCAAATAGGAATCTCTCTGCTGGGAGCCACATTTCAAAGAAGCCAGGAGGACAACCCCTGAAAGCTAATATCACATTGTGAGAATCCCCTCTGGCCAGTGACCCCACAAAGCTGGGAGTTGAGGAGCATCTCCTCATTCCCCCTCCTGCAATGACCTCCCACGGTCAGGCAAACTGAACGTGGAGTAGCGCATCAATCTTAACAGTGTTTAATAAATAAATAGATAAAACTAATGTCCTTTAAGACTGAGAATTCAATAAATGTTTGCCTTTAAAAATAAATAAATAAATCCCCTGGGTGCACACCCTAATGAAATGTGCTGCACATGCCTATGGGCAGGATCTACACTACTGTTTTATAATGGTTTATAATGGTTTTCAAAACTGTTCAGGCCCAGGAGACCTTCCATATACATTTTTCAAATCGTTATATCCTGCTTGGTGTAGATCTGGCCCCAGTAACCTCCTTTCTGATTTTAAAAAGCAGAAAGAAAGAGCACACTGGCTTGGCAAGTGAGCAATATATCTACAAACAGGGTTTGCCAGTTTTTGAGCCAGATGTTTTCATCTACGATTCCTGTCAACCCTAACCCACATATCCAATAGCGAGGCATGATGGGGGATGTGGCTGTGACGCCCCGCCCTCCTGTGTCATCCCAACTTCGCCTGAGACACCCACAAGCACCTCACAGGACTGTCCGCGCCACTAGCACCCAGGACCACTTCAATGCCCCCTGTGGTAATGACATGTTTGAGGGTTTAGATCTACTGCTGCTGTTCCTGTCTTGCCCCTTCTTCAGGCCCCACAGCTCCACAGCCCAGCAACCTAGCCCTCAGTTTCCCATTCCACTGCAATCATTTGTTGTTTTCTCCTCACACTCCTCCACAGACTACACCAGTTGTTTGTAAATATAATTGGAATTTATTAACTCTAGTAAATGAGTGTTCAAGCTTAATGGTTTCCTCAGTTCAAATGCGTATGGTTACAAGGTTCAAAGGTTTGAATCACTTCTT
The DNA here is from genome assembly GCF_023053635.1 of Elgaria multicarinata webbii. Lineage (NCBI taxonomy): Eukaryota > Metazoa > Chordata > Lepidosauria > Squamata > Anguidae > Elgaria > Elgaria multicarinata. The sequence goes on from NC_086177.1 coordinate 93,375,954, forward strand.
TCTTATAAAGTTCCACTATAGATATCCTAAAATCTACTTCTCTCTACCTCACAGAATTCTAACCTACACACTGTGGCCTTAGCTAGACCTACCTTTCAAACCATGACAGAGGAGGGAAGATCCTGCGATGTAATTATCGTGAGATCCCTCCTCCGTATACATGTGAGGCGCGACGACTTCAGGAAAGGTGTCGCACCAACCTTTTTTTAAAAAAAGGGACAGGACCGCTCGAGCACTGAAAGGTAAGTTTTTTTTTAAAAAAAAACTAATTTAATTTCCCTGCTCCCCCCACGCTACCCCCAATGGGCACAGCTCCCAGCGAGGAATCACGCAGCAACGGGACACACGTTCCACGGTCTCAGGCTCAGCCCCAGACCGCAGAAAAAACGGGCCCAAAGTGGAGGGCTTTATCCCAGGGCAAGGGACGGATGATCCCTCCCTGATGCCGGGATCCCCTGTGCGTCATGTGGACACACAGGGATAATCCTGGGGTTCGCCCCAGGATAAAGCCCTGTCTAGCTAAGGCCTGTATCTCTCACTCTAGTCAAGCTCATCTCCCTCTGACACTTCTACAGACACATCTCACACCATCTCATACCCCTCCCTCTCACTCACTAAACTGTATATAAATACATTTCTCCAGCTCCTCCCACTCTTAGGCCACAGCTAGACCTAAGATTTATCCTGGGATCATCCAGGGTTCGCCCCTGCCTGAGCACTGGATGCCCAGTGTGTCATCTAGATGAACAGGTTTGACCCCTGGATGATCCAGGGATAAACCTTAGGTCTAGCTATGGCCTTACTCAGCCAATCTGCACTCCCCCCTCAACCATCCAATCAACACACAGGGATTCAACCCCCTCTACTAATTGTAAGTACCTTGAGGCCTACTTATTTCCTGAACCTTATACATATTCAATAAACAAAAAACCTACAGTTTACAAAACAACATTAAGGATGTACAGTTTTCAACCAAACACCAAAAAGCAGGGAAATTGGGAGTTAAGGCTCACAAGCCTTAACGCCACATCCTCCCTAAGGAGACAGAAAGTACCAGTGAAATTCTCATTCTCCCAAAGCAGATAAACCATGAGGACAGGATGGAGAATAGGATATGCAGAGGTGACTGTGGGGTTGTGGAAAACTGATGACGAACAACTTAGGGCCACCTACTTCTTTTTTTGTTTAGAGCAGCCCTTCCCCAACCTCGTGCCCTCCAAAGGTGTTGGACTACAACTCCCATCACTGCAAGTCAGTATGTCCCATGGACAGGAATGCTGAGACAGAAGTATGGGGAATGCTGTTCTATATCCTTACCAAATACAGGTGCTGCACAATATATATTTTTTCTCACACACATCTCGCATAGAGCAGCACAATTGATAACAGAAGGGGCACTATTTGTTGGAGATGTAGAACCAGAGGAAGGGCTGGCATTTTCAACTTTTGGTCAATACCCCGCCCTTCAAAGAACCCATGTTTTTTCCTCCCCCCTTAAAATGTGTTCATACAAAATATACTGTTCACTCCCCACAATCCCTCCACAATACATCATCTCATCAGAGTGACAGAGGAACAGAAAAGGATTAGTTTGGTTGTCTTGAACTCCTTTCAAATGAAATTAGTTTGCAATCCTATACCACTTGGGAGGAAACTCTAGTAAACTCAGCAGCACTGAGTTCTGAGAAGACATGTATAGGATCCAAGTTTAAACCAACCTTCTCCAGCTTGGTGCTCTCCAGATGTGTTGCACTGCAACTTCCATGTTATGGTGAGGACAAAAAACATTTTCTTCAATAGTTTTAAAATAATCCTTACACATGAATCTATTAGGTGTTAGCTCTGTCTTTGATCTCACAATGCTGAACACGTAAGAAAAGTCCTCTGCGGTCACAGCATTTGCAGCATTCCTGATCATTGTCCATGCTGACAGGGACTTTTATGATTTGAACTTCAAAACATCTTGTGATCTACATTCTGCCTGCCCTTGCTCTAGAACAGCATTCCCCAATCAGTTTTCCACAACTCCACAGTCACCTCTGCTTATGATAGCCAGCTTCCCTCCAGATGTTTGAGAGTATAAGTTGTAGCATTCCTGACCATGGGACATACTGACTTGCAATGATGGGAGTTGTAGTCCAACACCTTTGGACAGCACAAGGTTGAGGAAGGGCTGCTCTAAACAAAAAAAGAAGTAGGTGGCTCTAAGTTGTTCATCATCAGTTTTCCACAACCCCACAGTCACCTCTGCATATCCTATTCTCCATCCTGTCCTCATGGTTTATCTGCTTTGGGAGAATGAGAATTTCACTGGTACACTGTGTGCAGTGTAATAAACAATAACTTTGTATATATATTTACATTTATAGTAGATAAGGAAGCTGAACATCACAGGGCCCCTCCAAATGTTTTGGCTTACAAGTTGCCCAACCCTGTTTTAAAAGAATACAAAGCTATTCGCAAGGCTATAAGGATTTTATAGTGACACAAACAGCACCATCCTATGCATATCTGCTAGGAAGTGAATTTATTTATGTATTTATTCATTTAAAATAGTTCTACCTCACATTTCCTCACACAGTTTAAAATGACTTACAAAAGTAATAAGACACAGGAAAAAAGCAATCTACAAAACAACAAACAGCAATAAAAAACCAACAATAAACAATGTTAAAAAAAAACAAAAACTACCACAATAAGAGACATCCTAGTCAGTATGGCAGAGCTTATTCCTTTACCAGTGAGTTTGGGATTAGATCCTGAGTTAAATAATTTTAATTAGTTGTACTATTCTTATGTTATGGTTCAAGAAAATAGAATTTCATAAAATCATGAATATCCTGGGGGTGGCAGAGAGAAAGAGAAGAAATGGGGCATTAATAAAGATTATATGTTGTTCTGACTGGGAAGAGAGAAACTAGAAAAGAAAAAGAGAAATGTTGGATCAAGGAAAATGAGACAAGCTTGTTTCCCCCCAGAAAGCAGGTATCTGATGAAGGATAATGGAAATGTTGTGATCAGTGCAAGAAAACATTCAGACAAATCACAATGCTAAATAAATCCTAAGAATAGGGTGGAGGAGCAGGAATAAAACATAATTTCCAGTCACTTAGCTCATAGGCTTCTGCATTTTCAAATGTGTCATGTTCCCAGAACATTGAAAGTATAATTAGTTTTAGGCAAACAAGACAGAGGTTAACTTTAAAGAAGGGAATTCTGTGTACCGCCTCACGGAGAATCCCACAGCGATCCTACTACTGAAAAATATTTTTTGTTTCTTTTTCTTTGGGAGAGGGATTTGGAAAACCTACTGCCACATAGTTGCATGGCAGCAGATGAGTCTACTATTAGCAGCTTGAATAGTAACATACTGAAGTATTACAAGTAGAGCTAGACTTGGTGCATAAAATAGCTCCTTGTCATTCTAAAAAACACCTTATCAGGTGGGACAGAAGGGCATATATAAAAGCCACTAGCTTGAAAAACAACTTGAATCCAGTAGGCTTTTTATAGCCTTTCCAAAAAGCAACAGAATAGTGGCTAAACCGATTTAAAAACAATTTTCTGTACTTTATATGTATGTATATATTAGTGTAACACTGAGGAAGACCATATTGGGTTGAAGCACGTTTGGTTTTATTGGTTATTGTTTTTAATTGATGGTTTTATGGACTACTATATAGTTCAGATGTTTTTTTGAAGTTTACTGGACAGCTTTGGTACATAATATCTTAAAGACACCTTAAGCACTTACCTGTATATGACCATTGATAGTGGAGCTCTCAGCAGTCTTTCCACCCCTTTTCCCCACTTCACCACTTTAATCGCAAGGGGTTAGGCTAGGTTATTTGTTTCTCAGCAGATGAGTCAAAGCCACTATGTGACATAGATGGTCACATAGTGAGCAAGTGTGTGTTTGTGTGTAAAAATTAGAGCTTTGCACAAGTGGACTCTCAAAATTGTCCACTCTATTTGTGGGTAGAGAAATTGCAGTGGGGAGGGGACAAGTTCACCAAATTTCTCCAGGGAGAGGAGAAATTCTCCAACAATTTCTCACAGGTAGGCATCACCATTGGCAAGGGTTGTTGAACTGCTTCTTTCTTTTTTCCCTAACCGTTTTTGGGGGGTTTTTTTGCACATCAACTGTATTGGCAGCCTGCCCCCCATTTTACATTCCCCACAATGCCCCATATACATACCATTACTTCAGAGCATTGAGGGGGAAGGAATGCAGCCCCCACAAAAATAATTGTGAAGAAAGTGTAGAGAAAATTCTGAAATATGTCTTTTATTTCTAGGGGTTAAAAAAGGAAAATCTCAGGAATTTCCTGAAAGTTTACTTTCCCCATGGAAGCGGCTTCCATTTTTCTGCCTCATTCTCAGGGCATTTTATATTTTGGTTTGAACATGGTTGGTGGTGTTTTTGACCTTATCACTATGAGGTGGCTGAGGGGTCTCTCTATATATTTTCTTTCTATTGCACATCTCACCATTGCTCTATGGTCTCCCAGGCTGCCTGCACTTCCGGATCAGAAAAGGCCCTCTGGGAGGAATAAATTCATGATGTCTTCCCCCTGGGCTGGAAGTGCAGGAAGCTAAGGAGGCTACAGGCTGTCAGAGAGGTGATGGTACAATAAAAGACAGGACTATACAATCTCCTTATTCACAGAGCCCTATGGCAACCCTCTTGGGAGACCATAACATATACAACTTTCCTTCACACACACACCACACAACAGCCATGATGACAACTGTGATCATATTGGATGAATGCCAAAAGAAATGTAACCTGCTTATATTCAAATAGGGAGAAATTTTCAAATTTCCATGGAAAATCCAAGAAGCCATTGAAAATTGAATTCCATCTGTGGATTTAAAGTGTCCTAGCATTTTTTAAATGTACAGGAATATAGGGGTGGTATCATAACTGCCCAGAGAGCTTCAGCTATTGGGCGGTATAAAAAAGCAATAAATAAATAAATATAATTTTCCTGTTCCTTTCCCCCCCACCTTCAGGCTAAAAGGGGAGTGGGGAATAGCTTGAGGTGACTGTGTAGTTTTGCAAACATCCACTAGATAGAGCTAACGTGATTCCATCTTTACGAAAATAAACAAAGCTACATAAATAAAATCGCTCTTCTCTCTTGTACTTAGATATGCATAAAATGATTTAAATCTCTTGTCCTATCTAGCTCATGGTCATTGAACTGTCTCCATTCAAAGTGTAAATTACACCGTTTTTTAAAAAACTAAGGTCACATTTGACTAACAATACATTACATCGTAAAGCTGGGGACCAGCAGCCAAAGATGTGGAGGTTATTTCAAATCAGGATGTGAAATATGATATTCTATCTCAATCCCATTCACTGTCCCATTGTCCTTGCTGGTCCCTTTGCCTTCTGGATCGCAGCCTCCAAACTTTCCATGACTGTCCACTATCTTCCTGTTAAGAGTTTCCCCCATTGCTTGGTTTTCTGTCTATAGATCTTTTCTTCTTTTCTTTTTTTTACAAGTGGCATCTCCTTCAAAGCATTCTGCCTCCTCTACCTATCCTTGCATCCAGTCCCTGGCCAGATCTACACCAAGCAGGATATAGCACTATGAAAGTGGTATGAAAGCAGTATGAAAGCAGTATATGGTATGTGTCAATGGGCCCCAACAGTTGTCAGTGCGCTTCAATACTGCTATAAAGCAGTAGTGTGGCTCCTGCCCCTTTTATTTATTTATTTATTTATTTATTTATTATTGTATTTATATCCTGCCTTTTTTCTTCCAAGGAACCCAAGGCAGCATACATAATCCTTCTCCTCTCCATTTTTATCCTCACAACAACAACCCTGTGAGGTGGGTTGGGCTGAGAATCTGTGACTGGCCCAAAGTCAGCCAGTAGGTTTCCATGGCTAAGTGGGGACTAGAACTTGGATCTTCCAACTCACAAAATGAAGAAGCAAAGTGTTACTGTTCATCTACACTACTGCTTTAAAGCACTTTATAACAGTTTTGAGAACTGTTGGGGCCCAGGAGACACTCCATATACAGTTGTCAAAACTGTTATAAAGCACTTTAAAGCAGTAGTGTAGATCCTGCCTAAGTCTCTGTGTGGATAAGCTTTGCAAATACCAGCCCAGACCTTATAACATAGCTCCCCCCCTCCTTATTTCTCTTAATTGAATGAAATTTCCATGCATAGAAATCCTTTATGAGGATTTTAGACAAATAGATGCAGGGTATTTTATGCTATGTTACTTTAAAAAAAATGTGTGTGTGTGTGTGTTTTGTTTGTTAGTTTTTGTTTTTTAAGGTAACTGCCAATCACTTTTCAGGGATTGTTGCTACTCCAAGGGGAACAAGTTTGCCAAGTGTCATATGAATTGGTACAGAGAGTTTGCAAAATAGCAGTTTTTACTGTTTCAGGTTTTCCCAAAGAAAGGAGGCACTTATTCCTTTGTGGTTTTGTTTTGTTTTGTTTGTTATAGGCAATTGTTATAGAAATTATATACAGCATACTGGTGGTTCTAGTTAAGAAACCTGGATTATGTCATCAGAATAGGTGCAGAATTTTTGGTGTGGAAAGAAAGTGTTCAAAATTGGAGTGGGGTAACTCATTTCCCCCCTTACCCACCTCCATGGGTTTTCTGGAAAATTGCATGAAAATAGCATAAGTCACAGAGCTATCCCTAGGCAAGGAAACTGCAAAATGTCAGAAGGATAGGTGCAGGTGCTAGGGAATTATGATAAATAAAAAGTAGTTTCAGACTGCTTTTTTTGTTGTTGGTTTGGTTTAGTTAGGTTTGGCACTGTAGTCTCAGAAAGTGCAACGGGCCTGGTGAGGACAATGGATTTGGTACAGTGGCCTGAGTCAGAAGGACTTGAACATTTTCCAGGCAAGCACCCAATGCTATGCCCTTCCAGGATCCACAGGATCCACTTAACCACTTTTAATGTTCATGATCCTGGTGGAGAGAACTAGCAAAGACCTCTGAAGATTGGATCTAACATTGAATATTGTACTTCAACATCCCTCCTTCAAATCACTGGAAACATCCCTCCTTCAAATCACTAGGGCCAGGATTGGAGAGCCCTAGTAAAACCACTGACTTTGATTAAATGGTAGTGCTGTCAGTCACAAAACTACAACCCTCCTCTCCATCCCCTCTTTCACCACCCAGATGTTTTAGATATATAGAAAGCTTGGGGAGAAATGCAACAATTTCTGGAGACACACTTGCATTGTCTCTCTGAATCCAAAATCTTCAGGAGTGTTCAGATTCTGGACAGAATCCAATGCTACCCATTTGCTAGCATTGCTGGCTGCCAATTCTGGTCCATGTGCAGCCATCCCCACCACTTCCAGACTGCAAGCAAGCCCTTCTGCTTGCAGAACCATGATTTAGTGCTTCCAGAGGCAAACTCATTTCTGGAATGGGGCAGGTTGGTGGAACTCCCTTATTTTATTTATTTATTTACAATATTTATATACCTCTCCCCGTTGAAAATTTCAGAGTGGTGTACAAGAAATTGAAATAAAAACAGAATAAAACACTTTAAAATAGTTTTTAAAAGGAGCAAAATGTACAGTAAACCATGGCTAGTCATTAAGGAATGGCTTCTTGGAATCATGACTTTTTTAGGAGGTGCAAAAAGGAATATGAAGTTGGCACCTGCCTGACCTCCAGAGGCAGGGAATTCCATAGGAGGGGGGCCACCACGCTGAAGGCTCTTCCCCTGGTAGACTCCAATCGGAGGATGAGTCTATGTGGAACCACCAGGAGCATGCCCTCTGATGACCTCAGTGACAGGGCAGGTTGGTAGGGGAGAAGGCGCTCTCTCAGGGATCCTGGTCCCAAGTTGTTTAGGGCTTTGTACACAAGTACAAGAAACTTAAACCTGGCCCGGTAGCCAATAGGCAGTCAGTGCAGTTTCCTCAGCAGAGGAGTTGCATGCTGGAAAGGGGCAGCTCCAGACAACAGCCAAGCTGCAGCGTTCTGCACTAGCTCCAGCTTCCAGAGCAGCTTTAAGGGCAGCCCCACATAGAGCGCATTGCAGTAATCCAATCTTGAGGTTACCAATGCCTGTACCACCATGGCCAGGCTATCCCTGTACAGGAGAAGCCGTAGTTGGCAAACCAGCCGAAGCTGGTAAAAGTGAGCTCCCTTCCAGAAACAAGTGTTTCTTTCTCATTTCAGTTTGCCTCTGGAAGCACTAAACCATGGTTCCACAAGCAGTAGGGGCCGCTTGCATACCAAAAGCGTTTGCGGGAAGGTGTAGTGCAGAAATAAAGAGGCGACACACTGTAGCTGGGTTTAAATAAGGGCCAACATTTATTTTGATGGATCTGTATAGGGAAAACCTAAGCGGGCATCTGTCTCGACGGCGTAAGCCGTAACTAATGAGGGCGAGTCATTCCGAGCCCGAGGGGTGGCGTGTAACCATCGCCATCCCTGGGCTCCCCCATTTTGGGTGGTAGGCCTTCCGGTGTCAGATTCAGATTATGAGCAAAAAATTCCTACTTGGCCCCCGTAACAGGCAACCAGCAAGCCCATACTGCCTACAGGGAGGGAGGGAGGGAGCCGCTTCAGGAAAGAGGACGAGAGTAGGGAAAACGGGCGCTTAGTAAGCCCATTAATCCCTCCCCTCCTCTCTCGGCGCGAATCGCATCCACGCTGCCTCTTTTTCTTTCCCACCCGCAATTAGCTTCCCCGCGCCCAGGCGATGCCGGGCGTGGCAGATAGCATTTGGGTGCACAAGGACAGTGTTGAATTCTGCCCTCAGATTCAGTCTACTTTAAAGGAGACCCACTTCGATTCAGACACCTCCCAACTCTGTCCAGATCAGTCTGATTCAGTTCAGGTTTCGGTCGGATCCAGAGCACATGCAGTGGAGGATTGTACACAAACACACACAAAGTATCCTTATCATCTTTTGTACAAAGAAAGCTGAGATTGAAGCTGAAACACATTTACCCGGAAATACATTCCACCGAAGTCAATTGAATTTATTTCTGAGTAAGAAGTATAGCTTCCAATAGATAAAAACAAAAATGCCATCGAAAATAATGTTATGAACATACCCAGTTTATCTTCTGTCTTGGTTGACAGGAATCATGATAGTGCTATATTTATATTGAGCCATAAATTAGAAATGGAAACAATATCCCACTCAGCCTCATCAGATTCTCAGGACTGAATGACCCTTAAAATGAAATATGAGAAGGAACAACAGAACAAACAACTTTGTTGTCTTGGCAGCATATAAGTTTAATAATGTAGAATTTGTATCCATAAGACATGCATGGAATTTATTTTTAAAGTGATGCGATTTATGTACTTGTTTTCTTTCCGAAAAGAATTGGGTTGTTTGTTTTCCTTTTTTCACCTTTTACTACTTATGTGTGATGTTTTATGCTTTGCCTCTTTTATAATGTGGGTACCAAGACAGTTCTGTTTTTGAATTTAATGGCAAGGAAAGTTGAAACTTCACATGGAGAATCTGCTCCTCTACCCCTGCCGCTGGCTGTCTTTTAATGGCATTTATCGCAACGTTTTATTCCACTGTGCTGTCTCTCTCTTCCCCACCTGTATTGTACCATATGCATGACCTTTTTGATTACTTAAATCCTTGCATTTATTCGGGTGTGTGTGTAATAAATGCATTACATTACTTTAGACATGTGTGACAGATTGCAAGGTGAAGTTAGATGGCTGAATTACATATCAAAGAAGGTTTACTGCTACAAAACCCAAAATTTCCCTATGTATGAAAAAAAATGTAGAGATCCTCGTTTATCTGGACATTGAGGCAACATTGAAAGCACTCATTAAGAGCTGAAAATAATGACCACCAGCTTCATACAATGTACAGTATATAATGCTGGACTGGAATACATCATTCTGCAGGAGGGACATTTTAAGGAAGTCTATATTTATTTATTTATTACATTTCTATACCACCCAATAGCCAGAGCTCTCACTTTCTCTCTCTGCTTGTATTTTATGCAATTTTGTTGGGGGGGGGGGAGGCTTGCCCTTTTTTTGAGCACAAAAAAATGTATTCTTGAAACACAAAGTGGAGTAGGAATGTATGACTAAAATTAGACCCCTGACCATAAGTATGTGCTCCAACAGTCAAATAAACTAGGCTGCTCACAAGAATAGTTTATGGTCAGGGGTCTAATTTTTGTGAACTGCCCAGAGAGCTTCGGCTATTGGGCGGTACAAAAATGTAATAAATAAATAAATAAATAGTGAAGCAAACCCAGTGGAATGAAGGATGCCTATCGTTGGGAAATCTGGCAAGCCATTTTTGAGTCAAGCCACAGGTTTTCCCCAAATGTCAGGCACTTTTTGCAGTGTGTGTGTGTGTGTGTGTGTGAGAGAGAGAGAGAGAGCAATAATTTGCACAAATAGGGATTTGCACAAATTATGGCTGCAATTCATACAATTCATACACAATTGTGAAAACTGAGGCTGTAATTTGTGCTACTTAAAAAAACACCCCCAATTCACTAACTTGCCTAACTCATTGCAGACCAAGTTGGGCCAGGAAGCAGGGGATGAACCAAAATCTGGGAAACCAAGCTGATGAAAGTTGGTTGAGCTCCACCCCAACCAGATTCCTCTGGCATCCCTAGGTGGGCTACACAGGGTGGGCACCATGAGAGGGTCGGCATCTTTAGGCAGTTGCTGATATCCCAAGCTCTAAGTAAGGACTATTACCAACACAGTCACTGACCCAACTTGCTGGCTACAGCTATTCAGTTGATGCTGGGTAGAGGAAAGCCAGCAGCCTCCCAGCATTGGAGCCCAATGGGTTGGACTGGCACCCACCATTTGAATCTCCCACAATGCCTATAGGGCCCTAACATAAGGTTGTTCCAAAGTGAAGCTGCACCATGGTCCTAGAGGCAATGGGGGGAATTAAAATGGCAGGCCAAGCAGCAACACTTTCCAGCTAGAATGACTTTGCCACTGCTGCTGCTGCTTTTTGCTTTCAGTACAAAGAAGGGATATTATGGGGTGGCTGCCAAGGTCCCCCAAAAATGTAGTGCCTCTAGCTGCAAGTGAACAAAAAAAACCCACCACCCACCACCCACCTGGTGGTGTTCTACTTTGGCCCATGAATTGTCCTATTCCAGTTCTCCCTCCTCTCCATCTTATTCTGCAAATGTAACTTGGAGGATATGGAATATATAATGTGTAGTCTACCCTGAGAAAGAGTTCCAGCTCTCCTGAATAAACGTGGCAAAGACAGGGATTCATCAGAAGCTGCTTTATACCAAGTGAGGCCATTGGCTCATCTACTTCAGTGTACATTCTCTCTCAGTGACTGATTGACACACATTGACAGGCAATAGGTATCCAAAATTTCAGAATGGGTTATGCCCCATACTTACCTGTATATGTTTGTATTTGAAGCTGGGAGATTTTCCATGCAAAGTATGTGCTAAGCAGCAACTCTTCTTAACCATACTAATTGAGCAGAACTAGGTACTGAAAAAAATTAATGTATTTCATCTAACGTGGCTACAGTGTGAAGGCCTTTAAATTAGAGATGGGCAAATGACTCCATTTCTGATCTATTTTGCATCATCAGGCCGTTCTATGCAATGTCTGTACCAGTTTTCTTTTTTTTAAAGAAGGACATGAAAATTCACATTTGTTTTTGTATGCAGCCTCCTGTGGTGCAGAGTGGTAAGCAGCAGTTACTGCAGCCGAAACTCTCCTCACGGCCTGAGTTCAATCCCAGCAGAAGCTGGTTCTCAGGCAGCCGGCTCAGGTCATTTCAGCCTTCCATCCTTCCGAGGTCGGTAAAATGAGCACCCAGCTAGCTGAGGGAAAGGTAACTGCAATTGGGGAAGGCAATGGCAAACTACCCCGCTACAAAGTCTGCCAAGAAAACTTCAGCGAAAGCAGGCGTCCCTCTAGGAGTTAGCAATGATTCAAGTGCTTGCACGAGAGGTTGCTTTCCCTTTCCTTTCTTCCCCAATGTACACATGGTTTAAACACAACTTTCCCTAATGTACACAGTGAATGCCCAGTTCCCTAATATATACATTTTTGTTAGCAACTTTTCCTAATATATGCATTTTTGTATGCCATTTTTGAGCTGAGAACTGCATTCCAAAATTTGGGGAAGCATGTATTCTTCAGGAAAGTCTGCATATTAGTCCAAGAAGTATGATTTAGGTTCTTCACTTAAAAATGACAAAAAACAGCAATCCCAATTTCCCCCTATTGCTACCCTTCATACACACAAATCAGGTGCAACACTATTGCTACCTCTTTCTCATTAACTATATACAATAAGAATGCATATTATTGGAGGGGATTAAATGTTCAACTTCTCTTTTAATATTATTCAAATGTCAAGTAGAAAATTATCAAAGGAAAACAACTAAGTCGCTCCTCATCTTCCCAATATTCAAAGCTGTAAAATCAAGTTATGAATATAAATGCCAGCATCTGTCAAAGTGCAATGAAACTCAGTTGGATCATCCAGCCAAGGAATTCCGCATATATAAACTTTAACATTAAATGTTAACTTCTATTTCACAACATATTTTGCATAGAGCCACACACACTACTATATTGCTCAAATCCTCCTCATCACATTTTCTCTAGGCTGCTCTTAAAGAAAAATAAAATGGTTCAGTCATAGTTCTGAGTAGCCCGAGTTTATAATTTTAAGAAATACACCTAACTATGTGGAGAAAATATCAGGTTAGAGAAAATGGCTTATAATCTTAAAATCAGCTATGCTTTCCATTAGCATAAAGAAGTCTACCAAATACAAACAAATGATGTCAGCATGATAATGTACTAGCCTTACTACTAGCCATAATGAGTAAATAAAAGAGGTTGAATAGGGATATTTAGAACTCAACCCTATGGCATGCATATTTAGAAAGAAAAAAGTCTTACAGTTCCCCACCATGCCTACAGCATGGGTGGCTGTAGGATGTTTTTCTGCCTAAATATGCATAGGGTTGCACCCTCAATGGGTTAGCTTTGCTTGTGTAAATCCATTGGAATCAATAGGACAAATTAGACATGGCTTAAGTCCCATTGAATTTATTGGTTCAGTTCTAAGCATGGCGAGATCTGGATCCAACCTATTATTTACAGCTTTATTGTTTACAAAATGCATATCATCCTCTCAGTGTTCTATTATCAAGACAGCTAGAGGTGCATGTATGTTAAGACAGAAATACATCTTTCAACTCCCAACATGCCCCAGCCAGCCATGCTGGTTGTTTCATGCTGGGAATTATGGGACTTCTTCTGTAGGAGTGGGTTGTTGTTGTTGTTTTCTATTCTTGGGGCTGGGCCAGCCCAGCCATTAGGCAGAGTAAGACCACTGGCTGCAAATACTGATGAACGGAAAGTACTGTTGAGATGTGGAAGACAGGGCTACACGCTCCATGTGGCCTGCCCTGCACATCCAAGCTAATTTGCTGGCTACAGGTGGAGTGGAGGATGTTGCCCCATTGCCGTAATCAAAGTAATATTCAACTATCAATATTTAACTTTTGTAAGCCGCCCAGAGAGCTTCGACTATGGGGTGGTATATAAATGTAATAAATAAATAAATAAATAAATAATAACAACAGTCCAGTCGACTTCTATGCATGGAACAGAGTGGGTGTCATCTTAATCTTCACTTCAGCCAGCAAAATGGCTTGGGCTGGCCCTGTTTATACCTGTCTTACCTATTTCACATCTAGAGTGGGGACAGCTGCAGATACAAGTCCTTGCTGCCACTTCACCAATTCTTTGCCTTCCATCCAAGGTTTATTGTTGTCATTCAGCTTCAATGACCCAAATTCAACATGGCTTAAATGCTCCCGATTTGCCCTTAAAAGAGCTGGATCTGCCCTTTATTTTTTTATTATGTCATTTGTTGCTATACTGTTATCTTTCAATAAACCAATGTATTTTTCAGGAACTAAATTGCTCCATACAAGAGAAAAGTAAGTGTATCAATAAATCATTTCTATTGTGCTTCTCAATTTTTTTGCACACAATAAGAGTGAAGACGTCCAGTGGTTAGCCTCCAAAAAATACCAATAGACAAAATCAGCTATGATCTAGACATACTTTAGACCATTATGAAATTTCAGGTCTCGTTAGAAAGGAAGGAAGTAGATCTATAGGTGATACAGAAAAAACAATTTTTCTGGCTGATTTATCTGGTGTCACACAGTCTAGGAAATTCAGATTTATATCTTCAGTAGAAGATTTAAATGCCAGAAGCAGCTGTTCTTTACCTGCCAAATATTGGAGTTCTGAAATAAGATCCCAGCATTTATTTATTACACTGGCAGTGAAATCTGCTTAGAAATGAAGTGCTTTAAAGTAGACTAGAATTAGACAATCATAAGGTTAGTGAAGGTCACAATCCAGGGAGTAAAGTTCACTGAGCTTTTACAGGTCAGCCCCTCAAACGTCGACTTGCTCATCCATGAACTGTCCCAACTCAATGCAGAAGGTTTAAAGGGGGAGGGTTTATGGAAATTGCAGCTGCAATTTCTGTAACATGCACAAATTCCGGCCATAATTTGCATATTTTCTGCAAATTGGGGCCCTAATATGCTTAATTTGTGCAAGTGGCATCTGTAAGTTGCACAACTTGTGTAACACAAGTTACACAAATCGCAGCTGTAATTTTTGATGCATTTTCAATGGGAGTAAAGCACCCTTTCTCTTGCTTACCCTCATCTGGTGCAACTATTTCATACTGAAATAAATGGAACTGACTTCAATGGTATTAATTTCATTCTTAGGCTTATTTTATATCTATTATTCCATCAAAAGAGGTCAAAGAACCTTACTTATGATTTCCTTCCCAAGTATGCTTACCGGGAACAAACCTACTTGTTTCAGGAATAGACCTGCATAATGTACCTTCCGACTATTAGGATCTGTAAGGCTGAGAATTCCTGATGAGTGCAATGATGAATTCACCATATTTCAAAATATACCATACAAACGATCTAACCCTCATTATCTCCTGTTCTATTTGAAGGCCTTTCCAGTTTTATTTTATTCCAAAATGCTGTTCTTAAAATCATCTCCCAGACATGAATGTTGCGAGCATCTTAATTATCTAATCCTTCCACTCTCCAGCATCCTATTAACTTATTGCAAAGTCAACACCCACCACATGTCTAATGATATCCTTGTCACCCAGGTCTTGCACAAACGCTTTTGTGTGTCTCTCCCCACCCCACCCCTTTGCCGGTCAGTAAGTGTGGCAAGATCATCCATCATCATCTTTCAAGCCACCTCTTTTGTTCCTTGACATACCTTAAAAAAAAACAACTCCTTTTTTTGCATCCCAAAATTCTTCATCAGATCATAGCAAGGCAGGTGGTGATTTATGATTGCTGTAGCTAATGGCTCAAGTTTCACACTACTGCTCTGTGTTCAAATATTTTGTTACTCCTGTCGCCTGCTGCCATTTCCTTTTGTACTTGCTTATTAGGTCATGTCTTTCAAACCATGAGAGCTCTGTCATTAACTATTTGCTTATGCTTTGTCAACTGTTGTAGATGCCTCCTCCATTACATCCCATCTACATAAAAATGTTTGAGAACTGCTCTATCTCAAACTAGGGGTGCCTCTTATGATAACATTTAGGCCACAGCTAGACCTAAGGTTTATCCTGGGATCATCCAGGGTTCACCCTTGCCTGAGCACTGGATCCCTTGTGTGTCACCTAGATGAACAGGTTTGACCCCTGGACGATCCAGGGATAAACCTTAGGTCTAGCTATGGCCCTAGAGATGCATCAGAACCATTGGGACTCAGTAGTGGCAAGATACCGTATGCTCAGAACTTCTGTGATGGGGGAACCTTGTTGGTAGTGTCCTGAAAGAGTATCTTCTCTGATACAAGCTTGCCTAAGTTTTAAGAACTTCAGGAGAGGCCCTTTTCTTGGCTTTCGGTACCATTGACTATGGTATCCTTTTAGAGTAGCTGTTTTGGTTGGTTGCTGGTGGCACTGTTTTGCAGAAGGACATGAGAGAGAGACTACTTGGTGGCTGCTCCCAGATCTTGGAACTCCCTGCCAAGAGAGCTTAACTTGGCTCCCTTTCTGCTGTCCTTAGAATCATAGAATAGTAGAGCTGGAAGGGGCCTATAAGGCCACTGAGTCTAACCCCCTGCTCAATGCAGGAATCTACCTTAAAGCATACCTGACAGATGCCTCTAGTGTGGTTGAGCCCACAGCCTCCATACTCAGCAGGCAAAGATGTTTTATATTCAAGCAGGCCTTTGGTATGTAAGCTAGACTGTTGGGTTGGGTGCTGTATTTTTCCTGTTATTGCTGTGTTTTTTATTATGTTTTCAACGTATTTGTTTTATGATTTTTTTTAATGAAGTTTTTAGATTAATTTTTTGGTTTTTATTGTCAGCCACCTTGAGCGCCATTTCTTTGGTAGAAAGATGCATTATTAATCAAGCAAATGCATAAATATCCTGGCCTATAGTCCTATACTGCCAGTGTACTACCCACCCAGTTGCCCTGTGGTGTCCTTGTCTGAGGACACTGGGAAGGTCTCCGGCTTGGTGTTGGGTCTGTATGTTTTGAAAGGGTTAAAAAATGATGAGCATTTTTATCATTTTAACCAACTACCTATCTCAGTTTCTTTTCTGCAAAAGGATATGTGAAATACCTATTGGCAGTTAAATTGACAAAGCCCACATCTTTGTACTTTTTTAGGAAAGACTATATATCCTCACTCACTGCTTTGCCTTCTCTTAGTGGGGATAATGTTCATTATATCAGCCATATCCTAAACAAATTCTGCCTATATCAGGGTGACCATATGAAAAGGAGGACAGGGCTCCTGTATCTTTAACAGTTGTATTGAAAGGGGAACTTCAGCAGGTGTCTTTTGTATGCATGCAGCACCTGGTGAAATTCCCTTTTCATTACAATTGTTAAAGTTGCAGGAGCTATACTAGACTGACCAGATACAAAAGAGGGCAGGGTTCCTGCAGCTTTAACAGTTGTGATGAAGAGGGAATTTCACCAGGTGCTGCGTGCATACAAATGACACCTGCTGAAATTCCCTTTTCAATACAACTGATAAAGATACAGGAGCTCTGTCCTGCTTTTCATATGGTCACCCTCTCCTATATGTTACCAGGATTAAGCTGACAAGGGGCCTATTAAGATGACATGCTTAGCCATTGTTAGGCCACTAAGCCTTTTGCAGCAAATGTTTAGTGAGTGTGTTTAAACTGTGGTTATGTAGAAACCACGGTTAGGTATAGTTCATGACATGCTAAGTTATGGGTCACACAACACACTAAGCCACAATGTTTAGCTCAAAATGCTTAACCACTGTGGCTTAGTTTGTCATCTGAACAGGATCAAGGAGTGAGGAGGACCAATAGCATAGAACACATACTTTCCATGAGTAAGTCCTGTTTTCAATTTCGTAAGATCCTGGAAAGCTGAAGCCAGTCACAACATATAACACTTGGATTAGATGGGCCAATGGTCTGTCTCCTCCCTGAAACCCTGGAGAGCTGCCACCACCACCCTGTGTCAACCATTCTGGGCTAAAGGGACCAATGGTCTGACTCAGTATGGGGCATCTTCCTGGTATTAGGCAGGTTTACTGATTTCCCTGGGACTCCCAGCAAGTGTGCATGTGATTGGGGCTTAGGTCTTGTTTGCCAGGGCTAAGCTCACCTTGTAAAGGACAGTTAGCAATGTAGGAAAATGTACTCAAGAGCTTCATTAGAAACAGCATATTGTCCTTAGTAGAAGCAGTCAAATCAGGATGGCCAGCCAGTTGGATATTCCTGGCAAGGCTTCTTGCAATCAGCAAACCTATGCAGCACTTGTGGCTGGTCTCTTGGCTGTCTAAATGCATGTCCATCTTTTTGAGTGGCACTACGCCTGCCCACAAGATGCAATTTCCATTTTGCTCAGGGAATATTTGCCAAAGCCTGTACATTTTGAAGGCCGGCCTGCATAATAGTTGAGAGCTTCCGCTAACTAACAAAGATCTCCATTTGATTTGATGCTGCCTGAGCTTATGCGTTTGGACTGAGGGTTTCTTTCTTTTCTTTTCTTTCTTAATCATGCGGACTCAAGGAGGCGAGAAATCTTCTTTTACACTGTAGATGCATCTGCCAATAAGACAGAAGGCATTCCATTGGGTACATAGGAAACCTATTAAAAACAGTTGTGATGTCAAAATGCATGTAGCTCAAGCGAGCGCTCACCAGTCACTCGGTGGTTGGCAAGCCTCAACTAAAACAACAGAGATTTATGGGGAATATATGGAAATCAGGGCAAAAGATTACAAGTGAAACTTCCTTGCCTAAGCACATCTGCAATCATGCAACAATGCACATTGGTTATCTGTCAGACCAAGATCCCAAGGTTTATTAATGGCACAATCAAAAGCGACATGCACGTGCTGCAATTAGTGATGCTGATGAATTTCAGAGTTTGGGGACTTTGAAAATTCCTGCCCCATTATGAGCTGAGCCCAAAACCCCTCTAAAGCCCTTGAGCTTCGATAAGTACTCAAATGGAGCTTCTGCAACCTACCAAGCATTAGTGAACAGGACTGTGGAATACCTTCCCTGCAGAAGTGTGACAGGTGTGGCACTGGAGACGTTGCGGGAGTCAGAGAGGGGGTGGAGTCTGATGGACTGCCCCCTGACTTGCTTCCACTCCTGCCAGGTGGGATACAGGTGCCCAACAGGTGGGTGTGGACATCCAACTCATGGGCAGCTTGTTTTCCATAAAAGACATCTTACGCAAATGGTATCCATAATGTGGCCATGCCTGCAAGATTACAGGTGTGAATTCATGCCTGTAGTCTTGTGTACATGGCTGCTTTTATGGACACCATTTGCATTAGATGTGTTTTACAGAAAACATTGAGCCACCATTTCTATGCAAAATGGTGGTTGACTGCGGACTCAGGCACCCGCAACCTCTCAGCATGCACCCACTCACTGCTAAGCAGCTCACCCAGGAAGGAGAACAGGGGTGGGTAAGTAGTAGTGGCAGTTCCAAAAGCTATGTGTGGGTTGAGTGCAGGCTTATTTGCCCATCCCTACATGGCACCCAACATTGCAATTATTTCAGCACCAGTTCAAAATCTTGCTTCCTTGTGAAGCTGTATCAATTTACTTCTTTGTCACGTAGCTTGTAAGAGTCCTGGGCCCCTTGCCCCATGCGACAACGACACCTACCAGTTTTGCAGTAATAAGCAGCCAAATAAAGAAGGTTATCACTCTCAGGCCTTAGCTAGACCTACCTTATAGTCCGCGATGGAGGAGGGAAGATTTCGCATTGTGATTAATGCGAGATCCCTCCTCCGTTTACACGTGAGGCGTGACGACCTCAGGAAGAGAGGCATTGCACCTGCCATTTTTTAAAAAAAGAATCCGGAGTGCACGAATGGTCCTGTGCAAAGGTAGGTCCTTAAAAAATAATAATTTATTTTCCTCACTCCCCCCACCCTACCCCCGATGGGCACAGTGCTCCTCCCAGCTCCGCATGAAGAATCACACTGAGCCGGGTCAAACTGTGGCAAAAGGCCACATGTTCTGCGGTCTCGGGCTCAGCCGGAACAGCGGAAAAAGTGGGCCCAAAGTGGAGGGCGAGATCCCAGGGCAAGGGAGGGATCATCCCTCCTGGATCCCAGGATCCCTTGTGTGTCATGTGGATACACAGGGATGATCCCGGGGTTCACCCCAGGTTTTCGTTCGGTCTAGCTAAGGCCTCAGACAGAAGCAGTCGCACCACTACTGCTAAGAGGTGAACACTATATCAGGAACACGTCTAATCTACCTCAAACACATGGGTTAAACCAGGGATAGGGCAGAAAGCAGATCCCCAGTTGTTTTGTACTTCAACTCCCAGCATTCCTGACCATTGGCCATGCTGGCAGGAGCCTCTGGAAGTTGAAGTCTGAGTTACACCATTCAAGTATAACAATTGCCCTTTGTTTTCAAGACATGTTGCTCTTGTTTCAACTCAACTATAATAGAAATTCTCCCTGTGAATACTGTTACTGCAAAGCAGATATGTTCCAACGGAGGCTCAAAACTTCTCTCTGCAGTTATTTTAATTAACTACATGCCCTTTAGATATAGCCACAGATACATGGAAACCATTTTGCCATGAGGGCAACCTACACAACTTGAAAGCTATTTTGAATGACACAACCATGTCAGCTGGCCTGATTATGGGGCTGTTTCCCATGCATCTGTCATCCTACCAACAGCACTTTCATGTACAGCAGTTATGAAATATTTGTCATTTGCCATTTTGATGGTCCCATCTTTCTAGGTGAACCCCAACATTTTAGAATCTTCACCTACCACCACCACTCTGCCCTGAAGAATGTCACTGAAGAATGTCCTCCCACTTTCCCATCCTGTTGGGAGGAGTCATTCTTTGTCCAGTGGTATCTATAAACTTTCATTGTATTTCAGTTTCAGGAACAAAATAGAAAAATAGATCACACAATAGGGTTGATATAATGGATAAGGGACTAACAAGTGACAAAGAAAGTGAAATAGAGGAGGGAATACAGGCCCTGGTCATTTTTAGGTTTGGGATGACTAATGTCTAGGCTATTAATTAATTTATTTATTTATTGCATTTCTATACCGCCCAATAGCCGAACCTCTCTTGATGGTTTACATGCTAAATAACAGAACCTCATTGAGTCAATCTTGCTGCTTCCCCATATCCCAGGATCAAAACTAGGGACACACGGGCACACTATTAAGTACAACTAAGCAGAAACATTTGCATTCGCTGTTCAACAATGAGATCCTGCACTGGAGGAAGATGGGACCTGGTACATCCCCTCCAAGCACTAAGTAAAGCTACCCAATTTGGCTTCAATTCTTTTTCCTTTTACAACAACTTTACTTACTTACTTACTTACTCAGAATGATTTTTAGGCTGCCTTTAAGCACAAGACCCTGAAATTATCTCCAGCATTGTCAATATAAAAACTTTTAAGTTTCTTTCTATGGCCTTAGTTAGACCTACTAGATAATCCTGGATGGAGGAGGGGTGATCTTGCATTGAGATTAACGCTAGATCTCACCCTCGTTTACACATAAGGCGCGGCGACCTCTGGAAGAGAGGCATCTCGCCCGTCATTTTTTAATTTTTTAAAGAAGATGGAGTGCACAAACGCTCATGCACAAAGTTAAGGCTTTTTTTTTTAAGTCATTACCCCACTCCCCCCACCCTACTCCCTATGGGCGCAGCTCCCGGCTCTGCGTGAGTAATCGAGTGGAGCCGAGTAAACTCATGGAAACGGGCCACACACTCCGCGGTCCCAAAGTGTAGGGCTGTATCCTGGGGCCAGGGAGGGATGATCTCTCCCTGATCCCTCCCTGATCCTGGGATCCCCTGTGCGTCATGTGGACGCACAGGGACGATCCCAGGGTTCGCCCCAGGATAAACGCTGGTCTAGCTAAGGCCTATTTATTTATTTATTTATTTATTACATTTCTATACCACCCAATAGCAGGTATAGCTATTGGGTGGTCTATGTCTCTTTTTCACCTACCAAGGAACCTGTGAGTTTCACTAAGGATAGAATGGGGGTAGGGTCACCCTTGGGAATGGTTTCAGTACCAAGTACAGCCAGCTTTGAACATCTGCAGCTATGGTTTCCCCACCCAGTCTTAAGACTGTAACCAAATGCAGGCTGCTTGCCTTTAATGTCAGCCATTTTTTTTTATCCCATTCTCCCCTGTCCCTCATTTTTGTTTCCCTTCTTTCCTGATGCATTGTTCTGGTTGGCCTAATAAAGGTACTACACAAATATGCATATATATGCTGTTGCATATATATATATTTTATGGCCACCAATTTGAATAGCAAAGGGGGTTAGATAAACTCCTGGAGGAGAAGGCTATCAATAGCTACTAGTTCTGAAGGCTTTATGCTACCTCCAGTACCTGAAGCAGTAAGCCTATATAAACCAGTTGCTGGGGAGGATGGGCGGTAGGGTGCTGTTGCACTGTGTCCTGCTTGTGGGTTTCCCATGGACATTTGGTTGGAATTTGCTACCACAAGATGTAGTGATGACCACCAGTTTGGGTGGTTTTAAGAAGGGGTTGGATAAATTCCTGGAAGAGAAGGCTATCAATGGCTACTAGTCCTGATGTCTACCTCTAGAATAAGAAGCAGTATGCCTATGTACAGTAGCTGATGGGGAACATGGGTGGGAGGGTGCTGATGGACCATGACCTGCTTGTGGTTCCCTGTTCAACAACTGGTTGACCACTGTATGCTGGACCAGATGGACCCATAGTTTAATCCAGCATAGCTCTTATGTACTTTTGGAATATTTCTTATGGACATCAAGGCTACCTTCACTTTCTGTGATACTATTGTGAGATACCTATTCCTAGCTCTCAGAACTCCTGGCCTAGTCTAAGATGCAAAATGCAAATAAGCTTTTGAATATCTCTTAGAGATGCAACTAAAGGTACACTTGAAAATTATAGAATAACCTTTCATTATCTTAGGTGAATTTTTAATGCTTTTCCAATATTGCTGATATTGATCAGTACAAACTGGTGCATAAGCTCTAATGCCTTTCTGGGATTTTGCAATTTTTTTTTTAAAAAAAGTCACACATTTATATAGGAATGGTTTTCCCAATGCATGCCAAACAGGAAGTTTCATAGTTCCAGTTTCTGTGCTGAAAGGGGTGTTTTTAGTGTTTAAGTTAATAAAAATGCATTGGAGGTTTACTGTGGCTCCAGAACCTTTGATAGTGTGTTGTTCATGAGAAGTGACATTTGCAGGACGCTGAACTTGATGTGAGTGATTTATCAGTCGAACACTTCATACCGTCTCAGCATATAGTAAAACTCAAATGAATACACTATCCAAAAAATTGCTAAAGGTCCTGAAAAAACTGTCTGCACTCTTTTGAATATTTGGATATATTGAATAATATATAAACATGGATGTATTTTAAATATAAAAAAATCAAGGTACAGGCACACAATCCGATGCTTTGCTTAGACAGATCAAGGGACTACCATCCCAGCATGGCTGGCTGGGAATGCTAGGAGTTGTAGGCCCTTTTCCTCCCTAAACAGGCATAGGATTACACCATAAGGGTGCAATCCTGTTGTCCAGGGGTGCAGAAGCTCAGGCCCAGAGGCTAAATCCCAGCTCTCCAGGTGTCCCAATGCAACACTTCAGATACCCCATTCGGCCATGCACTGACCCTGTTCTCTTTTTCACCTGCCACCATTCATTTGGTGATTTCCTGGCTTTTGTATAGTTTCTTTTCCCCCTTCTAAAAGGTTGAAATTTATTTGCTGCATTTCTATTTGGCCCAACAGCCAAAGCTCTCTGGGTGGTTCACAAAAATCAAAAACATAAGTGTAATTTAAACGATGAAACTTAAACCACGAAGCACAATATAAATGTACAATCTAAGAGTACAGCCAGAATAAAACTGAATAAAGCGAAGATTTAAAATACAGGTTTAAAACAGGAATGTTAAAATAAGATGATAAAATGTTAAAATACTGGGGAAATAAAAAAGGTCTTCACCTGGCGTTGAAAAGAGTATAACGTAGGTGCCAGGCAAACCTATCTTGGGAGCTCATTCCACATCTGGGGGCCACAGCAGAGAAGGCCCTCCTCCTGGTAGCCACCTGCTTCACTTCCTTTGAAAGGGGCTTACAGAGAAGGAACCCTGAAGATGATCTTAGGGTCCAGGCAGGTACCTATGGGAGAAGGCATTCCTTCAGATATCCTGTCCCCAAACCATTTAGGGCTTTACATTTTAATGCTAGTAATAGGACCCAGCCCTGGACTGGCAGCCAATGAAGCTGGAAAAGGACTGGCATAAAGTGGTCTCATTGGCCAGTCCCCATAAATTCTTCTCCTAAGTCTTAGTTACTGGCAATAAGAGCTTTAAGCTAGAACATGCTGATATTTTGTGGGGGTTGGCCACACCCCTTTTCTCTTCAGCCCCACCCTCCACTAGAATGCAGCCACCAAGAGCATCTCTGAAATAGTATTTGACCCTTGGTTTGCAAGAGGTTCTGCATCTATACTATTAGTTCCTGGGATGGCAACTATTACAGCTGTATGGAAAGGAGAGGCTATGAATATAGAGAGCTCGAGACTACAACTCCTATCATCCTTCACCATTGGCTATGCTGCCTAGGGCTGATGTGAGTTGCAGTCCAACAATATCTGGAGGCCAACGAGTTACACATCCCTGTTCTAACTCTACTGAATAGTCAGGGCAAATGTGAGCCAACTACAATTACTGTTTTCACTGCACCTTTCCCCTAATTCAACCCAATCCCAGTTTTAAACACACTAGACTCTAGACAAGGCTAGAGCCCAGCTACTGAGTTTCAGTTAAAAAAAAAGTTAGTTTCAGGGTGCGCAAAGTTCCTTTGTTTTCTCCCAACTGCTTAACTCAGCTGCTTAACCCAAGATCGTAATGTCAAGTTCTTTCTTTTCCATACATCACTACCGTGAGAGACATCCTACAGTGACCTTGTGATATATCTCCATAAAGCATAAAAAATACCAAAGATTATTTTAGATGGTGTCCCATATAGCAAATTAGGCACTGTGCCACTCCATTTGATCAGAATGCCCAGCTGTTACCTAGCTCTAAGGTCTATTTTCTTTTTAAAGATAATGATGTATGAGCGAGAGTTAATTCTGTTGTATGAGAGAAGTACATAAGGGTGCTTCCACCAACCACAATAAAACCTGGCCTAGTTTGGCTCATGGAAGTTCTGAAATTGAGAATTATTGAGGGAACAAGGGGTGGAGTCTGAACCCAGGGAACGCCCTGAGGCCCATGGCTTGGAGAGCAATGACAGGTCATGGGTGAGAATAACATCTTTGGGATTGTCAAATCCCACCTAAAAGAAGAAGGGACATTACCTTACATCAAAGATTCAGGTTACATTATCTGCATGAATTTATATATAACCAACCAGATATCGCTTTATTCCATACCCCCAAGTAACTGACATTACACTACTTTTTTCCATGGTTAATGAAGTTAGGTCTGTAAAATACTTTGAGTGCAGTATACAAATATGATTTCTATTCTCCAGGGGGGATTCCACATGTCGTACTGAGGGCGCTTCCATGCGGCCCCAGTGCGGCCCCAAAGTGATTGTGTAACTTGCCTGGAGAAGAGACGAGGAAGAGGCGTCCTTGCCGCCTCCACCACCACCACCACCCACCTACCTCCGACCCGGCCGGGTCGGAGAGCTCAGCGGAAGAAGGTGGGGTGGAGAGCGGAAGAAGCTCTCCACCCCACCTTCTTCCGCTGAGCTCTCCGACCCGGCCGGCGAGGAGGTAGGTGGGTGGCGGTGGCGGCGGCAAGGACGCCTCTTCCTCGTCTCTTCTCCAGGCAAGTTACACGATCGCTTTGGGGCCACACTGGGAGCGCATGGAAGCGCCCTCAGTACGACGTGTGGAATCCCCCCAGTATTGGAAATCTGTATTTCTCACAGATGAAGTCTCTCCTACTAAACAAATATAACATACAGACACATTTCTACTGTACATTCTACTCATGGTCAAAGCCTTCAGGTATGAGTGCAGCACAATAAACAGCCTCCATATGGGGTGTAGGGTGGTAAGGATTTTGGAGAACTCCGCAATGGAATCAACTGTGTTTGGATTTCTGTGACTCTGACCTGTGCATTCCACTGCTGACTGGAAAAGACTAGTGGACCATTGTTGTATTTTACTTTCTGAAATTTAATGTAAATTTAGTCATAGAAAAAATACATAAAATAAAAACACCAGCCAAAATTCTGTCTTTAAAAATAACATATATTTTTTAATTTGGTCTTTCATTCTGTTATCTTTTTCTCTTTTATTATTCACTGCTTCAGAATCTGTTCAGATTCTGAATGGCATATAAATGTTATATAAAATATAAAAATAGAACAGAAGTAGAATAGTGCAGGCAGCAAATAAAAAGCATACACATGTTTACTCAGGAATATGTCCCAACGATTGCAGCAGGGTAAGTTTGCATAGGACTACATACATAAGCATAAGCCTAGTTGCATGGAATTAAATCCTACTGAATTATTCTTATTATTCTTATTAATTCCAGACCCTGTAAAACACACACACACACAAGACAGATCCTGCAGCTAAGATCTGTCAGATTTAGTTCTGAGTAAAATGGTTTATGGCCAGGCCGAAACAAGGCCATGGATTCAGTTTTAAGTTGATGGTGTATCAGTGCAAGCTTCAACATGTTGTATTCAAGATGCATTTACAACCACATTATAAATGAAACATAAAATACTTTAAATATCCAATAAAGGGAAAATGAATTCAATGTAATTGTAGACATCAAAACGTCTTAATTATTTTGAGAATAGCCCCTTTCCCTATTGATTAGTAGAATAATAAAAGAACACTTCTTGAACCCTACCAGATATTGGAACTAGTGGAGGCTGGTGGTTCCGATTTGAGCTGGGCTGTGAATCCATTTGGATTTCAGTCAGAACAGCCATGAAGGAGCCATCCTAGGTGCTGAACCTATTTTGGGGATAGGGTTGAGCACCTTGGATAGGACCTTTAGGGTTCTGTCTGAAACCCAGAATAGATTCATAGTACCACCCAAATCAGAATCATCAACCGACAGCCTTGGTGAGCACCAATGAGACTAACCCTTTGTACAGCAAGTCTCTGCCAACATTGGTGCAGCTAGAGTAGACCTCGAGGGCAAATTCCAGGGCCCTGCAATCTGCCTCCCACATGACCATTTAGATAGTAGTAGATGATGAGCTCATCAGAGCAGCAGTAGCGAAATCCATTTTATAGCTCTCACCATGATAGTGCTATGACTTAAGTGTGTTTAAAATTTAAAACTGTGCATGCTGCAGAGTATTTTGTAACATATTTTTAAATCAGGGTTGGAAAACGTTGCGTTGTTATTCTTCTAACACATCAAGAATGTAGAAACAGGTGTAAAGCATGGCATGGCAGTGATGGAGAGGAAGAAGAGAAAATTTAGTTTTGTGCTTCACAACTGAAGTAATACATGTGGTGGTCTAAAAAGGGCCTCCATAAGATCATTAAGGGCCCGATCCTGTGCGTATTTAGGCAGAAGGAAGTCCTATAATTCCCAGCATGCCCCAGCAGCCATGCTGGCTGGCACATGCTGAAAGTTGTAAGACTTTTTCCCCCTGGCTAATCATCCACAGGATGATTAGACCCTAAGTCTAGGTTCTAAAAGTATCTGGCTGCACCACTGGCTGCCACTTCTAAAAATATGTCTACTTTGGATTTTGTAGATTCTGTTCCATCTGCATTCCACAGATTGACAGGTCCCTTTCATTCTGTCGTCTGGTCCTTGACGATTTCCCCCCATCCCATTTCCTAAATTTGTACAAAGCGGCATTTCACAATTTTTCACTTGCCAAAATGGGTAATCTACCCAGAATGCACATTTTCATGCTTTACCTATGGGGAAAAATTTTGGCCATTTAAAAAACTATTGTACATATTTTTCTATAACTAAATTTGCATAAAATTCTGGAATATGGTCTACAAGTCCACAGAATCCACATGACTTGGGAAAAGCCAGTCTGCTGTAGTATCAATGGATCAGATTTATAGAAAGCCAAACTCATCTGATTCCATTGTGGATTTCTCCCTATCTGTCAATTGAGCCTTTCGGGGGGTTTTCTGAAAAAGCAAGAATAAATGCTCCATCTTCTTGAGAGCAGCTCACCTCCATTGCCAGGATTCTTAGCCGCCTCTCAGATCCTCCTGGGAATTCTCTTCTTTTAAAAGTGGTAGTGTTTCCAAGTCCTATTTTACTCTGAACAAGCCTGTCCCTGATTCTTCCAAGCTGCTCTTATCCTTCTGCGTTGTAATGTGAAGCGGCTAAGAGATTAGCAGAGAGCAGGCAGGGGATCAGGGGAGCTTCCTGCTTGCTTAATAGAGCTGGGGAAATGCTGACTTTTTTAAAGAATAGAAGCACTCCGACGGTTTGAGCTATAGCCATAGGTGGGTGGGCAGGAAGAAGAGTTTCTGTCCAGGTGAAAGAGCAATGCCAGGAACTATCTATGCAGTCTTTCTCCTTCTGTGTTTCCTTTAAGGGAGAGGAGCATTTCAGGGCTGTAGCGGGACGTGCATCTCCCACTAGGAAGGCAACTTTAAGCCAACCTACAAAGAATGAAACCTCATCATCAGCTTTCATCTGTGTAACACAGAGTTAAACTACATGCCACATTATTTACAAAATTGGGACTACTGTATGTGGGAAGGGGAGGTTTAATCCTCAGCTGCTTCCCTCTTGAAATTCACGTCCACCCTCAGTTAAAGGAAGTGTGTAGCGGGAGAAGCCTCCATTGGCTCAAGAGGCTTCAAAAAATTGCCACAAGGGACAGAATGTAGCTGAGGAGGGAAGGACTGAACCCATCTTTTCTGCATGCAGTGAGACTGATATATATCTGGAACCCACATGCTCACCGCAGAGTTAATAAGAAGTAGAAGGGTGTTGCACACTGTGAATTAATGTAACACACATTTAGTTTAATCCTCCCTTCTTATGATTCTTTGGGCGGTATCCAATTGTGCCCTTCTGCGGGCAACACAAGTCTGCCAGCCCCAGTACAGTCCTTTCCAGAAATGGGTATTTCTGCTCATTTTCAGCACATTGTGGCCACCACTGGTGGGTCCAGGGGTCCCACTAGAGGGCAGGATTGGGTACTGCCCTTTATCTTTAAAGTTGACTTGGACCAGGCAGCCTTTAAAAGAGAGGAGACCTTCAAATAGATGATGGTCCTCCAAAAAGTAAAAGCCACCCTTCAGTTCATAATCTTAACTGTTGTAAACCGCCCAGAGAGCTTTGGCTATGGGGCAGTATATAAATGTAATAAATAAATAAATAAATACATAAATAAATAAATAATCTTGCTACTGTCTTTATTTGGTTTATTTGTTTATTTCAGCACCCACAACCCATTGCTTTAGGGTGGATTCCTGCATTGAGCAGGGGGTTGGACTCACTGGCCTTGTAGTCCCCTTCCAACTCTGCTATTCTATGATTCTATGACAAAGCCAAATGCAAGGTGGCTTTCCAATAAAAATATAAATTACAGCAAAATGAAAGGGGGGAATCCTAACAATGATAACACAATAAAGAAATAACAAAATAATAAGGCAATAGCAGTGTTTGTAACTTCCTTCTTAAACTTCTGCAATGCTGCCCTTGAAGCAAGTTTGGGGACTCCAATTCCGGCAGAATGCGAGTCCCCATTTGCTGAGTGGAGTGTGTGGGGGGAATAGTGTTCCATGGCTTGCATGATTACAGTGGCTGCGTTGGCCAGAACTTTCTGAGCCCTGTTTACCTTCTTCCATATGTTCCTCCCTGCTCATTAAGATCATCAGGAGGTGCTTGCTCTGCATTCTGTCATTCACGGTGGGGAGCAGAATCTTTTCTGCTGTGGTGCCCTCTTTGTGGAACTCACTCGCCTGGGAAATCAGGCTTGCCCCCTCATTATTGAGCTTCATTTTTATTCACCAAGGCTTCTGCCAACATTTGCCGAGTACTGTTAGGTCACTTTTATTGCTACGTTTTAATTTGGACTGAGCTCTTGCTTTTAGAAGGATTATGTGTCACTTTCAGTGCAAAGTTGCTGGGAAAGCAAATGACACATTGGAGAAATGAAGATGCCTTAGATGAGGTCAAACTCTTTGTCCATCTAGCCCAGGAATGCCTACTACTATGACTGACAGAAGCTCTCTGGGGTCTTGGCCAGAATGTCTTCTCTAACACTGGCTACCTGATCCTTTTCACTGGGCAAGTAAACTTGGGACCTTCAGCATGTCAAGCATGTGTTCTGGTATGGTTTCTCTCCAGCACAACTCATGACCCACCAAGCAAAGTGCAGCCTGTCCACCTTATGCAGTGGCCTACCAGGTTGTTTACGATGCATCTTCTCTCCGCCCCCATTTTTCTGCCTGGCTAGGACAGCAAAAATGAGAACCTCTCAATCACCTGGCAGGCCACACGTTGTGCAGGCCTGCCATAAATATACACAAATAGACACGAAAGGGGTAGAGAAGGGCGGGGGGGAAAGAAGAAGAATTTCACCAAAGCTGACAGAATAAGGGCTTGGAGACTGCTTGTTCAATTTCTAAGCATGTCTGGAGAAAGACAGATTAGAACTGTATGTAGGATGAATACCCTGCACACTCCAGACACTTCCTGCTATATGCAGCTCTTGAAACAAATGTTGAAGACTTAACCCATCTTATATTTAGTAACTGTGGCTTCCATCCACAAGCCACCTATTTCATTATGGGCAAATTGATAGGACTAACATAATCCCATCTATACAAGGTCGCTGGGTTGTTGTGAATTTCAGGCTGTGTACATTTGTGTAGTGCAGGGATAGGCAGTATTTGGGGATCAAGGGGCCAATTCCCCACCCCCAGGAACCCACTAAAGCCTTCATCCTTCCTTTGCACTGTTGAAGTTGCAGGTGCCACACCACTGAATTTGTCACTGAAATTCAGCAGAATGGTGGAGGCCAAAAAGCAGTGACTTCTCTTTAAGCCAAAATGCGCAGGTAGCACATGCCTTGTTTTATAGCAAAATCATGCTCCCAGAAGCCTCAAGGGAGCACAATTGTGCCTGAAACCAAGGTACACTCTCCCCATGCACCTTGTCTTAAAGAGAAACCACTGCTGTTTTGCCGCTGGAGCAGCACTGTCAAATTTCAGCAGCACATTCACTAGCACAGTGGGGGGACAAAAGTGAGGACCATCAAAAAGACCAGGGCAGGAGCTGCACACAGCCAGCAGGCCATGTGCTGCCCACTCCCAGTGTACAACTTTGAACATATTTTCTAGCAATGGATATAATACATTAATACATTTAACAAATGTTTGGGGCTGAAAATCATATGTCAGCTTTACATTATCTTTTCATGCAAGATCTGGTCCTTGTTTCCATAGCATGGAAAGGATACTGGACCATTAAAGGAATTTATGGACCACTAGGCTGATCCAATATGGCATTTTTTATATTATTACCTTCCCAACCCCAACCCCCCCCCTTTGATGTATTTCCCAGGAACACCTTAATGGAACAATGTGTCACTTTATGTGTGCATATCATAGTGGAAGTGAGAAATGTATTTGTCAAAATGTGGAAGGCAGCAGTAATTCCCTTCATGCTGATTTACTTGCAGGAAATGTTATTATTAGATGCTCCGAAAACATGCTGGTGAGGATGATGCTGAAGTCTAAGTAAACAGGGAGATAAACTATCTCAGAAGACTCTGGAAACATCTCCAGAATGTCTGGATAAATTATATTCATAACAAGGGCATTCAAACAAAATCAATATCATAAATATCCATCTTAACTATCTAGAGGTGCTAAGCCATAAAAATGTAGCTGTCTATGTAGAATTATACCCTGGAAATGAACAATTACAAGACGATCATCGAAGAGCGAAATAAGAAAACTTTGAAAAAGAGCCCACTGTCATCAGCTGAGCGGACGAGAATCAAGGGCAGACAAAGGAAGATGGCATCAGAACAAATAATCACTGTAAATCAGATTGGAAAGTAATGAACACACTCTACAATCCGTTAAGCCAAATTAACTTGATTTAAGAAGATACATAGCCCAATGCTATTGTACCCTCCAACATTTCAGAAATGAAAATCAGAATAAACTTGTCTAGTTGTGGCATCCCTATTTTTCAAAACAACAGCTCTGCCTGAGCAATTGGAGGCAGTACCTTGCCTGTTGCTAGGGAATGATGCAGGTGTCAATCTCAAGCTCATTCAGGTTCTCAGAACCACTAGCCCAGATTCTCTCCTGGTTCTCTGTGAGACTACTCCCCACTCCCCACCCTCAGCACATAAATGCATGTGTATGTGTTTGTGCTCATTTGTCAAAACCTATGCACTTTTGTGTGCTCATTTTTCAAATGTGTGCATTATGCATTGACTAAAAGTGTCTTTGTGCACATTTTAGAAACATATGCATTTTTCCTTGTGCATTTTTCAAATGTGTCCATGTTGTCAAACACTCCCTTTTTTTCCTTTTCAAAATGCATCAGAAACTCAGAAATGGATGGATTTCGAACCACAAATTGCATTTGGGCCTGCATTCAGTTCTGGGAAATGCAAATAGTTTAATCTTGCATTAAAATGTGAACCAAACAAATTTCTCAGTCGCCCCTACACGTTGCTGCTGAAGTTCTTTTCTCCAGCTATTATATGCTGTTCTCATCTACTTTGCAGTAAGAGGGGCATGTCCTGCACTCGATGCCCAAAGCACGATTGGCTACTGAACAGTTCATAACAGTTTCATTTTCTGAAAAGGAAGTATGTTTAATAGAATGCTCAATTTCACAATGGTTCTTATTCCAGTCACTATTATTCAACATGAAATGTCCTCCTCCTGGTGCCTACTCCGAGGGAGGCTCAGAAGATGTCAACAAAGGAGAGGGCCTTCTCTGTGGTGGCCCCCCCAATTATGAAATGATCTCTCTGATGAGGCCCGCCTGGCATCAACATTGCTATGTTTTTGGCACCAGTTCAAAACTTTCTCTTTTACCAGGCATTTAACAATACGCAATGAGCTTCACCGATCCTGGACCTCGTTTTAGGTTCAGCTGACAGTTTATAGTTGTTTTTAGATGTATGCTGCATATTTTTATGGTTTAAAATTTTCTATATCCTTTTTAATTGCTTTAATCTTATGTAAACCACCCAGAGACCTTCGAATGTGGGGCGGTATAGATATAACAATAACAATAATAATAATGCTGCAAATAGAACATATCTATCACTGTTTACTACCTGGACAGGCAATCATGAAGATGGGTGTGAGTGATGGGGGTTGAAATGAAGTTAGTGCACATGTGCAAGTACTAACAAATATTGTTTGAAAGGCATCACCAAAATCTCCTCCAACAAAGGAGAGAATACAAACAATCCTGGGCACTGCACTGGTGTTCATGTTCATGTATGAGGACAAGACACAAAAGGCATCCAATTCCAATGCAAATATTTAACTTCCTAGAGGCCCTGAAGAGAAAGGAATGACAACTCACACTCACAAAATTTCAGTAAAGTATCCTCAAAAGGTAAAAAGAAATGGGACAAAACAGACTTGGGATAGACTGGTGATTACAGATTCTCTGCATTTTTCATTTTTCACATCTTAAGTTTGATTCATCCCAAAATTTGAGAAATTTTTTTTTTTTTAGGTTTCCACAAAAATTCGTAAGGATTTTTGTGCACATTTCCCCAGATATATGTATTTTTGTATGCATTTTTGCCCAATTACACATTTGTTCCAGAAACGTTCCTAATATAATGATTTGTAAATTTTATTTCCCCTAACATATGCATTTCTGTATACAGTTTTAGACTAGAGAACTTCATTGTGAAATATAGAAAAGGGTGAATTTTGAAGGATAACTGAGCTTAGGTTCACATAGTGGTTCGATGGTTTGAAATTAAGTAAGTTCACCTTCAAGTGTGAGCTGAACAAATTTCTCCCCAAATGTTAAAAGAGTTTTGCTTTCTTCCACATTCCATTAAAAAAAATCATGTCCTTTCTCTTCAGAATATGAAGAACCTTGCAAAACTGATAAATTCTTATCAAAAAATGAACGGAAGTAAAATTTTCATCCTCCTGCATCAGCCAAATTTCACTTGCCTAGCTATTATTCCCAGCATGGAAAGGACATTGATGGACCTACCTAACACATAACTGTTAAAGATGAAGTGCATATCAGGAGAAAAGAGGTGTCAGCCCTAACATGGTTGAATACACATGGATTGAAACCCAGAGTTTTAAGGAGTAATCATTCAAAGCTCTGGGCTTGGATGGACATATCTCTCAGTTTTAGTTTCCTCACATTCATATTGTTTTAATGTCAAGTTCTTCCCATTCTAAATATGGAAATTTCTTTTATGAATTTTGGTGAACTCTTATCAAAACCAAACTAAAATAAAATTCTCACCCATCCCTACATGGAACACCAGAAGCAAGATAAAATAGAATAAAGCCCCATCTTAATTGTTTCATTATATCCTTAGATTCCAGGTATGTGGAAAGGAGATTCTTGCATTGCTTCACTTCTTTACTGAGGTGAGCTGAGCCCTCGGAAGTTATTTTTAGCTACTAACCTTTTATTACCACTGAAGTGAACAGCTGCTATTCAGGTGATAATTTTCTAATATTGGATACCAAAAGAAAAAAGGGGGGAATATGCATGAAAATGGGAATAATTGAGCAATCCAGTATAGAAACATTTTGCAGGGATGAAAGAATAGAATCATAGAATAGCAAAGTTGGAAGGGGCCTACAAGGCCATTGAGTCCAACCCCTGCTCAATGCAGGAATCCACCCTAAAGCATCCCTGACAGATGGTTGTCCAGCTGCCTCTTGAAGGCCTCTAGTGTGGGAGAGACCACAACCTCCCTAGGTAACTGATTCCATTGTCGTACTGCTCTAACAGTCAGGAAGTTTTTCCTGATGTCCATCTGGAAACTGGCTTCCTTTAACTTGAGCCCGTTATTCCGTGTCCTGCACTCTGGGAGGATCGAGAAGAGATCCTGGCCCTCCTCTGTGTGACAACCTTTTAAGTATTTGAAGAGTGCTATCATGCCTCCCCTCAATCTTCTCTTCTCCAGGCTAAACATGCCCAGTTCTTTCAGTCTCTCTTCATAGGGCTTTGTTTCCAGACTCCTGATCATCCTGGTTGCCCTCCTCTGAACACACTCCAGCTTGTCTGCATCCTTCTTGAATTGTGGAGCCCAGAACTGGACACAATACTCTAGATGAGGCCTAACCAGGGCCGAATAGAGAGGAACCAGTACCTCATGTGATTTGGAAGCTATACTTCTATTAATGCAGCCCAAAATAGCACTGGCCTTTCTTGTAGCCATATTGCACTGTTGGCTCATATTCAGCTTGTGATCTACAACAATTCCAAGATCCTTCTCATTTGTAGTATTGCTGAGCCAAGTATCCCCTGTCTTGTAACTGTGCCTTTGGTTTCTATTGCCTAAATGTAGAACTTGGCATTTATGACTATTAAATTTCATTCTGTTGTTTTCAGCCCAGCACTCCAGCCTATCAAGATCACTTTGAAGTTTGTTTCTGTCTTCCAGGGTATTAGCTATCCCACCCAATTTTGTGTCATCTGCAAATTTGATAAGCATTCCCTGCACCTCCTCGTCCAAATCATTAATAAAAATGTTGAAGAGCACTGGGCCCAGGACTGAGCCCTGCGGTACCCCACTCATTGCCTCTCCCCAGTTTGAGAAGGTTTCAATGATATAAGTAGTCTTTGAGTCCTATTCTGTAGCCAGCTGTGAATAAAAGCCATCCATCCTGCATGATGTTGTCAGGGAAGATTTGTCCATTCACAGAGCCAAAAACTGGGTAAAAATTTGGTCCATATCTGTATGAAGGTGGATGGAAAAGATAATTATTCATGTAGAAATCACCACAAAAAACTCAGAGTCCAGAAGACATTTCTCTCCAATAGACATTGCTGGGGAGAAATGGTTGCTCTATTAACCGCTAGTAAAAGTGATATATAATTTGCCATCTCCCCTCTTTTGCTCCATGCAGTATGTGTGCAGTTCATGATGATATGACATCATATGTTTCATGTGTGTTTTGGCTGTAATGTGTAGTAAAGCCTGAGAGTTTGCTTCAGTTCAGAATTGCATTTTCTCAAACATTTATTCATACCTAATAATAATTTTAAAAGTAATCATAGTGACGTATGTACACTGATGCAGAAAGGATAGGGCCTTTATAGTAATTTTGCAACTTATAGCAAAAGCAATAACAAGGAGAGGATGCAGAGTGTAAGAACATAAGAAGAGACATGCTGGATGTGACCAAGAGTTCATCTAATTCAGCATTCTGTTCACATGGTGGCCAACCAAATGCCCATGGGAAACCCATGAGCAGGACATGTGCAACAGCACCCTCCCACCCATTTCCCCCATTAACTGGTGTACATGTATTAGTTCTTCTGACACCAGAGATAGTATATAGCCATTGATATCCTTATACTCTATGAATTTGTCTAATCCCTTTTTAAAGCCATCCAAATTGGTTGCCATCACAACATCTTGTGATAGCAAATTCCATAGTTTAACTCTGCTCTGTGTGAAGAAATACTTCCTTTTATCTGTCCTAAATCTCCCACCAACCAGCATTATGGGATGAACCTGGACTTTAAAGACCTCTGGATGAATCTGTGGACAGTGGTGCAGTTAGGTAATTTTACACTCTGGACTTGATGGACAGAGTGCAAAATGAACCAAGTCCACAATCCTTTAGATGGCAATGTGGATTCCTTCACTTGCTACCCTTTGGGGGCCCTTTTGCTCATTATGCTGAGTCTAGGCCTCAACATCTTTCCCAAAGTCCTGTCATGACAGTACAGCTGTGTGTTTGCAGCTGCCCCCAGGAGGAGGCAAACACGCTAGGGCCAAACATTTTGATGCACGTAGCTCAAGAGGGCACCCTACACATGTAACAAGGGATGAATACATCCATAGCACTGTACCTGGACTCAAGGCCAGGTCAGACTCACCCATCTTAGCTAATACTGAC
Source organism: Elgaria multicarinata webbii (assembly GCF_023053635.1). NCBI lineage: Eukaryota > Metazoa > Chordata > Lepidosauria > Squamata > Anguidae > Elgaria > Elgaria multicarinata. The sequence continues at coordinate 93,412,616 of NC_086177.1, forward strand.
AATGCCCACACAGCTACATCACGGCAGATATATTCTGCTGTAAGTTAATAGTGTTGTGGCCTTAGTTTCACTCAACTTCCTATGTCTCACCTATTTATATTCTGGGTGTTGGTTCAATGATATGTGCACCAATGTAATTGTCATATAGGTAAAAGCTAGGGTTGCTTGCATCTGTACTGCAGATCCATAACCATTTTTATAACAGAAGCCCTATCACACGAATGAAGTGCACTGACAACTGTTGGGGGCAATATACCACTTTCATACTGCTATGTCCTGCTTGCTGTGGCTGCTGCCTTTTATATACCACTTGCATAGTGAAATATCCTGCTTGGTGTAGAATAGGCCTTGATGTATGAATTGGGTGGGAGAGAGCATTTGGTGCTGGCAGAGTTTATTTTTGAGGACACTCCCCCATGTATAGCTACATTTTTTTTTACAGATACCAGAGTTTCAGGAGGGAGGGCTTTCAGGGGTAATGTGTGTCCACAATTCATTTAGGAGACCATTGATGTTGAACATTGCATTTGCCTATGTTGCAGGGGCGGTGTAGATGGCCTTAAAAGAAGCCTGTTCTCTATCTTCATTTCAACCAGGAATGGCTTTTCCTGCATTCCATTTTAAAAAAACACACACCCTCAAATCCTTTCTCTTCTGAATATGAAGAACCTGACAAAGCTGGAGAATTCTGATGAAAAACGAATTGAAATAAGATTCTCTCCCATTTGCACCAGCCGGATTCAATAGGATCTGCCATTCCCAGCATGGGGAGGACCATGGCGCACCTACCTGCCATATAAACGTTAAAGATGAAGAGCCTTTCAGAATTTCTCCAATCTTAAATTCAGTTCATCCCAGGCTTTGAGTATATATATATATATATATATATATATATATATATATATATACATTTGCATGAACATTCGTGAGCACTTTTGTGCACATTTCTCCTAATATATGCATTTTATTGCATTTTTGCCCAATATAGACATTTTTACAAGCTGTTTTTCCTAATAGAATGCAGATTTGAACACCATTTCCCCTAATTTACACTTTTTGTCTACATTTTGTCCAATAGAGAACTCCATTACAAAATTCAGAGCAGTGAAAATTTCAAAGGATAACTGAGTTGATATAATAATTCAAAATTTGATAAGTTCACATTAAAATGTATGTATCCATCAAATGTATCCCCCATCTCTACTTCAAGCCCATTCATCTCTCTGCAAAATTAGCCCCACATGCTTTGTTTTCCTGCATGTGCATAAGATGGCATATAGTAATACAGACAGGATTTTTTAAAAATCCCATATAGTTCATATAGAAGTGTCTTCCTAGTTTGAGCAATTTCTGTTGCTATCCCAAAACATGCAATTGAATGCTCTTGGGCAACAGTTTAATAGATGCCACATTGCTTTGATGTTCATGTTCACCTTCTGCATATTCAGGTTGGTTTAAATAGTTCCATGATGTTATTTCATTACACTAATAATTCACATTTGTCCACTCAAGCACTACATTTTAATAAGTGTTTACCAAATGCTAAACCCACTTCAGATGGCAAGCTATTACCCTCTGATCTGTCCCATTGCTTCCCCTTTCTACATTTAATAATTGAGTATGTAATCCATAGGAACCTCAGTAGTGCCATCAGCCTATCTCCCCCTGGGCCAGGCAACACATGTCACTACCTTGGATGAGGATTTAGATCAGATTTCACAACCAGGATGTAAAATACTCTAGTGCACAGACTTTCTAAACCTATTTAATGAATTATTTTTAAAAGTAACTGCAGAAATGATGGTGGATGTATAAGTAAAACTAATTTGTTTGAAATCAAACCCTGCTCTATAGAAAAAGGCCTTGGATGATTTTATATAATGGGCAGAATCCAATGAGACATTTATGCCCCTGCTAATTCCCTTCTACATGTGGTGGGACTCACCACTTATGTGAGGGAGCTCTTCATAGAGGGAGCACCCAAACAAGCAGACATGCTTGTTTCTGGAAAGAGGCAGGTCGGCAGAACTCCCTTATGCAAGCTCCACCAATCTGCCTCCTTCCAGAAACAAGCATTTCCACTAATTTTGAGTTGCTCTGGAAGCACCCCGGAATCGTTATTGAACAAGCAGTAGATGCCACTTGCATAAAGTAACCCAATTGGTGGGGTGCTGTTGTAAATCATGGGCATTGTGAGATAAGCAGCAGTCAAAATGGTCATTAAACAGTCTGAGGTCAGTATGCCAAAATTATCTGTCAGGAGCCAAGGCAAACAACACCAGATTTAGGGACACAGAGAAGGATGGTCATGCTCATTCCAAATTGAAGGTTTAGTCCAAGCAGAGTCAAGAAGCTGGCAGGAATACTACTGAAACAGAGCCACAAGAACTACAATTGCTTCCAGCAATCAATCAGTATCTGAGGCTTGCCTTATATCGTGATGCTGAAGACTAAGTGAGGCCAGCTGTGTTGAGCTGCAGTGAGCTTCTGCTTGTTCATGTGCTGGGCCCCTCCCCAAACATTCTCAGGCTCAGCTGTTCTGACTTCCTCCTTTGTCCCAACAGAGGCACAACAGGTAGAAGAGAATTGTCAGTGGTGTAAACATCCCATTGGATTCTGCCCAATGTTCTACACTTAAAGTAAAAACATCCAGGGATGGGTGAACTCAACATAGCGCAGGTAACGCACCACCCACCAGAACAACTACTCAACACTGCTCACTGTGTGCAGCAAACCACTTGGTGGTCTGTAGGCAAGTGGTGTGTAGCCACCCAATCCCTCGCCGAGCCAGGATTTTGTGTAAAAATGGCAGCTCAACATTTTCTGCAAATGCCCATTTAGGCATATGGCATCCGTGAAGTGGCCCTCTGCACAAAATTACAGGCATTAAATGAACCTTTTACACTTGTAATTACAAACGGTGGAGACCAAAAGGCTGAGCAGGGGTGGGTCCACCAGATTGCACCCCATTCTCGCACTCCTGCAAAATCCCTAATAACATTGTATTTACTTGCAGCCATTACATGATCACCCAAAAATGTGGTCTAGCACACCTAAAATGTGCTCAGCTTATTTAGATGAATGAGGGGGAATGTTGAATCCTTCCTTCCCAGAGCGCACTGGTCCATACCCAAATTGTGACTACATGCAGTTACACCGGAGTAAAGAAAAATATCAGTCTCCTATACAATTCGCACCTACGTGGTTACCAGAACATAGCCCATAGTGTCAGATTCTAGGACTTGCAATCCCAACTTCCCTCAGCAGTGCCCTCTTCCTCTGCTGTAGCCAGCCTTCTGGACTTTGAGGCAAAGAAACAATTGAAGCAAGCACAATCCTCATCTCGATCCTGTTTGCAAGCAGTCAAGCAGAGACACTTGTTTATGTAGGTACTCATGCTAGAAGGTTTGTAACGTCCCTAGAAAACGTCACCATCACTATTGATATTTTAATCATGGAGGACAATTTTAGCAGGCCCTACAATCAAAGTGGAAAATAAGACCAGAAAAAGTGATTTCTGAAGGCAGCCCAAACTCAAAATTCAAACCCAAAAATTTAAAGCAAACCATTCTGCCTAAATGGACAAATCTGCCAGTTTGGGCTACTCTCACATTTGATTTTTTTCTTTTAATCTCAAGTTCTTTTGGTCCCAAATATGGAGAACTTAATGAACATTGATATATTTTTTACCAAAACTGAACTGAAAGCACATTCTCCCCCAATCCCAATTCAGGCATTCTCAAAGTGGTAAGAAATGGTTATTGGGAACCTTGATTCCCCCAGAGCTCTGAACTTAGTAGAAAGCCTCCAGGGATACAAGAGGTTCTCCTATTCAGAAAGTAATTCTCCAAGAATAAAAGACAATGAAAATGCATGAGAAGAGGGCAGGGCTAGTGCACACCCTCTCCTCACACATTTACTTTAACCACTTTGAGAATGCTTGAATAGGGCTTTGGAAACACTCCACATCCGATATATAGAAATTATAGCACACCATGGCAGTGCAACCTGAAGTTCTGGAGGACCTGGAACTTTTGCTGAAAAACAACGTTGCTTTGCATGATTGAGAGTAAATCCATAAGAACCACAGTTTTACTGGAGAGTTAGTCATCTCAGAGTTCTGTCTGTCACAAAATCCCTAAATCTCCTACATTGTATTAGCTTTTAGCATGTCAGCCTCACTGTCATTTATTTACTTGAATGGGCACTGAATATATTAAATGCAGGCACGCACCCCAGATCAATTGTATACAGGATGGTAAAGAAGTTGTGGGTGGATGCCAATCTCAAAATTAATCAGACGGTAATTTTCAAGGTCACGGCATGGATTAGGCTAGTTTCAGGAAAACGATCATAGCTCTAAAAAATAATGTCTCTATTTGAGCATTCTTTACACTCAATGAAGGGAAGGTGTTGTGCTACCAAACATATGACAGCAGCAGAATGCTATGTTTGATGGGTTCATAACTATATTTGACAAAATCAACAAAAAGTATGATGAAAGCATGACTGTGGGCTGTAGAACCCATCATATCTCTTTGAAAGTATTCATGCTGAGAGGTAAGGGCTGGATCCAAATGTAGTCATTCTTACAGTAGACCCATTGGAATCAGTGAGATTTACATTAGCAATGTCTAACCTGTCCCATTGATTTCAGTGGGTTTACTCTAAGTAGGATTCATTGTCAATCAGTAAATGAACATATAAGGCAAAATTCATACATGTGTCATAGATGCATTGCAAATATATTGGAAGAAGAGTAATTAAAACAATTTGGTATATAATTTGGGATACTCTTGTTAGTGGCACTGGTAGAAGTCCTGATAGACTATTTTGAATGATGGGTGAAATCCAACATTACATGAGGGGATGTCGGCTTGCACAACAGGTCTTTCCTTTCTCTCCTTCCTCTGCAGCCCCTGTGCCTTCTCAAATTTGTTCCAGATCTTAAAGGAACACAGGAGGATACAGGAAAAGGGGAAATTACTCACCTTCCATTCTGTTGATGGAAGTCATTCCATCACTGGAAGAGGTTAATTGGATCCCACCCAATCTGTAGGAAAATTGCAGTTTGATTTAAACTTGTATTCCATGCATGTTTCCTCAGATGTCAGTCTTCTTTGAGTTTAGTGAGACTAATTCCGGTCCCAAGTACGTTCTACTATCATAGAGTGGAGCATGTGTTTCAATAAGCATCCTTTGGCTAATGCAGTAACTCCAAAATAACTACTCAGATAAACTTCTTAAGCTAACCCATTGTTTTAAAGAAAGAAGAATTAAGGTGATTTATTTTGTTCCTCAAAGAAATTTGAGTGGGATGGTGGTGATGGTGGTTGCTGCTGCTATGAGAATAGGAATGTACAAAGGAGCTGCCTTTTATGGAGTCAGAGCATCTAGCCCAGTATTGTCAGCACTGACTGGCAGCATTGGCTCTCCAGAGTTTCAGGCTGAAATTGTTCCAGCTTAACCTGGAGATGCCAGGGATTGAATTTGGGACCTTCTGCATATAAAACATATGCTCTGCCTTGAGCCATGGCCCTTATCTGGATAAGAAGATATACCTGAACAAGATGAAGTTGTATTGATTCTGAGCTGAACTCCTTGTTTTTACAAATCAAATATGTAGCATAGAGCTCAATCATTATGGTTAGGCATCCAGTTTCTTGTAAAGTACATAATATATGAAGCTGCCTTCTACTGAGTCAGACCAGTTAGTTCTTTTCTAATTCTGTGGGATATTTTTTTTCTTAAATGCACTTACATTTTATAGTGCCCATTTGCCTTTTCCCCCCTGGGGCCATAGCTCAATGGTAGAGTGAAAGCCATGCAAGCAGAACATTCCAGATTAAATCCTTGGCATCTCCAGAGTAAACAGCAGCAAGTACTAGCTGAACTGAAAGACCCCTGTTGAGATACTAGAGAGTTGTTGCCAATCAAAGTAGGTGACACTGAGCTAGGTGGAGAAATAATGTGACCTGGTATAAAGCTGGTTCCTAAGTACATATATGTATGACCCTATCCTATAATTATTTGAAATGTCAATCTCCACCTATGGCATCAGCCATTTGCCTTTGGCTATCTCCAACAGTGTTCCATTCAATGGTACTGTTGTAGAATATGTGGAGATGTGGGCCTGTAAATCTACTCTGGGTTTTAGTCAGAACTAGGCATAACTCTAAAGAAGCTGTCCAAGGTGCTGAATCTAAAAGGGGTCAGATAAATTCCTGGAGTTGAAGGCTCTCAATAGCTGCTAGTCCTGATGGCTATGTGCTACCTCCAGTATCAGAGGCAGTAAGCCTATATACACCAGTTGCTGAAGAACATGGGTGGGAGGGTGTTTTAGCATTCATGTCCTGCTTGCGGGCAACTGATTGGCTACTGTGTGAAAAGAATGCTAGATTAGATGGACCCTTGGTCTGATCCAGCATAGCACTTCTTATGTTCCTGTCTCCCAAATAGGTTCACCATCTTAGATAGCTCCTTTAGAATTCTGGCTGGTTCTCACCAAAGCCCTGAATGGATTCACAGCCCCACCAAACTTGGAGCCGCTAGCCTCTCCTGCTTGAACGCTTACAGTGGTTTGATCAGTGATCTTCTTTCCCAGAGATAACAGTTTCCTGAGTGCTCCTTTGTCCTTTGACCCAACTGTAATCCGATGTATTGTACAGCTCAGCAAATGCTTGCCCAGTCATGCCTTTAAACACAGTTGGCACAGTGGACAAGTGATGACCTGCAACTTCAATCATTCCCCCCTCTCACACACACACTTAATAGGAGAGGGCTGAGGATCAAATATTGAATAAGAATTCTTTGGAACTAATCCCAGTCATCAGTGGAAGGACTGATGATTCAGCAAGTGATGCTGGATGCTGGTCGATGTTTCCCAAATAATTTAAAATGGTTGATGGAAATATCAGGCATACTTAATTAAAAATTGACATTCTTCAGCCAAATCACCCAGCTTCACCCTTTGGTAATGTAACAAGGAACAGATCATTAATCTGATTCCTTTTTCAGAGCAATGAACATAATATGGATAAAACTAAGGCTTTCATAAGCCTAGCGGGAACTTAGGCAGGAAGGCTTTGGAAAAGGTTGGAAGTGATAATGAGACATTGAAAATGTGAAGCTTTCTCTCACTGCGTCTGACTATTGGATCACCTTGCCAGTTTTGTCTACTTTGACAAGCAGGAATTCTTTATTATCCACAGGAATGGGAAATGACCCATGCATGTGTACAATAAAGTCCACAAGAATGAGTCATTCTCAGCTTTGCTACTTGTGACTCACAACATATCCAATGAACAGCAACTTAAAGACAGTATGAACAATTAGAAGTAAACAGAGCGGCAGGAAGCAAATACAACGGGTTGGATAAAGACTTGCATTCAGTGGAGTTCCACTTACACTGGAGGAAGCAGGTGGAACATCTGTTTTCAAGGATTTCTCCTTGCCCCTGCAGCCCTCTGTGCCCCTTGAAAAGCTGTTCTGGTGGGTTGGGGCATCCTCCATAACAGGGTCCCCCAACATGTTAATGACTATTAGTCATGATGGCTATATGTTACCTGGAGAATCTGAGGCAGTATGGTTCTGGGAGCATAAGCAGGAGGGTGCTATGTCCTAATGTCCTATGCGTAAGCTTCCCATAAGCGTCTGGTTGGCCACTATGGGGGGAAAATCTGAAGATAAACCTTTGGTCTGATCCAGCATGGCTCTTATGTTTTTATATCTCATCAGGATTATTATGAATCTGAATTGTATAACTTACCATTGCCCTGAGATTACAGAAACAAGGGGAAAGAACTTTCTAAACCAAAATGGCCCAAGGAACAAAAGATGCCAATAGCTACTCAATGCAATTACCCCTGGCCCAATGTGCATGTAAATGTCTGCTTATAATTCACCATGTTGTTCTGGCCTTCACGAAGCCATCTCCCTCTTCTACATTTTCTCCTGACTGTGTCTCACCTTTTTGTTTGTAATCCTGATGGGATGGGCTATCTCTCTTTTTATTGATGCAAGATGTTTGGGGAGACAATAATTGCCCCCAAAGCAGGATTAAAAATGATAACAAATACCTACTTTAAAACAATCATAATCCAGACAATGGGTCCATTAAAAAAAAATCTAGACAATGGGTTGTTTGTGGAAGGGACTGAGATTCAGAGGAGGCTCATGGTAGAGGAACAAAAGAAGGGATTTTTTTTTAATTCCCCCTCCCTCCTGATTTGATTTGATTTGATTTGTATCCCTCCTTTCTACCGATAAAATGGCACTCAAGGCAACCTTGCATACTGTTATGGAGTTCCCCAAACCTCAGAAAAACAAAAACAAAACCCATTTGACAAACGTGATTCAAGAGGAGGAGGAGGAGGAGGAGAAATACGAGGAGCAGGTGCAGCTTTGCACCTTAAATTCGCTTAAATCATTGCACCATCATGACTACTGGAATAAAAGAGATTCAGTTTCTACTGCCCTAATGCTAATGGTACTTGGGAATAAGCACTATTGTAGAAAATAATATCTTCAAGCAAAACTAACAAAATTAGCACCTGTACCTAGGGATGTTGGAGAAATCCTGACAGAAAATTTTCTGACTGAAATTCTGACAGAAAATGTCCTGACTGTTAGAGCAGTACAACAATGGAACCAGTTACCTAGGGAGGTTGTGGGCTCTCCCACATTAGAGGCCTTCAAGAGGCAACTGGACAACCATCTGTCAAGTATACTGTAGGGTAGATTCCTGCATTGAGCAGGGGGTTGGACTCGATGGCCTTGTAGGCCCCTTCCAACTCTACTATTCTATGATTCTATGATTCTATGAAATCCATTTGGGGGATTGGAGTTCAATTAGTTTTCCCTAGTTGTCCCCCCACCCCCTGGTTCTGTGTCATGCTACAGTGCCCAACTTAGTTTGCAGCGAGTGGGGCCAGTTCACTTATTTACCAGGCATTTTAGACTTTTTTGGGGGGGTTCTGCAATTTGCACAAATTTCTCAGAAATTTGCGCCAATTGTAGAACCTGCAGAAAAAAAATACACACACAAAGAAAAAGGTTCCCCAAGTTTGGAGGAAAGTCTGGAGTTCAGTTCGCAAATGCAAACTCAGTTGTACACACAGTGGAACCCTGTGGAGTTAAAAAAATAACTGGATACCCCCGTGACAGACATCCATATGTGTATCTCTGTACAAGAGCCACCATTTTGTTTTAAGAAGAAATGATTCTATGGTAGCCAATGTTAGCCTTGTTAGGACTTGGCATGTCTCTGTCAGTCCAGGTGCTGAGACCTGACCTGTTTGCTTCTGGCCCATCCCCTGCTGTTCTTGAGTGATCATTGGGAGGGGGGCTGCAAGATCCAGCCCTAGCTATATCACTGGCTCCAAGATCCAGCCCTAGCTATATCACTGAGTGTGAGTGTTCCATGATCCGCAAACTCTGGATCCAAATAGTAGTCTTTAGGACTATGATAGCAATCTGTGAAGTATCAAATTATTACCATCATAACCCAAGTCTACAACAACACAATAAATACAACTTTTTATGCCAGAGACGCAAAAACTGTGTGCCATGAACCAAACCTCTTAAGTTGGCCGAATTGCAGGGTTGTTATAAAATGAAATGAGAAGAAAATCCAAAAAGAAAGGGACACCATGGGAATAAAATGCAATAACCTGGAGATATGAGACTAGAACAAAGCAGCAATTTGATAAGGATAGGAGACAAGTTGACTCTTTGCTCTCAATATGAAGGGAGGGAAGAGATTAGCAGGGGGGCAGTGTGGAAAGGAGGTCCTTTTCTTAAAAAAATGTATGTTCAAGAAAGGAGTGTAGAAAAGAAAGAAAGATGTAATGAATTCTTCTTGGGTCTTGGAGGGTCATTCCGTCAGTTGGATGAAGTAGCAGAAAGAAACAATAGGCCAGAAGGCACCGTTTAATTCTCCTGCACACGCAAAAAGTGCAAAGTGGAAAGAGCATCAAGGCGAAGAACTTCAAAGTGAGCTGCAAGACAAAATAGGAGCAGTGAATGAAGCTAAAAGCTGAGATTACAAAGTAGAATCAAAGTCTGATCTCATTAGAGTTAATTATATATAGGGTTTAAAAAAAATCCCTGAAACATTATAAGTACAAATGGCTCTTTAAAATCAATGAGGTTTTCCATCAGCACAAATGCCTGAGAAGGAAGTCACAAACTGTAGCAGATTTACTGGTCAATAAACACTGACTTCCGCCAGTATGCCATTGCCCATCTGTCAGTGGGCACCAGTCAAGTAACTGAATCACAAGTAATTTGATTCTGCCCATCTTTCCTGAAGGATCCTGCTCATTACTTCAGAGGCAATTTTGCCAAGGAAACTGCAGATTCAGTATGATATATAGGCCTGTAAAATTGGGATGTGATTCTACTCTTTGTTCGATGATCTGCAACATTTAGTCAATTAAGCAGCTAAATTCATTGATTAACGCTAGATTCCTATATGCACTTACCTGGGAATAAGCCCCATTGGCACTTCATTCTGAGTAGTTATACATGGGACTGTGCTGTAAAGGAACCTTTTAATTAGTTAAAAAGATAGCCCCAATTAATCAGGTGGGAGATTTAATTTTCAAAAGCCAACACCCTTCCTGTCTCTTTCAAGCACAAGGTTGAGGCCTCTTTTTAGACGTTATCCCCTATGATACATGCATACATCATTAAAAACAAAGTATGCTGCTCTACTTTATAATTAGCATTTTATTCATATGCAAATGTATGCAGATTTAATAAACGTATCAATTAAAACTCCTACAATTAATCAAATGAGATTTTTCCCCCCCTACTAGATCAGCCTTCCCCAACCTTTCGCCCTTCAGATGTTTTGTAGTCCTTCATTTGTTTTCATATGAAAGCCATGGGAAATTGTGCCTGCTCCAGTTCTGGAATTAATATTCAACGTGTTTCTATGCTCTCTTCAATCTGAAAATATGAAGAGGCAAGTAGGAATGTGTGGGGCTAGCCACATCTCATCAACAATAATTGGCCAGGGTACCCATCTCACATTGGGAGTCTTACATGCCTAGAAGGCAAACCCTTTCAATCCGAGCTGTTCACATATTGGGTGGGGACCATAAGCTGGATATACATGTCCATCAAAGGCTTAGGGCTAGCTCTGTCCACACATTCCTGCTTGTCCTTCAAACCTTCGATACACGTGGGTACTGAATGTCTGAACAAGGCTCTAGTTAAAACAGGATTCAGGACGACTAAAATGCATTGCAGCACAAAATTCTGGAACACAGGAAATATTCTCATCCTTACTTCCAGCAGCAGGCTTTTATTTGTGCAGCATCCTGGAGTGAAGAATCACTAACCTTCAAGAGCAAGTGTTTTAGTTGTGTGAAGATGTATTGTCCTTTATTGGACAATACATCTTCGCATCTGCTGTATTGTCCTTTATTTCCTCCCTTCCCAATCTGCCAGACTTTCATAATAGAAACCAACAATTTTATGGAAACTTAAATCATTATTTATCAGAACTAGCCCAATTCCGTACGCCACCCTGAGATAGGATGATATAGGGTGATATAGGGTGGGATACAAATGTTTTAAATAAATAAGTTCCCCACCTCCTTTTTTTTTTAAAAAAAAAATTAAATTACTGCATGATTTAGGCTGTAGACAGAAATACCAATTTTGCATCCAGTTCTCTAATTCCCAGAAACGAAAAAAAGAAGAAAAAAAGAATGGACACTGTTCTTGGGTCAATATAACTTTATACTGTGTTTTAAAGAAAGAATGTTGCAAATGAATTGCCTGTTGGTACTTTTAGGGTTCAAAACATTCCCACTGATTCTAGTCATAAGAAACCAACCAATATTTCACTATGAACAGTAAGTTCTCATTTTATTGTCATACTATACTGGATTGATTCCCCCCCCCTTTTTTTTTTCTCTCTCTCCATGTCTCTGAGCAGTAATTTTCTATTGTTTCGCTGCTGAGAACCAGGAGAGAAATCTGTGTAATTATATTAACCGGTATTTAATGGAACATTTGGGGATCTGAATGCATACAGTGAAATTGTCAAAATATTTAAACAATGGTTCAAAAGCTCACATAATTACCTTATCCATTTGCAAGCATTCTCCCGTTAAGCAGGGGAGATACTACCTAATCAAACAGAAACAACAACAAAAGATTCCTGCCAGGCGCAAGCTGATTTGGTTCAGACAGGAATCTGAAAAACACAATAATATGAGAATGAGATCTTCATGGATAAAGATAGAATTCATTCAGTTCTTACAGCATGATCAGTAACCACATTCTGCCTCTCTGGAAGAGGAAAAATAACATAGCCTCCTTTCTAATATAAAGCTTGAGTGATAGAACTTGTGATTCAGGCAAGGCACCACGGGAAAGAATATAGTGTTATGAGCCATATGTTGTCCCATTTAAATGCCCAGCCACTAACAACCCATCGGCAATCAAGGTTAGCTAGGAATGTACATCACATTTACAGCTGACAAGCTGGTGGCTGGGAACTTTGGCCTGGTTGTGCATTGGACAGAAGAGGCCTTCTCTTCAGCAGAAATGGTGTGCATCGCATCAGGTACCAATCAAGGATTCTAGTATTTGTAATCCCAGCCCCAGGGGATTACAATCCCTTTTGCAATGGAGGAATGGTGAATGTCCCTGCTATCTCAGCATTCCTCCATTGCAAAAGTACATTTCTGTACCTTTGGCCAGGGAATGTTTCAGTGGTGGAGGTGGATGCTTTGTGAGGTCCTTTGAGCTTTTGTAAGTATTAGTATGGAAGGCTTCCAAAGCCTTTGAGCTTTTTTGAGGTTTCATTTAGGACTCTTGCAAAGACTTGACACCACTGGTGTAAGCAGCTAAATTCTTCTCCAAGCCAGAGTTAGAGTATTATGTCAATTGCCAGAGAGAGAGAGAGAGAGAGAGAGAGAGGAAATACGTCACCAAAAAGAGATATTTATTTGCATAGTGTTGCATATGCTAATTTATATGCACAGGAGCACATTTAGTAATAATCATTATAATTTAAATTGAAATACAGTGCATCTCACCACCAACCCCTTCTTATTTCACCCTTCTTATTTATTTATAATTCTTTATCTTTAAACCACAACTGAACAGGAGAAGCCTTAAAATAGAGAATAATTTCAAATAGAGGATGGTCCTGTGTAAAAGATGACACACGGCCACCCTAGAATTCATAGTTTAATTCTCTCTTATTAAGGATGGTCCAAAACACACACACACACACACACACTATGGCCACAGCTAGACCTAAGGTTTATCCTGGGATCATCCAGGGTTCTCCCCTGCCTGAGCAATGGATCCCCTGTGTGGCACCTAGATGAACAGGTTTGACTCCTGGATGATCCAGGGATAAACCTTAGGTCTAGCTATGGCCTCTGTTTCATACACACACACAAATGTGTCAAATTGTGAGGGGGATTACCAATTCTGGGGCAGAAAGGGCAAAACTATTCTGATAATTTGGGGGTAGAGGAAAGGGATGCTCAAGGTCAGTTATTGCAGCAGTAATGGCATCTTTTCCGTCTTTAAAAAAATAAAGCCCCAGTTGTGGTGGTCATCTGAGCAGAGCTCTGCTTACCATTTCCTCCCAGAATACATCTTAAAATGACATCAAGCAGTGGTTTCTTAAATGAAAGTGGTGTGTGTGAATGATTTGCCTCGACCACCAAAGTAAGCACTCATAAATACCCGTGCTTCTTCCAGAATGACAGCTCTGCATGTCCAGAAGAGGTCCCAAGAGGGGACACTGCTTCCCTGCTCTCTGCAACTGCTGGTCAGAGAAGGGAACTGCAGGCAGTTCGAGAAAGAATATTAGCATAATCATCTAGAATAGGGGTGCAGAACCTCTTTCAGCCTGAACGAACAAAAGCAATTTTGGAGAATCTCATAGGAGAGGGCACATTTCAATAATGGGTGGGGTTAAAGGCAAAAGGGGAGGAGCCAAAATATGCATAAACACACACGCATACACAAAAATCAAACCAGCATATTGTAGCTTAACACTCTTACTGACCCTAAGATAACTAAGCCTGAGGAGTGACCTTGCGACCTTTTAGAAAGGGGGTAAACTGTGGCTGGGGGAAGGGGTGAGGCTAGAGGAGAGGGCATGGCCATCTGGGGAATCCTAGAGGGCTGGACTGGGACCCCCAGGAGGGGCAGATTTGCCCTCCCCCCATGCCTGAGGTTCCACACCCTTGGTCTAGGATCCTGGAAAGCAGGTGATCTCAAAGATCCAAAGATCCATTCCTATGACACTGCCAGCTATAACATTCCTAGATCCAGCAATCTTGCTAAGCCTGGGCAATGAAGCTATTCCTGTGTCCTTTCTAAGTGATTGCCTGAAACTATCTTGGTCCACAAAACTACAATCATGCATTGTGTCATTTACTTCCAACACCATATTTGGAAAGATGACTGGTTAACAGCTTAAATTTTACAAGAAGAAAAGAAGAGGGAGGAGGGAGGAGGGAGGAGGAGGAGGAGGAGGAGGAGGAGGAGGAGAAGAAGAAGAAGAAGAAGAAGAAGAAGAAGAAGAAGAAGAAGAAGAAGAAGAAGAAGAAGAAGAAGAAGAAGAAGAAGAGAGAAGAAGAAGAAGAAGAAGAAGAAGAAGAAGAAGAAGAAGAAGAAGAAGAAGAAGAAGAAGAAGAAGAAGAAGAAGAAGACGACGCTTTGCCTCTTCGTTGCATTGTTAGGTAGAAATCGAAAGATTCAGTAGGTGGTTTACAGAATGAGAGGATTTCTATCACCTCCACATCAATGATTTCCAGAGGCTTTTGCAGACTTCGAGATACACATCCCTGCACACTGAATTTATTTCCCATGCTTTTCAGGTGACTGCCTTGTATATCTTTCCTCTGGGAGCCATGTTGTGAAAAAGATACAGTGAGATCACAGCTACTGAATTAATCAAAGTGAGTGACCTACCCTTTGAGAATGGAAGGAAAATAAACTTCCCAACCATTTGACGCTAAAGCTTTTTTTATATTCATGCACAAGAGACTTATTTTTATGAAGCCAATGGGAGTTGCACACATGCACCTGAAGACACCATGGTTGAAACATTTGTTTCTGCCATCCCCTATTGAGGATTACCAGGTAGTAGCAGATTAGTGCAGTGTAATTTTCAAAGGTAGAGCCACAGAAGAGGGGAAGAGTTGCCCCTCATATTGAATCAAACGTACACTCTGAAAATGGTTACAGAGCAGTAGAACTTTAAGGTTTTAGTGTATGTGGAAGACCATCTATCCCAGCCTTTCAACGCTAGTAGGGTCCCATATGCAAGTAGAGTAGTCCAGGTTTGCCAACAAAGCTACAAACAGAAAATAGAAGCATTCTAAGGAGTAGCGTTTTGACTAAAACAACAGCAAGAAGGAAATCTTGTTCCAAATTGGTGTACAGAAGAAAAAAGTAGAGTCACTGAGCAGACCTGCCTGGGGACACCATTTGTGTCTCCATCCCCTTGACTGAGATCTGAGAGTGGTGGCACCCAGAATGAACATCTTCAATGGGTGCTGCTTCTTGTTCCATGGGTTGTCCAGAACTGGAGATCTGCGACAGCAGTGGCTGATCAAGGTACAAGGAAGAGAATCAGATAGAAGGATAATTATTTAATCAGAAGGATGGAAGTCAGAGAATGTAGTGGAGAGGATGGAGGCAGAGAAGACAGAGGAGAGCAAACAGAATGGAACAGAGAGGATGAAACCATCTGCAGCATGAAGAAGCCAACAGAAGTTGATCAATGCTGGTACATACAATTTGCATATAGAAGTTCATAGAAAGGATGTCTAGATCTACGCTACTGCCTCATAGTGGTATTGAAGTGCACTGATAACTGTTGGGGCACATTACACATTCCATATACTGCCTTTATAAGGTTATTTTCCTGCTTTTTATTCCAGATTATACAAAATACTGCAACAAATGTCATTGTGTGTCCTACAAGGTTTACATACCCAAGAGGGATATAGCATTACCATGGTAGGATCATAGTGATTTGACACTAACTTGTGTTAAATCCCTGAAATCACCAGTTTTAAAAGTTTGGGGAAGACCTCTGACTTTGAAGACCTACTACCAGTGAGAGTACTGGGGTAGGTGGACCAATGTGTTGTCTCAGTAATAATAATACAATGGTCATAAAGATCATTGTTTTAACTGCTTTTACTGCTTTTAAATTATATATTGATTTAACTTGGGTCATGGTTTAATTTGTTTTAAACTGTGCATATTTATTGTTTTATATTGTATGTTTTTATCTGTATGCCGCCCGGAGATCTTAATGATATAGGGCAGGATACAAAAAATAAAATAATAATGTTTTAAATAATAAATAAATAAAGGCTATGTAAACGTCTTTCAGACCAGGTACCATTTCATGAGTAAATATAACTAACCATGTCACTTTTCAAGATAGACAAAACAAGTATCTCTTCTCACCATGTCTCTTCAGAAAACTGAATATTTTTAGAGCCATTTCAAATGCCTTGGGCCAGATCCAGACTTAGTTATGCCTTCCATAAGTCCAATTGATGACAATGGGCCTGCTCTACATATAACTAAGTCTGGATCCAGCCCATTACATGGTTGAGCACATTTTCTGATGGAGAGCTGCAACCTGAACTGGTTCCCTTCTGGGTAGATCTATACTTCCTGCCTTTTTGTTTGACATTACAGTTTTTATGTATGTATGTATGTATGTATTTATTTATTTATTAAATTTCTATATCTCCCAATAGCCAAAGCTCTCTGGGTGGTTTTCACATGGGGAATCTTAAAAATACGTTCTGAGGTTACTATTAAGCTGTATTAGGTGCAATTCTTGTTCTTGCTTTCTCTAGCTTCTTTGTGATCCTTTCCTTAAATGGTCCTTATCTCTAAAATCTGTGATGACATGTCTTTTTTGCTAACATTTCACAATTTGTTTGTTTGTCTGTTTGTTTGAAACAGTTCATGGCTCTTTTATTTCAAGCTTCTTGTTTTGACCTTAAGATGGAACCCATAATGGGGAAATTTTGAGAAGATGAGAACTCGTGTCTTTTTAATGCTTCAAATAACCGTGTGTTAAGGAACAAGACATTCCAAAAGCTGTTCAGTGATTTATCTAGAGCTGGTGATAGAAAATCTTGGCAGGATAAATGACTGGCCTTGAGGAAATTAAACGTAAATGCCTTTCAGGTATAAAAGTCAATCATTCAACTGAGGGAGAACACTGACACCAAGAATAAACCTCTCTGAATCGCTGGCCAAGACAGGCGCCTCAGCAATTCAAACAATGGTGTCCCTGATGAACCTGAAAGACAAAAATAGAGAAAAGAGAATTTGTAAGCTATCAATGTCAAAGGATACCTAAAGCAGACAGAAAAGTAACCTGAAGCACTTATCTACCAATGTGGTGGATGCCTTGGGAAATGGAACAGACAAACAGACAGGCTACCTGACAGATTCATGGAGAGAGATAAGTATTAAGTACCATTCAAGTGTCATTTTCTTACCATGAAGGAAAATGTACACATGTCGCAGGACTAACTAATCCTTTTTTTCCTAAATGCTAAGAACTCATGGTCTCCTTGACCTAATTCATATATGCCATCTCCCACATGGATGGGCACTTTAATAAGGATCAATGGGGGTAGAAATACATTTCTATGAGCAGCTCTCTCTACTCTACTTTGGGACTTGTTGTAAATTCTAGATTGTGACAGGAGTTGCACTACTAGATTTTAGGTATCTGCCCCATCATAGAATTTCTGAATAGAGTCCCTTATGTCCACAGCCTAACATTTTGACACTAACTCAATATAAAATAAATCTTTCCACCTCAGTGCATATTTCAATGGACCCTGTCCTTACCACTCTCCTTACTGTAGGTCACAGTAAGTAAGTTGTCCAGAAGGAATGAGGACCTGATCTGCTCTGGACCCAATATTGCTTGTCATTCCGAAACAAACGGAATGTCATCATGAAATACCCAAATAGCGAGCCTTCTCTGTAGCAGCTTCCACTATTTGGAAAACCCTCCCTCATGCAATTCAGGTGGCAGAAAATGTAGCATCATTCAAACACCTCCTGAAGATTCACTTGTTCACCCAGGCCTTTCCTGGACCTTAAACAAATTAACTACACCACTCCATTTTACTGTCCCTTACTGCTCTTTTATTGTTGTTAGAAATGTTTTAATGTTGTGTTTTAATATTGTAATCTAACGTTGTGAACCTCTGAGAGATTCTATTATAATCCGTGGTATAGAAATGTTACATTATTTATTATTATTAGATAGTTGGGAAAGTAACAAAATAACACCACACTAATACTATCTTGGGACAGGTCCATCCATTACCAGTTTGGGGAGCTTTAAGCATGTTAGCGCTAACTGAGTACCAAAAGAAGAGATGTGTTGGTGTGGTTAAAAGTGCCTGCACCATGTAATATAATGCACCACTCTCCTAAATGGCTTACCATGGGAAGATGCATCCATGTGATTCTAAAAGTAACCACACATGGGTGTGCACAAATATAAATTGACCATAGTAGGGAGGGGGGAAAGGGTCATCTAATCCAATCCTCTTGCCTAAAATGAGATAATTTATAATTTATAAAATGGGATAATTTATGAAATCCCCCTCCTCCATTTACACCTCCCATTCACAGGCAGTAAACATGAGAGGGGTCATTTGGGGCATTTTTAGTGTAGGAGGAATGAAATTGGGGGCGGGGGGCTCCCTGGTCATGCAGTAGTACTCTCCTCAGCTCCCAACAGATGCCATACTTTTATTTATTTATTTACTCAGAGGTCTCCTTGATCAACACTACATATGGCATAGAATTGCTCTAACAAAGGTGTGTGTGTGTGTGTGTGTGATCAGAGCAGGGCTACATACCCAGCAACCCTCATCAAAACATCATTATCAGCATGCAGCATAGTTGGAAACTTTGGCGGCATTATTATTATTATTATTATTATTATTATTATTATTTATTTATTTATTTATATAGCACCATCAATGTACATGGTGCTGTGCAGAGTAAAACAGTAAATAGCAAGACTCTGCCGCATAGGCTTACATTCTAATAAAATCATAATAAACAATAAGGAGGGGAAGAGAATGCAAACAGGCACTGGGTAGGGTAAAACTAACAGTATAAAGTCAGAACAAAATCAAGTTTTAAAAGCTTTAGGAAAAAGAAAAGTTTTTAGCTGAGCTTTAAAAGCTGCAGTTGAACTTGTAGTTCTCAAATGTTCTGGAAGAGCGTTCCAGGCATAAGGGGCAGCAGAAGAAAATGGACGAAGCCGAGCAAGGGAAGTAGAGACCCTTGGGCAGGCGAGAAACATGGCATCAGAGGAGCAAAGAGCACGAGCGGGGCAATAGTGTGAGATGAGAGAGGAGAGATAGGAAGGAGCTAGACAGCTAGAATTGGGGAACTTCTTGCATTGGCCTGCAGAAGTAAGACCACCATTATTATTTTCCCCAGAATGCTCCTAGAATGATGCTGTGGCATAATCCCAGGTTTGCTCTGGGATGGAAAAGAGCATTTACTGCCACCACATGTGATGGCTAAAATGGTTTAAACAGAAAGAAGAAAAGAAACCATCCACCCACCCACCCCAAAAATCTCTGTCCTAATCGTGGTGTGTGGTTTTTTTTAATGAAATAGCTACTGAATTTTTTGCTATCCATGAATGATGCAGGAAATATTGAACGTGGGATGGGGAGGGGGTGTTGTTGTTTCACAACACTCTTTGTATAAAGCTGTGTTTATTTTTAAAAACAACAACAACAAATGTGGAGTTATTTCTGCTCAGTACGAGAGAAACTGAAGACAACTTGGCTTGTAGTCAGTGCATCATTGCATGTTTCCCAACATCTTGCAGCTGCTCTGATTAAAGACTAAAACAGACATTACTAGCTGCTACATCTTTTCTTTTTTTTCCCAGTTTCATCCTAGAGGATGTGCAGGAGGCCCAATCTAGGTTGGGCTCATAGGGCGGTGGGGAGGGTAAGTGTTAAAGTAATATCTATTTTGATTCTTGGTTCCATGTTTGCTTTCCAACAGAATCTCCCATCTCTCTTTCCCATCTTGCTGTATGACCCCATAGGCATCTGCTCCCACAAACAGGATACTGACTGTGGGCCACATAACAAATCAGCAATGAGTTAATATCATTATTTGCGAGTGGAGACGGAAGTTCTGGAAATTAAACACAGACACCAGAGCTTGGGATAAAATAGGGCCTCTTTATTTAATCATGGAGATTCTCCCCTCCATGGATCTGTGCGTGAACGTGCAGGAAACTAGTTCTTTTATCCTCAGGCAACTAGCCTGCCCCTCAGGGCGAGCCACTTAGCTGAAAGCAGGGGTCAGGTGATCCACCCCCCCCCTTTCCAAGTACACTTGAGTGTTTGGTGAAACTGACCCACGTCATCCCCACTCTGGCTGCATAGCCGAATAGATGAGACAAGAAGGTCCCCAAAGGCAAACCATATCCCGACACGAAAGCTGCAAAGCCCCCGAGGAGCAGGACCTCTGGAATGCCAATCACCATAAAGGTGCCAGAGTGGTCACCGTCCCTATGCTGACTTCCCCAAATTCCTGCACAACCCTGCCATTTATAATTGACCTATTCATCCTCCACTTCTAAAGATTAGATCCAGTATGGAGTAGGCAAAAATCTGAACATCACTAGATGACAGGGAAAATTTCTACTCAGCGCCCCCTACAAAGAGGATGACTGTCTATTTCCATACTGGTTTATAGGCAGGGAGGGTGGGGCCGAAAAGTAAAGAGGCTTGAGCCACGCAGGGGTGAACCTTTATACATCTGGCTCCTCCACCACCTCACGAGGCTGTACAGGTGCTAGCATGCATACACATCTTTTATTTTATCTCTGGCTCTCTCTCCCCCCTGCAAAAGCCATCCCCCGCCCAAGCCATACCGGCTGGGTGTGGATCAGGCTAAGACAGACATAGATGGCAATATCTACAGACACTAATGCATTGTGGAATTTAAAGGCACAATACATTTCTTTGGTTGCAAACCAGAAATCAAGCTGAAAGCCATGATGGGGGTCTCTATTAATTAATCCATCAATATCTCCATTATTTCTGATGAATTGAATTTATATTACTAATACTAATCCATCAATAACATTCATTGTTTAGGGATTTTATTCCTGGAAACTTGTTTCTAGCAAACCTGCAGGCAAGGCAATATTTTAGTTCTCTAGCAAGCACCTTTTTTAAGGTGTGACAAAATACAATTCTTTACCAGGAAAAAGTGAGACAGGAGCAGTAAATCTATTTCTGTCAGACCACAAAATCTTAAGTAGTAGGACTACTGACAAATGGGACAATCTGCATTTATTGTAGGAATGGGACCTGAAGTGTAGAATTGATGTTCATACCTAAGAGAAATGTTTCCCATGAATTAATGATATTTCAGGTTTCCTCTTATGTTTAAGCTGCTCACTGAAAAATATACGTCTCTGAAGACCTGTCTTAAATTTGAAATTTTGTCACCCACAATATGTGAGAAATGAGTATGTGTTCCAGCCTGAACTCAAAGGAGTGTTACTTTGGAGCCTGTTCTGCTGAGTGCCCCTTTGAAATTTCATCTTTTTGTGGGTGTCCTAAAGGATAATCACACTCAGACAGATGTGTCAGACAGACCCTCCAGGTCTGAATTTTAGAAGCAAAAAAGGTGTATAATCCCTGAACATGTCTAGGGGCTCATCTACACCAAGCAGGATATACCACTATGAAAGCGGTATATAAAAGGCAGGAGCCACACTGCTGCTTTATAGCAGTATTGAAGTGCACTGACAACTGTTGGGGCCCATTGACACATACCATATACTTCTTTCATACAGCTATATCCTGCTTGGTGTGGCTCCTGCCTTTTATATACCGCTTTCATACCACTTTCATAGTGCAATATCCTACTTGGTGAAGATGAGCCCTAGGGAAGCTCAGGGTGGTGGGATCTTTATAGAACTGTGGTCTTGAAATCTCTATGGTAAATTCTGAGAACCATTCTTGTTGCACTGTATTTGCCCTACCACTTGACTGAACAGCATGGCGGATTTTCTTTTTAAATTGAAAGTGCTGTATATTACTCCACATGCTGAACTGAAACCCCAAAGTTGTGTGCATTTGTTTGAGTGGAGAAATTTGGGAAAGTGTGAATTTCAGAATACAACTCTTCCAGTTCACTCACATTGGTTCAGCATACAAATTCAGCTGTAATTCAGACCCATCCCTCCCCTTGTCTCAGACCATGACCCAGTAGTCTTCATTGCCCCCTTAGAGTTGCATGTGAACATGGGTTCTATATCTGACTTATGCTTTCCATGGGATGGAACTTCTAACTGCACCTCCCCTCATATGGAACTATGTCACACCCATTAGTTTGAATTGTGTCTTAGTTGCAAGATTATCCAGTGTTCCTGAAATACAAAGAAATCCTCAAGCAACTTAAAATGCACCAGAGATGGAAAAGCAACTAACCAACGCAAAGGAAGTTCATTATGGAGAGGCCTACAACTAGGTACGTGTGATTCAGCAAAACCTAAACTCTTCAGGTTTCTCCAATATCCACCTCAAAGCTCATTGTGACTTGTGTCCACATCAGATTACAAGGTTGTTGAGGGATTTTTTGGGTAGTGGTGGGGCATCACATGGAAATGTATGTACATTTTTTTAAAAAATGCACGCATCAGTTGTGTCCATAGTTTAAATCAATGTATTTTCTCCCATTGAATAAAGTGTGTTTGTGCACCTTTTTCAAATGTATGCATTGTATTATTATTATTATTATTATTATTATTATTATTATTTATATAGTGCCATCAATGTACATGGTGCTGTACAGAGTAAAACAATAAAATAGCAAGACCCTGCCGCATAGGCTTACATTCTAATTTATGTAAACATAGTGCCCACATTTCTAATTTTTGAACAATTGTTGTGTGAATCATATTGTAAACTCGGGAATGTGTGGACTTCAGGCTGTAGACTGCATATAGGTCAGCATTTGGGTTCAGGAGGTGTGAATTGGATAAATTCTGGTCAAAAGTGAACTGAAATGAATTTCTCACCCATCACTGCCTACTACAATTCATTTTCCTGCCAACTTAACAGTGTGATGCTGAGAGCCCCAGCAGGTTATGATGATATAACCAGAGTTTAGATACAAGGAAACTGCACTGACACAATGAAAATGGAGCTTCATCTTAAACTTCTTTGTACAGGGCAAAAAACAGGGAGGGGAAATCCCATGATACTACTGGCTATAAAGTGAACAAACCCGTCCACTCCCTCAGAACAAACTTTTCCCTCCAAACCTCCAGCACCAATTCACTTTTCAGGAGTCAGGACTGTATATCAGCTGGAAGCTATTGTCAAGAGGCACCAGGTGCTTTCAAGAATAGCTCTGTGAAATGGAGGATTAGAGGACAGTCATATAGAGTTTGATAAATTGGTACTTTGCCAGTAAGTCACAGCACCTTGAAAGGACTTGAAAAGATGCTAAGCCAAAAAAGACAAGACATAGCATGAGGGCTAAAGAAAAGTGTGAAAACCTGGCCCTACTACAAATTGGAACAAAAATTAGTATTTCCCAGAGTGATAACCAGGTTATACTTGCCATTGTTTACTGGAGGAACCAGCAAATTCTTGAGCCGTGCAATCCCTCTCTTCGCTTTCAGTCCTGACTGGAAACCATCATAGGCAGTCTTGAAGGGGGTGTGGGATGCACGGTGTGATAATGGGGGCAGCTTGCAGGAAAAGGGTGAGGGCTGGAGAGAAAGGATACCATGAGAAGGGAAGGGAAGGGAACACCAAGGAGGGTGTGGAGGCTCAGGAACAATGGGTCTCACAGTTGCTGGGACATTGCTCCATCCCTGCAGAAGGAATGGTGGCAGCAGGGATAGCAGGAGCTACAGAAAAAGAAACAGCAGCAGGAACAACAGCAGTCACCATAGCAAACACCCCCAAAGAACTGTTACCTAAAATGGGAGGCTTCCACTCTATGGCCTCATTCAGAAGACACCTTAAACCATGGTTTAAGCATGATGAATAAAGCAAAAGGCCTTATTCACCATGGTTAAAGCCATGGTTTAAGGTGTCTTCTGAACACAGCCTGGCTTTCTGGCTTAACCACCATGGTTAAAGCCATGGTTTAAGGTGTCTTCTGAATGGAGCCACCATATTGAGTTGCGAACAAGCAGAGGAAGCTGCCTTATACTGAGTCAGACCCTTGTTCCATCTAGCCCAGCACTGTTGACACTGACTGGCAGCAGCTCTCTAGGGTTTCAGGTGTTTTTCCAGCCTTACCTGGAGATGCAGGGGATTGAACCTGGGACCTTCTGCATGCAAAGCAGGTGCTCTACCTCTGAGCCACATCTCTTCCCCTGTAGATGGCCTCATTATGAAGGAGGCACCACTTTTCAGAGAACTAGGGCCTAGAACACATAGGGCTTTAAAAGTCAAAAACAGAACTTTGCTAAAAGAAACTTGACTGAAAGACTGATAAGACCACACTGGAAAGATCAAAGCTCACTGCCTATAATGCAATGGATTGAAGATCTAACAAACCAGCAACATTTTAAAGAGTGTTAAATGTGCACAATTTAGAATGGATTTATATTTGGAACTGCTTTCTCTGAAGTTTTATGTGTAATTTATTCCATTTCCCCTTTTCTCATTTCAAACATTGTGATATTTGAAACTGAGGCTTTTGAAGTATGGAGCTGCACTTGGGTTTTTATTGTCTTTTTTTTTGTTTTATTGTTTTATTTTGTGTGTTGTTGTTGTTGTTTTTTAAAAAAACAAACAGAACTTTGAACTGGACCGAGAAAACAAGTGCTAAACTGTGTTGCTCTTTCTGGACTGATGTTATTTGTTCCATATGGCCAGCATTCTGGACTAGTTGCAATTTCCAAATCATCTACCATGGCAGCCACTCACAGAACATAGGTCAGCTGTACTTGTCCTTTTGTTCTCTGTTAAGTGTGATGCATATTAATGAAACTAAATAACTGAATGTGTGCTGTGCCAAAACGTGCCTCCTAGTTTCTCAGAATGCTTCCCCCTCTGGGATCCAAGGAGAGAAAGAGGGAGAGTACTGAATTTCCAACTATACCTTTCTACTGAATTGGTATTGTGGGTGGGCTAGCATCACAGACTTTCGAAATGTATGAATCTGCTCCTGCCCAAATAGGAAGCATGGATTTACAAGTTCTGCCCTGGGGCAAATAACAGCTAGTTGTGTGTGTGTATGTGGGGGTAATTTTTATCAGGATTGTGGTGTGGGATAAATCCCACCTCCCCTCTCTCTGAAGCCCTAATCTTGATTCCCCTCCTCCTGGTTTGGCCCACAGTTCAAATGTGAGTATCTTCTAGAAGCAATAAAAGTCCATTTTGTATAGTCTGCTTTTTGTGCTCTGGAATGACAATGGCTGTACTATTGGTTGCTGATTCAGGGTAACTACCAGACCATGAAAATTGAATAGTTTTTAGCCCAGTCCTCACATTGCTCTAAAGGAAGTCTCCTTGATGCCAAATATGGTTAGGTAGGATTGCAGACTAGAAGATCACTTTATTTCATCTGAAGGAAGCCAACTTCCCATCAAAATGAATGGGATTTAAAATGCTAATTTGGGTTGGATGGTGACCATTCTGTTGTTTTCATTTTAAGTTGTGTTTTTAATAGTTTCTGAGACTGCAATCCTAGCATATTTACGTCAAAATCAATGCCATTAGGTTTGAGTTGTAAATGCAGTTCTTGGCCCTTTGGTTCTGGAGATAAGTCTTTAAAGTGATTCTTTTATTTTATCATTTCTTATGTATTGATTTATTTAAACACAAAATAAATTATTCAGAAATATAAAATTTGCTTTGGCTAAGAAGCTTCCATTTTATGTACTTAGAAGCACTGAAAAGCTCTTGGAGAAGACAAATACATTTTCTTCCTAACTTTTCTTCTAAAATGTCTCCCTTGTAAATAATATTTTTTCCCTGTATCATTTGTCCTCTTCAGTGAAATAAATAAATAAAATTATGGCTTGTAGAAGCCAGCTGTAAATCTATGTGACAATGTTGTGGAGGGTTTTAATTCCTCTGACTGCATTTTATTAGTCATCTAATCTCCCTGCATCTGGTAAAACTGCGACGTAAACTCATATTTTATATGGGTAGAATAGCCATGTCTGCATTAATGACTGAATAAATTGTCACTCTGAAGCATTTGATGTGCAGCTCATCTGCAGTTCTTCAGATAGTATGGCAATCCACAACACTGTGGTGGTGATCACCTAGATCTCTATGATAGGGGTAGATTTTATCACAAATATCCATGATTTTCCATGTCTTAACTCCAAAAATGCATATTTGCTGTTCCAAATAAGTAACCCAAACAGGCAGCAGGTTTGAGAATATTATTTTTGTATCGATGGGGTAGTGAGGGGCAGCAGTATCACAAACTGATACAGAATTAAGTCCAATCAGCACCTGATATTTAATGAATAGTCAGACCTGTATTATACCACTTAGAGAAATGTCCGAGATATAAAATGGGGGACATAATGTGAAATATCAAGTAATTCTAAGGGAGTTTTCATAAACCCCTATGCCATACCCCAAACTCACATACAGCACACATGAGGAGGTTACAGGGCCTAGGTAGTGGTGCAGCTAGAATTGGACCTTGGGACCAAAGTCCAGGCTCCTGATGCTTAAGGCTCTGAAGCACCAAGAGAGGTGCTGAAGGAGAGCAGAAGAAGTTTGCAGAAGCAGTAGGCATAATGGTGAGGTTAAACTATAAAATGGCACATGCTCAGACAATGAGAAGGAGAAGATTTGCAACAGGGTTGAGGGTATTATTGGGATAATGTAGAAGCAGGAATGTAGAAGCAGTTGTAAAGCATGAAATGGGGGGGTGTGTGTGAGAGAGAGAGAAAAAGAGAGAGAGGAGAAATGCTAATTGTGTGGCTCACAACTGAAATAATACACATGCCCATCTAAAAGGCCCCCCCATGAGGTGTAAAATTACCTAGCTGTGCCAATGCATGCACAGGTAATCCTGGGCTAATCAGAACTCTCCCTCATGTGGAGGAACCTAATGCATGTAGAACCTAATGCACATGAGGTACCTTCACATGACTGCTAAATATAGGCCAGCAGGAGTATAGTTAGGTAAAAACAATAAATTCCCATGTTCTTGTCAATGTAATAAAGTCATGACAGGGCTCTGTGTTTCATCAAGTTCATGTGGTAAATATTTCTGGTTGGATGTTTGAAAGTTAGTATTCACAATGCTGCCAAAAGGTCTAAGAACTAACATAATCAGTAACAACTCTCTCCCAGAAAACAGACCCACATAACATTTAAAAGGGTTAGAAATAATCTCTTGCTGACATTTCATGCCTGCAAAACTTGTGACACACTAAGCAAAAGGCAGCACACCAGCCAGGTATGGCACCACCAATGGCTTAAGAAAGGAAGTCTGAATTTACCATGAAGGATTCTTCTTCTCATTGGATGGAGGCATTGTTCATCCAGAACTCGCTTTGTCTCTGTTGACCCCACTGTTTCAGGGATGTGTTAAGGAATGTTGATTATGAACTCCAGGGTCCCCAATTTATAATAATTTAAGTCTTGGAGGAATGACTTTTGTGACCTCTTCGGATTCCTTCTCTATCAACACTTATATTTCCAATTGCATGGAGGTTGTGGGTATTTTTTAAAATGTGATGTGTCTTTTTTCTGAAAAAGGTTGAGGCTTCTTCCCATCCAAGAATAAAAGCCCGCAATGATTTGTCATGCCTGAGGAGCAAGTGGGAGGAATAACCTCAGTACGTCCTATTCCACTGAGGGACACACCAGCTTTTGCTGTCCACTTGGATTGCAAATCATGTCGTCAAGCCCCTGGCCAGCCAGGAGAAATTGCTGATGGGCCCAAGTTGAGCTTGGGGAATCATAGCTTGTGGTGGACTGCTTTAATACCACCACAATGAATGATGCAATTGGAAATATAACTGTTAATGGGGAAGGAAGGATAGCAGGTCATTCCCATGATTTGAATTATTTTAAGTCAACTTAAATGGATCCAAAACCCATGTAGAAAAAGGATTTTGTATAGCAAAAAGCTGCAAGCGTCACCAACCAGCATCTTCTGGCCAATCCACTTGTGCTAATATTTGGTGGGGTGCCTTTACAATGACAGTCTTCTGGAAATAGAAGGAGAATCATTTGTCAACTTAACTTTTTAAATTATTCCCCCGTGGAGCTGAAAGAGACACTTGTGTCTATTGCAGAACAACCTCAATACAAATTGATAAAGTACTATTCATTCAACCATTTGTTTACTTGCATCTGTTTGGCATCCCCACCATCTCCCAGTCTGGTGAACTAATTAATTCAAAGGGCTTTAATTCTCTCCAATTACACATTTCATTTCATGCAAAGAGAGACATGTATCATTATTAATTTTAATGAATGTCATTTATATGTCTTTTTATTGTAATGTACATACTCATTATGTATTTTCCAAAACCCTTTTTTCTGGCGATGGTTTTATTGTCGGCAAATTGTATACACGTACCCCATTCCCCTTTTCCCCAACTGGTGCAGAGGCCCGGTCTAATTTTTTGACATACTGGATCAAAAATGGCTTTCAGTTGTTAGAAGTATTCACTTGATAAATTGTCCTTGAATTCTTTCTGCAATTTATTCCAGAATCAATTACAGTGTTTTTGAGACACCCAATAGACGTGTTACAGTTTTTTAATGAAATAGAGCAGTGTTGTGTTCGAAGGCGACAGATCCTACCAGCAAGTGATATTTTTCTTTATAGAAACCATGTCATTTGGGAAATTTCCTAGGCCCCAAGACGTTATTAGATGTTCAGTGTTGTAAGTTGATGGATTCCCTTCCAAGTCGTTGCATGCATTTGCCAAATCTCTAAGTGCTGTGCTGCTGTCATCACAAAAGCAAAAAAACAAAACAAAAAAACACACACACACACACACAAAACAGGTTGGGTGAAATAACCTTAAGTTTATTAAACCATGAAGGATGGGGGATGCTAAAATTGAGCTGGCTTATCCTTGAAATCCCTTGGTAGCTGTGAGCGCAAGCATGCCTTGTAATCATCTAAGGTGGCTGAAAATCTTGTAACTCTGCAACACAGCCCTTCCCAGCGCCTGCTATCAATCTGAGTATAAAAGCATTATTTTGTACTGTTTCTACAGCAGACAAAATTAGGGGGACTGGATTTCCTCATATTCTGCTCTGTTCTATTCCATGGCTTCACTCTGCCCCATGTTCCATTACACCTTCCTTCCACCTTAAGAGAGATAATTTCTGCAGTTGATTCTGGAATAAGCTTTCACTTAGTTCTGTTCATTTAGATCTCTCTCTCTCTCTTTTCTTATCAATGCACCACA
Source organism: Elgaria multicarinata webbii (assembly GCF_023053635.1). NCBI lineage: Eukaryota > Metazoa > Chordata > Lepidosauria > Squamata > Anguidae > Elgaria > Elgaria multicarinata. The sequence continues at coordinate 93,442,089 of NC_086177.1, forward strand.
GTGCCTGTGCACATTAATGAAACATAGCACAAAATTAATATTGATGATTACACCAAGATTTCATTTTGCTCAGTATTTCACTCTGCAACAGTAGTCTCAATCATCCCAGAGTGCAGGACACAGAATAACGGGCTAAAGTTACAGGAAGCCAGATTCCAGCTGGACATCAGGAAAAACTTCCTGACTGTTAGAGCAGTACAACAATGGAACCAGTGACCTAGGGAAGTTGTGGGCTCTCCCACACTAGAAGCCTTCAAGAGGCAGCTGCACAACCACCTGTCAGGGATACTTTAAGGTGGATTCCTGCATGGAGCAGGAGGTTGGACTCGATGGCCTTATAGGCCCCTTCCAACTCTGCTATTCTATGATTCTATGAAGAAAGAAAGAAAGAAAGAAAGAAAGAAAGAAAGAAAGAAAGAAAGAAAGTTAGTTAGTTGTGGAAAACTGCACATGTGCAGTGATCTCTACAAATAAGTCCAGAAGTGAAAAACAGATAGGTGCTTTTCTCCAAACAAAGAGTGCATAATTCACAATTCTAAAAGCTGCAAAGAAATTCTGATAGGCATAATCTTGCAGATACCCTTAATCAAAATATACACAACTATGTGCTGTATGCACAAATTAAGCATTGGCATAGAATGTTGTATACCAGAACTAACTATGTACATACAAAACATTTTCCTTTTTTGAATCTATTTAACTGCAGTGTATGGCAGACAAAGTAGAAGCGTAGTCCTTTTTTTCTTAAGAAACTCACTACACAGAATAATGGCTGTGTCCCATAAAAGCCCTATTCAGATGTTATTTAAAGTAATTATTTAAAGGCATAAATGAAGCCAGGGTCATACTGAATAGCTCTCCCCCATCTGATACTACATGCTCTATTTAGCACATCTGTACATGCAGAGGATTTTACACAAGTAGGAACCTTGATATCTACTTTAAATAACACCTGAATAGGGTAAAATGTCATCAGATGTCAGAAAAATGTCCTTTGAAGTAGAACAAGATAACTGCCTTAGTCTATGAATGAGTTGGCAACTCCTGAATCCTCATCACTCAGTGAGACCCTAGACAGGTCCCATAATTCCCCAGCCCAGGCTAGACCTGTTTTGAAATAGCCTTCATGATTTCTCTTATCTCAAAAATAGCCTTTTTGTTTTCAACAATTTCCCAGTGATGATCTTCTTCTTCTTCTTCTTCTTCTTCTTCTTCTTCTTCTTCTTCTTCTTCTTCTTCTTCTTCTTCTTCTTCTTCTTCTTCTTCTTCTTCTTCTTCTTCCAAATGACAGGGTGGGAGACAAAGTGAATTGGTATGCTTTTCCCCCCTATCAGCTGCTAGCCACCATTTCATTTTCCCCAGAATGCACTATTGTGGCAGACATTTTTGGAATTTCAAAATGGTAGCTGTCATTAAAATGGCTTCCTCCAGTGCCCTTCTATACCCTTGTGAGATATAGAAATTGAATACTTTCAGAGAGAAAAATAGAAAAAGAAGAAAGTATGATGTGTACCATCAGTCTACTTCATGAGCCTGATGAACCTGTAAGAAGTAAGTATCCTAGTATCTGTTTCCCTGTGAGTCTCCTAAAAATGTTCTGGTTCTGATGCCATTGGGCATGGTTTGACCAGCAATGGAGGGGCTTCATCTCCTAGAATAGAAGCAGAATGCTTTGGGTGAGCATATTATTGTCCTTATTATTATCATTATCATTATTTTAAAAGAAGGGGAAAAAATGCCATGAGTTGACATGTTCCCTTTGCTGACATGTTCCCATCATGAGATAAAATAATGGGAAATACAACAATGAGTTTCAGAAGTTGAGTTTCCCATAGATGTATTTCAATTTAAATGAAATCAAGAAAAGTCACTCTCATGCGGTGGAACAATGTGGAACATCACATTAATTTATTCATTTAGATTTATAGCCCACCTCATCCTGAAGGCATTGAGGAGATAATAAAAGGAAAAACAAAACAAATCCCTTTCTAAGGCCTAATCTACACCGAGCAGAATATTGCACTATGAAAGTGGTATATAAAAGGCAGGAGCCACACTGCTGCTATACAGCAGTATTGAAGTGCACTGACAACTGTTGGGGCCCATTGACACAGACTATATACCGCTTTCATAGTGCTATATCCTGCTTGGTGTGGATTAGGCCTCAGAGTCTCAAATGTCAGCTCAAACAAGTTTATCTTAATGTTTTTTTTTCCTTGAAATTAAATATTCCTAGGTAGAGATTTCACTAGGTTTATACTTTCAGGCCTGGGCATAAGGTCTGGGAAGCTTATACTACTTCCTGAACTTCATAGTGAGTATTACAGCCTTTGATTTCTTCACCAGCTTGGATTTTCATTTGAAACAGAAAAGAATTTTCCTCCAGCTAGGGATGGGAGAATCAGCGAGGCTTGAGTCAAAGTCTTACTTCAAAGTTTGGTCCACTTCATTCTCATTCCCACACACATACTTCACCCCATCCCACCCCATTGACTAAAGCATGAAAAGATTATTTTGTCCAAAGTGTCACCAATGCATTTTGCGAATGGAATCACAAGCTTTGGAATATGTGAGCTTTGCCCAGAAAATGCACTCACATTCACATTTGGGAGTTTTGGTGTTTCACCGATTGAAATGAAACGTTCATACAGCCCTACTTCCAACATCTCTCCCACTCATCTACCCAGCCTCCAAACTGCTCTCTGCCTACCACATACCTCCCAACCCATGTCCCCCTCATCTACCTGTGTTATATGCCCTCGGGATTGATCCTGCCCATGTAGTTGCAAGCCTTTAGATATTACAACCATGCCAGGAAAGCACCTTCTAAAGCATGATTACAATGAGCGCCATCAGACAGGGGCCATTTCTACACCTGCCTTTTCCCCCAGGATCATCCCTGTGCATTGAAATGACACACAGGGAATTTCGGGAGCAAGCAGGGACGATCCTTCCATTTTCCTGGGATAATCCTAGGTATAGAAAGGGCCAGGGAAGAAATCATGTTTTTTTACCGTCAATTTCTCCCCACTTCTGTCCCACAGTACTTCTTCTTTCTTCACACAGGGGAAGAAAGAGGAAGTCAACAATGCCCATTGTTTGCAATGCCCATTCAGTGGCCGTTTTTATTGCGCTGCTTTTCTCGGACACAGCAGGAAATGGCGGCACATTTTGTCTAAAGAAAACCAAACAGATTTAAAGGGGTCTGTTTTGTGATGGAAAGAAGGCAAGAAGGAGCAGGAGACACATGGGAGGTGGTAATCTTCATCAAAAGGACCCGCAAACATCCACAATAAAACACTCATCTGATGACACTTAATATTTTGATGATACCCTCAAAATGGGGTGTTTCAGAATAATTTGAAACACTGTGTATATGTCCTAAAAAGCTTTATTGGATCAAGTATAAAACCACCATGAAAATTAAAATCCCAGAAGTCTACTATATCTATACCTGGGAATCAACACCACCGTGTTTCTCTTTGTCCTTAATGAAAGAACTCTTTCCATAAGCTTCTGTGTGCAGCCACTGCAAAGGAAGCAACTTCTGTCGGTATCAAATTTACTCTGGTTAGAGAGCAAAGCACAGATTCTGTTCCAAACAGTTCCTTCAGGAAATCTTTGAAAAAGAGAGGCCAGGCATTAATTCCCGAAAGAGAGGGATGGATACAGAACATGCTCTTCCCACAGATGCATCACCTTCTTCCCTTTCCTTTGTATTTCTGAGATCTAAAAGGAGCGTGTGAGCCTTTGTGGGCACCATTTGGAATCTAAGGGTGTTTGACAAATATTCTGAGGACGTGTAGCCTAAGCAACGCCGAGGGAGCGCTATAAACCACAGTTAAATGTGTATTTATTTTCTAATGCAGAAATATATCTGGGCTCAGTAGGAGGAAAGTTACTAATAACCTCATCTATCCTCAAAGTATGCAGAAGGTTACTCCCAGCAATAAAAGGGAGAAAATTGCTGTTCCTTTTAAGGGATAAAATTGGCCATGATTTCATCCCAGGCAGCCATTCATTAAAAGATAATGAATAAGGGTTGCATTACTATTTACGCAATGCACATTTGCTACAGAGATCTGAAAACAGATTTTTAAAAACATATCATTTAATAAGGACAACTGTGGCCGGATGGAACTGCAGTGCTTAACATCCCCCCCCCCACCCACCCACGTAATAACTCTCATTTCACAGCTCTTATTGCACTTGCCTGAAAGTAAGCTGCATATTGATCAATGGGACTTACTCCAAAGTAAACAGCTTTGAGATGGAGGTGCCAATCATTCTCCTTTTCAGACGGCTAGCCCAGATGCCAAGCTAGGAGAGATATTTCCCCTCCAGCGGCATCTGGCTGCTTTGGCTCCCCTGGCTCCCTCATGTCATTATCCTGATGGCTTGCTTGTGCTGCTGACTGTTCTTGCTTAACCCTTGTTTGCTTTGATTGCTTTGTTCTGAAGAGTTTGGCCATAGCTAGACCTAAGATTTATCCCAGGATTGTCCTGGGGTCAAACCTGTTCATCTAAGTGCCACACAGGGAATCCAGTGCTCAGGCAGGGGCGAACCCTGGATGATTCCAGGATAAACCTTAGGTCTTGCTGTGGCCTTTGTTTCTGGTATTCATATATTGATCAAATTATTGCTGTCTTCCTTAGAAAGCTGGAAGTATCATTCAGGGTAGGAATCAGTCATTCCAGGACTTTATACACAGTTTCCAGCTGTTTTGGAATGCAGCTGATAATGGGTTCCCCCACCCCCAGTACCCTTAGTTAAAAGCCAGGTAGAGCAACTTTTCTGAATTCTGAAAATTACATGGACACTGTCTACTCATCACCATCACTTCTTGGCTGAACATCAGGCATTGCTTGAAACAAGAAACACATGAATGTTTCACATCTAACATAGCTCAGTAGTAGAGCACATGATTTGTACACAAAATGTCCCATATAAGGAAGCAGGGGTCAGAAAGATCTCTGATCTTACAGATCTACAACATGTCAAAGTAGAAAGTTCTGGGCTAGATAGACCAGTGGTTTAACTCTCTCTATATTTGTCATGTTCACAATGTCACCTGCTTTAGCAGAATGACGCTGATGGATACTGCCTGAAATTCCAAGTTGTCACTGATCAGGTTACACGTTGTTCTAAGCAACCCTGTTGTACTAAAACGCTTTGGTCCCTGCTGTTCAGGAGAACCTGACCAGAGTTACATCCTGGTTTTCTTCCATCCCATTGGCAGAATTAAATAGAGGGGTATGCTTTGATGACAATACCAAGCTAAGGACAAGCTGCACTGGTGCTTTCTGTCTGGCCTCCTGATCAAGCTGATATCTGTCTTTTTATCTTCCTCCTTGAAAACATTCTAATTCTTCCAAATGGAAGCCATTCTAAAATGCCTTTGGCAAGAACTGCAGATATCAGTGGAGGCTGGTGGTTGCAATTTTGGTGGGGCTGTGAATCCATGCTGGGTTTTAGTCAGTAGCAGCCAGAACTCTAAAGGAGTTGAATCCATTTTGGGGATAAGGATCAGAACTTTAGATAGCTCATTTGGCATTCTGGCTGGTTCTGACTAAAACCCAACATGGATTCACAGCCCAACCAAATTCAGAGCCACTGGTAGATACATAAACCAAATCATTATCTGCTGTTTTTAAAATAACAAAACTTAGTTCCACTTGCACATCTTGGCTCCACTTCCCTCAGCTCCTCTCCTAATGAAACTCCAGGTTCTAGGTCTGGGCACGGCTGACCCTGGAGGCCATCATGACTAGTAGCCACTCCAATTCCCCTTTTAAAGCCATCCAACATGGTGGCCATCATTACTAAATCTTGTGGTAGTGATTCCATAGTTTAACTCTGTGCGGTGCTAAGAAATGTTAAGCCTGGAGAAGAGAAGATTGAGGGGAGACATGATAGCACTCTTCAAATACTTGAAAGGTTGTCATACAGAGGAGGGCCAGGATCTCTTCTCGAACAACCCAGAATACAGGACACAAAATAATGGGCTCAAGTTACAGGAAGCCAGATTCCGGCTGGACATCAGGAAAAACTTCCTGACTGTTAGAGCAGTACGCCAATGGAACCAGTTACCTAGGGAGGTTGTGGGCTCTCCCACACTAGAGGCCTTCAAGAGGCAGCTGGACAACCATCTGTCAGGTATGCTTTTAAGTGGATTCCTGCACTGAGCAGGGGGTTGGACTCAATAGCCTTATAGGCCCCTTCCAACTCTACTATATGATTCTATGAAATACTTCCTTTTTTCTGTCTTGGATCTCCCATCATTAAGTTTCATTTGATGATCCCAGGTTCTAGAATTATAACAAATGGAGAAAAAACCTCTCACTTCTGAAAGGACTCATCCCCCCCCCCTCCACAGAAGCCTTAGTTAGACCTTCCTGCTATCATGCAACAGAGGAGGGAAGATCTCACATTGTGTTTAATGTGAGATCCCTCTTCTGTCTACACATGACACGCGGTGACCTCAGCAGGAGAGGCGTCACATCCACCTTTTTTTTTTTAAAGGACCAGCAGCGCACGAATGCTCATGCACTAAAGGGAGGTCCTTTTTAAAATTTAAATTATTTTCCCTGCTCCCCCCACCCTACCCCCGATGGGCACAGCTCCCGGCTCCTCACAAGGAATCACACAGAGCCGGGTCAACCCGCGGCACCTGGCCACATGCTCCATGGTCTCGGGCTCAGCCTGGGACTGCGGAAAACTGGGGCCAAAGGGGAGGGCTCTATCCCAGGGCAAGGGAGGAATGATCCCTCCCTGATCCCAGGATCCCCTGTGTGTCATGTGGATGCACAGGGATGATCCCGGGGTTTGCCCTGGGATAAAGCCCCATCCAACTAAGGCCAGAGACACATGAATACATTTTAAAATAATAAACTCAAGTGCCTTGCTATGCATGCTAGGTTTTTGAAAAGGTGATGAGTATTCTTGCAGCATTTTACTGACCGTCCGTTGTTTCTTTATTCAAGTGTCAGCTGAATACAGGTCCATTTGTTTGTTTTGCCCCCACAGACCATTTTAATGCCCATTATCTGCTGCAAAAAATGAATTGTTGGTTATCGAAAATTATGCATGCAACAGGTCAACCCATCTCTTTCATTTGGCAGGAGCTGTAATGCAGCTTTCCCCACCAAGATCAGCAATTGTTGTGCTAGCTAAATAAAATGTGAATCAATATGAGGACTGTGATTGTACAGTAAAATGAATAAATGCCTCCCTTTCTCTTCAATACATTTTATGTGTTTGTAGACAGATGTGCAGCTTGGCCATCTTGTTAATATACATTATAAAGGAGATTGGCAAAAAAAAAGAGTGATTTTCCTTTCCCAGCAACAGTGTCACTCAGCATTCTGTGCCCACTGAGTATTTTCAGTTGCCCTTGGGTTGCTTTAGTTCTCCTCTCTTTGGCATTTTCCTCCAATCAACTTTTTTTTCATTTCTGCAAACCTTGGGGTTCTCCCAGCCTTGTTTATTTGCCTCCCTCTTGTGTGTGGATGATGTCATTTTGCTAATGTAAGGACCGGCAGAAAGAGACCAGTATTAGCATCACTGTTAAGTTTTTATACTGATTTGTCAATGCATGTACCTGTGATTCACCAAAGCAGATAACGAACCCAGTGTGGCTTGCACCACAATGTTGACACATTTTCTCCAAAATATGCAACACACACACACACACACACACACACACACCGTGTTTTTTCACTGCTTTTCAGAACCTTTTGCTTACAATTACTTCTGTTTCTTGTGCCATTTTGTTTGCTCTAGCAGTCCTTAAAACCGATATAAATGTATACAGACACACCAACACCCACACCACATTTCCAAAAGCTATAGGCCTTGAAGGCCACCCTTGACAATAATTTCAAATAGTCTATTCAAATAAAACGAAAAAGCAGCAGGCTGGGCAATAAGGAACATTATTGTCATTATCATCTCTATCTCATTCATGGCATTTTTTTCTAGATGGGCATGACGGGCTTTGCCAAATAATGCTGTATTGTACAGGTTCAGCAATTTCCTGACAATTGAGCATGTTTTAAGTATGACTGCTTTCTGGATGGTGGTGTGGATGTATTTTGGTAGGCCCAGTTTCTGAAGGTTTTCTGTATAGTTTTTTTGATGCCAGTGACTGATGTGACTAATGAAATAATTGTGACTTTTTCCTGTTGCCATAGTTCTTTGACTTTCATGGACAGTGGTGTATATTTTTCTATCTTTTCCTCTTCCTTTTCAACATTATTATTATTATTATTATTATTATTAGTAGTAGTAGTAGTAGTAGTAGTAGTATTTGGCAACCACCTACAATATAACAACCTATGCATACATAGACTGTGCCTGAGGTAGATACAAATGTACTGAGGCACATAACAAAATCAGCAAAATTAAAACAATGAAACAATATAAGATCAGCAAAAGGGATCAGTTTAACCCTTTTGTTGTTAAAAGAGAAGGCGTCACTCTTCTGGCAATATACTGAGGATTGTTTGAGCCCACCTGCCTTAGACAACAGATGGAAACATGAGGGAACATATCAGGAATGCTGGGTATGTGGGATTGAGGGGATAGAAGGCAGGCTTGCCGTTATAAGACAGCACCTTCCCTGCCTCTGCCTTTTTTGGCTAGCACAAAGCTCCCCCTGATCTTAGCAATCAAGGATTAGCCAGTCACCTTAGGGACCGAGTAGAAATTTCTTGGGTGCTCCTTAGCCCAAGCATCTGTCTATGTCTTTATTTTGGAGTGGGGGAACCATAGAGCCCTTATAACAATTATCTAATTAAAGAGGGCAACAGTTGTTATATATGGCAATCAAGTCCAAACAAACAAAACTTTGCCTCATGCCTAAAGAACTGTAAGGCAAGGGTAAACTATCTAGGGAGGGTATTCTACCATTTTGGTGCCAGGACTGGAAAGGTCTTCTCTCTGGCATCTACCTGCCTTGCTTCAGAAGATGGAGGCACCTAGATAAGTATCTCCTCTGATGATCTTAGTTGATGGACAGGTTCTTCCATATGCATCAGTTCAGATGCTCTGTTCAACCACTGAAGCCCTGGTTGTCCTCCAATAGGCAGAGATTTATCAAACTGAGATGCAAGCCAAGCCTTTTTCTATTTTTCTTTTTCTACTGTTGTAGATAGACTGCAATGCCCTACCTGGTAAGGCCTCTATGGCTTCCTCACCACATATCTTTTAGCCAGCAACTTCAAAAGTCATGTTTAAGAAAGTTTTCAGTCTGCACCAATCTTATTGATTTGTGCTTACAGGGTTATACAAAGTTACAAAGTTATATTGTGGCAATTAAATGGATAGATAGATCTTTGAGATTCTTTGATAGAAAGGCATTTTTTTGACCCTGTTCTGACGACACACTAAGCCATGGTTAGGCTGCTAACCCCTTTGCAGCAAATGTGTTTAAACTGTGGTTATGTAGCTAGCTACCATGGTTAAGAATGATTCACATGTTTAGCTCTAAATTCTTAACCACTGTGGCTTAGCATGTCATCTGAACAGGGTTGTTAAAGTTTTAAAACTAAACAAAAACAAACAAATATGACAAACAAACTTACATATGAGTGGCCCTTGTAGGTAAGAGAGGTGCCAATGTGTGAGATGATAAAAAATATTGATGTACACAACAAATCGACTATCACACATCCATAGTGATAGGTTTATGGTGTCCTGGGGTGGGGCTGGCTGTGGCCAGAAGAGTACCTCCAACCCACGGTGATGCTTTCAGCCTTCTACTGCGTGACTTCACATTTTTCAGTCACAAAAGCAAAATATTGAACTTGGATTTAGGGCTTCATCAGACTAGGGGAAATCACAGTTCCCTAATGTTGCTTCTTCATCCCCACTTCTATCGCACGCTACTTTCTCTTTTCTCAGGAGAAGAGGAAGTAAACCATGACCACATGGCCCATTCAGTGGGCATTTTTATTGTGCCACTTCTCTTGCACACAGCATGAGTTCACGGCAAGTTCTGTTTCTAAAAATAAATCAGACTTACTGGAGTCTATTTTTGTCATGGGAAAAAGACAAGAAAGAGTGGACACGTACGGGAGGTGGACAGTGCCATGAATAGAACCCATGAAAATCTGTGAGTGCCCACTAATGAGTGTGCTATAAAATGCTAGTCTGATGATCTCCTTAAATTCATTAATATAAACAATTCATACAATATATACAATTACCTGGCAGTGTCCCATTGAACTCAGTGGGGCTGACTTTGTCTATATGTTTCTTTTCTTTTTAAAATACACTTACCTATTCAGGAACATAGAACATAGTGCCTTTCATTACAACATCGCACGTGTGCGTTTTAGTTGTTGGATCTTTTTGTTAGAGGTCTACTATTCAGTAGTCTTAAAGCACTGCATATTTGGAGCTTATTCCATGGATGTTACATATGTATACACTTTGAAATAATGTATATAAGACCTAGAGTCCAGTTCATTATAATAGTTGTGTGATCTTTAGCATTTGTTGCTTGTTTCTTTCTTTTACTCCGAGTAGACATGAACAGGGCTATGCTGTCAATGTATTAAACACCCAAATTCAATTTGATTCAAGTACATTCATTGCTAATGTTCCCTTTGTGACATGCACTCTGTCTTGTGATACAATAGGTTTTGCTGCTGTTGCACTATGCAACAGAGCATAACTATTGGAAGGTTCTGCTCTGTCCCTTAATCCTCTGGAAGTACTGCTGGTTGCCCCAGGCACAGGAGGAAGAAAATGCATAGTCCCTTGCTGTGTGTTCTAATTGGCACCAACCAGCAGCCACAAATCTGGGGCAAACTTCAGTTCTGCTACACCATCTGTAACTCTCTGGGCTTTCTCACTGAAAGCCAATGCTGCTGATCTGGACTCTCTTTAGTCAGTGACGCCTGGCACCAATTAACCCTAACAAATCCAGAAAGCAACCTCAAATTTATTGGATTTTGTAGGACACATCTCAAAATGGACCAAATCAATTCCCAAATTAAATTCTTCAGGGAACAACTGTTGCTGGGAAAGGCTGCCTTTGGAAAAAGAGAGGACTTACTTTCCAATGAACACTGTCAGGCCAGGAATCTGTTAAAACCATAAGGTGTGTCCTGGCGATGCTGCAGGGTGGGAGCATCACTCCATGGCAGACGGTGCACCCAAGACCTTCTGCATGCAAATTACAATGCCTTGGCAATGCTAGTCCAAAAGCATCTCAGGGCAAGGTGCCTGCTTGAGATGTTGAAGAGATCTGCCAGTCAGAGAAAGCAGTACTGGGCCAGATGCACTAATCCAGTATGAGGTAGCTTTATATGCTCACATGGGAGACTCAGTTGCCAGGGATTGTGGTGTATTTCCTGGTATAGAGGAAGTGCTTAGATGATAAACCAGCAGACAGAGTCTGTTTTCATATTTGTACGAATCCAAGAGTGATTTGAGGAGGAGGAGAAGCAGTAGTAGTAGTAGTAGTAGCAGCAGCAGCAGCAGCAGCAGCAGCAGCAGCAGCAGCAGCAGCAGCTGAGGTGTCTACTTTTGCAGACTGCTATCAAAATACAGATTTATTTATTTTTTCAAAAAAGGGTGTTAATTATCTCTCACAAGTTCTGGCAACTCTAGATCATTTAATTGAATCCAATTACAGAATGCATTATGCTAGATCCTTTTGTATCCAATTGCACTTTGCTGCTGGCTTCCAGTGGAAGATCATTTTTGCCAAACTGCAATGGTTTGCCATTCCTCCCAAGGCATTGGGGTCAAGCCATGTCTTCTTGATTTCCCCCCCCCCCATCTCACTGCCACCTTGTGTCATCTTCTGCTCAGCAGCATATTTGGCTGAATCAGTCTGTTTATGATCCATGTCAATTTCATATGTTTTAACCCTTAATCTGTCCAGTTTGTGCATTAATCTACAACTTAGGCTGTAGCTAGAGCTAAGGTTTATCCCAGGATCATCCCGGGTTCGCCCCTGCCTGAGCACTGGATGCCCTGTGTGGCACTTAGATGAACAGGTTTGATCCCAGGACAATCCTGGGATAAACCTTAGGTCTAGCTATGGCCTTAGTCATGTAAAAAACCACTTAAACTCAGAGTGGTCACTGATCCAAACACACATATTGTCACATTCTCAAAGACTCAGCCTAACAGTTGCAGGTTCAAGGGTCCAAGAGTTCCAAAGTGGTCAACACAAACAGAAATGAGGCAAAAGGCATGGTCTCATAGAATCATAGAATAGCAGAGTTGGAAGGGGCCTACAAGGCCATCGAGTCCAACCCCTGCTCAATGCAGGAATCCACCCTAAAGCATCCCTGACAGATGGTTGTCCAGCTGTCTCTTGAATGCCTCTAGTGTGGGAGAGCCCACAACCTCCCTAGGTAACTGATTCCAGCCCAGGTCCCAATGCTACAAAGCAGAAAGGGGGCAGGTGAGAGGAAGGTCAGAGTCTAGAAGTGCATATGCCAGAAATAACAGCTGGAGCACGCTTGCGCTCCAGTGAAAAAAAACTTTTTTAAAAAAAGGCCCGACCCCTCTCCCCCCACCAATTCTTCCCATCCCAGCTCCTTCCCTCTATTATTATTATTATTATTATTATTTATTTATTTATTTATTTATTTATTTATTTATTTATTTATTTATATAGCACCATCAATGTACATGGTGCTGTACAGAGTAAAACAGTAAATAGCAAGACCCTGCCGCATAGGCTTACATTCTAATAAAATCATAATAAAACAATAAGGAGGGGAAGAGAATGCACCAAACAGGCACAGGACTGACCCCCGCTTCTCACAGGGAGGAGGGAAGAAGCTGGGAAGGGCACCCACATGTCCTGCCGTCTCGGGACGATCCTGAGAATACGGGAAGAGTTGGGTTTTCCCAGGAATTATTTATCCCTGGGAAAACCCATGCTTATCCTCCCTTGCCCCCTAGAGTCCTTGTGCATCATTTTGATGCACAGGGACTCAGCCGTGACCAGCCCAGATTTTCGGGCTGGTGTAGGAAAGGCCAATTTTCCAGCAAATCTCTCAATCTTATCATGCTGTTTTTATGCAGAGATTGTCAGAGCCACACCCAAGTCTCAGCTGTGAACTGTTACTAACTGCAGTTGAAAAGGTCCTCCTTGTGAGCAAGTCCCTTATGTGAAAATAGACGTTTTCTCACAAGGTATCCTCAGGCTCAGTCTAGCACTCCTTCCGAGCTCCAGTCTTTTAAAGCGGCATCTCCACCAAGGTCTTGGGGTTTTCTCTGCGTCCACTTCTGACTATAGTAACCCTGGGCATCGCTGTTGGTAGCTAGTCCCAGTTCTTCCAGATCGTCCTCCATTAGGGGCATGACACTTCATATAAATAAAGGGTTCCTTCCATATTTAATCATACTTGGAATAGACCCGTTAAAATCAATGGGACAAGTTAACCATTACTAACATCCCATTGATTTCAATAAGTCTACTCTAAGTATGATGAAAACTGGAACCAATCCATATTTTCCTGGCAATGGTTAGATAGTATAAACACTGGGAAGCATCTTGAATTGAAAATGATGGGCACTTAGGCTAAACCAACACGACACGTGTAGCATTGAGAAAATCCACCTTTATCTATTTTAGTGGATAAATGTCCTGAAATATTCAAAGTCTCACTTTTTGGGAGGTAGAAATATTAAGGGAAATAATAGGGAAGGTTCTACATATTTCTAATCATCAGCTATTCACAAATGTTTTCTAAATTTCTCTCTCTCTATCCCTCCCCTCCTCTCTCTCTCTCTCTCTCTCTCACACACACACACATTTATATATATGAGACAATGGAAAAACCTGCATTTCAGGTGACTTCCCACAACAAAATGAATAAGATGCTAAAAAGGATGTAAGTTTATGGTTAGGGTGCTAATCTTGCAAAGACCACCATATGCGCTTAACCTTAGAAGTAAGCGTGGTTCTGTGCTTTTGAGGAGTCCAGAGTGTGATGAGACAAAACAGAGGTAAGGGAATATGATGTACACTTTTGAGCAAAAAATTTTCCCGAGAGAAAGGGATTAAAAATCAAGCACATTGCAGTGCAAAACTAAGACCACCAAGATTATCATAAATACTGAATAAGTCCCCAAAGGTCTAAACAGGCCTTGTAAATCTTTCCAAGAAAGGAACATGGATTTCTCTCTTCTTAAAGATTTCCCCCCCTTTATTAAAGGCAAACTGAGACAGAACTGGAACAATCCACTCTGCCAGCATGCAAATCTACAAGACACCAGACTACTGCCTTCTGACTAGCACTAAAGCCTTCTAACTAGCACTAATATTAATCCATCCTGCATCAGAAATGCAAAAAAAAATAAAAAATAAAAATCATTTTAACTATAATACCAACATGACTCCTTACATTATAATGAAGCTTAGTGGAATGAATGCCCTGCACTTGCAAACACGGCTCTCTTTTCCTACCCTGCTTTTCTATGGCGCTGTGCCTAATTTGAATGTTAAAACGTTTATTCAAAATGCAAAGTTTTAATACAAAGTGTAATATCAAATAGCTTATTTTAAACTGTGCTAACTTGAAATATTTTAAATAAACAGCAGAGCAATCATTATTAGCTGTTCCTCCCTATCACCCCCTTACAGCATGTGTTAATGTGCAGATAAGGAAAATAATGTTCAGATTTTTTCCCCTTTTCTGACTAATTGGCGGCAATTTGCACATTTGCATTGTAGTCCCCCCATTTACCAAAAGGTGACAGAAGTAATTTTGACATTCCTTTCAGTGAACCATATTTTAAGGAACAGCAGGAATCCCATTTTAAGATTGAAAACATATATACGCATGCCTCAAAGCCAAACTTTGCTAGCAAAATTTAAGCAGAATTAGTGGGGAACCTGTGATATGGTTGTATTCCACCTCCCATCAGCCCCAGCCAGCATAGCCAATGGCCAGGGATGGTGGGAGTTGTAGTCTAACATCTGGCCAGTCGCCAGTGTCCCATCGTCGCTGTAGAAGAGGGCATTTGTTAACTCTAATAACACCTCTAGACTTCATACCGGGGATGCAGCCATGTCTTTATCCAAAGAATTCAGAGAACGTGCTGAAACTTCTGTTAGAGATCTCAGAGCTTTATCACACCAGCGTTATACTGTGCAATCACTGCAAATTGCGTGCAAAGGACTCTGAAGTTTTCCAGTTTATAATCTGCTTTGACTGTGAAGTACTCCCATGCATCCTGCTTTAATTGTGCTATAAAGGGAAAAGAATCAAGTTATTTAGCTACTAGATTGCAAGCAAATCATTTGTTGTTTTCCAAGCGGCCACTGGGGGCGCAGGGTCATGTTTAAAGAAAAATTAAACAAATGCTTACATCTGCGTAAGTTTTAAAGATAAAGACATCAAAATTGACACAGTAATAGATATTAAGGAGAACTTTAAGCATACCAAATTTGAATCAGATTGGGTCATCTGTTGATTTTTATTTTATTTTTTTACATTTCCTGGTATGCAAAGGATCTTAGGAGCACTGCTGCCCTAGCTAATCAGCAACAACAACAGCAACAGTTTAGCACTGTAGGGGATAATTCGAGGGAAACAGGTACATGGGATGAAGCTATCAGTTGAGCTCAATTTGGACTGGGTCTGGATTAGCTCATTCCTGAGTTCCAATCATTAATATACCACCCCAGCCACCCTCTTATTTCTGCTGAAATTGCAAGAAGGGTCCAGCTGTAACCTTGATTCAGCCCTAAAAATACCACAGAATTCTGGGAATTGTAGTTTTTTAGGGCTTCTGGTTCCTTAGTAAGGACCACAAGCCCTGGGAAACTACATTTAAGACTAATGGCACTCAGAGCAGCTGTCTCTCTCCATTACCACCACCAGGTTAGCTTCAAAGAGAAAAGTAAGCAAGCAGGTGTCGTTCTGGGGAGGGCTGGTGCTAATTATGAATTGTGTCTGAACTCTGGGCTGGTTTTGGTCTGCTCCTGGTTAGCTCAAAGGTTTACAAACTAGGAAAAGTCTTATCTTTGAATGCCAGAAGCACTCGCTGCTTCTTCTCTGTTGTCATTGCCAATGTCTAATTTATTCTCTTACCGAGTTGCTGGCCAACCAGTCTGTTAGTCCTGTGGAATCTAGAAAAGGACATGGTTGCAAGTAATGAAATAAAATATGTGGACAGATGAATGAGCCCTTAAAAGTGTGTTATTTGGTCCTGTAATAATGTTGCCCAGATAGGTAGGGGGATAGAGTTGGGCTCGGACTTCCTTGAAGGGCTTTTTTTTTCCTTTTAGAGAGGAGACGCAACTAGTTCTTCTAATGCAGATGAAGAATCTCTGCTTGGTGGGTGTGAAAACTAGTACAGTATTAAAACCACATGCTGCACTCCTGCTCTGGCTTCTCTGTAGCTTCTTGTAACATGTAAATGAGTCCTCTGTTTCTTTGTGCTTATTCTTTCATCCCCTTCCTATGTGATATTTCCTTTTGCAGCATAGCAGGATTCTGTTGTTGTAACAGCAACCTGAAAAGTATTGTGGGTGCTTGGCACAGAGGCAAAAACTGGAGTTCATTCAGAATGTGCCACTGATAAAGGGCTTTACCTGGTCCTTATTTATTTATTATTGCATTTATATCCCCTCTTTTTTCCTCCTGGGAACCCAAGGTGGCATACATAATCCTCCTCCTCTTCTCCATTTTATCCTCACAACAACAATCCTGTGAGGTGGGTTGGGCTGAGAGTGTGTGACTAGCCCAAAGTCACCCAGCGGGTTTCCATGGCTGAGTAGGAACTAGAACCCGGATCTCCTGACTGCCAGTCCAACACTTTAACCACTACACCAAACTGGCTCTCAAGGGTTCTCTTCAACTTCCAAATGAGCATCCATCTACACCCAGGCACTGCTGTGGAGTTTTATTTAGAAAAAAAAGTTATAGTTAGCAGTGATGTGAAAATCTTAACAGACATGTCAACTGTCATGGTTGAAAGGCAGGTTCCAACGTAAGCCTCTTTTATAAACTTATGAGGCATTCACCCTGCTCATGTGAGGGCTGACTGTGATAGGGATGACAGCATGCTCCCAAACCACTCCCAACCTTTCGTGTTTGAGCAACAGGGTCTGGAGGGGGTTTCCACTCATGTTCACTTTATTAGAGTTCTCATTTGTGAAGAGGGTTCTTGTCATGTTCAAGCAAATGTGAGTAGAAGCCTTCTCCAAACCTTCCTGGGATTAGGGAGAGGTGGACGAATGATATTCAAGGTCACCACCGTTCTCTAAATACCATCTCACCATTCATCTTCTGCCCAAATTCCCATTTGTGATTGCTGCTCGCTTTGTGCGAATGGGAAAATCTGTTTATTTATTTATTGCATTTCTATACCGCCCATTAGCCGAAGCTCTCTGGGTGGTTTACAAAATTGTTCAAACCAAGCAGTGATTGAACAGGAGATTTGTGTGGATTTCCCCAGATGTGTGCAGATTTCTTCCAAAGGCTAAAGCAGGGCTGCTTCAGTCTTCAGAATAAAAATTGCACAAATCAGGAAATTTGCACAAATCAGAAAATTTGCACAAATCACACAATGGTAATCAGGGCCGTGTGTTTGACAATTTGTGAATATCTTCTGTGGACATAGGCTCTTGATTGCATTCAGAGCTTCGAATGCATGTTTCACAGACAAATATGAAATTCTCATACATCCCTACGTGGGACCGTAGAATATGAGCACAGGGGAATGGGGGTGCCTGGAGTTTACATCCACTGGCCTTCCTTCTTCTCACATCAGTCCGTTGGTTTCTGTCCACCACTCTGCCGCTAAGATCATCTTCTTGGCTCGCCGCTCTGACCATGTAACTCCACTTCTGAAATCTCTTCATTGGCTTCCAATTCACTTCAGAATCCAATATAAACTTCTCCTGTTGACCTACAAAGCTTTTCACTGTCTAGCTCCTTCCTATCTTTCCTCTCTCATCTCACACTATTGCCCCGCTCGTGCTCTTCACTCCTCTGATGTCATGTTTCTCACCTGCCCAAGGGTCTCCACTTCCCTTGCTCGGCTTCGTCCATTTTCTTTGGCTGCCCCTTACGCCTGGAACGCTCTTCCAGAACATTTGAGAACTACAAGTTCAATCACAGTTTTTAAAGCTCAGCTAAAAACTTTTCTTTTTCCTTAAGCTTTTAAAACTTGATTTTGTTCTGACTTTTATACTGCCTGTTTGGTGCATTCTCTTCCCCTCCTTATTGCTTTATTATGATTTTATTAGAATGTAAGCCTATGCGGCAGGGTCTTGCTATTTATTGTTTTACTCTGTACAGCACCATGTACATTAATGGTGCTATATAAATAAATAAATAATAATAATAATAATAATAATTCTCCCCTTTTAGCCCACAAGTGACTAGGCTGAATGCCTGCATAGAACTTACACTTTCTTTTTGAGTCATAACTCATAACTTCACTTCACATATATTTTTTAAATCTGTTAAATTGTTTGTCTCCACAATGGCTTTGTTGCTTCTGTTGGAATGGTATATCTCAAAACAGCCAGAAAACAGTTCAGTGCCAAAGGATGGCTTTGGCCAGATCTGCACCTTGTGTCAAATCATTACGATCCCATCAAGGTAACACTATATCCCTCTCACACATTTATAACTCGTTGGACATAGAATGGCACTTGTTGATGTATTTTGGATAATGTGGAATAAAAAAGCAGGAAATAGCACTATGAAAGCAGCATATGAAATGTGTAATGTGCCCGAAGAGTTATCAGTTAACATCAATACTGCTATGAAGCAGTAGTGTATATCTAGCCACTATTAGGGCAGCCATCTTGCCTATAAAAGAGTGAATTGGTCTTTTAACACCACAATCTGAGTTGTCGGAAGTAAGCCCCATTGAGTTCATGTGAATAGGATTACAGACTCAGAATATTCTATCAAAATTCTGAAACTATGGATGATGCTGGGTTAAGCCTTTTCGCCTGGTGCTGCCTCAGCTTAAGTCACCCACAAAGCTGTTATGGAGACGGAGGAGGATGATATGTACAATATGAGCATCTTTCATTTCCCTGCTCTGTGGTTAATGGTAGTTTGAGAGGGCAAATTTAATTCGGGAAAGTGAGGGGAGAGCCAACCCCTTCTACCTGCACTATAAGCCAGATTCAAATTAGAAGCAGGGATCACTCTAAACTGCCTTAGAAAATGCCATTTGGAGATCTCCCAAAGACCTCCCATATCACATGTAGTTTGGCCCTCACTCACAATGAAACATCACAGATTGGTGTTCAATCTGCATTATACAGAGAACTTGTGGCCATCCAGATGTTTTGTCCTGCAACTCCCATCAATTCCCACCACTGGCTATGGTGGCCAGGGCTGATGGGAACTGTAGGCCAAAACATCTGGAGGACCACAAGTTGCCCATCGCTGACTTTAGTGAATAGCTGTTATTCAGTTGTATAGGAAATAGCAAAATGTAGACCTGAACATGAAGGAAACACATACACACAAAAAACACTGCCTATTTACCACTGACATCACCAGATCTGGCAAAAAGTGTCCATGATTTTATTGAAAGGGATCAGGTTCTGGGCAGATCAAGCCTATGGTTCCTGGAGAGCAGCCCATGGGCCATTGGATTTCTAGGAGTCTCTCTCCTGAACCAGTAGACCCTGCTATAACTTTGAAGGGGGGATATATGATCCATTCACTTCCCCTGCCCCTTGCCCTGCCCCCTCACACAATCGTCGAAATAACCATGGTGCCTGCTTTCTGAGGTCTCAAAATCAGCCCCAAAAGACCTTGTAGTGGTAAAAAAAAGGGGGTGGTTCGGTGGACAGGGCAGGGAGAAGAGAGGCCTGGATATTAAATATCCTTTGGCCTCTTCAGCCCAGCTACATCTCCACCAGCATGTCTCCTCTAGATGGACTCAGAGGCCTATCCATCTATATAAATTAAAGGATGGAGAGGTGAAAAATGTTTCTGTTGCTTTTACCAACTTGCTGGCAGCAGCCCAGCAGGATACAGGACAGGGCTCATCTACACAAAGCAGGATATTCCACTATGAAAGTGCTATATAAAAGGCAGGAGCCACACTACTGCTTTATAGTGGTATTGAAGTGCACTGACAACTGTTGAGGCCCATTGACACATACCATATACTGCTTTCATACTGCTATAGCCTGCTTGGTGTGGCTCCTGACTTTTATATATTGCTTTCATAGTGGAATATCTGGCTTGGTATAGATGAGCCCTAAGAAGCCTTCGAGATCAGAGGCTTCCATCTAGCAGGTGTCAACTCAATAGGGTTACACCCAAAGTCAGTCTGGTTTAAACCATGATTAAAATTTAGGTAATACTTCTCTAATATACACAGCATCACTTTGTCCAACTTTCCTTCACAGTCATATCCCACATGTGCAGACGAATGGAGAATTTAATTTAATTCTACCTCAAAAAAAGAGAAGAAGACCCAATTCCTCATTTTTCTTACCTTAACATAACTTTAATAGGGACATTAGCCTGGTGGGACTGGACCCATGAAGAAATAAAGGTCACCTTGAGGTATTCGCTAAGGCAATAAGAAAATGAACAAGGTCTATTTGAAATTAAAGCAAGGATAATATAGTGTAATTTCCTTCCATTACCTCCGGCATACTTTACCAGATACTTTACAAGGTATCCTGCCATGAAATAACCCTTAGTAGTAAATGAAATGAAATTATGTCATACAAATACGAGTTATTCTCCAACACCCTTGCCTGGCCCTTACCATAAGAATTTCTTTGCTGGCATTCAGTGATTTATTAAGAAGAGAGCTTCTAGTTATACAAAGTCATATTATTCAAGTGTAATTTGTGATCTGCAG
Organism: Elgaria multicarinata webbii; assembly: GCF_023053635.1. Lineage (NCBI taxonomy): Eukaryota > Metazoa > Chordata > Lepidosauria > Squamata > Anguidae > Elgaria > Elgaria multicarinata. The sequence continues at coordinate 93,462,924 of NC_086177.1, forward strand.
TAGTTATCTGAAAGCTTTCCAATTTCAATATTTTGTATTGATAGTAAGCACACACGATCCCTCACATTTTTTATGTACACTATAGGCAACACAATTACCAAAATGAAGATTAAGATTACCATATTAAGATTAAGATGGGGTTTTTTTTAATGTGAATTCTTACCAAGCAGAATAATGCTGATATGCTTTCATATTACATTGCTGGACAATGTCCAGTATTAAGGAAAGAAGGCATTAAAAGGATTTCCATGGAAACTTCCAAAAGAAAGTGTGTGTGTGTGTGTGTGTGTGTGTGTGTGTGTGTGTGTGTGTGTGTGTGTAGAAGAAGGAAATGTTAAGTGAAATGGATGATTAGTACCAAGGAATGTACATATTTTGTTCAGAGTACATTATAGGTTAATGTATTGAACAAAAAAGAGAGTAATAGTTTCATTGGGTGCAATTCCTCTCCTATTGAAGTTAATAACTAAGCTCCCATTGCTTTGAATGGAACAGCATTGCAGCCTTTGATCCCCGTCCAATACTATACATGTCTAGCAGCAAAAGCTATGTTTATGTTGCCCTGTTTGTTTTTAAAATAGCCTATCTTCAGATGTAAGAGACAATGCGACAGAATACTCTGAAGGAATGGCCCCAAATATTTTATTGGACAAAAATCCATTGGGCTGCTTAAAGAATAAATTATTTCCCATCATATTGAGACTTTTATTTCTTTTTTGAAATATGTGATTTGGTATGTAGAGTTCAGAACCCACCATTGACTTCTTCTGTTTATTGGACAAGTTTCTTTTTTTCTGAATCTCTTCAATTTGCCTTCTCTGAAAATACTTGGAGCAGAAAACTGTGGGTTCAAAAGAGTGGTTTAGTGTTTTGTAGGTAAGAAGCCACATCTGTCTTGTGTGTAACTTCTTTGGCAATTTACTTTTTATTTTAAACACTCTTCTTCTTCTTCTTCTTCTTCTTCTTCTTCTTCTTCTTCTTCTTCTTCTTCTTCTTCTTCTTCTTCTTCTTCTTCTTCTTCTTCTTCTTCTTCTTCTTCTGGAATACACACATCCACCACTTGTCTTTCACTGCATCTTTCACAAAGGCAAGATCTAAACCAAGAAGGATATGATGGTTTGAAAATGCTTTGAAAACTGTATATGGAGTGTGTCCTGGGCCCCAACAGTTGCCACTACTGTGATAAGCGATTTTAAAGCAGTAGTGTTGATCCTGCTAGTGTCTCTTTTAGTTTTTAACATCCTTGGTAACAAGGACCTATCTGTGTTCCATATATAATTATGTAAGGTACAATATACTTTGATGGTGTGGTGGTAATAATAATAATAATAATAATAATAATAATAATAATAATAATAAACAATAACACTACATTGTGTGAGTTCACACACAACCAATAGCCTTACAATGATATTGCTTCCCTTCTCCACCAAGGCCCACTCAAATTATTTGGCTGCCCTTAGGTGAAAATTATTTTTTTCTGCCCCTGGGGAAAAATAAATTGCAAGAGGAAAAAAATAAAGCAGAAATGAGCCTGGAGATACAATCCAGTCCCTCACTGTGTTCAAATTAACCCTTGAGCGAAGCTTCACAATTGGAAACTGTCTTTGCCACTCGAGTGGCTGCCGCCAAATTTCTTTTCTCACAAAATACACTCTTTTGAAGTACGCATTTCTAAATGTATTTATTCAGATATATGCATTTTAATACACATTTTGGCATTATGGTTATTTTGAGTTAAGGACTGCATCACGAATATGAGAAATGTAAAATACAAATGCTTATTTATTTGTTTGTTCATTGTCACATTTATATCCTGACTTTATTCCTTTTGCAAGAAACCCAAAGAGGCTTATATCAACTTCCTCCTTCAATTTTATCTTCTGAGAGTCAGGGACTCACCCAAAGTCACCCAATGAGCTTCTTGTCCGAGTAGGGACTAGAACCCAGATCTCCCAAGTCCCAGTTCAACACGCTAACCACTAGGATGTACAGAGCAGGTAATCTGTGCCTCAAAATTTGGGGTGAATCTTCGTTGAGACAATTCTCTGCCCCAATTACCTGTCGAAGAACCATTCCATTTGCAGGTAACTGCTACATTATCGTCAATGGGAATTAACAGAAATGCTTACAGCTCCCTCAGTTTTAAAGATAAACGCATGAAAATTGGCACCATGCCAGCTTTTAAAGAGGGCTTTAAGGCTAGCAAAGCTTGGAGCAGATCACTGCATGCAGTGATTTATAGGGAATTTTTAAAGTCTGAACTCAAATGTCCTCTCAGGCATGTCTGATTGCTTGCTCTGTATGGTGAGGGAGAGGGAAATGAAGCAGCAGAATAAGCACTTAGTGCAATAATAAATAAGTAAATATAAATTAATAAATGCCACAACAGCAGCACACAGCTTGCCCATCCTCAGAGAGGACAGGAGGTTTGCAGGACTATGAGGAGGAGACCCCCCACACACACACACACTGTCAGTCAGGCACATGAAGCAAGGCAAGGCAAGGCAACAACAGCTTGGAGGACAAGGAGGACAATGACAATGAGGAGGAGCCCCCTCCATACTGGAAGCCCAGCCAACCAATAGGAGTAATAGTTTAACTGAAATAAAGAGCCTGCCTGACTCAGGTGTCGAAGCTTACTCAATGACAATGCCAGCCCAACAGCACTTTCACTCTGTGGATGAATTCTATGAGTCTGAGCAGAAACACGCAACCAACCAGCCCTGCATTCCCCCTCTGCCCCCATAGCCAGAACCAACAGCAGCAGTCAGTGTTTCCCACTCCTCATGGAAAGTTATCAAAGTGTGCTTTATTAATTGTGTACTACTTGTGTGCACTGCACAACCCTAAAGCACAAACATACAAGTACAAGGAGATTCTTTAATAGGGGAAGTAAATCAAACAACAGTTACAGAGACAGTGGGCTGGCTTGAAGGTTTTCAATTGAAATGGCTCCCCCCCCCCATTTTTAAGTTAAAGAACAGAACAGACACACACAGAGAGAGAGAGAGAGAGAGAGATGCCTTGAATGGACTTAAAAAGAATATTTTAAGGAACAATTCAAAGAAAAGTCTTTTTAAAAGGATTTCTTAAGATTTTTGGATGTGCACATGCTGGGGGTGAAACAGCTCAAACAAACGAAGCATTAAAGACAGTCAAATGAAAAAACCAGGTCCCCCCTCTCTCTCCTAAAGAAATACAATTTTCAACAAATGGTACCTTTGCGCTCTCTCTCTCTCTCTCTCTCTCTTTCTCTCTCTGACCAAAACAAATGCTGCCAGACCGAGAACCCCAATGAGCGCGGAATCAAGGACACCATGAGAAAAATGATTGGCATACACACACACCCCAAACACTGCAGACAGCACTGTGGCAATTCTTAATTGGTTAGTCACAGATGTCAATATCAATTATCAAAACTACCCCTCCCCCAATTGGGAGGTTTTCAATTAGACACACCACACAAAGATGTTAGAAGCTCTGATTGGGTCCGTCTCTGCTCTGGAATTATTCTATGGGTTTAGAAGCAGCCAATCTCTACTCTGGAAGTTCAAATGCTCCATGGATGTTCACGGTTATCAGATCTTTCCAGTGCGGAGCACAAACCCCTACACTACACCACACTGGCTGTTGTGCACAACTGCCTTCTAATACATTCAGTAGTCCAGGAAGTGCAGATCCAGGTCAGTTCACTTCAAAATGCAGACCAAACAAAACCCTTGAACATCCCTGGTAGCAGCGTCATACATTCCCATTATTAAATGCTAACTGTTGTTATCATATGAACAACCTATCTGCTGTCTCTGGTTTGACCAGAGCATATTATATATATTGTTCAAAATGTTTGACAATGAATGAGAAGCCATTCATCAAGTCCAACTGCAGCTCAATATAGAATCTAAATTGCATCCAATATTATAGATCCTGCAGTGAGCAGGGGGCTGGACAAAATGACCTCTTAGGTCCCCTTAGGTCCCTCCCAGCTATAGTTCTATGAGAAGAAAGTCCTCGGTCTATACAGAAGAAGAAAAAAGACATAATATATTATGCCAGTTAGAAATCGAAGCCAGCAAAGATCAGATAGGGTGTACATTTTAACAGCTGAGCTAATTAGCTACAGGAAGTGATTAACAAGAGATGAAGTGAAGTTCCCAGCACCTGGAGTCTTTAAATCACGAACTGAATTTCTTTAAAGGAGGTGCTCTGGTTTGCTAATAAGGTTGTGGGTTAGACATAGGAAGTAAGGATGGGACAGCCAGCAACGTTTGAGCTCGCTGAAATTCTCCAAACTTCACTTTCAAGCTCCGTGCAGTTCACACCTGTTTTCATTCGCGACCTGCTCTTCAATCTGTCTGAATGAGAAACATTTCTATGTACATGTTTCAAAAGCATGTACATTTCTGCCATGGAATAAAATGCGAAAATTCTTCTTCTCCTTTTTTTTTAACATCCAGATTTCTTTTTTCAAACATGATCACAAGTTCAGGAACGTGCAAACATTTTTTTTAAAAAAAACCACTCTCACTGGTGTTTGGGGTTGCAAATGGGGCAATTTTCGATGATTTGTGAACTGAAATGGAATTCTTGAATATCCCTAGGTTGAGGTTTCATTAAACAAAGTATCAGATTAATGTTAAGTATCAGTTTTAATGCTATAGTAGGGATGGATGGACCTTCCTTCATCCTATTTCACTGAGCACCCACCAAACCGCCACAGCTGTGCATGACCACCCACTGGGCCACGTGAGCCCCTGGAGGGTTCAGTGAGTGGTCTGGGAGCACCCTGTTGCCACCTACTCCTAGATGTGAGCCAGGATTTTTAGGGAAGATCGGGGCTCTGACTTTTTCATATATTTATGTTGCACAAAATGGTGGCTGAAATAGGGCAATTTCCACAATATTAGAGACGTAGTGGGGCTCTTTTACGGCTGTCGTTTGGTGCAATATAAATATACAAAAATGTCAGAGCCCCAATCTTCCATCAAAAAAAAATTCTAATCCACAGGGAAGAGCAGGCAGTGGTGGGACACTCCCAGACTGCATAGGGCATAGGTGATGCACACTTTCCAGTGTTTCTGGAATGGGCACAATTCCTCTGGCACACCATTAGTTTGCCGGGGGAATTGCACAATTTTTGGAGCTCCCTGGAAAGTATGCTTTGCCTCTCTCCCTGCACACCAATCATGGCCTTAAAGGCTTCTTGGATTAAGAGGGGGTAGGGAGGCAAAACACACTTTCTGGGACCTCTGGAAACTGTTCAGTTCCTTCAGCATGCTAATGGATGGAGAAAATATGCAATTTCCCTAGCCTTATGGAAATTGTGTATTTTCCCCTGCTGTGTTAATGGCAGCCACCATTAACACAGTGGGCTGAAAGGACAAAGGATAGATAGATAGATAGATAGATAGATAGATAGATAGATAGATAGATAGATATGTAAAGGGTGTGTGCAGGTCAGGGCAGAACTGAGGTCCACCTGGACCTGCACCCCCTTTGTCCTTTGACAGCAATGGGGTGCCTGATGGCTGGGCGAGTGAAGTCCAGGGATCCAGGTGTGGGGGAGTTCACCAGATTCCTAGTTACCATCCCTATGCTACAGTCACGCAAATTTCTGCAGAGGACTTTGTGCCTATTACTCTATTCCCAAAACATTTTTAAAAGGTTTCATAGACAGCCTATAAGAAGTATTGTTCATTTTCCAAAACCTTTTCCCCCTCCTGCACAGTATGATCCTACATGTATGCTTAGACATGACCCACTGTGTTCAAAGGGGCTTACTCCCAAGTAAATATAGCATTGTATTCTCACTCTGAGGTTAACAAAAGACTAATAAAAAAGACTAGTTTTACTTCATTAAACTAGTGAAGGATGATACCAGAAGATTAAGCTGGTGATGCAAATTGAGGGAGCAAAAACCAGGAAGTGATTCGGCACAAGAGCCAAGGATGCTTGAGTTCATTCTCTGACCTGATCTACACCTCCCAGATTAATCAGACTTAAGCTAGCCAACATATGTTTGCACTTATCCAGATGCTGAAACACAGTTCTTGGCAGTTTAAAAATGGAAACACTCCTGAAAAGTGGTGATGGATAGCTTTTCAGATATTCTGAAAGATGTTGGAGGGTGGCTGGTTTACTTTAGATGAGGGAGCCAATGAGACTTTTAAAATCCCCCTACTTTTTTAATAAATATATTTATTTATTTATTTATTTATTTATTACATTTATATACCACCCCAGAGCCGAAGCTCTCTGGGCGGTTTACAACAGTTAAAAAAGTACACATTAAAAAAGTATACATTTTTTTTTGAAAAAATCAGAAACATATAGATAACAATAGCCAAAAAAACATCAGAAACATATAGACAACTGCTTGCATCAACCACAGGACCCATGGGTGGTGTTGGGGTGTCTCTTCAGCTATCTTGTTGTATTTGTGAAGGCTGGTCTAGAGTTACTATGGAAACGATGCTACATTGTTTCCAGAATTACCATGGAAATGATGCAGTTAGTGATGTTGATGAAACTCATAATTACCAGATACCTCCAGATATAAAATTGCTTATAGCAATTGCTTATAGCATGACGTTTCTTTCAAAAGTATGTCTATAGCTCAGAATGGGAAATTATGTTTGAGACATGAAGAGAGAGAACATCTTGCATTTCAGTCTGTTTTTAGTCCAAGCTTTAAACCTCCATTACTTGTTGGACAGTGGGTTCCCCCCCCCCCCAACAGTATTTTTCCAATCTCATCAGAATGAATAGCTCCATTAGTTCATAGAAAGACAGGAAACAGACTCAACAGAGGTTGAATGCCAGGCCATTCATGGGTTATTAGTGGGGAGTGGCTTTTGAGCATATCCTAAAATTCACCTCTGCAGGAGTATTTTTCCTCTTCCCATTAGTTTCTTTGTGAGGTGGGAGAAATATCTCCTAAACAAGCCCTCCAAATTGATTCAGAACAATTAAATTTTGTAATAAATTTAGAGTTAACCTGAGCGGAACATTCAGAATTTGTCTAACTCTAGGAATAGATGACTTGTCTTCAGTATGTTGAACTTAGTGCTACAAAGGGTTGCTACAAGTGCAATCCTATGCATATTTACTCAGAAGTAAGTCCCATTGAGGTCAGTGGGTTTACTCTCAGGTAACTTGATTTAGCACTTTAGGCCTAATCTCTAGGCTCATCTACACCAAGCAGAATATAACACTATGGAAGTGGTATGAAAGCACTATATAAAAGGAAGGAACCACACTACTGCTTTATAGTAGGGGTGTGCACAGACCCCCCACTCCGCTTCACTTGCAGATCCGCCATTTTCCGGATCGGCCCGCTCCGCCCCGCCCCCGCTCCGCCCACTTCCGCTCCGCTCCGCCCGGAGCTCCGGATCCGGATCCGGAGCTCCGTTTCCCCCCCCCCCCATAGGCTTGCATTGAAAGCTAAAAAATTATACAACTTTTTTCTGTTCAAGTTAGAAACCTCATGTTTGGCACCATGACACCTCATGGGGATATACACACGCATGCCAAGTTTCAAAGCAATCCCATCATCCCCTGATTTTTGGCGAATTTTTGAAAATCGGGCACCCCACACACAACATCCCTGCGAGGTGGGCAGGGGAGGAGGGAGGGAAGGCAGGCAGGCATGCAGCTGGCATTTCTGGGGGCATAAGGAAGTGAGCCAAGGATAAGCCAGTAATGCATATAAAATGGAATAAATCAATCAATAAACAAAGGAGGGGTGGAATTAAAAGCAGCAGTGTTGCTCAATAAACAACAAGAAGAACTTTTTTAAAAAGGCTATATCTGTCTTTTACCAGCAATAGGGGGACGTGCCCGGGGGAGGGGGAAGTAGCTGCCAGTTCAAGACACTGACAGCCACAGCTCTGAGAAGAAGTAAAACGCTCACTTCGACTCAGAACAGGCATTGCTCCACCACTGAAAAGTGACCATTCACTTCAACTCATGATAGGCATTGCTCCACCGTTTTACTCTCTTTGGAAGGCTCTAATGGCCTTCCAGTGCAGGAGAGAGTGGGGGCACGTCCACGATGAGATGCCCTAGGGGAGCTCATCCCCTTGCACCACATCGATTCAGTTGTTCCCCAAGGTTAGGGTGGGGAGCAGTGCTGTGTTTCTATCTCTTATTCTTGGCTTAGTATATGATTTCAGGTTGTGTTTGTGCATTTGGTGGGGCTACTGTGTTAAAAAACACGGGGAAAAGCCCGTTCAGATGAAGAAAGAGAAGTTTCCCAGAATCCCAAGTTACCTGTTTTGCCTATGCCCTCCTCCAACTTTGGGATCATCATGACCGGGAGCTGACTCTGCCCCTCAGCCCTTTGAAAAAGGTATTTTTCCCACCGATTTTTTAAAAACGTCTAGCCCGCAACCCGTACGATGCAGAAAGTTGAGAGTGGTCTCAAAATGACCCCCATCCACGACTCTCTGTGCACAAGAATTTCCAGAACGATAGCTTAACCCCCCCCCCAGTTATCCCCGATTCTTTCCCTCAATGCAATCCTATGGGCGAAAAGCCGAAAACGCAGTTTGAGCCGCGCGGTTGACCCGATTTTCACAAAAATATAGCCCGCGACCCGTACGATGCAGAAAGTTGAGAGTGGTCTCAAAATGACCCCCATCCACGACTCTCTGTGCACAAGAATTTCCAGAACGATAGCTTAACCCCCCCCCAGTTATCCCCGATTCTTTCCCTCAATGCAATCCTATGGGCGAAAAGCCGAAAACGCAGTTTGAGCCGCGCGGTTGACCCGATTTTCACAAAAATATAGCCCGCGACCCAGACAACGCAGAAAGTTGAGAGTGGTCTCAAAATGACCCCCATCCACGACTCTCTGTGCACAAGAATTTCCAGAACGATAGCTTCAAAAACAACGTAGTTATGCGCGATTATTTGCCGCAATGCAATCCTATGGCGAAATGTTTTCAAGATGGCGACCGGAGCACTCCGCCTGAACTCAGAGCTCCGAAAAATGGGCGCTTCTCTTCGCCTTGCTTCTAGGGGGTCCGCGGTCCGCTCCTACTCCGCCTCTGGGTAAGGCGGAGCAGGCCAATCCGCTACTGCTTCTACGCTCCTAATCGGAGCGGAGCACATCCCTACTTTATAGCGGTATTGAAGTTCACTGACAACTGTTGGAGACCATTGACACCTACAATATACCGCTTTCATAGTGTTATATCCTGCTTGGTGCAGATGTGTCATGGGCCCCTACAGTTGTCAGTGCACTTTAATACCACTATAAAGCAGTAGTGTAGATCCTATAGTGCACTTCAATACTGCTATAAAGCAGTAGTGTGGCTCCTGCCTTTTATATGCAGCTTTCATAGTGGAATATCCTGCTTGGGGTAGTTGCACAAAATATGATTAGAGGCTAACACATACATATGCTTTGTCCAACAGTTCCAAGAGACAATTTGGAACACCCAATAAACCATGTGCCCTTTATTTCCGGAACTCAGAAAGGAACAAGACTAGATGAGAAGTATATTGTGATAGATCTGGCCAATCCATCCTATTTGGATGCTTTTAGTTCAATTACATTAGGTTGGCTCATGTTGGATTCCACATAATTGATGTGCTTCTGCTGCATGACTTCCCAGTCCTAGGAGTAATCACCCTGCAAATTAGAGCTGTTAACTAACAGCACAAATTAAAACATTATTGTATTTCCATTGTATAAATGGAGCCCTCTACCCACTGGTGCATATTATTTGTTAGACTTTCATTATTTTCTGCCTCTGGAAAATTCCAAGGGGAGTAGGAAACTTCAATACATTCCAAAATATACATTTGGAAATACATACTTTGGAAATACATTTTGGAAATGTTCATATCGTAAGCAGTTTGTGTGTATTTCTCTGATTTGAGGCTGGTCCATTTTCCAAAATATATTGAGGAATGGGTAGGAATTTCATTCAGTTAGGTTTTGTATAAGAACTTAACGACATTCACAAATTTCTTCCTAACGGGGATGAAAAGGACTTGAGATTTAAAACATTCAAATGTGGGAGAATCCGATATTCATAAGTTCATCCATCCTGGCCCAGAGCTTTGAATGCTTAGCTATTTAAAGTCTGGGGGCTCATCTACACCTTGAGGCCTTCCAGGACAGGGGGTGGGGGGATGATCCCGGGTTTACCTGCTTCTGGGATCATCTCCCTGTGTCAAAACGGCAGCGCGTCATACCGGAAGTCAAGAGGCACATTCCGCTGTGGCATGTCTTTTTTTAGGAGGATGGCACCCCAATCCAGCACAGTGAGGGTTTTTAAAAACAGAATTGGAAAACTTGGCCCCAATATGCCAAGAGCCATTCCGGGGATGGTGAAAATATCCCCCCCCCCCGCCCAGCCCTGATAGGCATGGAGCTCCTACACACAGCTCCATGACCATTTGAAGAGCCCCACTACTCAAAGGGAGGAGGGATGACCCAGGGGTGCTCGCCACATCGCCTGCAATCCTCAGGGTTGTCTCAGGACCACAGGAAAAATCAGGAAACTTGCAGTCCCTGTTATCCTGGGACAACTGAGAGGTTGTCCCTGGTTGACCCTGGGATCCCCTTTGCATCATTTGGATGCACGGGGATGACTTTGAGCTGACCTCGTGATAACTGGCAGGTGTAGATTAGACCTGGGTTTCAATCCCTGTATAATCAGCAAATGCTTTTAAAATAATACATTTTCCCCATATTCTTTGGCTACCACAGAATCAGAGTTTTGTGACAGGCTTTGGCATCACCATAAATAATTCTATTTTCAAAATACCAATATATATCTTATTAGGTACATCATTTGAGTTGCCTGTGTTGGACTTCAGGTTATGACAGATTTGTCTTTGTCTTAAGTATTTTATGAGATGAGGTTTCTGTATTTAGCTGGATCATGGGGCAGTATCCAACAGTGACATTCGAACATTCAAATAGAGCTAGTGAAGCTCTTTTGAATCTCCATTGCCCCTTACACTTGTGTGATTGCTTGCACAATGTCTTGCACAACACATTGCACAATGGGTGCAAGCACCCAAGCAGATACATAACTCGTTATACAAACAGAATGCACAACTGGTTGTACCATATGTTGCACAATGGGTAGCTCAGGAGTTATGCAAAACCATTTGTGCAACAATTTTTGCATAAACTTAACTTTAGTTGAATTCCCCTCTTGTACAGAACCTTGCTTCTACTAGCACAATATCATTTGTGCTAACAGAATGACACAATTGAATAGTGCTTATAGATCCAACTTTTGCTTCTTTTAAAATCTATTTTAAAGTGATTTATTTATTTATTTATTTATTTATTTATTTATTTATTACATTTTTCTTCTGTTTTTATTTTATCTTGTACACCACTCCAAAATTTTGAATGGGGAGTGGTATATAAATATTTTAACTAACTAAATAAACTTCTCACCCAATAACATTTTTGTGCTCGTAGTAAAAGCAGAGCAGAGAACTCAATGAAGTCTGGTGCCATTGTCCTCCTATGAGGGCTGATGTTTGGTCTTGTGAGGACACATGTTATATCCTATTTTTAAAAAAATTTGCCTCTCATATGTATATTATTTTTGATTAACTTGCTTTTGTATGCTTCTCACAGAATAGGCTACCTCTTGGTCTCTTCTGCAGATTTATTGCTTTGCTATTTTAAATCTCAAGTACTTTTCATTTCTATTTACTTCTCACAATATTTCTTGTCATCTTTCACTCATTTGCATCATAAGCAGGACATATGAATAATACTTCATTTAAGCAGTCACCATTCTCCCAAATTCCTTATGTGAATCATCATAGGTGGGGGAACTGTGCTCTTTTTTCATGACTCTTGAACAATGACAGGCTCCAAGGTCAGTGAAAAGTTACAGCATGCCATCATATCTTAATATTCTATTTGCATCTCTATGAAAATTATTGTTTAGGAGATTGTAGCAATTTATGACATAAATGCGGACGACCAATATCTTTATTCAAAGAGGGGGGAATGCTAGTATGCAGGTTGGTATAGGAGTCTTGCAAGATGCAAAGGTTCCTGGGGCAAATATTTATCACCAGGTTTAGTTGCCAAAGGCATGTATATAACAAAATGAAAGGGCAGAGAATACTATTGAGAATTAGAATATTTGAAGGACAGGATTTCTCTTGGGATAGGGTTTGAAAACAGATAACATGGGATAGTCAGAGGTATGCCAAGGATGGGTCTTTGAAAAGGGAGCTTCAAAATGTTGTGGATTGTAGTGATGGAAGATCACAGCAGTTTGAGTCCAACCAGGAATATAGCGAGACCTCCGTTTAAAATGGGCCCCCCAAATGTAGAGTAAATATTTTAAAATAATTTGTAAACTCTGTGTATGTGTGTTTGCAATGTGTGTGAAGTTGTGTGTCATTAATAAAAAACACTTTTCATGTCTTGGATATTCATCTGGCTTGAATTCACAAAATAATTGCCAAGGATTCACCTCTTTTCATGCAATAAGAATTAGGCCCCATTTAACAATATGTAACAATATGTAATTATTGTTATTTTTGATGGCATATGTGTACAAATAAGCCAGCTTGATAGTGGCTGAAGTTGGTACCAAAGTACAGAGGTGAATTGCCAGTAAAGTTGCATGATATTTTCAAAAGGTGGGATTTTTGCTGCCTAGTTAGACTCCACATCAATTGCAAGGAAGGACAGTCTTATTATTTTTTTATATTTGGAAACATAAAGGGCAGGCTGTAATGTTTGGGTCATGTTGGCAGCTTGGAAAGGCACTTAGTGGAATAATAGCCTGTAGCATTCTCCCCCCTCCCTCCAACTGAGAACAGATGTGCATCTTTGGAAATGTTTGGGAGGAAACTAGCACTTCATTTCACTGAATTATGTCATTACCCTGTGTTTTGACACACCATGAAATATTGCTTCCCCTGGTTGAACCATAACAAGAGAGAGACCAATTTTTAAAGGGAAAAAGCTAAATCCATTATAGGTTTTAATAGGGCAGACATTGCAGCTGAACTGTACATTTGAAGTGGCTACTTGCTGCGAGAGCCTAATCCTGCCCTGTGCAGATCTCAGAGACGAACATCAGTGTCACTTGCAGTTTCCACTACATTTTTTTATTTGTATAGAATGAGTTGGTGGGTGCTTCGGGTGGTTGGGGCAGGGAGATGGTCACAGGTGCTTACTCTAAGTCTCTTGTTTCTTTTGAAGTGAACAAGATCAGGTCAGGGGTGGGGGGACTGGGGAGGTTTAAATTAATGTGCACCACAGCCTCCTTTGCCCCTGGAGAGTTGGTGGAAGAAGAGTGTGACCTTAGAAGCAGGGATCAGTCATTCCCTGCGACTTTCATGAAAATATACAAGGTGCAAAGGAATTGACAGAACTACACTTGGTCAATATATTATTGTTTTAGATACATATATGCTGTCTATATGTGTGGTACCTGTTTATATGTTTTTATGTAAATAGTTTTATACTTTGTATAATGTAGAGGGCTTTACATTATAGAGATGATGATGATGATGATGATGATGATGATGATGATGATATAAAAGAAGTAAATTCATCTTGGTTTTTAAACATCTGTATAAACAATCAGTATAATATCAAATAGATAAGTATATCAGAACCCCAGTGTGTTATGTGTTTGACTAGGAATAGCTTCCTCAAGAGCTCTATGAAAACAGATACCATAAGGGTGGGGGGAATCCACGTCTTAAATATTATAAATTTTCAACTGTGTGGTGATCAATTAAATAAAGCAAAAAAGACAACTATATTATAAAGTCAAAACGGTAATGCACCCATTTACCTCGGGTTTACCACCATCGTGGTCAACAGAATCTACTTCTGAGTAGACATGTATGTGATTGTGTTGTGAGCTTCCTAGTAGGGTGGTGATTATGATTATTATTGGATGACTTCCCAGAAATGGATGTCCACAAATCCCCAATAAATTGCTGGTTTATTGGGGATTTGTGGAAGTTGAATCCGTGGGAGTGGTGGGCAGCTAGAATTCAGGTGCTATTTGACTTTTTGAGAAAGTGATCAATTGCCATCTATGACTTTTTAATAAAATTGCTGCTGTAGTCACAGCAAGTGGACAAATCTTTCTTCGTTCCCACCATCGTGTCTGCAAAAGGTGGCGCCCAGCAGAATTATTCTGGATTGTGAATTACCTAATAAATCAGGCCTGTGACCAGGTGCCTGGATGCTGATTCATGTCCTGTCCAGTGTGACAAATTTGCTACCGACCTTGCAATCCATATCATTCACATCCAGTTTGACCAACAATTTTATCTGGTCTGTGAGGCTCAGAGTTGTTTTGTCTGTATGGGTCAAATTTAAATGGCAATGGCTGGGCATGTATGTGTCCAAAGGTTGAAGCAACCAGCTATGAGTTGATTAATAGTGAGGGGGGGGGGGTCCAGAAAGTGAAAGCAAGGACTATGAAAGGCCCAAACACCTTTCACTAAGAATCTTCCACAGGGCAGAAGGTTCTCCAAACGACTTCACTTATTACCTGTTCTTTCAAATAAAATCTTTAAATAAAAAAAAAGTTATTTGGAAATTGCCTGATCAATTTGTATCCAAGTTATGGCATTGGGAGAGTGCAATGAGACATTTGATCCAAGTGATCCTAACAAATATTATAGAGAAAAATGATGATACCCTTGGTTGTGAAATGGTGGTGATATTTGTGCATGAGCTCGAGGCATTCATGGGAGTACTCGCAAGGTTGCAGAGTAGTATTTCTTTGTTTGTTTTAATCATTTATTGACCAGGAAGTCAGCCATATTTGTTGGTGACCACAAATATGTTTTTATACCTTCTTCAGACTTGTGTGTTGTGGGACTGAGTGCCCCAAAGCCAGACATAACTCAAATAGGGGTATTCTGCTATGGGTATTGTGGTTGATAAAAACGAAGGTCAGGATTTTACAAAGTATAAAATGTAATACAAAGTAAATAAATTAAAATTAACAATATTTTCTCATAGGAACACTGATATTAATAAATTAAATATCTAATGGTTTAATCAAAAGTTCATTTTTATCATTCCCAAATGGAGTTGATAGTGTATACACATAAGACATTTCAGTTTCAGTTAAGCCTCAGTTATAGCATACCGTGCAACAAAAAAAAGTTTATATGGTAAACTTTTGTTGCATAGACAAGCCCCATACGAAGCATCCATTTCTCCTGCCTCGTTGAAAAGCCATTAGACCCCTCAGGTTCTGATTACTATGGTGGCGCTGCCTGATGATGCAGCTAGCACAGCCATCCCAGAAGGCTTCCGCCTCCCCTGTAATAACTGTAGCGGTATAGCAGGCATGGCAATGCAGAAAGCAAAGGAACTGCTCACTAAATAGGGTGATGCATGCATGTAATTGCTGATTTCAATGATTTATTTATTTATTTATTTATTTAAGGATTTTTATGCCGCCATTCAGCCAAAAAAGGCTCTCACTGCGGCTTACAAAAGTATTTCTTGACAGGCCCTGCCCACAGGCTTACAATCTAAAAGACATGACACAAAAGGAAAGGGGATTGGGAGGGAGGAGGAGGGGGGGAAAGGAAAGCAAATTCAGGCACTACAATCTTAGTTGCAAAGTTCAGCAGTTACAGTTGACAGCAGGAGGGAGGGGGCTCTCAGCTGGAGCTGGACCCAGGCACGGTGGAGAGGTGCCTGACTGCTGCTTCCTCCCTCACTGGTGGCTTCTCCAGAGACAGTTGGTAGCAGGAGGGAGGGGGCTCTCAGCTATAGCTGGACCCAGGCACGGTGGAGAGGTGTCTGGCTGCTGCTTCCTCCCCCACTGGTGGCCTCTGCAGAGACAGTTGGTAGCAGGAGGGAGGGGGCTCTCAGCTGGAGCAGGACCCAGGCACGGTGGAGAGGTGCCTGGCTGCTGCTTCCTCCCTCACTGGTGGCCTCTGCAGAGACAGTTGGTAGCAGGAGGGAGGGGGCTCTCAGCTGGAGCTGGACCCAGGCACGGTGGAGAGGTGCCTTGCTGCTGCTTCCTCCCTCACTGGTGGCCTCTGCAGAGACAGTTGGTAGCAGGAGGGAGGGGGCTCTCAGCTGGAGCTGGACCCAGGCACGGTGGAGAGGTGCCTGGCTGCTGCTTCCTCCCTCACTGGTGGCCTCTGCAGAGCTGCACTAATGATGCCTGCACTAAAATGATGGCAGTAACTGCCAGGGCTCCTAGCACTAGGGCTGCTGGGATACAGGGTGGATCATTTGGAGGAATCAGATGCTCCACTAACCACTTTGTGGTTAGCGTGTGGTTAAGGAAAACTTAACCACAAAAGGGTTAAAAGTGTTGTCTGCAAGCATTCAGCATGTGGTTAGCATTAACCACAGCTGAACATGGTTAAGCTAACCACAAAGCCCAGCGTGTCATCTGAACCAGGCCACTGGCTGCATTTTTCAGGCCGCCATTCCCAACTACCTCCTTCAGAAGCAGCTTTCCCTGCTCAAAATGGCATACCATTATATACCTTTGCATATAACATTAGGGTCGCCATATGAAAAGGAGGACAAAGCTCCTTATCTTTAACAGTTGTATTGAAAAAGGAACTTCAGCATGTGTAATTGATATGCATGCAGCACCTGGTGAAAATCCCTCTTCATCACAACAGTTAAAGCTACAGGTGCCCTGCCCTCTTTTAAATCTGGTCACTCTAGTATAGCTCCTGCAGCTTTAACTGTTGTGATGAAGAGGGAATTTCACCAGGTTCTCCATATATACAAATGACACCTGCTGAAATTCCCTTTTCTATGCAACTGTTAAAGGTTCAGGAGCCCTGTCCTCCTTTTCATATGATCACCCTATATAACACACTGCATAGTCCTATATCTTGCTGAGCTCAAAGCACAAGCATAAATTCTTTGCATGTTCCTGGGTAGTATATTGCCAATATTAATGGGAGACTTTCTATTACCATTGTAGTATTAATATGTAGGCACTGAAACTTTGATGGACCTTTTTATGAAAAGAACACTTACCACATGCTTTATTTGTATCTATCTTTTATTCAGAATTTCTGAATAATGAGGATTAATTCCATGCATATTCATAAAGCAATATTAAAGGGTTATTTTCATGATGAATTCATTTACAGCTTTGCCATAAATTGTTAAACAACCCAAGTCTATAAATAAGTGTAAAATGGTGGAACTTTTAAAATGAAATAGCTTTTTAAAATTTAGTAGAGTATAAATATTCCTAAATATCAGCTTAATAATATTGATTTCAACCAACTTGGTAAATCACTAAACACTTGCTTGATACCCTTTTCTGTATTCCATTTGGCTGCAATCCTAAAACCCTTAATCTGACTTAAATCCACTTAAGGTTCCCAATTCCAGCTAAATTAAGATTAAGATGAACTAAGACTGAAATCTTATACCCACTTATCTGGAGTAAACCCCATTGAACTCAGTGAGATTTACTTCTGAGTAGATTTGTATAGGATTATTGTGTTAATGTTCATTGTTTTCAACAGGATTTTGTCAAGACTAACTTGCTGGATTGGGGACATACCGTTTTTTCACATAGGTTTTTAACCACTACACACTCTTAGATGTCAACAGTGCTACTACATCCACTTTAGTTATGAAGAGATATACACACTCTACAGAAAAAGAAGAAGAAGAAATTCCATCTTAAGTTGAAGGGTATTTCATGAACATGTAATTTGGTCATAGATTCATATGTGTAGTTTTTATTTTTAAAATAATCTTGCCTGGTATTATGTTCTCTAACCTCTATCCTTTCTCCAGCTCTAAAGAGGACTTGAAGACAGAGGAGACTCCCTCATTAACCCATTCCCTTCCTCTGCCAGGGCCTTCCAAGACAGATGGATTTGGCTCTATCTGACATTCAGAGGCATTAGGCCTTTTCCCATTACAGACTTCAAATGCGCACACCACAGGAGACAGTGGCTACATAATTAGGCAATGGCCCTTTAAGGAACAAGCAGCTTGTCTGACAGGGTAGAGCTAACTGTAGGTCTAGATCTGCCCGCTCTCCCTAATTGTGCCTCAGCTAGCTTGGAACTGTCCAAGGTCCTGAAAGACCCTGCCTGATCTAACCTTGCCTTATGATTTCTGATTTGACTTGAACTGACTGAGCTTGACCTGATGAGACCTAACCTGATTTGATATGGCTGACTTGACAGGAACTGACTTGACCTATCAGGACCTACTGACTGACCTCAACTCTGCTTTCTAGCACTCATTGTTTTCAGCACTTCTAGGCACCTTGAATGAGCCTCGTGTGGCACAGGGTGGTAAGCGGCAGTTACTGCAGCTGAAACTCTCCCCACGGCCTGAGTTCGATTCCAGCGGAAGCTGGTTCTCAGGCAGCCGGCTCAGGTCAACTCAGCCTTCCATCCTTCCGAGGCTGGTAAAATGAGTACCCAGCTAGCTGGGGGAAAGGTAACTTGCGACTGGGGAAGGCAATGGCAAACCACCCTGCTACAAAGTCTGCCAAGAAAACGTCAGTGAAAGCAGGCGTCCCTCTAAGAGTCAGGAATGACTCAAGTGCTTGCAGGAGAGGTTCCTTTCCTTCCATTCAGGCACCTTGAACTGAGCTGGACAGGACAGTTACACCCATCATAAGGTATGAATGAATGAAATCTTTATTGCTAAAAGCGATAAGCCATCACAATTTAGCATAGTTAGAAAAATAAAATACATGTAAAAAGATGAGCTGTACGTAAGAGGAATAAAAATAAATAATTTAAATTAAAATAAAAAAGATAAACAAAAATACAAGAATATAAAAATACAAAATCGTATTTACATAAATTAAGAGCTCCACAGTGGGGAACTAGAACAATACATTTAAAAAGGGCAAAATATCCAACCCCCATTACAAAACTTGTAAATGGTCATTGATGCGTAGCTCTCAACTTATTTACAGCCAAGGCAAATTTGGCAACCAGAGCAGTAATAAATACATTATTGCCAGCCAGCAAGATACAGATTTGCTCAAGGGTTTGATCATATGAAGCTCCATTATACCCAGTAAAGGCTGGTGGCTCAGCTACCATTGGGGTGGTGAATCCGCTATGGGTTTCTGTCAGAACCAGTCAGAAGTCTAAAGCAGCTCTCTGAGGTGCTTCATCCCACTGACATCAGAACCAACAGCCTCCACTGTTAATACAACTGGCCCATCTAACGCAGCCATGTTTACTTTGACTGTCAGCAGGTTTGCAAGAGCTCAAGCAGAAGTCTTTCTGAGCACTGCTTATTTATTTTTATTTTTTTATCTGGGCACTTCGTAAGTTTGCAATAGCGTCTGTAGAAGAAGAAGAGCACTACTTCTAGTTCTTTTAATGCGGGGGGTGGCCAGAGAGGCAACTTGGAGCCTTCTGAACACTCTTTCACAGGCTTGTGGATCCTGGATAACGTGACAATAAAGTTGCTGTCCTTTTCAGCTCAACTGTGCTGTAACAGTACTGCAGTTACAAATATTTTTATCTTCCTTTTAAATTGCAAAGTGAATAAAATACTTAACAATGCCAATGCAATCATTAATATATCCCTAATGTAGCCCATGTCTCGTATCCTACCCAGTTCGTCAACAAATATGCACCAATAAATCAATACAAATCAATGCAAAATGTACTGTTCAGAACACCTCCGCAGACTGACCTGAACAACAGTGGCAACCATGTTGCAACAGACGTGAGCTTTTCCGTTCTCCAAGAGTTTTGAAATCAGGTCACAGTGTGGCTCATCCACAGACAGGCTGGATTGCAAAGGGCCCTGAACCACCTTGGAAAGCTCTGCAGGTGGCGCTATGAAGACCCAATGGTAGTGGAGAAGAATTGCTTTTTCATTGCCATCCCTGCCACCGACCCCTAACTAGTGCTCAGTCAGATTGAACCTGTTGCCACTTGAATGCTCATTTGTGCTCAGGTATCCAGTATACCAAGGCTCTCCTCAATGGGAGAGGATGCACGGAAGCAATCATATCATTCTCCTGAGTCATCTCTACATTCCATAGAATGACCAAGGCATTAACCAGAGTGCCAAACATGCCAGCTGAAAACTCCCCAAGGGCACTTAACAGAAAATTATCCGACCATGACTAGGGATGTTGGAGAAATCCAGCCAGAGGATGGAGTTTAACAAGCTTTCACTGGCTCAGCCCCCCAACCCAAGACTCCATTCTGTCTTCGGCCAACTGGCCCAACTAAGTGTGGAACGAGTCAGGACAGCTGGGGAAATTTCCATAAATTATTGTTACTATTATTTTGCAAAAAGAGAATTTGTGTAAATTGCAGCCACAAATCTGCATAATTTGGGCAAATTACAGCCCTAAATCGAGCAAATTATGCAAATCCGTGCAATTTGTGGTCAACATTTGTGCAAATGGTGCCCATGGGCATCCTGTTGGGAATCCAATTTGCATAAATGCCACCCATGGGTGCCACAATGGGGAAATTGTGATTTTGGGGGGAAATTAAGTTCTTTCCCCCCAGATTTTGTGGGAATGTCTGTGTCTTGGTTTGCAAGCGAAGCTGGTGGTTCTTGGGAAATCTCATGGGCCCCAAAAGGTTGGATTTACCTGGGACAGCCCTCCCTAGCTATGACAAGAGAGCTAATGAAAACTCTCACTCTCCAACCATCCTCCTCCTATCCAGTCAATAGTGTGGAAATAACTGAGGTTAAAGACATAAATATATGAAATACCTATTTATTAGGAGTTGGGATATTCCAACCTTAATGGATATATTCAAGGGTACTGAGGTGACTTGGAAACATTGGTGACAACCCCACCCCCAAGTAGAAAAAAACTTCAGCAAGGCATAAAGTAAGCTGTAGTGTTAAATAACAGATGTCGCATGCAAGATCATCCACCACACTTTATCAATGTAAAAAGTGGCTCATGGCATGAGCCAAAGTGAGTGATGTTGACAACTGTTCTTTTAGATAAAATATGAGTGATTAAAAAAAAAAAAGGCTCTTCATTGTTAGCTTGCTCAACATTCCAGGAGGAAGCAGATTGCACTAATACAGTGGACAAATGTACTATTAGTAGCCCTGTCTAGAGCTATTCATCATTTTTACCCATCTGCCCACCACTTAGCCATCTGTCTCTTCAACTTCAGGGATTTAAACTACTGAAATAAGGCAATATATAGCTTCAATGATTGGGAATACCTCAAGGAAGGAGATGCATTACATATGGAATACTTAATTTTTCATAACAGCCCATCATTTTGAATGATGCACAGAGCATGCTTCCTGGCCACTTTCTCCCTGCGCTCCCTTCAACCTGTTTTACCAGCATGAGACTTAGGCCACTGTATGCAGTGAGTCACTGAGAGCAGAAGCCCCAAAGAATGGCAACTCCAAAGAAGCAACCCCGTCCTATGGATCAACTCAGTCAGTGTTTCCCAATCTTCTGTTTGTATTAGATGTCCCTGCCCAAGGGGAAATCTCCAAGGGCGGGAGCCATGTAGGTGGAGGCACAATACAGGTAAACAGCAAGCAAGCTGAAGTAAGATAAGCAGACTGGAGACAACTGGAACCAATGGGAGGATTTTAATAACTCCAACAGCCACCTGGCAGGGGTCATTCTTTCCGGAGGCTCATGGTTGCAGAGGAAAGGGTAAAATTTCCCTCTCCTGTATGCTCTGATCCCAGTCTAGACTGAAGTCTCATGCTTACTATTCAGCAAAGAAAAGAATATGTAGGGAGCTACACATAGGGGTAAATGAAAAATACATTTCAGGTCATTTTTGATCAGGATTCATCTAGTTTGCACCTTCTGGATCCATACTTTTCCACACATTTCCAAGCTTGCAATGTGAATCTCAGGACACCCCCCTCCTAATGTGTTTGACAGCATGAGTACATTCAAAAAAATGTGCATGACAACATGTGTTGTTGTTGTTTTTTAAATGTGCACAAACACAATTTAATCAATTGCTTGATTCCAGAATGGTGAATAACGAGAGATAAAATGATAAAAATTATAAAACATATTAGAATTAATCTTTTTAGAAATAGAGTTCCAAATAAACTGTGGCAGTTCAACCAAAGAAGGAATCAGAGAAGAAAGCTGTTTTTAGGAGGCGCCAAACACAACCCAGTCAGAGTCAGGCTTCCATTGGAAGGGAGCCATCACGCGGAAGGCTCTTCCCTGGGTAGACTGCAGTCGGGCCAAGGGCCATGTGGAATGAAGAGGAGCATGCCTTCCCATAATCAATATGTGAAGAGTATGTACAGTTCAAAGATGTCCACAATAAATGCATACATTTGAAAATGTATGCATGAATGTTCATGTAAAAAAGAAAAGAAAAGAAAAGATTGCAAAGTGTTATGGACACCAGACTAAATAATCCTTAAGATAGTATTTGGAGAACTTTAAGAAACTCATGTTATGCTTGCATGCAAATCCCTAGCTTCACGCTACATATTTAAACTGATATGTAGTTTCATTACTAGCTGTTAGGTCTGCCATAAAGCCCACTGTTATTCAATGACACCTTTGGGTTAAGCACATATGGCTATGAAGATTAGTTTAGGCTTTTTACCACCATTATGAGCACATCAACTACATAAAAGCCCCTTCTCTAAAAACTTTTTCTCTCTTCTTTCATTTTCACAATGGAGTATTTTTATTTTTTGGGAATTTTAAGTTTAATGGGTAAATCATGCTATAGAACTTATTTTTAATTTCATTTAAAATGAAGGTTACTGTGTGTCTTATGTGAATTAGCAAGAAATTCAATTAGTTTTCAGATTAACCAATTTAAGTTTCATTCAGTTTTTCATTTTTCCAATAATGGTTTCGATTTGTTCCAAACTTTGATGTTTTTTGAGGTTGCATGAAAATTCATGTACATTATTATACATATTTCTCCTAATACATGCATTTAGTATGAAATGTTACCGAATATACATGTATAATCCTAATATAGTGCATGGTTATGTTCACTTCCTCCTAATAGACATAATTTTGTGTGCATGTTTTGATTCAGGGAAGTGCCCGTTCGAAGGATAATTGAGTTTTAATGTATGTATTGGTTTGAACATGCAGAATTAGGTGTGTTTGCATGAACATGCAAACTGAACAAATTTCTCTCCCATACATAATGGGTTAAGTGGGTTGCCTTGAAAGGAGAACATGTCTTTTAGAAGATGTTCTGCTTAAAGGAAAGGTTAACACCCTTCTCTTTCAAGTGCTTTTTGCTTTCAGCTGCAATAGGGAAAAACACCTTTCTAAAACAAAACAAAACACTCTCTAGACATAAGTGAATAGACCTGTCAGCTGCCGGAGACTTCTCTTATCCCAAGGCCTGTTTTTTGTTTGTTTGGTTTGGTGTGTTTTTTTAAAAATCAAACATATAGCTGGTGATATACATCTAGGGGGTGATGTGCCATACACGTACTCTGGATTTTAGGAAAGCTGATTTTAATAAACTCAGAACTATAATAAGTAAGGTCCCGTGGCAAGGGAGCCTAATGAGAAAAGGAGTGCAGGATGGGTGGGAGTATTTAAAAAATGAAATTTTAAAGGCACAGTTACAAACAATTCCAACGAGGAGAAAAGATAGAAGACAACAGAGGAAACCAATGTGGCTCCACAAAAAGCTTAGAGATGACCTGAAAACAAAAAGGGATACATATAGGAAGTGGAAGGAAGGCCAGGCTACAAAAGAAGAATACAGACAAGTGGCGCAGAAGTGCCGAAATGGCGTCAGGAAGGCTAAAGCTGTGAATGAGCTGAGATTAGCGAGGGATGCTAAAAGCAATAAAAAGGCTTTCTTCAGATATGTGAGTAGTAAAAGACAGAGGAAAGAAATGGTGGTTCAACTGCTTAATGAGGATGGCAAATTGATAACAGATGACAAAGAAAAGGCTGAAGTGCTCAATTCCTACTTTGCCTCGGTCTTCTCCCAAAAACGGGTCTATGACCCCCCTGGAAAAAGTGAAGCAGAAGTTGAGGGGGCAGGATTGCAGTTTGAGATTGATAAACAAATGGTCAAAGAACACCTAATTTCCTTGAATGAGTTTAAATCTCCAGGGCCCGATGAACTGCATCCAAGAGTAATGAAGGAGCTAGCAGAAGAACTCTCAGAACCTTTGTCTATTATCTTTGCAAAATCATGGAAGACGGGTGAGGTGCCAGACGACTGGAGGAGGGCTAACGTTGTCCCTATCTTCAAAAAGGGCAAAAAGGAGGAACCTGGGAACTACAGACCAGTCAGTCTGACATCCATCCCTGGGAAAATTCTGGAGCAGATTATAAAGAAGTCAATCTGTAAACACCTTGAAATCAATGCAGTGATTACTAGAAGCCAACATGGATTTGTCAGGAACAAATCCTGTCAGACTAATCAAATTTGCAGATGACACAAAATTGGGTGGGATACCTAATACCCTGGAAGACAGAAACAAACTTCAAAGTGATCTTGATAGGTTGGAGTGCTGAGCTGAAAACAACTTTGCTGTGTAGTTTTATCCTGGTTGAGCTTTTTATACTGTATTTCGTAATTGTGTTTTTAACCTGTTGGGTGTTTTATTGTGGTTTTAATTTTTGTGAACCGCCCAGAGAGCTTCGGCTATTGGGCGGTATAAAAATGTAATAAATAAATAAATAAATAAATAAGACCTTACTTCCAATGCGAGGAAATTTGCTGCAGCCAGAAATCCATAACAGACGAGCTGACTCTATAGCAGAACAAAAATCTAGACAGGCCCATTATTATAATAATTATAATAAGTCGGCCAAAGATCTACCTGATCTACACAGTGGTGAGCAAGTCTGGATTCAGCCAGCAGGGCAAGAGAACAAGGAATGGCGAAAGGCAGAAGTACAAAGGCAAGAGAACACACGGTCATTTGAGGTGGTGACACCAGAGGGTCAAGTCTTCAGAAGAAACCGTAGACATCTGCGGAGGAGCAGCCAACTAGTATCAAATGCAGGTGTGCAGAACCACAACCAAGAACAGCAATTTCAGGAGGAGAGAGCACCCACTTCACAGTCTGGCCTCCAGGCAAGAGGTCATTCGGAATCCCCTGCCAGAGAGACTGGGGAGATAGTTGAAATGTCCTCACATCCTAGGGATACCCATGATACCGCTTATCACCCCAGAGAAACTACATCTCCTATAGCAAAACAAGTAAGAACTCAAGCAGGTCGCCTGGTACAGAAGCTACACCATCTACAAGACTATGTTTAACTTTTTTTTGGGGGGGGGGTAAATGGGAGTTGTAATGTATTGTTGGTTAAAATAAAAAAAAGGAAAGATGTATCAATAGGTAGAACTAAGTGAGACACACAGGAAGTTAGATGGAAGAGGAAGTCAGGGACACGGACTTTGATTGAAGGAATACTCGCCCAATCAGGAGGTGACACAGCAGTCAGTGACTCAGCACTCTCAGGAGTCAGGGCTGGAGAGAAGTTAGTTAGAAGCTATGTTTGTTTGAGGCAATAAAAGTTTTATTTTTATATAATACTGCATTCCTCATTTGCAACAAACCTATCTTTGAAACAGTTATCATGAGTGATTTACTTCATTATGATTAAAGATCTAGAATTTTATATTAATTCTATATTTTATTAGTTTATTGGAAATGGATTTTAGGCCTTCTCTGAGGGTAGAACTCTCCCTATGCAGAACTAGGTTTGTGTTAACTTTATGTTCATTTGTACTGATAATCTATTATCCTTTGTTAAATGTCTGTTTTGTGGTGGTTTGATGACTATGTACAAATAAACGAACCTGAAATCTGAATCATTGGGAGGTGATATGTAGTTCACCAATTCTGGAAGGGCTTCACTCTGGTTCAGTTCTAAACCCAACTCAAGGTACTGGTTCTGATTGTAAAGTCCTAAATGGGTTGGTAAAATCCAAGCACAGATGTAAGCTAGGCTCTCGTGTGCATTGGGGCACAGAAGTGAACTATTGTGCTGCATCACTAATTCCTTAATGTACAATAGTCTTCTTCATTTCCACTACCTACTGTAAGTGTGCTTTAGGCACTTGACTGTGCAGATTTTATGTTATACAGCTCCATTTTATTTTAATGGGACTTGTGTAGAAGAGGCAGATTGTGCCATGAGCAATGAGCCTTCAGCTATTTAGAATCCTGTATAAACTCATTTATACAGTTATCAAAATAGTTATTTTGAGAAGCCAGAAATTAGACTGAGGGGAGGGAGGAGTAAACACATTTGAGATATATTCCTAAACCACTACCACACTGAAAAACAGTTTTCATTGACAGAACCATATGCATTTGAAGTAGGCCGTTCAGCATCTTTCTGGTGATTTATCGGGGTGAGGGGAGAATAAATGACTTACAAGCTGTTGGTAGCTTGGCTGGTCAAATGGTTTGACCCACATGCAGAGACAGAGCTAAACAATTTCGGGATGTAAAGGCACCATCAAGGGAATCCTTGCTTGCTCTGAAAATGCTATAAAGGAACTTATTATGGAAGCTTAACTGCATGTTCTTCTCCAGGAAGGTTTACAAGGGATGAGATAATTAAAGTCTTTTATTGTAAAGGCTTTTGAACATTTGTGAAACAAGTAAAAAATATTCAGTAGGGACTCATAAAATAAGGCATTTAAGGTTCACATTGAACGAAGTATATAATATTTCTCCCCCAGTGTTGTATCAATTATGTAAATCAAAGAGTAGCACATTTCTAAGCATTTTCTCCTGTATAATAAAAGACTACTTACTGCCAGTAGAAAGTGCTTACCTGGGTAAAGTGGAGATTTTATTGTGTTTTACATCTTACATATAAGAAAGTTAATTATGTCACATAACACCGATCCAGTACTTCCAAGGGCCCTGTTTAGGCAATTGCCTGCATCTGTGAGAGCTTAAAGTGAGTAGAGTGGTGGAGACCCCACTGTCAAAGTCTCTGGGGCATTTCAACCCCCCCCCCACCCACCCCCACAAGGTCTGAGAAGTTGTTGCATTCACATGAACGTGAGTAGCACTTCCTGCGTGATCATGGGCCCTGTGAGAGATAAGGCTGGGTCTGGGATTAGGAGGAAAGTTAGATCATAAGACCATGAGAAGGTTCTATTCATTTTTCAAGCAAATGTGAATAGACCTCCTTTTCGGACATTTCCAATTCAACAACGCAAGGTCTGACTTGAGGGGGACAGGGCTGGTGTGCCCAGAGGGGTGAAGGTAGCATTCAGGGCCCTACCATTCTACCCACTTTAAGCTTTCACACATTCAGACAAACACCCAAACAAGGCTAAGATCTTTGTCAATTCTGTGCAAGGCAGCCAAACTCTTAGTTTAAGATTTTATTTTATTTTTTAAAAAACCACAATGTAATAATATATCTTTATCTGTAATCGTTACGTTTTTATTGCACTTCACTGTTTTAATCATTTTAATTGGTTCTTTTAGGCTGCCTTGAGTGCCATTTTTAGTGGAAAAGTGGGGTACAAATAAAATAAATAAGTATTTCCATCTTCTCTGTAGTTGGTCCACATTGGGACATTCCTCATCGTCTTGTGTGAGCATGTAGTCTGGCATAGATGCAACATCAATATTCCTGAGACTGTGGGAAGTGTGGGCAGTTGTCACAGTTTCATCCAGGCTCCTCGTGAGTAAACACGAGGAGCCAGGAACTAGGCACAAAGCACGGAGCTCTTCAAGTGCTCCATGCCCAACGGGGTGGAGAGGGGAGCAGGGTCAGGGATTCTTTTTTTAAAAAAAATCATCACCAAACCTTACTTTTGCACTGGAGTACAGTTGTACTCCAGGTCCTGTCTGTTTTTTAAAAAAAATGGCGGGTGCAATGTCCTCCTTCCTCCCTGGACGTCGTATGCCATGTGTGGACTGAGGGGGAGGATCTCGTGATCAGCATATCACAAGATCCTCCCTCTCCACTCCCCTCCCCTCCCCTGGTGTAGACATGCCTACTGACATGCCTACTCTGCATTCAGCTTGCCTGACCATGGGAAAGCCATTGCAGGTGAGGTTGGAGACTGAGGAGATGCTCCTCAAGTCCTGATAGAGAGGCTCTCAGCTGTGCGATTCCCCTTCATTCCTGCTTTTGGTGGCAGTGGGGTAGCCAGAGGGCAGCTGGAGGACTGTTCCTGCTGCGACTCGATCCCCTTCTGGATCCTTACTCAATGCCCCCCCCCAAATTTGGCACTTATTGCTTGAAATACTAGGGTGTGCCTGGGCACACCCCTTGTGCACACCTATGGGCTCCTACTGGGTAGGGTGACCATATGAAAAGGAGGACAGGGCTCCTGTATCTTTAACAGGAAGTGAGGCAGGTGGCTACTAGAAGGAGGGCTTTCTCCGCTGTGGCACCCCGGTTGTGGAATGAGCTTCCCAGAGAGGTCCGCCTGGCGCCTACACTGTACTGCTTTCATCGCCAGCTGAAGACCTTTTTATTCTCTCAATATTTTAACACTTAATTTTAACTTAAATTAAAATCTTACTGTTCTAACTCTGTATTTTAATCTTATATCAATTTTGCTGCGTGGTTTTATCCTGGTTGTGCTTTTTGTACTGTATTTTGTATTTGTGCTTTTAACCTGTTGGTTGTTTTATTGTGGTTTTAATTTTTGTGAACCGCCCAGAGAGCTTCGGCTATTGGGCGGTATAAAAATGTAATAAATAAAATAAATAAATAAACAGTTGCGTAGAAAAGGGAATTTCAGCAGGTGTCCTTTGTATATATGGGAAACCTGGTGAAATTCCCTCTTCGTCACCACAGTTTAAGCTGCCGGAGCTATACTAGAGTGACCAGATTTAAAAGAGGGCAGGGCATCTGCAGCTTCAACTGTTGTGATGAAGAAGGAATTTCACCAGGTTTTCCATATATACAAATGACACCTGCTGAAATTCCCTTTTCAATACATCTGTTAAAGATACAGGAGCCCTGTCCTCCTTTTCATATGGTCACCCTACTACTGGGGTGCTGGGACCCTGGCAGATGGTTGCCCAAGGGTGTCATGTGCTGATGGCAGGCCTGGAAGCACTGTCTTACTGATTCATACAGAGTCACTTGCTAAGAAGCTCTTCGGTCAGTTGTTTCTTTTGGAGCTAATCAACTAAGAATGTGCAAATCTTGTGAGCTGTTTTTACTTCTAACAGTTGCCCAATGAAGGGATGTTTGCTTGAAAAGCACTGGTATCAGATTCTGACTTATTTGTTTAGTAATTTATACCTCTCTTTCTTAGAAAAAACAAACAAAACAAAAATCAAAATATAATAATAGTAATACCATTTAACAATATATATCATTTTATACAGTTCAATAAGCAATAGATTTATATTCTGGATTTCTGATTTTTTTTCTATTTTACAAGGCTTCCTATTTGGCATGTTCATTCATCTATACAGGATGATCATAACAGATCAGATACAACTCAAGCCAGGAACCTTTTGGCCTGTGCATTGACCTCTCTTCTGGCTGGTCCCTTAAAACTGGAAAGTGGAAGAAGATCCCAGCATACATGCACAAACACCCCCTCTCTTTTGTACACACTCAAACACACACGCACCAGGCAGCAAATTAGTATCTCCTGACCTGGCCTTTGACTATAAATGCTACTTGGCCATGCCTGGGATTTTACCTGGGCAACAGCCAAACTCTAGGCTTAGTTACTCAGGTGGCTCTTTGGTCTTCCTTTTGTGTCTCAGCTGTTGGACTGCCTGTTCTTCCTCCCAACCTGCTACCTTGGCTTCCCCATGTGCTTGCTTGCCCATCTGTTTCCCAAGACTCTCCCTCCCTCAGGTGATCTTCTTCACAGCTCTGATCACAGCCTTTAACTGACTCTGCCCAGGAATCAACTGTTCCGTAGACCTGTCCCACAGCTTCATACAGCGCCAGTATCAGACTTGCTGGGACTCACGCTTGAACTCCTTATGTGCACTCTCCAGTACTAACAGAACACCTGCAATAAGTGCAAAATTGTCAGTTTCTGTGCAAGTAAGCAGTTTAGATATCTCCCATGGTTGAAATCAGCTGGCAAACGGTATGAAACACTCCCCTGCTTTATTCAGGCTTTATAGAAAAGATGTTCTGTTGAAAAAGTGCCCATTTAATTACCAAAACAACAACAACAACAACAACCCACCTCTCTCCAAGTAACCTAGAAAATGTTCCAGTATTCATCCTTAAAGTATTTTTAAATTATGCTCCAAAATGTGTAACTGGAGCCAGGGAAATCAATCTAAACAGATGAGAGAACACCAAGTTCAATGAGACAACTGCCAATTTCCTAAAGCCCTTATACATTTGGAATACTGTGATATTGTAGCACTTCCAGATGGGAAACATTCTGCTAGGATTTGAAGTGGTGCACAGTCTTGCAGGAAAAAGCAACCCAACTAACCTGCTGATCGTTCCTTATAATGCAGGTTCATAAAGTTTGAAAAGTATTCTGTGGTGTGTGGATGCCACAAGCATCCCTAAGATATGAGATCCAAGTCAGGAAATTTTTTATTAATTTCCTTTATTCATTATTTAAAATATTTGTAGGCTGCTCTTTAGGGCTGAAGCCCTCCCAAGGCAGCATAGAACAATGGAATTCATTTAATAACATTCATATAATAAAAAGATGCAGTAATAAAAACAGCAAATGTCCCAAGCAACAACAAACTCCAGCATAAGGCAGAACCAACAGTAAAACTGCAG
Organism: Elgaria multicarinata webbii; assembly: GCF_023053635.1. Classification (NCBI taxonomy): domain Eukaryota; kingdom Metazoa; phylum Chordata; class Lepidosauria; order Squamata; family Anguidae; genus Elgaria; species Elgaria multicarinata. The sequence goes on from NC_086177.1 coordinate 93,493,574, forward strand.
CTACTACAACCCAGTCTGATAAAACATAATCAGGAAAGGCCAGAGGAAACAAGTAAGTCTTCAGGGCCTTCTTAAAAACCTGCAGTGATGGGGTCTGGTGGACTCCTGACAGCAACCCATACACAAGGCATGGGGCCACTCTAGACAAAGCCCTGTTTTATGCTTTCACCCACCTAAATTTTCTCACATGTGGACAAATGAGAAGGACTCTTGCTCATCTTAAAGTGAAGGGTGGAGGAAGTCCTTCAAGTAATTTGGTTTCGAACCATTTAAGGCTCTAAAGGTCAAAACCAGCACTTTAAATTGGGGTCCAAAACACACCCATATCCCATGCACCTGATACAGTCAGGCCATCTCGTACCAAGCAGCACTTGGGTGGCTGCATTCTGCACCAGCTGAAATTTCTGGACCATCTTCAAAGGTAGCCACTCATACATTATATGAGCATTATAGTAGTGCATAGATAAATGAGGCAAGGTCTGTCCTCTCCAGATAGGGCTGCCTAAGTTGGTAAAATGCACTCCTTGACACTACAGCCACCTGGATTTCCCCAGTTAGTGCAGAATCCAGGAGGACTCCCAGATTACATGCTTGGCCTTTTTCAGGGAGTTCAATAAGGCCAGTTGTAAACCTGAGTAGTCGGTTTCCCATCTCACATTACGTCTGTCTTATAAGGATAAGGTCTCAGCCTGTTAATCTCATGCACTCTAAAACAGCCTTCAGTCACTGGTTCAAGAGTTCCACAACCTCCCTCTGATGGAAACGAGAAGTAGAGTTGAGCATCATCTCCGTACAGATGATACTTCAGCCCCAACCACCTGATAACCTCTCCAGCAATTTCATGTAGATGTTGAAAAACATGGGAGACAAGATGGAACCTTGCGACCCTCTAAGAACCACGGGTTGGAACAGAAGTCTTTCATTGTTGTTTGATAATGGTAGTGTTTCAGCATAACATTTTTTTTTAAAAAAAATACATTTACTTCTGAGTTTAAACTGCTTAGGATGGAATAAAAGCAGATTTATTTATTTATTAATTAATGAAATCTGCACCCCTAACCTGCGATCACACTATCAGACTTGCAGTAAAATATGTATGCTGAACATTTTTGCCCAATTAAGATACATATGAGGCTGGGAAGACGATTTGGTGATGAATCCCCTTCCCAGGAGGGGAAGCAATACTGACTCCAGGTTTGAGGGCCCCTTGTACAAAATGCCATCAGTGAGCCTTCCTTCTTGGAGTGGGCCCACCTCCTTGTTACGACCGGCACTGCACATCTGCTGGCCCTGCGCCCTCTGGGTCTAATCCACACCACTTACCCAAGAACAGGGTCTGCTGCTCTTTCTCCTTGCTCTTGGAGCTACACGGAGAGGGCAGGCGAACAGGCAGGGTCAATTATGAGGCAGAATAGAAGGGCAAGGGGCTCCTGGTTCCAGCGGTGGGACTCCTGCTAGGTCATGGGCCTCAACAAATGCCCAATTCTGCCAACCCCTGAAGCTGTCCCTAGATTCCAGGGTCCCCCACAGGGCCTCCTCACACTTTGCAAACATTTATTTATTTATTTGTGGGACTTTGTCTCCGAGGCAGCTTCCTGATAAAAACAACTCTCCCAATAATAATAATAATAATAATAATAATAATAATAATAATAATAATAATGATGATGATGTTGTTGTTCAAGCAGTCATTTGAATTCTTGTAGCAATCATCTACAAAATGTATAAAGTGTTGGTTATTACCTTTAAAGCCCAACATGGTTTGGGTCCAGGTTACCTGCGGGATCGCCTTCTCCCATACAATCCGCCCCGCACACTCAGGTCCTCCCCAGAGAATCTACTTCAGTCAGCCACAACTAAGCTGACAGGTACTACCCAGAGGACCTTCTCTTCTGCCACCCCCAGGCTTGCCGGAGGAGATTTGTCAGCTTAATGCTCTCTCTGAGTTTAAGACAGCTGTAAAGACTAGTCTTTTCTGGCAGGCCTACACAGATCAATTTTAAACCTAAGAATTTTAAGATGCTGTGATTGTTATTTTAATATTGATTTTATATGCTCTTTTAACTAATTTCATGTATTATATTTTATTTAGTGTTGTTCCCCACCTTGATCCAGAGGGAGAAGCGGGTAAGAATTATTATTATTATTATTATTATTATTATTATTATTATTATTATTATTATTAATCTCCCAAATTGTGTATTGGGGCTCACAATTATTCCAAAGAATTGCTCTTGAGTAGCTTGATCAGCAGGATGTGGGAACAACAGCTGTGCGATGCATTATAAATACCTCCACATACGTTTCTCTCTTCATAGGTTTTCACCTTATTAACAGGGATTGGAAGTGGGTGGCAGGGAGCATAACTAAATCATAAGGCATGGAGGGTATTTAAAGGAAAAGCAGAAGTACATTCCCTTTGAGGACCTCCAGTCTTCTACCTACTTTTACCTCCTTGTCTCATGCTAAATTATTATTATTATTATTATTATTATTATTATTATTATTATTTATTTATTTATTTATTTATATAGCACCATCAATGTGCATGGTGCTAGACAGCATTACTCATTTAGGAATGAGGAATGCTGGAAGTTGTAGGATTTCTTTCTGTCTAAACAGGCATGGGATTGTGACCTTAGCAGATTTCATAAGTTAGCAGTACCATCCTTTACTGCCAGTAAATGTGGTACCTGTTAGGATAAATTACTTGGGGTGGGGTGGGGGAGCCTTATCACCTTATTTGTTTTAATTGTCTTTTACTATAATTATGCAAATAGGTTATCCTTGGTGGATCAGGTTTTAGACGCCAGGTAAAGACCTTTTTATTTTCTCAGCATTTTAACAGTCTGGCAACTTAATTTTGACTTTGCTGTTTTTAATTTGAATTTTAAATCTGTATTAATTTCTGCATTGCTGCTTGATTTTATCCTGACTGTGTTTTTATATTGTATTTTATATTATGCTTTTATGCTGTTTGTTTTATATCTTGAATTATGGTTTTAATTTTTGTAAACTGCTCAGAGAGCTTTGGCTATTGGGCGGTATAAAAATGCAATACATAAATAAATCATATGATGTGCACTCTGTTCTTTTAATTTGTTTTTGTTTTAAACTGGGCCAAATTTCTCACAGGGGGAGGGATATTCCGGTTCTTGTCCTTAGAATTCTCATTTTCAACTCCCGCCCTCAAATGTTTGACAATCTTATGCTGAGTGAGTATTAGATGAAATGCTTGTCCCCCAATTTCACCACCCAAAAATAGGGTGGTGAATTTTGGGTGCAGCAGTCAATGTAGTCTTAAGTTTGCTTAATAATTGTTTTCATATTGTTGAAGGAAGCAATGGGCTGGGCCCCTCTTTCCGTGACCCCACAGAAAGATCTATGGCCTTCAACTTCCCAACATCAGAGGGTGCTATCAGTATGCCAGTCACACCCAAGTATATTTCTCTATGCCTTCAACAACAGCGTCAGCTAAGGATAGTGTGTCTCCTCTGAATGAATGCTTGGAGACGGTAATGGGCTGGATGAGGAAAAACAAACTGAAGCTGAATCCAGACAAGACGGAGGTGCTCACTGTCAAAGGCCCAGTTTGGAGGTGTGTCATCAGTTCTGGATGGCTGCGTTCGCAGTTTGGGGGTGCTCCTCGATCCATCGCTCCAAATGATAGAGGTGACAGCCAGGAGTGCCTACTATCAGCTTTGGCTGTTACACCAGCTGCGCCCTTTCCTAGAGTTGGAAGACGTAAAGACAGTAGACCACATGCTGGTAACTCTGAGGCTTGACTTCTGCAATGCACTGTACATAGGGCTACCTTTGTACCTAGCTGAGAAACTTCAATTAGTTCAAAATATGGCAGCCAGGTTGGTGACTGGTACATCTAGGGGTGAGCATATTACCCCAAAATTAAAATCACTTCACTGGCTGCCAATTAGTTTCTGAGTGAAGTACAAAGTGTTGGTCATTACCTTTAAAGCCCTGCATGGTTTGGGTCCAGGTTACCTGCAGGATCGCTTACTCCCATACAGTCCGCCCCGCACACTCAGGTCCTCTGGGGAGAACTTAATTCAGTCAGCCAAAACTAGGCTGACATCTATTACCCAGAGGACCTTTTCTTCTGTTGCCCCTGGATTGTGGAACAGCCTGCAGGAGGAGATTCATCAACTTAACTCTCTCTCTCTTAATTTAAGACAGCTTTAAAGACTAGCCTTTTCCGGCAGACCTACCCAGATGAATCTGAAACCTAAATCTTTTTTAAAGATTTTTTATTGTTTTTAAAGATTGTTTATTGTTATTTTGCATTGGTTTTTTATGCTCTTTTAATTAATTTTATGTATTTAATTTATATTGTATTGTTGTACTAATTAGGGATGTGCTCCGCTCCGATTAGGAGCGTAGAAGCAGTAGCGGATTGGCCTGCTCCGCCTTACCCAGAGGCGGAGTAGGAGCGGACCGCGGACCCCCTAGAAGCAAGGCGAAGAGAAGCGACCATTTTTCGGAGCTCCGAGTTCAGGTGGAGCGCTCCGGTCGCCATCTTGAAAACATTTCGCCATAGGATTGCATTGCGGCAAATAATCGCGCATAACTACGTTGTTTTTGAAGCTATCGTTCTGGAAATTCTTGTGCACAGAGAGTCGTGGATGGGGGTCATTTTGAGACCACTCTCACCTCTCTGCGTGCTGTGGTTCACGTGCAATATTTTTTTAAAAATCGGGTCAACCGCGCGGCTCAAACTGCGTTTCGGCTTTTCGCCCATAGGATTGCATTGAGGGAAAGAATCGGGGATAACTGGGGGGGGGTTTAAGCTATCGTTCTGAAAATTCTTGTGCACAGAGAGTCGTGGATGGGGGTCATTTTGAGACCACTCTCAACTTTCTGCGTGCTGTGGTTCACGTGCAATATTTTTTTAAAAATCGGGTCAACCGCGCGGCTCAAACTGCGTTTCGGCTTTTCGCCCATAGGATTGCATTGAGGGAAAGAATCGGGGATAACTGGGGGGGGGTTTAAGCTATCGTTCTGAAAATTCTTGTGCACAGAGAGTCGTGGATGGGGGTCATTTTGAGACCACTCTCAACTTTCTGCGTGCTGTAGTTCACGTGCAATATTTTTTTAAAAATCGGGGTTTGGGTTTTTTTTATTTATTTTTTTATTTTTTTGGAAGCGATGACAGGCACATTCAACTCCCAATCCTGATGAGAATTGATCTCCTCAGAAAGCATCCTCCTCCAATCCCAGCGTTGGAGGGGGGACTAAGGCAGACCCACCCTGAGAACTTTCTGTTTTGTGTCTCTTTGTGGGTTGGCGTTCGTGGAGGGAACACTTAGTTAGTTAGTGCTCCTGCTTTGGACTTTGGAGATAGATTAGGATAGGTTTAGTTTGGCGCGTGTGTGTGTTTGTTTGCTTCTTTCTGACTTGTAGCTTAGTTTGCCCTGTGTTTTCCCCTTACTTTGATTTAATATAAACTTTATTTTTGAATTTTGGAGTGTGTGGTTGGGTTGGTTGCCCCCCCCCTTCCCTGTATTAAAGCCTGACTGTTCTGCTTTTGTGAAAGCTTTCTTTTGAAAGCATACACACACTTTTTGTCCCATTTCCCTACATTTATATTCTTAAACATATTTTATTATATTCTTTCACATAGTCCATTAGTATATATTCTCATACATATTATATTAGTATTCATATTTTGTTCTTCTTATAGTAGTGGTTGGTTCTTTTCCCCCCTCCCCTCTCTTAAATCCTGATTGTGTTTCCTTCTATCTTCTATATACCAAATATACCAAAAAAATTGGATTCTCTTTTTCTTCTCTGTGTAACTTGGACAGAGTGGGCTGCTTTTGTCAAGTTCAACAGGCAGCCACAGATTGAGCATTTTGGGGAAAGCATACGCACACCATTTCCCTATTCTTAAACATATTATATTATATTCTTTGACATAGTCTTAGTAGTCTATTAGTATACATTCTCATACATATTAGTAGTAGTATTCATATTTTGTTCTTGTTATAGTAGTGGTTGTCCCATTTCTTGTCCCATTTCCCTACATTTATTAGTAATATTCTTAAACATATTATTATATTCTTGTAGATATTCTTAGTAGTATATATATATATATATATATATATATATATTAGTATATTCTCATACATATTAGTAGTAGTATATTTTATTGTTCTTGTCCCATTTCCCTACATTTAAACATATTATATTCTTCTTATACATATTCTTAGTAGTACCTTATACATAGTATTAGTAGTATTAATATTTTGTTAGTCATCATGAAAAGAGGAAGCAGGCGTGCTGAAAGCAGCAAGGCTCAGTCTGCCAGCAGTAAGCAGGCTTCCTCTCCTCCTGTGAAACTCAAACGGGCAACTCCTTGGCTGACTGCTCCAAAACAGAAGCAGGACAAGCAGCAGGCAGAGCCACTCTCTTCTGCAACTTGTGCCCGGCGTTCTCTTTTTGAGGGTGGGAATGGGAAAAGTGCCCGTTTGCAAGAGGCACGTGGCAGCAGTGCCATTAGAGGAGGAGGAGTATCCCCAACTCCTTCATTCTCCTTTCAGCCCACGAGCCCGCTGATGGACCTAGACGAGGTCCTCAGCACAGTGGAGGGGGGGGGAGGAGGAGGAGGCGGTGGGCCTCCAGGATGTGGGGGCTGAGGAGGAGCAGCAGCAGGCCGAGGCTCTCTCCCCAGTCTCATCCCACACCCCTGTTTCTGTGGCAACACCAGAGAGCTCAGGCGGGCAATTGGTGGTGTCACCACGGAAACGAAAGACAAGCATCGTGTGGGACCACTTTGAGTTGGGAGCGGATCCCCGCTTTGCTGTCTGTCGCCACTGCAAACTCAGCCTAAGCAGGGGTTCATCGACAGGGCATTATGGAACCAGCAGCATGAAGATGCATCTTCATAGGCAGCACCAGGCGATCTTGCTGGGTAAAGAGGCGGGCAAGGCGACTGGTTCCAGGGGAAAGCCGAAGGCTGCTGCTGGCACTGCCACTCTAAGCTCTCCATCTCCCATCCCCACAAGGGTTAGGCAGGCAACCCTGCAGGACATGGGGTGGGGGAAGTATTGACCCACAAGATGGCGTTTTCCAATGCCCACCCAGGGTGCTACTGTGTTGGGGCATCTGCCGGGACTGACTCCTCCCCAATACTAGATCTATGACATGTCACTCTGCCTGCCCCTCTGCTAGCCTGTCCTCCTCGGTGACCGACTCGCTGGGATGGTTTGCGTTTGCAATGCGTGACTAACTGCAATGCTGGCTTAGAAACCAGCCATCACTTCCTTGTGCCCCCAGAAATGCCCGCAGCCTGCCTGCCTGCCTGCCCGCCTGCCCGCCTCCCCCGGGGTGCTGCTGTGGTGGGGCATCTGCCAGGACTGACTCCTCGCCTACTCTGCCTGCCTCTCTGCCCGCCTGGTGCCTGGTTTGCTCCCAATCGTCCTCCTCTGTGCCCCTCAAGGCGTAACTGCTGGCTTAGAAAGAAATAACCAGCCATCTTTGCCTCACTTTGCGCCCACTTATGGGTTGGTTTGCTATGCGTTAGTGCTCAAGCCATCCTTGCGGCACTACAATGCATGCTGCCTGCCTGCTTTCCCTCCCTTCTCCCCTTCCCGCCTTGCAGCGATGGTGTATGTGTCTTGCTTTGACTCAGGGGAGAAGTCCTTCCTGCGCTCACTTAGACTTTATCAAGTTCAATAATCCCTTTTTCAAATGTGCCAGAAGATTTAGGGTTATCTCGTGGCATGTTGGGATTGCCTTGGAACTGGCCCCATTGAGCTGTCTGCAATTGCAACTTTAAATCCCTGACATACTGGAGTGTTCAAATTTCAAAAGTTCCCCTAACATCAGGGGATGATGGGATTGCCTTGAAACTTGGTGTCCATGGGGACACATGGGTAAGCTGTCATGGGACCAAAGGATAGGTTTCTAACGTGCAAATTGACGTAGTTGTAGAATGGGACTTGATTTGGGGTGAGTTAAAAAGTTTAAGCCGCGCCAAAAATCAGGGGATGATGGGATTTGCTTGCAACTTGGCATGCATGTGGACACATGGATAAGCTCTCATGGTGCCGAGTTTGAGGTTTCTAACATGCAAATTGACGGAGCTATCCCAAGGGGTGTGAATGGGGTGCCCGATTTTCATAAATTCCCCAAAAATCAGGGGATGATGGGATTGCCTTGAAACTTGGCGTCCATGTGGACACGTGGATAAGCTATCATGGTGCCGACTTTGGGGTTTCAAACATGCAAATTGACGTAGTTGTAGAATGGGACAATTTGGGGTGAGTTAAGCCATGCCAAAAATCAGGGGATGATGGGATTTGTTTGCAACTTGGCGTGCATGTGGACACATGGATAAGCTCTCATGGTGCTGAGTTTGAGGTTTCTAACATGCAAATTGACGGAGCTATCCCAAGGGGTGTGAATGGGGTGCCCGATTTTCAAAAATTCCCCAAAAATCAGGGGATGATGGGATTGCCTTGAAACTTGGCGTGCATGTGGACACGTGGATAAGCTATCATGGTGCTGAGTTTGAGGTTTCTAACGTGCAAATTGACGGAGCTATCTAAAGGGGTGTGAATTAGGGTTATGGGTGGTGCGTTAGAGGGTAGAGCCGCGCCAAAAATCAGGGGATGATGGGATTTGCTTGCAACTTGGCGTGCATGTGGACACATGGATAAGCTGCCCTGGTGCCGAGTTTGAGGTTTCTAACATGCAAATTGACGGAGCTATCCCAAGGGGTGTGAATGGGGTGCCCGATTTTCAAAAATTCGCCAAAAATCAGGGGATGATGGGATTGCCTTGAAACTTGGCGTGTGTGTGTATACGCCCATGAGGTGTCATGGTGCCAAACGTGAGGTTTCTAACTTCAACGGAAAAAAAGTTGTTTACTTTTTTAGCTTTCAATGCAACCCTATGGGGGGCAAAAACGGAGCTCCGGATCCGGATCCGGAGCTCCGAGCGGAGTGGAGCGGAAGTGGGCGGAGCGGGGGCGGAGCGGAGCGACCCGCTCCGGAAAATGGCGGATCTGCAAGTGAAGCGGAGCGGGGGGTCCGTGCACACCCCTAGTACTAATGTTGTTCCCCGCCTCAATCCAAAGGGAAAGGTGGGTTAGAAAAAAATTATTATTATTATTATTATTATTATTATTATTATTATTATTATTATTATTATTATTATTATTATTATTATTATTTTGTTTGGGGCCAGGTTATCGGAAGGGTTGCCTCCTCCCATATGTATGTGTCTGGACCCTATGATCATCTTCAGGGGTCCTTCTCTGTGAGTCCCTGCCAAAGGTTAGTGAGGCAGGTGGCTACGAGGAGGAGGGCCTTTTCTGTTGTGGCACCCAGGCTGTGGATTGAGCTCCCTGGAGAGGTTCGCCTGGCACCTCTGTTGTACTCTTTCCGGCGCCAGGTGAAAACGTCTTTATTTTCCCAGTATTTTAGCATTTTACCATCCTAGTCTTTAGCTCTGCTGTTTAAAATCTGTATTTGAAATTGCTATTTTAAATCTTTGCATTGCTGCTCGGTTTTATTGTGCTTGTACTTTTAAATTGTGGAATATTTTATGCTATACTCCTTGGTTTTAATTTCTGTGACCCTCAGAGAGAGCTTCAGGTATTGGGTGGAATAGAAATGAAATATATAATTAACATATTGTTAATTAACACATTAGCATTTTTTTTTGTTTCTTTAAACTTTCATTATGTTTTAAATGAACTGTTCCTGAATTGTTGAACTGTCAATGTTCTATTATTTTAATGTATTATGACTATAGTGGTTAGTGATATCTGAAGTTATTGCATTTAGATAGTTGTCACTTTATTTTCAACCACAATATATTTGTGGAAAATGAGTTATATAAAGTATGCTTATAAATAATAGTCAATATATTGTGTATCTATGGTCTCATCTATACCAAGCAGGATATTCCACTATGGAAGCAGTACAAAAGTGGTATGTAAAAGGCAGGAGCCACATTACTGCTTTGTAGCGATATTGAAGTGCACTGATAACTGTTGGGGCCCATTGACACATACCATATACCACTATCATAGTGTTATAGGCTGCTTGGTGTAGATGTGTCATGGGCCGAAACAGTTGTCAGTGCACTTCAGTGCCACTATAAAGCAGTAGTGTAGATCCTGCAGTGCACTTCAATACTGCTATAAAGTAGTAGTGTGGCTCCTGCCTTTTATATACCGCTTTCATACCGCTTGGTGTGATCCTGCTTGGTGTAGATGAGTCCCCTGTCTAAATCACTCTTAATTGTGGCTCTGAGTGGTAAAGCAGCAGTTTCTGCAGCTGAAACTCTCCCCACGGCCTGAGTTCGATCTCAGCAGAAGCTGGTTTCAGGCAGCCGGCTCGGGTCGACTCAGCCTTCCATCCTCCCGAGGTCGGTAAAATGAGTACCCAGTTAGCTGGGGGAAAGGTAATAACAGCCGGGGAAGGCAATGGTAAACCACCCCGCTATAAGGCCTGCCAAGAAAACGTCAGGGAAAGCCCTCCCAGCGTCAGAAATGACTCAGTGCTTGCATGAGAGGTTCCTTTCCTTCTTAGATGCATAGTGTCCACTAAAATTCTGCTTGATCTGTTACCAAGGAAGAGATTATCATTTGCAGGCACCACAACATACAAAATGGCGGTATTAGGAGTCAAGAGTTGCATGAAACTGTAAATCATGATTACTAAAACTGTTTCAGGGCTCAGTACTATAGCATTTGCAAATAATGAATCTCAGGAGAGAAAGGTTAATATGTTCATAGCAATTTATTAGGCTGCCTCAAATATTCTTGGAGAAAAATTATTACTGTATTTGTAATAGTGCTTAATAGTTGGGGGCACCTTCTGTTTTTTTTTTTTTGGTTTTTTTAATGGTGACCTTTACAATCCCTGTATTTTTAGGACTGATTTATTTCTGGCTGTATAATGGAAACACACTTTTTATGGACAACGATGCGTCATCTACAATGGACTTAATTGTATTTAAAATTCCTTCTTCAGCTTCATAACCATTTAACATTAAGCATCAGGTGTTTTGACTCTCAAAGACGTTAGTTACCAGAAACATTTCCACCTTCCCATTATCTGTAAAAGGTCATGATGCAATTATGCATCCTAACTGCGCTGCAGTTTAAAACAATGAAATGCACTATGTTAGGAACCATGGCTTGATGAAATGGTCTCAACCGCTTTAAAAGAAACTCTATCCTGAGGTGTTGGAATAGTATGGTTCCTGCTATCAGGGAACACTGTGGAAGAATGACTGTTTCCATTCCTTTTAAAGATCGAGTAGTTTACGGCCATCCAATGAAATCCACAGAGCCCTGTTACAGTAGGGATGAATAAGAAATTAGTTTGGTCTGGATTTTAATGGGCACATAACTCGTTTTGCACTTTCAAATGTGAGTTTAATTATTCTTCAAAATTAGTACGTCTCCCAAGTTCTGCAAAGGCGTTTTCCAGTTAAAAGAAATATGTCTAAAATATGTATATTGGGGGAAATAATGTTTAAAAAATGAATTGGCTTGAATATAGGGATGCCGTGAGCACCTGACTGGGTCTGGGAGTCCTGTGGACCCCTCCCTCTTGTGGGTCCCCCAGACCCAATCAGGTGCTCCTGGTGCAAGTGCAGACCCCCACTCAAGCACTTGCAATGTGTGCTGCCCCTTCCTGGGTCAATGGCAGCCACCATAAGAAGAGCCCTGCTGGATCAGACCAAGGGGCCATCTAGTCCTGCACTCTGTTCACACAGTGGCCAGCCAGCCGTCGACCAGAGATGAACAAGCAGGACAGGGTGCAACAGCACCCTCCCGCCCATGTTCCCCAGCAACTGGTGCACACAGGCTTACTGCCTCGAATACTGGAGATAGGACACAACCTGTGTATTTCTGAGCTTGTAATTGCCAGATGTTGTAAATAAAAAAAGTGCAATTTAAAGATGTGCATCATGGAAACAAAATGCATACTTTTCATACTTTAGTCAAAGGGTGAAAAATACGCAATGACGTGCATGGTTTCAAAAGATGTGAACCTAAACGTGCACTTTTCTTGTTCGATCAAAAATATCAGAAGATCATAACTTGGAACAGGAAAGAGGTAGACCAAGCTCATGGATTATCCTATCCCTAATTGGGACTGATACCTTTTAACTTGTGCATAAATGATCTGCAGTTAGGGGCGAGATGGTCAAGTCAGTTCAGATTATTTCAGGTGGATAGAACAAAAAAGGGATGTGAAGAGCTCCAAAAGGGTCTCCCCGAAGGTAAATCCAAATCAACCTTTCGCTGTGCTTGTGATATGGTGAAAGCTAATATCCCTTTCCTGGGCAAGGTGCTTGAGCGGATGGTTGCAGGACAACTCCAGGCACTCTTGAATGAAACGGATTATCTAGATCCATTTCAATCGGGTTTCAGGCCTGGTTTTGGAACGGAAACTGCCTTGGTCGCCCTGTGGGATGACCTCTGTCGGGAGAGAGACAGGGGGAGTGCGACCCTGTTGGTTCTCCTGGACCTCTCAGCGGCCTTCGATACCATCGACCATGGTATCCTTCTGGATAGGTTGTCTGAACTGGGAGTTGGAGGTACTGCGTTGCAGTGGTTCCGCTCCTACTTGGATGGCCGATTCCAGAAGGTGGTGCTGGGGGATTATTGCTCTGTGCCATGGCTCCTAAGCCATGGGGTTCCGCAGGGCTCTATTTTATCCCCTATGCTGTTTAACATATACATGAAGCCGCTGGGGGAGGTTATCCGGAGATGTGGACTGAGGTGTCATCAATATGCGGATGACACCCAGCTCTACCTTTCCTTTTCATCAAACCCAGGTGAGGCAGTGACTGTTCTGAACCAGTGCCTGGGCACGGTAATGGACTGGATGAGGGCTAACAAACTGAGACTCAATCCAGACAAGACGGAGGTACTGTTAGCGGGTGGTTCATTTGTCCGGCGAGGTGATGTTTGCCCTGTCCTGGACGGGGTTGCACTCTCCCTAAAGGATCGGGTCCGTAGTTTGGGGGTGCTCTTCGATCCAGAACTGTCACTTGAGGCACAGGTGAACTCAGTGGCAAAGAGCACCTTTTATCAGCTTAGGCTGATATACCAACTGCGCCCTTATCTGGACAGTGATAGCCTAGCTACAGTTATCCATGCTCTGATAACCTCTCGTTTGGATTACTGCAATGCGTTATACGTGGGGCTGCCTTTGAAAACGGTCCGGAAGCTTCAGCTGGTACAAAACAGGGCAGCCCGTTTACTAACAGGGACTGGCTGGCGAGATCACATTACGCCAGTCCTTTTACAACTTCATTGGCTGCCAGTCCAGGTCCGGGCCCGATTCAAAGTGCTGGTATTGACATTTAAAGCCCTAAACGGTTTGGGGCCAGGTTATTTGAAGGAACGCCTCCTCCCATATGTACCTACCCGGACCTTAAGATCATCTACAGGGGCCCTTCTCCGTGAGCCCCTGCCAAAGGAAGTGAGGCAGGTGGCTACTAGGAGGAGGGCTTTCTCCGCTGTGGCACCCCGGTTGTGGAATGAGCTCCCCAGAGAGGTCCGCCTGGCGCCTACACTGTACTCCTTTCGTCGCCAGCTGAAGACCTTTTTATTCACTCAGTATTTTAACACTTAATTTTAACTTAAATTTAAATTATACTGTTTTAACTCTGTATTTTAACCTTATATCAATTTTGCTGCGTGGTTTTATCCTGGTTGTGCTTTTTATATTGTATTTTGTATTTGTATTTTTAACTTGTTGGTTGTTTTATGATGATTTTAATTTTTGTGAACCGCCCAGAGAGCTTCGGCTATTGGGCGGTATAAAAATGTAATAAATAAATAAATAAATAAATAAATAAAGTTGTAATATGTCAACCTTTGCTGCCAAAATGCATTCTGTATATTTCACTAATCAGGTATCTATCTACCTTAGAGATACATTTACCAACTGTGCCAAATTCAGGTTTTTAAGGGTCCTTGGGCAACACACTTTCACTCCCTCAGGGACATCCGCCTTCTCACTGCCATGGTCACCAATTGCTGTTGCTCCTCATACCCTCTTTCTCCTCATTTCTACCACTTTCTTGCTTGACAGGCAAAGAGCCAGTGAGCAAGCAGGCAGGAGCATGTACTGCTCGTCCAAATTACCACCACCATTGTCCAGACCAGAGCAAGATGCAAATGAATAAAGTTGCAGTGGTGAAGAGGAGCAACTCCAGGAGGCTTTGGCCCATGGGTCCCTCTGGCATGTGGGCCGTTGGCAAACGCCTGGCCAAGCCTAACCTTGATGCTGGCCCTGTCTATGGAAAATAGTTAACAGAGTAGCAAACACACATAATTGTAAGCAGGATTGTACATGCTTCAAAATTTGCAACATTATTAAGGAACATGAAACAAATAATTTATATTTATAATGAGCTTAGCTTCATATTGGCTCTCATTTTATTAACCTGATGCTTTCGCTTATGAGATGCTTGGTAAATAAAATGTTTGCATGCTGGGTTCATTTCTATTTTCAAGTACTTTGAATCTTTGCAGATACTTTTTAATTTACCTGTAAATGCCAAGGGAAGAAAATCAGTGTTATATGACACTTCAACAAAATGGAGCAAGGAATTTGATTATTCTCCAGCCTCCACACCCGGCATGGTTCTACACATTGCCTTGCAAAGGACGCTCGATATTACAAAAGCAATTATCCATTTTTATTTTGTTTACATTGCACTGAAAATTTACATCATACTTTTACAAATCCCCTTTTTTTCATAAAAATAGACTTCTTTACAAAAGTGTATGCATTAATATAAGAGGAGTAGCCAGTTGCAGAAGAAACAAGATTTTAAACAAGATCTCAAATGTATTAACCTTGACATTAATGAATGAATCATCATTATTGCAATCATTTGAATAAACAAGAATAAATAACAAATTGATGGTATAAAATATAAAAACGGCATTCGCTTAGTAGAAGACAGTTTCTGGACAGAACTGTATGAATTTTCAAAACAAAAGATTGTAAAATGATTGATAAGAAATTCATCAAACACCATAGGAATCCAAGCAGCAATCGTGTGGGTACAATGATGGATTGGGGCAGGGGAGGGAGGTTGTTTTTGGTAGGCACTCTCTATAATGTTAATTAAAAATTTGATTTTCACAGAGTTATTCATGTCTGGGAAAAGACAGTAGTACCAGATAATTCACACCAGCTAATATACAGCATTGATGAGTCCAAAATGTTTTCATGCTATAAAAGGAAGACAATGAACTATGACAGGGATTTACTCAGGCTGTCATTTGATAATTCATTTATGTAACCATAATCAAAACTAAAATTGCATTCCTTTATATGGGACTGAAATGGGTCTATGGTGACTTAAACTTGACAAAAGAAAGTAGGATTTGAATAAATTGATTATTTTGCTTTCTGTACCCTTATTTACATTGTACTGTCACAACAGAACAAATTGTAACTCAATAGGATTTATTTTGAGAACATAAATACTGATTCTTATCCCAAAACAAATACACTTCCCAAATTCTGATTATGCAGGATTTGCTGGGACTTAAACAAAAAGACCACTGAATTCAGTAGGAATGTTCCTACAAATTACTGCAATGGGATTTGAATTAAACAGTCTGAAATCTAGCTGACCAATCCAATTTTAATCCAAGTACTTTGGTTTAACTGGATTGTGAATTACATAACCTTTATTTAAAGTATTTGTGCTGGCATAACCACTTTTAGCCACAGTAATGCCAGCTACTGCTTTGGCAAACAGTCAGTACACTCACTGAAATAAATTATTTCTTGGCACAGCATATTATGATGAGACAAGCACTGTAATTGTAAATATGTGTTCTCCAATAACAAAAATTTGTAATTTTTAATGGATATAAATACATATTTACCTGCGCAGTATATGGTATGTCTAAGAATGCAGGAGAACCACCATACACATGTCTGATTCTTGTATTCTAAATTGCTAGAAGTTCAGTAACGGTTTTTGTCATGAGAGTTGGTTGCAGACCAAATATCAAAACAAAGGAAGCAACTCTTTTAAGATTAGGCTGGGTGTACTCCTGAAGTCATGTAATGCAGAATAATCCCAATGACGAACATGGGACTACTCAAGATTAGGAGTGTACAAGACTGTTGTTTCTGTTTGTAAACATCAGAACCTGCCCTGTTCACAACCCCGTACAAACACAATCATAATTTTTGGGCAAAGCTCGCCGATTCCCAAACTTGTAAATGCATTGACAAAATGCATTTCATAGAAAAATGGGTACTTTAAAAAACGCACCTTTTGAAAGAAGTATGCGTTTTCATGCTTTAGTCAATGTGGGGGGAGTACACATTTGGGTGCATACTTTTAAGATATGCACACCCAAATGTGCACTTTTCCTTTTCAAACTACAACAACAAGCTCACATTTCAGAACGGAAATGAGATGAACTGAGCTGCGAGGTGAAAATTGGGGAACCTCGATGACAAGCTCGGGGTTCACTGATTCTTCCATCCCTATGTGATATTAAGGCCCTCTTTCAGAGACCTGTGGGATTCCCCTTTTGCTTCAAAGGGAGGACAGGTTTGCACACATCTCTCAATGCACACACCATCTTGCTCCTCCATTAGAATCAATAGGGAAGACCTGGAGAACAGGAAAGCTACATAGATGCACCAGATTAATTTAACATTAATTAAAGGCATTAATGGATTGAAGTGTATAATTTAGTGACTGCAGCTTTACTGGCCTTTGAGCATACCCTGTGTACAGCATTTAACACAGTGTCGAAGCAGGACCTAAAACAATGCTGATGAATCATGTGATAGAGTGCTATCTGAAATTTAACACATAATATCCTTCATCATCTAAGTATGTTGTGTTACTGTAATCTGTTGTTCTTCTCATTGGAACATTTCAAGAAGCAGACATTTGATAATTGGGATGGGACAGTGTTAAATGGATATTTTCACAAATAGACATCAGCAATGAAGACTATTGCAGCCTTACAGAACCTGACTTAATTAGTTCAGCTCGTTTTCTAATGCTGTCATCATGGCGGTGATGGGGGAAGTTAACGTAAATCAATGAAGAAGAAGAAAAATGGAACTACTCCTGTAGCCAAGTGCAGCAGGAGATGTTAGCATGAAGAAAACAATGAAGGCAGAATTGGAGCAGGGAATTCAACTCATGAAATAAAAGAACCTGAGACTTGACACTTAATTATCCCACTGTGGCACAGAAATAATAGGTTGCACTTGCAAGCTCAAGCCTATTAATGGTCATGACATATTCTTAGAAATTCATAGAGATAAGTGGGCGGGGGACGACGACATAATGTTCTTAAAAGGGGGAGAATAGAACTAAGTTCTAACTGTTGGGGGGGGGGGTAGTGTAGCTCGGTGACTCTTGCTGTCTCCTGTAAATATAACCTTAATTTCTACCATATATCATTTTGCTTGTTCTTTTAAACCCAGTCCCTCTAGCATAGTTTATAAAGCACAGAAGTACTGATAGTGGATGCTCCTCCAATATATGCAAATATGTTTTATTTATTTTGTTTATTTTTATTTTTTATTTTTTTTTAGAATAATCTCCTTTTTTTAAAAAAAGCAAATAAACTGTGAGTAAGCACTCATGGAGTGCAGCAGACTTTCTGTAAAACGCTCCACGGTAAACATGAAGTCAATATAATTTTTTTTCCAGTTTATGAAAAAAGAAACCCACTCTTCTCTCTCTCTTTCTCTCTCTCTCTCTCTCTCTCTCTCTTTCATCCTTGGGAGAAGGTGACCCAGGAAATTCTGAAAAGTGTGCTTTAATTTTATTATTTTTTTCCCTTAAAAAAATCAGTGAACTCTGTGTGCACTGTGTTGTGTTTCAATTTTCAGATCACTGAAGTCAAGCCATTGCAATGTTATACCATTGTGCAAACTGTGTTCAAGTTGGGATCAAAGCGCACAGCCTTTCCTTCGACAGACTTCGCATTGGTGTCATACATGGGGTTTTCGAAAGCAGCTTGGCCATTGTTATTTTCGTGTACAGAGCATCCCGTGTACTGTGTTTTAGGTGCAGTTCTGTGGAGGAAGGCAGAGGAGAAAGAAAACACATTATCGTTTATGTATTGAAAGAATCCATAGCTTTCTTTTTAAGGCACGGCACTCAAAGCAAGAAAAATCTGTTACAATGCAATACAGATGTACAGATGATGCAGAAGCATTTCTATCGTAGATTGTCAGGCACCCATCGGCAGAATCAGATTTTATTTTTTTTTAGTTTCCGATTTTGTACAAATGAACAAATTCCCCCCCAAATGTGCATTTCCATCCTTTAGCCTATGCAGGAGGGAATGCACATTTTAGGCCGTTTTCGTTATTTTTTGCGTATTTTTCTACAATGAAATTTGCGTAAAATTCCCAAAGGCTAGGAAACCAGTCCGCAAGTCTGTGGACTCTACCCGATAGTGGAAAAGCTGATCTGCTGTGGAATCCATGGGTCAGATTGATAAAAAACTAAACTAATTTGGTTCCATTGCATATTTCTCCAACATCTCTAAAATACAATACAATACAACTTCTTTTTGGGGGTCCAAGGGCTCATCTACACCAAGCAGGATATTTCACTATGAAAGTGGTATATAAAAGGCAGGAGCCACACTACTGCTTTATAGTGCTATTGAAGTGCTCTGCAGGATCTACACTACTGCTTTATAGAGGTACTGAAGTACACTGACAACAGTTGGGGCACATGACACATCTACACCAAGCAGGATATAGCACTATGAAAGTGGTATGAAAGCGGTATGTGTCACGGGTCCCAACAATTGCAGTGCACTTCAATACTGCTATAAAGCAGTAGTGTGGCTCCTGCCTTTTATATACCACTTTCATAGTGGAATATCTGCTTGGTGTAGATGAGCCCCAAGTCTTGCATACTTGAATGTTGTGAGTACATTTGCAAAAAGTATCCAGAGGTAGATGGCTTCAGGGAACCCTGAAGTTGTAAAATTAGCCCAAAAGGCACATCTCAGCAAAGCTACCAAGCCCTGAAGCAAAGGAGCTGTAAGATTCCTCTTCTTGTATGACTAACGGCTCAGCTAAACCAAGCAGGATATTCCACTATGGAAGTGGTATGAAAGCGGTATATAAAAGGCAGGAGCTACACTACTGCTTTATAGCGGTATTGAAGTGCTCTGCAGGATCTACACTACTGCTTTATAGTGCTACTGAAGTGCACTGATAACTGTTGGGGCCCATTGACACATCAACACCAAGCAGGCTATAACACTCTGAAAGCTGTATGAAAGCAGGATATAGGATGTGTCAATGGGCCCCAACAGTTCCCAATGCACTTCAATACCTCTATAAAGCAGTAGTGTGGCTCCTGCCTTTTATATACCACTTTCATACCACTTTCATAGTGCAATATCCTGCTTGGTGTAGCTGAGTCCTAAGACATGACTAGACTCTAGAGAGAAGCATTTTTATATATTCAAAGTCCTCACTCCCATTCCATGTGGCTGGTAAAAGCCCCACCCTATCCCCAGTCAGATTGACTTGAAGGATGGCTTACACAGGGTATTTGAAGCATCCTTTCCCAAGCTGATGCACTACAGATCCTTGACCATTCGTCATGCTGGCTAGGGCTGGGTTGTAGCCCAAAACATTGGTGGGGGGTGGGGTGACAACCATATTGGGAAGGTTGGCATAAAAAGACTCTGCCTAAGCTTTAGCTCAATTGGTCAGGATTCATCATACAAGCTCAGGGACAGGTCCCCAAAGCCTTAAATGTCTGCCTTTAGTAGGGTTAGGGGGAAGCATTTGCACACTTTTGTCTGAGCTGTGAATAGTGCCTCTAGTACTTAAAAGGAAATATAGAGAACTGCAATTTGGATTTCCACCCACTGAACATATGCATTTCCACATGTAAATTGAGAGTCATGGACATTTGTCTCCACTCTACTCACTATGTACTACTGGGGAAGGAGGGAAAGTTGATATAAAACAAATAATCTGAAAGAAGATCAACCAATGGACTATTACATCATCCCTAAATATCACTCAACTGAGGACAACAAGATGAATTTCTAAAAGACGTTTGTCAATAGATCCTGATAATGGCTGCATTGTCAATGACAGTTGTGGAACAACTCTCCATAATAAAACCTTTCACTGACATAGGACTCTTCTAAATACTTACAACCTGGTAAACTATGTGGAATGTAAAATAAATTATTCAGGAAATACGAGACATAATACTGTAAATGTCAAAAACAAAATATAGGCAATATGTGAAGTACACAGCAAGCCCTTTTTATTGCTGCATCCCGAGACACCAAGAAATCTGAATAACCTTACACATCTCTTAGAGATAATAATTTACAACAACAATTTAAATAGGAGAAAGAGTATAATGTAAGACAATAACCTTACCTATCAAGCATCCCTGACAATTCTAAAATGAGGTTAGTGTATGTATACACTGAATTGAACGTTTTTTCAAAGGAGCTCTTAATTTATCCTGAACAGAATAATGGGATGTACAGGCAGTAAATAATCCAATTTAATGATAATAGTGAGGATGAACCAAAGACATCCAGGGCAGATATTGCTACGTTTTTTATTTACTCCAAGGTTCCCTCTCTGATGGGCTAGGAATGATAAAGTTTTGAGATGGGTTCTCACGCCAGACAGATGTGCCCAAATGCATTCCCCTCCCAATCTGACCTTAAGTGCAGTTCTGAGTGCGAGCAAAATTTAGCTGGAGGGGCTCAAAGTGTTTTTGTTTTTTAAAAAAGCCCCATTGTTCTGCAGATTATCTTCATTTAATTTTAGAACTGTTATTTTAACTTTGCTGTGTTAATTATCACCATTTGTTTCTATAACAAAAATGTGGGAGACAGATTTTGTCCTTTAACTGTATGGATGTGTTTAATCAGATCCAGTGTAAATTGGAGTTACACCTCATAAATCACTTATGGGCTTAATGGGCCTTTTGGATTCTTCTGAGATTCCCATGGATATTTCTATGAATTCTGATTAAAGCATACAAATACATTTTCTAATAATCCTAGTTGGGGATTCCCATGAGTGCTATCTTTTTTGCTGGAGATTGCTAATTTAGATTTTCATGTTTTAGTTCTTGCACAGGGGTGAAGATCCAGGTGAGCCTGTCAGGTCTGTGCACACCTGGTGCTCTTCCCTGCTTAACTGTCAGGGAGGCAGATCCAATCTAGATTAACTTCATCCCCCCTCACACAAACTGGTCTCTCAGGTCTTCGCAGATATCCCCATGCTTGTGGTTAAGGCATCTACGGTCCAAGACAATTGCCAAAATGGCTGAACTGCAGTAAAAGGAAATAATTCACTTGTGTGGTTTTGTTTTCAAATGTAAAGCAACTCATAGGAAAGCAAATATGTGCTTACTGCAACATGTAGACTCACCTTAGAGTTACACAAGCATGGGAGAGTCTTTTAGGAAGTTGAGATTTAGCTCTGCTCAATTTAGTTTTCAATTCAGAAAAGAACATCTTCAGTAGCAGAATTGGTTTAATGAATTAGATGGCATATACTGCTGGATAGTATTGAGTCTCTCCAACTAATATTTATCCAAGGGTAAACAAGAAGACATCCTAGGCTTCCCCCATGGCCATTTCAAGGAACTATTACAATAAAAAAAAACCAGTGGAACAGAATAGCCTGGATCAATATACCCATCCCATTCACCTCCCTACCTGATCTAGATAAGATCTGAGACCTGAAAAGAAGATTTAGCCTTAAACTTCCAACTCCAGTTCAAAACTTCTCACATCTCTCATTAACAC
The DNA here is from genome assembly GCF_023053635.1 of Elgaria multicarinata webbii. Classification (NCBI taxonomy): domain Eukaryota; kingdom Metazoa; phylum Chordata; class Lepidosauria; order Squamata; family Anguidae; genus Elgaria; species Elgaria multicarinata. The sequence goes on from NC_086177.1 coordinate 93,515,394, forward strand.
ACACAATCACATTTACGTGTAGGTTTATATTCTTGCTTACCTTTGTTTATAAAGATAAAATCCAAATCCTGCTAAAATAAGGGCAAAGAAAGGCACAAGAATAGCAATGGCCACAGAACTGCTGTTTGTACCATGTGGTTGGTTTGACGAATTTGAGCCTTCAGACATATTAAGTCCTGAAGAAACAAAAACAAAACAATATATGTTACCTCTTGTTATGTTTCTCATTCCGAATACTTATAACACTGCGGTATACAGGAGGGTGAAGTAAAACTAGAAAAGAAACATCAGTACAGTTGGGCCATGAAGGTAGTATATGATCAAGAGTTCTGCAACACTACATGAAATGCTAATTTTGACAAGAATATTAGTCATAAACATCCAGATCTTGCCACAAGCATGGTGCTTTTCTTCCCAGCTATGTGGGGGGAAAAGTCTGTTACATAAGTCCTTTACTGTAATTGTCTCATGGGTTAATTTTAAGCACACCAGTGCAACAACCACCTATATTTTTGAGATGGCACAACCATTCTACTCTATAACACTGAGATACCATTAGACATTTTCTTTTGAAAAGAAAAGCAGGATATTTTAAAATAAAATAAAAATATGTAAATACATAAATAAATGGTAAAGTTGGCTAGTGAAAGTTGCAGCCTAGACTATAGTGAGGGATCATGGGAGCTGTAGGACAAAACCTCAGGAGGGCCACAAGTTGCTCATTCCTGACTTACATAATACACATGTGGACCTGTTCCAAGATGCACTCAACATTTTGTGAACCGCCCAGAGAGTTCCGGCTATTGGGCGGTATAGAAATGTAATAAATAAATAAATAAATAAATAAATAAATAAATAAATAAACAAACATGAGCATCCTCACACACTGAAGCCTACCGGCAAGCGTGGATCACCCTTCATGGATCAGAGAGATTAATGGGCTTTTTCCAGCTGTTACATGTAGGACAAATGGAATTAATATGTAGTTCAATTGCACGTAGTGTACAACTGTTGAAAAACATGTACATCTGCAATGTGACATGGGGATATTCTCTCTCTACCATGTCACATTTCGTTTCAGTTCACTTTATTTATTTATTTATTTGATGGATTTTAGGGCTATCTTTGTCACATCTTTGTTATATGCATAGATTTCCATCTCCTGAAATTGTGGAATAATAATAATAATAATAATAATAATAATAATAATAATAATAATAATAATAATAATAATAATAATAATATCTGTGACCAGCCACAATTTTATTCCCCCTGTCCTCTGCTTCCTTCTTCTCCTGCCTCTTTTGGACTTTTATCTCTAACTGATCTCATCTGAATCTTTGCCTTTTATCCAATCTCTCATCTGGACCCTTGATACAATCTTCTGTGTTCTTTCTTTCTTCCCTTTAGTCCTGTTCAGCTGAAGCCAATACCTGTATCTATTTTGGCAAGGCGCCCATGAGATGGCGGGAATGTATATGAAAATAAGGCCTACCACTGGGCAGATATCTGCACAACAAGCATAATTTTTAATTTGTTTTCTTGGTCCCTAATCTTGAAGAATGTGCACCTGATTCCCCAAATCCTGCAGTGTCATGCAGCTGTTTTTCTAGCCAGTAGCTGCACTGAATTTTGTTCACCTTTCTATGTTTATATATTCATCCTTGTTTATATGCCTTTTATGTATGGCAGTCCTTGCCCTTTCCTTAGTGTGGTCTTGGTTGCTATGAATTTCAAATACGTCTGCGGTGAGGATATGGAATAATGTAATGGCTACTATTCTTGCAAAGGTTGTGATGGCTCTCTAAAGCAAAAAAAGAGGGGGGAAAGCTTCTGAGAAGTGGATTTCTTAGAAAAGAAGACAAGTTTTACAAATCTAGAAGTTAGTTTTAGAATGTTTGACTTACTTGAGTCAAACATTGAGTCAAGTGAATCAAGTGAGTCAAGTGAATCACTTGAGTACTGATTCACTTGATTAGTTATCTGGATTCTCTGATGCTCCCACTTCCTTTTTTCCCTTTTTTATTTTTTTAAAATGCATTATAGATGCCAATTATGATGATATACAAAGAAGAAAAGAGAGTTGACGATTTATAAAATTATAAATTTATTTATAAATAAAGTTGAATGTCTGAATTGTTAGATAATGTAAGTGAATTTAGTTTTTGTTGGAAATAACAACTTGTAAAAGATCAAAGGATTTTTTAAAAAATATATCGTTTACTTTAGGACATTTAATATTCATTTTATAACAAAGCTCAATTAGAAAAAATAGGAAAGAGGAAAAGTATGGTAGTCCTCTACGAGGATTCAAGGAGGAACAGACATTTGGGAAAGAAAGGGCTGTTTTCTGAAAAAGGATTACAGTGTCCGTATGGTCTATGACTAGTTTGTGATGTGGTGGGTACCGTCAGGTATAAGTCTCAGCAAGGCCTTGAAAGTTGTAAGTAAATTTAATTAGAACTGGTTTGGAGTGTCAGAGTCTGAGCAGTCTTATCTCTGCCAGGGTTCTCAGAGTAAGTATAGAAGGGAGTAGTTTCGTCCCTCCTCCCTTGGCCTTGGGGCTATAAGACTTCTCTGGGAAATTGATAGCATGTTTAGAAAGGTGGGGGCGTTGTTTAAGGAGTCACTCAGATTGTGGCATCATCTTGGTGGGCTGAGCAGTGCCACCCTGTTTGTACATGGGCATGATTTATGGGGCCAGAGCCCCTGTCTGTCAAGTGGCTTTGGACAGGCCCACACCTCCTTTTATAAGCTGGAGCAAAGGCAAGGAGCCTTTGCTAGTATCATCTTTCGACTCATGGCCTGAAATCCCTCCCTGTTTGAATCCATCACCTTTCGGGACTTTGAAAGCACTCTGCACATGGACTCTCCTATTAGGACTTTGAATTTCCAAGGACTGTGCCATGAAAAGTACTGTGAGGCTTTTCATATTCTTGAACTCTTGTTTGTTGTGGATTGTGTGTGTTTGCTCATGAACCGCTCAGTGTAAGGGTAGACTGGGGTTGATTTTTATTGTTGTACTTTTTCCCTGCAGACTCAGGTGGAGGGCAACACAGGAGTTCTTCTGCCTGAGATTTTTACCCACCCCATGATCTTCTTTAGGCTTTGGCCATGTTCCCTGAGTTACCAACAGCATTTGGACTAGCTCCCTTGGGATGGATTGTTAAGCCTTTCAAGAATTCCTCATTGTGATTGCCTGAAGGATCATGTCAAGGGTCTTTCCCCTCCCTTGGTCAAGTTTGGGACCTGTTTTTGGAGATATCAACTAGGAAATCAGGTTTCTATTGTAGTGAGTAGCATTTTGACTGTAAGTTATCTTGAAGCCTAAAGCTTTCTGACCATCTATCAAGTATTTTTGAAGTGTGTAACCATTAAGCTTTTCACCATGGGATTTCCTCCAATAAAAGAAGTCTCACTGGTTGGGTGTCCTGTGTCAGTTTGCCAGCATGTGTGAATGCCAGAGAGAATGGGAATCCACAACACGTACAAGAACAGAGAGGAACACTTAGATACATTTGTGATATTATTAGGCACCTAGTGGGGGTACAAGAACAGAAACAACACTTTGACCCCACCCCAATACAGACCTAAATAATAGAATTAAATTTTAAAAGGTGTCTATAGTGAATGGATGGATATTTGGAAAATGGACTCATATTTTCTTTCCTTAACGTGGAAGTGGGATGAAGGTGTGAGGCGCTAGCTGAGACAGCAGTTGGATCAAACTAATGCTGTGATGTTAGTACCTCTTTAATGGGGTACTATGATGTAAAGCAACTGGGAAGTAAAGTACTAACCAGAGCCAATCAGGGTCTGGAAGTGGAATAAGGTGCAGACAGTATTACTTTCTCCCACTGCTTTTGGCATTAAAGAAATACAAGCTGGTGCAGAAATATCTTTTAAGACAAAGAACTGTCCAACCTAGCTCTTTAAAATTTACAAGACTACATAAATTATGTAAGCATCTACTTGATATGTTATTTCTTTCCTTTTACACTGACAATAAAAACGAGAAATTGATAGTCCCTAGAAACTATAGGAACATTGTCATTTCCAGATAAAATTATCACAGTTGAAAGGGGCCAAGATACTTAAAAAGGGATTACAGTGGAGACAACTAATTCCTCTTGTAAAACTGTACAGATTGGCCTAAATGGAATTCTATTTTCTGAGAAGTGTGGACATTTAACATTATACCAGCTTCTCTTTAAAGGAAAAAAATGCAGTTAACCTGGGCTCCAATAATTTATAGCTTAATATTTTCTTTTTAGCTACCTAGCATCTTCTACTTCTTTTATATGCTTATGGATGGAGGCAGTAATATTTCATTAGCGCCGCGGAATGTGTGGGGAAAAGGTAGGTGAGCAGAGACTGCAAAGAGCAGAAAGAAAAACACGTGAATTGCAAAATCCTTCTTAAGAATAATAATAAAAGTGTCATGGCTGAATCACTACAGTGGCACCAAGGTATTTTAACATACATTGATTTTGGCTAACTAGAGGAAGCTTGGGACTGCATCTAAGAGTTTCTTATTGGAATATTTCTTCTCTTTTTTTCTTCATACCAAATATGCTTAAATTCCTGCATTGAGCAGGGGGTTGGACTTGATGGCCTTATAGGCCCCTTCCAACTCTACTATTCTATGATTCTATGATGAAATATAAAAATGGTAGACATTTGGTATCAGATTATAAAAGAAGGGATGTATGAGAAATTTGTTTCAGATTTATTTTTTTTAATGGGGATTTGACCCAGTTTGCATCTTTTGGATCAAACATGGCCTTGGATGGAATCTGCAGTTGAAGTCCATACATTTCCAATGTGATTTGTGGACCAGAAACAGAAAAAGATGTATTTGACAAGATGCATGCATTTGAAAGCTGGGCATGAAAAAATAAATAGTTTTTTTAAAATGCACACAATGGGAGAAGAATGCATACCTTTCAAAAAGGCACACATTTGATAAATCCATTTGGAAAAATAAGCATGAATATTCATGCAGCACCCCCCCCCACACACACACAAAACACACACCAAAGCTCATAATCTGAGACCAACTTGAGTCAAAATGAGCTTCAAGATGGAATTAGGAGAACACGGGAGAATTTGAGTTTTGCTGATTCGCACATCTGTATTTGAAAGCAAAGTACATTTCCTGGTGAAATTGAAAAGCATTGTTTTAGAAAGGAGCGTTTGTCACCTAGAGACAGCTGATGGTGCCAAGTGTAGTAAAATAAATAACACTGTTTGAGACTGTAAATCTGCTTTCCTTTATAGATTTTAGAGGTTTTATAAATGATGAAAAATAACAATAAATACATGCTCAAAGAACAACCCTATGGTCCTTCAGAGGGATTCCAAGGGGCCATAGCATATGGCAGATTCCCCACCCCCAGTCTGTACACAGAGCCATGATGTCAAGGAGGGAATCCCTGCTCAGATCCCCTGCCCCCCAACACACACACCCTTCCTTGACACCGTAGAAAGCTCCGTGGCAGCTTTTCCCCTTACTTCACTGTCGCAACCTCAGAAGAGGACAGGGAAAGAGAAAAGGGTGGGTTCTGGTGGGTATGGATGGCAGAGGAGAGGCTGTGCTGGATCCACAAGCCTCTCTGTTCCCTCCCCCTCGGAAGATAAGCAAATGAGATGGGCCCACCAAGCTTAAAATCGTACGAAGGAGGAACAGGAGGCAAAAACACCTCCGTCGTTCCTCCCATCCTGCCTGGCTCTGGCCAGAAGGGCTTAGGGTGGAGAAAGGGCTTGAATCAGAGCCCTTCATCTACACATATCAGTCCTGAAGGATTCTGCTCTTATCTGTGTGAGACAAAAAGCCAATAGGATCAGGTTCAGTGGCCTGCCCGTCTGTGCAATGTCACCAGTTGTGGCGTAATGTTGCACTTGTAGTGCAAGTGTACCAGTTCAACTGCACCTTGCAGGAGATGCATCAGATTTGAGCTGTCTAGTTTGCAACCATGGCCTTAGCTAGACCTAAGGTTTATCCCGGGATCGTCCCGGGGTCGTCCCTGCCTGCTCCCGCGGTATCCTGTGTGTCATTTACATGAACAGGGATGACCCAAGGACAATCCCGGGATAAACCTTCGGTCTAGCTAAGGCCCATGAAGGAGTAGCTCTTTCACATGAGGGCTGAATTGTTTGCAAAACTGAAGGGCTGTTTTTGGAGGAATTAGTTGCATTAAGTTTCTGGAATTGTTTCATGAGAGTGAGTCCATGGCCAGGGATATATAGCCAGGGAACTGGAAGGGTAGTTTGCCTAATTACATTCAGTGTGGTAATTTATAAATTGATTTGAATTTATGTCCACCTCTGTTGCAAAGTTTCAAGGAACAGATTATGAAACACATTATGAAAAAGTAAAGAAAGGTAAATTAAAATAACCCATTTTCTTAACACTTCCTGCCAAAAGCCTTCTCTTTAAATGATCTAAGAGTACTACTTCAAGCAAGGTAAATTAGAGCTGTAATCAATCTCCTGGAGGAAGGCAATTCTTTAAAATAAAACCAGAACTGTTAATCTGGATTCCCTTATTGCTGTTAAAGTCCAGCTGTCTGCATTCTAGACATATCTACACAAATTCCTTGTCAGACCTTTTGAGATCAGAGATAATTCCAGGGTAGAGTGCACACCCCTAATGTCTGCTATTAACAGACATGCATACTAGATTTCAAACACATAATTTAAAATCATATCCAAGCACTCTTGCAATCATTTTATCAAGAAATATCACAATTATAGCCATGTTCAGTAATTCAGAATCCATGTAAAGTAAGTATGTGAAGGGGAAAGAAGGATCATGCCCAGTGAATGTTCCCCCCACCCCACCCCGCAGACTTTCACACATTGTGTACCCTGTTCACATGTAGACTGGCTCCATGAGATCAGGTTATCACCTTTAAAGCCCTACATGGTTTGGATCCAGGCTACCTGTGGGATCGCCTTCTCCCATACAATCTGCCCTGCACACTCAGGTCCTCTGGGAAAAATCTACTTCAACTAGCAAAAACTAGATTAACAACTGTTACCCAGAGGACCTTCTCTTCTGCCACTCCCAGACTGTGGAATGGCCTGCCAGAGGAGACTCGTCAACTTAACTGTCTACTAGCATTCAAGAAAGCTATAAAGACTGATCTCTTCTGGCAGGCCTATCCAGTGGAATTTTAAGATGTTTTTAAAATGTTTTAGGATGTTTTTTAGGATGTTTTTAACAATGTATATTATGTTTTAATTGAGTATCATGTGTTTTATCGTTTATTTTTGTTCCCCACCTTGATCAAAATGGAGAGGCAGGTAAGAAATAAATGTATTATTATTATTATTATTATTATTATTATTATTATTATTATTATTCCTGCTTTTTACAGGGTTTGTGATCATGCAGCCTTATTCACCCAGAGCCAATCAGCAGATGGGTATTGGAAATGGATCCACCCCTACAAATGGATCGCAAATGACTACACAGGGTTTAAATATCACAGTACTAATGCCTACTAGTTACCTAATCTTTGAAGTCCAAATTGTCCATAATCTTTACCCTGGATAAATCCTTGAAAGACATAGGTAGCACCATCAGGCTCAGCAGAAACCTACAGGAATTAAAAAAGGAACAAAATTAAACTGGATATACATATACTGGGGTGGGTTTTTTTTAAAAAAAAATCAGAAGCTGGTTAGATTTTTGCTTAAACAAGGCAGTTAACTATTGAGCTACTTGCAGATATTCTGTACTAGATTTCCCAAACAGCAGTTAGTTGAGCTAAGAAAATTTGTGAGCCACTTTAAATCTTTGTGTCTGGATTGCCTTAAATGTGTTGTTGTTTTTATTAGCATCTGGCATTACTATCAGTAAAAGAGATGGGAGAAAAATCTTTCTGTGTGATTGCTCTGTACATTTGTCAAAAAGAGCTACTGAACTTATAAATGAATCATATCTGACCGCAGAGCCAAGAAAATTGGTTGGCACATTATTGGAAACTAATTGTAGTTCTCCCCCTTCCTTCCTTCCTTTCTTTCTTTTTTAATAAAATGGGTATCTTTCAATCCAGCGCACAATGATCACTGAACAGAATTTAAGTGTGTATAAATACGTTCTTGATTCTGGACAAGGAAATGAGATGAGTTACATGGTGACCATTGGTGCATGGCTGCTGGTAGAAAATGTTCTGCAGTTCTGTGTTTCAGGTCTAGCAGCACAGGCTGGTCGCTTTAGTTTCAGTATACCATCATGATCAGCTGTAACTGGGTTGCAGGTATTAAAAAAGCCAGTGGACATAGAACTGGGTGGATGCTGATACTCTAACTATCGTCTCTTCAGTTTGCACTGCTGGATCTGGAACTGAATGTTTCCCAGTATTAGTTGCCAACTTGATGTGTTTGCTAGGAATACTGAAGGAATCTGTTGGAGGGATGGAGTTCAACAAGCTGTCATCGGTTTGGCTCCCCAGTGGTTCATCTTCCACTAGATGGCCAGCCCGACTCAATCAGCAGCAAGTTGGGACAGCTAGGGTGTTATTGATGGGTTTTTTTTTTTTAATGCACAAATTACAGGAACAATCTGTGCAATTTTGCTCAAATTTTGATAATTATGGCTGCAATTTCATGAATTGCAGCCGCAATTTGCATGAATTACAGTTGCAATTTTTCACAAATTTGCAGTCGCAATTTGTGGAAAATCTATTTGCACAAATTGCAGCTGGAACAACCATATCAAAAGAACATGTAAATAGTTCCCGGAGTTTGGGAAAAACCTGCAAGTCGGCTCGCAAATGCAAGCCGAGTCAGGTATGCTGCAGAACTCTGATAAGCCCCCAGATGGGCTGATTTCCTGGCAACATGGCGTTTCCCTCAGTCCTAGCCCACTCCTTACACTGTACAACATTTTATAGACTGTTGACAAGTTTATGGTTCCAATTACTGAAGTCAAGAAAGATTTAGGTCAAGGAATCAATGTGGATGGAGAAGACTAGGCACACCCTCCCTCTATGCCATGACTCCAATCTTGATTGGCATCCTCCACAGCTGGGTTTTTAGTGGGTTTTTTTTTTTTTTTTTTGGTAAAACAATAAAAAGACAGAAGTTCCAATCATGGGATTCCCACCTCATGTGTAGTTTGACCCTCACAGTTTATTAATGTTCCAGTAACTCGATGGGGACCTTCTATATGCATGGTTTGGTTGTAGCACTAGATGTTGAAATAAGATACACCTACTGAGATAGGGCCAGGAAAATCATGACATCATAGTTTTACTTATCTTAGCAACATTGGTTCTGAAAATGATCAATTGGTAGTTAGTGCCTATAAATGAAATTATATGCAGACGTATTCATTATAAGGAGGGGAGAGGGAGACATTACGGAGATACAGCCTTTTCCTGCATTCCATTTTCAGTCAAGCCACTGGAATAACAATGCACCTGTGGTGGTTCAAATGGTTGGAATAGCAATAGCAGCGGATCACACACATACCGAAAGGTACAAGCTAAAGGCTCATTTGTTCTTGGATATTTTAAAGCAATTCATGGGTGCAGTGACTGAGGTCAGGCATTTGTGGTCCCAACAGTTACCAAGACAGCTTTTCCTTTGCAAGGGCACTTATCAGAGTGGAGAGAGTGTCTTGCCAAATAAAGATGGAAGGCATATATTTGTACTGATATATGTGGATCTATTTTCTTGACAGAATATCTGGGGAGTTTTCTACCTGCACTATTATAAGGCAAGTGTGTGTATGAAGTACAATTGCACTGCATAAGAAAGCCTTGCTATAAATAAAGCAGGTTTCATTCTATGGCATGGAAATGCAAATCAATTAATGTTGCTATGAATATATTAGAGGGCACGGAAGTATCACATACTTTTACAATAAAGTGATGAACATTTTTTGGAAAGTAACTTTGAACTAGCTGACTATGTTGTATGTTGACCTCTCCACCATAAAGATATAATCATAGAATCAGAAGGGGCCGCTAAGGCCATCAAGTCCAACCCCTTGCTCAATGCAGGAATCTACCTTAAAGCATCCCCGACAGATGGCTGCCCAGCTGCCTCTTGAAGGCCTCTAGTGTGGGAGAGCCCATGACTTCCTTAGGTAATTGGTTCCATTGTCCATTGGTTCCATTATATGGTATAATCCATCAATGGCCTTTACAAAAACCTTTTGGAATCAGGCGGTATTGTACTACCAACATTTGTTCTTGTCCTGTCAACAACTGTTTGTATGATCCTATTTGTCAACATTCCTAATTAAACTTTCATTTTTAAAATGCCCCTTTCCAGTCTCATGCACAAGCTATCATTTCCTACTAAGACAGTATTGGATTTTGCCAGAACTATACTCACAAAGCCATCCATTGCCCATTTTTCCTCCTTCAGTTTGTTCACAGAAGTATGGGATGGTGCTTTAATGAGATATATATGGAGCATTAGACGGGCTTCTTGGCTTTTATACACCCCTGTAAAATATAAAAGTAGTTGATCTGTGCCACTTATAAGTAATTTAAGCTCTAAACACATTCTCTCTCTCTCTCTCTCTCTCTCTCTCTCTCACACACACACACACACCCCTTTCTGTCCTCCTCACATTTCTCACACTAAGTCCTTCCAATCGCAATAGCAAAACTTGATTTTCATGCTGTTCTGATATTTAGTAATGGAATAGAAAATAATAATTATTTGAATAATTGCACATTTCAAATCAGCAGTGTCAGGGGTTGATCAGCTCTCATCTTTATTCTTCCCAGCCCCTCTTTTTCTCTTTTCCTACTGCAATTACCACCCCCTCAGTTCTAGCATTAAAAAGATTCATGGCCCTTCGGACAATCAGAAATGAAGAATATACCATGGGTTGGATCCAGATTAAGTTAGGTGAAATCAATGTCATTGAAATCAATGTTCTCCAATTTCCACTTTGAAGCTCGTTCTAACTCATAGCTATATTGGATTGTGAGCTTCGGAGGATTTGCATGAAAATTTGTGAGTATTTACACAAAACTTTTTTCTCTGATTGACTCAAGAATGGCCCTTCCTACACCTAAGGATTATCCCAGGAAAATGGAGGGATCGTCCCTGCATGTTCCGTTGTGTGTCATTTGGATGCACAGGGATGATCCCAGGAAAAAAGGTAGGTGTAGTAATGGCCAATGTTTGTGCCCATTTTCAAATGTATGCATTTTACAAAGACATTTTATGTTGTTGCAGAAACTGCATTGCAAGCTCAGAAATATATGGGCTTCAGAATGCAGATTGCGTTTGGGGGTCTGCTTTCAGTTCCAAGAGCTGTGGATTGGATAAATTCTGGTCAAAAACAAATAAATTTCTCATCCGAGATCTAAATCCTATATGTTCAGCTGAATGCATGGTTCTGTGCTAAACACAAACCAGACACACAGCAAAGGCTCTCTTTTTCTTTCTATATGCATTATAAGACTATTGGAAGGGAGAGAGAAAGACATACGTTATTGTGGCTCTGTGCTAAAAATAGTTGGGAGTGTGTTCACCTGTAGACAGTTTCCACATGCTTCAAATGTAATTTGCAAGTAGCAAATTGCAAGGCTGATTAAAATCCACAGAGGCACATTTTGTGACCAAGGATGAAACTATAAGGATTGCATCATTTATGCAACACTTCCAACATTCGAAGTGTTTTCAAGCCTCATTCATCCTCTGAAAACCCCTGTGAGACAGGGCACTCTTATACCTTTACAAAAGGAGAATTGAGGCAACAACCCCCAATCTATCCAGTTTATTCATAACTGAGGGGATATTAGAGCCATAGTCTCTCAACTCCACATCCACTATACCATACTGCCTCATTTAAGTGGGTCCTAAAAATATGTTGGAACGGTGAGTACTGTGTTTTAACATATCTGGGGAAAGGCTGTAGATGAGAAAGGGTTATAGCTCAGCGATCAATTATGGGTATCTCTACATGAAGCTTTTATCCTGCACCTTTACTGAGGCTTCTGCTTCAAGATTCTTTGTGGGATTTTCCAGGGTTTCTCTCTCTCTCTCTCTCTCTCTCTCTCTCTGCCTTTCTATATGTTTCAGTACGTAATCACTAGATGGCACTGTCGTATAGTGGAATTGAACAACTTCAAAAGACTCCCATTCCGCCATTTGTAAATAATGCCACACATTCCTCATTGGGGTGGGGGGAAGCTATAATGGTTGCAAACATCAGGAGATGCCCTGGAGGTTGATGACATCATGTAAAGGGTCTACAAACTATCACGAGTGACCATTCATGAGAGCACAATAAAAGCCTCATGTAGAAAGGCTCTATATGGTCTGTTCTTGGTATCTCCAAACAGGGCTTGTAAAGACTAAGGTCTAAAATCCTGAAGATCTATTGCCAGTCAGTGTAAACAATGCTGTGTTATATAGCTGAATGGTCTCAGTTGGCATAATGCATCTTCTAATGTTTGTAACACAGACAGTGTAGTATCCTGTGCGGTACACGTTAGAACTATCACATTTATATTCCCCCTTCCTCTAAGAGGCCCAAATGTAAAGAAGTTGTTTAGAAATGGAAAGTAATCTAAGACACTCGACATGCTTTCTGACAGCACGCTGGGTGACATGAAATGTTGAAGAAATAAATGGTCAGAATTTACCAACTGAGGCTGTCAGTGGGGCTATGAATCCATTCTGTGTTTCAGTCAGATCTCTGAAGGTGCTGAACCCTATCCCAAAATAGATTCAGTACCTTGGAGTATGCAAAGGTTTGTATGATCAGGCCTTAAATCTACATTTTTACTCTGTTGATTCAAAGTATTATCCATGTTTAAGACTGATGAGCCAAGAGGTAGCACACACCCAGCTGCTGCCAGATGTCTTCTTTCACTGCCAAAGAATTACTCGATTCAGGAAAATATTAAAAGCTGAAGTTAAACTGACAGGGTTTACCAGGATGAATGAATTATCTTCCCTGATAAATTCCTTGAATTATTTTTTCTGGCAAATTATGATAGAGCACACTTGCAGACTCTAGCAAGGATGGCTGAAAGTGGTCTCTCATATGGAGCTAGCCACTGCTACAATATATATTTGTTTTAACCCTTTTCAGCCATTCCCAACATGCAGAAATTATGTGTGGAGAAGGGGCAGTAGGATAGCAGGCGATCCTACATAGTACTGCCCACATCTCTTGGACCTCTGCACATGGTGTGGACATCCGTACCCATGAGTGAGCTCAAGTTTAGGTTTCCACATGCACGGCCTACATTGCACTATCATAAGAGGCCTCTAAGCGCAATGCCAATAGCATTAGGAGGCACAACAGGTCTTCCAGGAATCCTGTTACACCAGCAAATGCTATTAGCATTGTGCTAGAGGTTCCTTATGCTCGGGTAATGTAATTTACGTTAATACTCACATTGCACTGGATACTATCCCTTATTTGTAACCTATTTCTATCCTGCTTTCCACTGAAGCAACTGACAATAAAAATAACATAATAAATATTGTGATGTTGAATATTACAATGTGGATATTACAATATGGATATTTCAACGCTCATGAGTTTTAAGGAGTCTTAAAAGAAAGTGATCTACAATATATTTTCTCAATCAATAGTCACATATAGGGGGGACACCTGGATGAGGGCCAATAAACTGAAACTGAATCCTGACTCTGTGGGTTGGTGGTTCCAGGTCCGGGAATTGGGGTGTTCACCTGTTCTGGATGGGGTTGCACTCCCTCCAAAGGAGAGGGCCATAGTTTGGGGGTGGTCTTGGATCCATCTTTGTCACTGTCACCTCGGTGGCCCACAGTGCCCATTATCAACTTTGGTTGGTACACTAACCAGTCCCGTTCCTGGATAGGGATAGCCTAGCCACGGTCATTCATGCACTGGTAACCTCATGATTAGACTACTGTAATGCACTATATGTGGGGCTGCCCTTGTGCGTGTTTTGTAAGCTGCAGCTAGTGCAGAATGCAGCAGCCGGGGTGCTCACTGGGACACCTGGCTCTGTTCATATAAAACCTGTGTTAAAAAATGGCACTGGCTGCCTGTTAACTACCAAGCCATATAAAAGGTTAGGTTATTATGCTATAAAGCCCTAAACAACTTGAGACCAGCATACCTAACAGACAGCCTTCCCTTATATACACCCAGACGACAGTTACCATCTTCAGAGCAGATCCTGCTGGCCACAGAATGTCGCCATGAAGAACCTCAGCAGTGGGCCTTCTCTGTAACAGCACCCATGCTCTGGAAAACCCTCCCTCGTGTGTTCAGGAGGCAGAAAATGTAATAGTTTTTAAACACCTCCTAAAAACGTACCTCTTCACACAGGCTTTCCCTGGACTGTAATTTATCTGATTTTATATTGCACTCTTAGCTTTTAACATTTACATTTATTGTATACTTAATTGTATTTTTATGGTTTTAATTGTGCACTGCCCAGAGAGTTATATGCTTTCTTTTAGTGGATTATCTCTTTCACATTTGAGCTCTTTAAGGATTCTTAGGTATATGACATCCAGATCCAGAAATTTATGAATTTCTAATTTCTTAACTAGCCCTAGAACTTCATCTCTTGTTATCTTTATTTAACTTACTTTTTCTTCAGATGTTCTTCCTCCACCCCCCAAAATAACTCAAGCTTGGGTGTCTGTCTAGTATCCTCTACCGCAAAGATTGATGCAAGAATTCATTGGGCTTTTTTGCAATCTCTACACAAGGCCAACTTGTGCTTTCTGTTCCTAGAATATCTGAAGCAACTCTTAGAACATACTTGTGAATAGAAGATATATTTTTTCTCTGTGTATTAAGTGTTGTTTTGAAGAATACAGGATGCAACCTACCCATAATAAGCATATTTGTCCATGCAATCCTATATATGTGTAATCAGAAGTAAATCCAACTGAGTAGAATGGGACTTACTCCCAAGTAGGTGTGCACAGGATTGCAGACTACACCCCATCATTTTAAATGGAAATACGGACATGTATGCTTAACATGAAAACAATGGAATTTAAATGTGCTTAACTTCATTCTCTGCCCACCCCCTTTTAAAACCACACACTGTAAAAGGAGGAACAGTAACAATAGGACAATTTCTGAAACTGAGAACTTTGTGGCTGTTGGTTTTCCATGGCCATACCTGAAAGTAACAGCTCCATATTGCTATTGGTAAGTGTTGCGTTCACCCTTCCCGATGTTGCGTTGAAATGAGTAACTGTCAAGGTCATGGGCTGTTTTTTGCCTTTGTAATTGTAAGAGCCTTTCCATATGTAATTCTGGGCGAACACATCATCAGGAACTGCAAAATAATAATAATAATAATAATAATAATAATAATAATAATAATAATCCAAAATGTTAATGCACATTGCCATATTTGGATTGCAGTAACTCAAATTCAAATGAGAATAGACACTCAGTACCTCTCCTCTCCTCTTATTTTTGTTACTGGAAATTATATTTATGATTTTCACAATGCATAGTTTGCTTGTGTTTAATGCACAACAATAATGCTTGAAAACCCATCTGTGAGTTAGCCTTAACTGTACCTGTGCTAATGGAAACCTATAATAATACATATTATATGCATATTTAAAAGATATCAACAATAAGGCCAGGTTCTAGTCAGCTTTTGTAATGCCTCCATGGAAACTATGGAGAAAAACTACGGCGATGGCGGCAGAGCCAGGTAAGGGGGCAATGGGGAGGGGGGTCTTACCTCCATCCGTCCGCAGTCCTGCGGCTGCTTCAATGGAGCCCGAGGCCTCAAACAGGAAGACTACACCTAGTCTTCCTGTTTGAGTCCTCGGGCTCCATTGAAGCAGCTGCAGGTCCGCGGACGGATGGAGGTAACGGAGAGGAGGGAGGAGGGTTTACCTGGCCCTGCTGCCACCGCCCATGCGGCGACGGTGGCAGAGCCAGGTAAGGGAGAGGGGGTCTTACCTGCATCCGTCGTGGCCCATCCCAGCTTCACTAGAGCCCGCGGCTCAACCAGGAAGTGTAGGCTGCAATCGGGGCCTACAGTTCCTGGTTGAGCTGTGGGTTCTAGTGAAGCTGGGATGGGCCGGGATGGACACAGGTAAGGGGGAGGAGTGAGGGGGCCCTTACCTGGCACCACTCCCTGCCACTGCGGAGCTCCGATTCAGAGCCGGAGCTCTGCAGCAGAGCAGAGCGGCCCCTAGGCGGATCGAGGCGGGGCAGAGCGGGCGTGGATTGGGCGTAAAGAGGATCGGGGGTCCGTGCACACCCCTATTTATTTATTACATTTCTATACCGCCCAATAGCCAGAGCTCTCTGGGCGGTTCACAAAAATTAAAAACATTCAAAGTATAAAACAACAGTATAAAACCATAATATAAAATACAATATAAAACATTTAAATCAAATGTTGATAACTTTTTACATTGGCAGCATCTCTGCTTTTATTCAATGATACTGAAAGTATGACCACAACTCTAAATATTTATATTCTTGTGAAACTTACTATAAGAGATACGTTTTCTTATCTCCATTTCTAAAAAAATCACCAACCTTTAAACCATATGGCAACCTTGGACTATGGTGAATTTTTCAGGACAATTTAAAGGACAGTTCTAAACTTCAACACAAAGAGTACACCTTTTCCACACACCACACATAAACATTTCTTAAATAATGAAAATGATTCTGTGGCTTCTTTTAGTGCCTTACAGGCATTTCTCCCATTTTTAACGCTAACCAAGGAATCCTTTTGGAATAAATAAATGTTAACCATTATAAATGAAGGTGCAGAATGATGAGCTAAGCTCTAATGCTAAGTGAAATCAATAGGGAAAGTTTCGCTAATAAGTTTTAGGGTTAGGCTCTTAAATGTAAATTGATGCATATAGCCTTATAATCAGATTTAAAGACTAATATCTTAGGATTGTGAAGTATTAAAAACATAATACCTGTGCAGATTTTTTTTTAAAAAATAAAGAGTTTCAGTAGAGAAATAATACAATATTTTCTATTCCATTACACAGAGACTACTTAGCTTGGCTTTCAAGTATGAGCTTACATATTCTGTTGATTTGGGCTTTAAAGTCTATAATGAAATCTAGATTCTCTGATCAAGCATACTTATTACATTCATCTACTACATGTAAGCAGTAAGTATCTACAATCCCCTCTGCTGAGGGAGTAAATGGAATAATAAGGCAACGCCTTTAGAGAAAAATGATTGAAAATTACATAAAATCAAAGGCACTTCACAGCATTTATTAAATACAACTTCCATCTTCTTGTATTTACTGACATGGGAAACACAAACGCCTGGGACGTAGTTCCTTGAAGGAGAGAACTAAGATGAAATTTGGTAAGATTTCAAAGGAACTTTCTTTATATACTGACACTGATTCATATAGCTAATCATAACGTATGTTCAAGATGACAGCAAGAAATCTTCTAACCCCTTGTGTGCTGTTTGCCTTTCAACAAACCCTTGTACACAAAGGGCAAAATCTAACAGGGCGCTTAAATCTCCAACGATTCTCCAATGATTCTGTTGCACAAGCAGAGGGAAGCAAAAACGCTTCCCAAAGGAAGACCTGAAGTGAGAGCAAACACTAGTTTTTCAATGCCCCATTCCAGAAACAAGCATTTCTACTCATTTCCAATTGCCCCAGAAGCGCTAAATCTTTGTTCTGCAAGTGGTAGGAGCATTACTTGTGGATGGTAATTGGTGGGGCATAAGAAAAGCAGCAGAGGCATAACCACCCCATCAGTTTCCGCCCACATATGTTTCTATAGACTTCCTGCAAAAATGTCCACCAAAACTTGCATTGGCCAGAAGGATTGCTAATTGTCCAGCACCGTACACCCCCTGAAAAAGCCTTCCTCCATGTTGAGGGGTGTGTGTGTGCATAAAAAACCACGCCATGTGCCCAAGGAATTGCCCCCAGAAGGAAATATTATCCCTCACTTCAAATGCCTTCAGGGGAGAGTGGTGGGAACTTGCCCAATATCTCCACACAAAATTATTAAAGTGCGTTAGGACACCTTCATTAAAAATTACAATTTTGGATTCAATCCAAAGTAAAGCAAACCTAAGTACCATTGAAATTAGGAGAAATAAAGTGTACAGTTAAATGCTTATGGGTGCAGTCCAAAGACACCTCATTACTATGCTGTTCAATTTAAATTTACAGTGAAGAGTTTGTTCCTATTTTCTTTCTGCTTAAAAATTCAATAAAGAGAAATTTGTTGTTGCTTTTAAAAAGAAGCAAATCCCACAGAACACATCGTAAATGTAGTTCATATCAGGCTCAACATTCCTTTGCTTCAGTTGGACTCCCACATACTTATGTATTTGTTTTATTTGTACCCTCCCACACAAAAAATGGCACTCAAAGTGGCTTATAGAACCAATAAAATCTGATTAAAACAATACATTAAAATATAACAAAATATAACATGTATAATTTTAAAGACAGACCCATAGGTTTCATAAACATACCACTAAAAAGTGATGGTAATAAGGTGCAATCCCTTTGCTACCCTATAACCTCTACCCTTACTACCATTTTGTCTCACTGGATGGGGGATGTTCTGGATGGGGTTGCACTTCAGGGGGTTGCACTCCCCCTGAAGGAGCATGTTTGTAGCTTGGGGGTTCTCCTAGAACCATCTCTGTCACTTGAGGCTCAGGTGGCCTCGGTGGCACGGAGTGCTTTCTACTAACTCCGGTTGGTGGCCCAGCTACGCCCCTATCTGGACAGGGATAACCTAGCTTCAGTTGTCCATACTCTGGTAACCTCCAAATTAGATTACTGCAATGCCCTCTACATGGGGCAGCCTTTGAAGACGGTTCAGAAGCTGCAGCTTGTGCAAAATGCAGCAGCCAGATGGATAACTGGAACAAGGCAGTTTGAACATATAACACCTATTCTGGCCCCCTTGCATTGGCTGCCTATACGTTTCCCAGCCCAATTCAAAGGTGCTGGTTTTATCCTATAAAGCCCTACATGTCTTGGGACCAAAATACCTGGTAGAACGCCTCTCCCGATATGAACGTACCTGTACACTGCGCTCAACAACTAATGTCCTCCTCTGGGTGCCTACTCCGAGGGACGCTCAGAGGATGGCAACAAGGGAGAGGGCCTTTTTGGTGGTGGCCCCCCAACTGTGGAATGATTTCCCTGATGAGGCTCGCCAGGCGCCAAAACTGTTATCTTTCAGGTGCCAGGTAAAGTCTTTTCTGTTCTCCCGGGCATTTAGCAGCATTTAACAATGCTAAGTTTGTTTTTTAATGGATCCCAGAACTGTTGTTTTTAAATGGATACTGTTGTTTTTATACTGTTGTTTTTATGCTTTTGATGGTTTAAAATTTTGTATATTTTTAATGTTTACTGTTTTTAACTTCTGTAAACTGCCCAGAGAGCTTCGGCTATGAGGCGGTATATAAACCTATATATCGCCCCATAGCCATATATAGGACCTAATAAATAAATAAATAAATAAATAAATATAATAATAATGTAATATAAAAAGATAAATTAAAAACACAAAAATTAATGAATTAAAGAGCATCCAACCAGTTAAAACCAGTATAGAAATGAATAAATAAATAATAACAACCTTTAAATAAAAGCCAGCTGACATATTTGGAAGGAAAAGAAATGTCATTTTTGTAGTTTGATTTTAGGATTTTATGGGGTTAAATCTCTCTCTCTCTCTCTCTCTCTGTGTGTGTGTGTGTGTGCGCGCATACATGCTAGTCAGTTTCAGCCAAAAGTTTAATAGTTTAGAAGTCAATAGTTTAATTAGAATATAGAGGTCAAGACATTTTACTCGGGATCCTGGAGATGATAAAGTTCAACAAAGTATCAGAAAAGAGAAAAAAAGAAAGAGAGAGAAAGAGAGAGAAATTTTAATTTAGGAAACAGAAACTTAGTTTGCAGAAATAAACAAGAAACTACTACCCTGATAATTTGGACTAAAATGCATTTTAGATGATAAAATCCAAAGGCAAAAAAGCACAAGGGGGATGAGAGAGAAAGCGAAGGTGGGAAGGAAAGAAAGAAAACAAACACAATCCTAGAGGAAAGAAAGAATAAGATCTGCTGGAAGTGGAGAACTGATCGAGAAAGCTTTACCAATGACAATAAGATATTGCTTGAATAAGGAAGGGGCCTGGATAAAAAGGGGAAACAGTCTAGTTAGCCTAGCTGGATGTGTTTACTCCTGGTGGTTTCATTATCTTCTTCTCATATGCTGTGCCTGTAAGTGCGTGTGTCCCTTCAGATTTTATAAATTTTCTATTGATATTTTTCTTCACTAAAACCTAAACTTTGTGATTTGAACCCTTTGTGACCACTTTTTGCGTATTTCTGTGTGTGGTTTGTCCCACCCCATGGCGAATAGTAGATACCTGAGTAGATACCTCAAGTAGATACCTGAGACCCAGTGAGTTTTAAGATGGATTTTGCGGAGGCAGAAAGAGAAATAAAGATATCAACCACAAAGTTTGAAGATTTGGCAGACCTTAATTATTGGTGGATAATTGTTCCTGCACTAGAAGAGACCCATTTGCTTGCATACAAGCCTGCTATAATACAGAGAAACACTAGAGAGGGTGATTTGATCCTTGCAACATTTGCAATAGCTATAAATGTCCTGTCATAACGGAATATTGCCAAGATGATAAGTTATCTCCAGGTAATCATGTACACTGGTGATCTCTTCTTATGAAAGATAAAAGGTTGTGCTTTGCCTTTAGGATTGTGCACATCTAGATCCACCAGGTCTCCAGGTTTGACCTGAAGTGATATAGTAATGGAAATAGCAGAAAAATGAGGACATGTGTTATGCATATGGCTAAAATCTGAGGAGTAATCCTATGCCAATCCTACTGAAGTATACTAGGTGGCCTGTGATGTGGTTCCACCAACCAGGTAGCTTTCATAGTTGGGGAAAGGTACAGCAGAATTAGGGGTATCACAGGAGTACAAAGGGGGGTTGGAGTCTGGTGGACTCCCCCCTGCTCAGCTTCCCAGACTCCAGTGTGCAGAAGGTGCCACTTACCCTTTCCTGTTCAGCTCCCTAGATGAGCCACCGTGCAGTCCACAGGCATCTGACACTTCAGTGAGCTGCCAGTTTGTATAAAAATGGCAGCTCGTTCTTTTACATAAACAGCCTTTTATGCAAATAGCAGCCATAAAGTGGCCATTTATCCAAGATTACGCGTGCAATATTGTGTAAATGGCCACTTTACGGCCACCATTTACACAATATTATTTCTCCCCCGAAAAGAAAGCCGCCATTTTTTTTAACACAATGACAGTTTGGCGAGGGATCAACCCGTCACATGTCACTCACCTGCAGACCACTTGACATCTCACACAGCACAATGAACAGGGGCGGCCAGCCAATGGGGGTTTGACGAATGGCACGCAGTGTGGATGAAGGTGAGACCATCCATTCCTAAGTGGAATAGACATTCTATGTGCAGAACTACTAGCATCTAGAAATCCTAGCTTTAGCTCTCTAAAGATATGGCTAAATGAGTTTTGCTAGCTCCATTTTCAATATGACAGACGGCAACATTTAAATCCTAAGATTTAAAGTCTACATTTGCATCTGTGTGTCATAAAACTCTGGTGCACAAACTCAACTTAATGGGGATTCGTTGATCTGTATGAAGTTTTCGCTCTCTCCTTTTTTCAGGTCCATGGAAAAATTCAGAGCAAAATTGCCAACTCACCACTAATTCTTGAGTAAAGTACAACATAGAAAGAGCTATCATAATAATGCAGCTGTTTCTGCAAGCCATTATTTTTTCTTCTTGAATTTATCACATCATACTGATGGATCTATTTTCAAATGCATCCCATATTTCCTATCTAAGCAAATTAAAGTGGGCAAGTAGAAAACAAGGCTCGCAATACTGAAATTGCTCACGTGCTGCAAGATGAACTGAGAGGAAGAAAACTAGGACATCTGGTTGGTATCTTATATGCAATATTTACTGCATTAATACAATGTTGCTTCTAGGGCTCGTTTATTTTCA
The DNA here is from genome assembly GCF_023053635.1 of Elgaria multicarinata webbii. Taxonomy (NCBI): domain Eukaryota; kingdom Metazoa; phylum Chordata; class Lepidosauria; order Squamata; family Anguidae; genus Elgaria; species Elgaria multicarinata. The sequence continues at coordinate 93,537,404 of NC_086177.1, forward strand.
TTTCAGTTCAGGAGGATTTCAGAATTTGGTTTGGCATTTGGGGAGAACCCACAAAATAAACTGAGAGGGTATAAGATTGTGGGGCGATGGTGCTCACAATTCCTTTTCCTTTTTTTATTTTTATTTTTTACAATAGCTTCATACTTGTGTCCTTCCCAATGGAGTGGTAGCCAGATCTCTGTTGCCGCTGGCTTTAAAAAGAGTTTTTAAAAATGTTTTTTTTAAAAAATAATAATAATAAAGTAACACACACACACATACATACACATTGCAGCTGTATGTCCCCTCCCCTCCTCCAAAGCCATTTGGGGATCAGATCAATACCCCTGAAACAGAACCAAGAAGGCCATCAACAATTCACCATTGCCATTTCAGCTAACTCATATTTACACGCTCTTCACCATATTGGTGAGAGGTCTCAGGGGCAACACTATTCATATTTCGTTTTCTTTGGATGACGACAGCGCTGGAGATTTAAGGTGTCTATAGTATTGCATTATTTCCAAAAAAAGCCAGCTGTGGCAATGCATTTTTATATCCCGTATTTTTCTTCCAAGGAACCCAAGGCGGCATACTTAATCCTCCTCGTTTCCATGTTATCCTCACAACAACAACCCTGTGAGGTAGGCTGGGCTGAGAGGATGCGACTGGCCCAAAGTCACCCAGTGGGTTTCCGTGGCTGAGTGGGGACTATAATCCGGATCTTCTGACTCTCAGTCCAACACCTTAGCCACTACACCACACCGGCTCTTCAATGTTCAGTGAATCAGGACAGTTTCGGATTTTCTGGGCATTCTGCACCGCACCCTACCCCACCCCACATTCCAAAATTTGTGCAAATTTCTGAGCGATTTGTGCAAATCCCTTCGTAACTTGTGCAAATTGCTCATAAATTGCATACATTGCTCATGCATTTGTGCAAATTGCACAGAAATGTGTAGAGATTGCTTAGAAATGTGTGCAAATTGTGGAACCTGTGGGGAAAAATGTGCAAAAAAAGTTTCTGGAGTTTGGGGAAAATCCTGTAGCTCAGTTTGCAAACACAAATTGAGCTATACATGCCGCCTAACTCTGAGTCAAAACAGAACCAGATTTCCCAGCAATGGATATGACTACTCTCTTATTTTATTTTTCAAAAAAAAACCAAAACAAAACTCACTAGTGAAAGCCTGAGCTTTGGATGGGTTGGAATAGCTCTCAGTTTTATAAAGAGATCTGAGTGAAGCTACAACTGCTGCATCTCTGGTCACAACCCCTGCCAGAGTGCATCTCCATAGGCCTGTCCACAGCCCTGGTGTCAACCTATATCACTACAAAGCTACATACTTGTTCAAGAAGTCTAACGCCTTGTGACAGAAGATGGCACTGCATAGTTAAACCTGCTCTTAAGATGGTTAAGGTGGACATTTAACTGTTAATAATGTCTAGCATCCACTCACCCCATCTCTGCTTTTGAGGTCACACCTTCTTGTATTTCTATACATAGTGTCCCGTGTTTTGAAATATCAATACTGGGACCAAAAATGCTAGTCAAATTGCAGGTTATAGGTAGATAATTCATCAAGTTGAACAGTAGTGACACTACCAACTGAATGCTCAAAGGTATAATTAAATATAGCCACAACAGCAAAATTCTTTTTCACTAACTTTTAAACAAGGAGCACGATCCAGCCAGTGTTAAGTACCCATAGGTTCCGCTGATTTCTATGGTGACTTAAGCATATGCTTAATGGGATTTCAAGATTCTTAACTTTGGCTAGATCATATACACAAATGTAGACAGGATGTGCTATTCATTGTTTAAGCACGAGTAGGTAATATGTTGCCTTACAGGACTACAGCTCTGACGAATTGTTATCAGCTGGCCAGGGGCTAATAAGAGTTTGTTTGTTTGTTTGACTGATTTATGGTATCACTTAATATAATAAAATTTCTAAGCAGTTTACACATCAGATCCTATAAGGCCACAATTAAAATACATATGTAGAACAATATTTTTTAAAATATAAACAGCTTTCTCCGCTGTGGCACCCCGGTTGTGGAACGAGCTCCCCAGAGAGGTCCGCCTGGCACCTACACTGTACTGCTTTCGTCGCCAGCTGAAGACCTTTTTATTCACTCAGTATTTTAACACTTAATTTTAACTTAAATTTAAATTTTACTGTTTTAACTCTGTATTTTAATCTTATATCAACTTTGTGTGTTTTTATCCTGGTTGTGCTTTTTATACTGTATTTCGTAATTGTGTTTTAACCTGTTGGGTGTTTTATTGTGCTTTTAATTTTTGTGAACCGCCCAGAGAGCTTCGGCTATTGGGCGGTATAAAAATGTAATAAATAAATAAATAAATAAATAATAAATGAATAGTGTAACATGTTGTTTGGTCAAGAATCAAAGGAAAGTTTCCTGGGCTGCCCATAAGGGTGATCTTTGCTAACGAATTCATTGTCTTCACTATGAATGGGCAAATACTCTCACAATTTTTCATTGCAGTTCCTGAAAAAATCACTGAAGGGGGCAGTGCTCACTGTGGTCAAAAGTGTTTTAGAAAAGCAACACACAGCATGTTTGATCAGTCCTAATTTATAGCACAATCCCAAACATGTTTATTCAGAAGTATGTCCCACTGTATTTATTGGGACTTACTCCCAGGTAAGTGTGTTTAGGATTTCAGAAAGGCAATTAAGGAATTTGATCTTTGAGGAATTTGATCTTTGTGAATACTGCAAACTGACCTGATTTTTCACCTCCCAGGCTAATGTGCAGATCAGTGTGATCGAGCACATGTTTGGCATGCAGAAGGCCCCAGGTTCAATCCCTGGCTTCTCCAGGTAGGACAAGGAAAGAATTCTGCCTGAAACCCTGGGGAGCCACTACCAGTCGGTGTCGACAATACTGGGCTATCTGGACCAATGGTGTGACTCTGTATAAGGCAGCTTCCTATGTTTCTATGTTAGTTAACTGACAGTTTTTGCCCTTCCTGAACATTTCAACATAGTTTTCAACTAAAAAATCAAATCAATCGATCAATCAATGAAATATGTTTTAAAATGCATATTTTGATAGAAGATACACTTGGAAATACATATTTAAAATGCATATTATGCATGAATTTTCAAAAACCAAAGACTTTTGCAGAAGCAGGATAGAATAGTCTTGTTTGTGAGCATGGGTGGACATGGACTGGAAATAGACTGAATTGCCCATGCAGCTTACAGCTAAGACATATGACGAAAGGGAGAAAGGCTGTTGGCTATTTTTAGCCTAGGGAAAAGGAGGATAAGGGGAAATATGCTGGCAATTTTGAATTACCTATAAGAATGTCTGAAAGACTCTGAAGAACTGTTCTCCATAATGCCTAAGGATATGGTACAGAGCCAATTGGCTTCTCAGCATGTGTACTTATAATAAAATAAACACTCATGCAATGCTTCACAAATGACAATGTCTGTACATTTTAACTCTGAGGGAAAGCATACTAGGCCCAACTGAGCTGTACTTAGTCACAACTAGCTGTGCATATCAATTGGATTTCCATGCATATCAATCAGTCATTTCAATGGGGTCCAAATGAGCATCACAATATGGATGCAAATTTACATCAGACATACATCCATATCTGCATAGACTTCATGCGTACAAGGCTGTTTCTGAATACATATCCCCCTCGCCAAATGTGTGAAGCAACCGAAAGACTATGATCATCTCTACAAACCCGTGTAAAGGCAAATGCTAGTCTTTCCCCATCTAAAATTCCTTGCAAAACTACTTTTACAAAGCTTTAGAATCCACATACTGCATACATTTCACTTATGTCTTACCAAGAGCATCATCAGATGAGTGTTTGATTGCATGTTTGTTACTGGGCACTCATGGATTTTCACGGGTCCTAGTCACGTTGTCGTCCACCTTCCATCCCTTCTAGCTTTCTTCCCAGTAAGTCCGTTTTATTTTTAGAGATGGAACTTGCCGCTATCTCCTGCTGTGTGCAGGAGAAGCAGCGCAATAAAAATGACCCACTGAATGGGCCACGTGGACATTGTTTACTTCCTCTTTCTTCTACATGAGAAAGAGGAAGTATTGAGCAACAAAAGCGGGGGTGGAGAAGCAATGGTAGGAAACCGTGTTTCCATGCTGTCTGATGGAGCTCTAGATCAAGGAACCATTCATGGGGGTGTGGCCAGGGACGGAATGAGATGGCCACAAAAAAATTGATCTCCTCCAGGGTCTTCTGAGAATGTGGATTTAAAATCTACCCCAGCTCAAAGAAAAAGCACCAAAAAGAAGCTGCCTGCAGGGGAATGTTGGTAAATCAAGGTATTTTGAAGAATAAATCAATACTGGACTATTTTAAGCAAAAAAAAAAAAAAAGAACTCCTTGAAAATTCCCACGGGAGATGTCAAACATCAAAGATGGCATCAGAGGAATCAGCAGCTAACAACGGAACCCTTCCGGATACAACTGCTGTCTTAAAAGCAGAATTTCCTGCACAATTTGCCTCTCAGCAGGACACCTTAAAAGTGATGTTTGCTGATTTGATGTATCCGATTGAAAGCAGTTTGAAAGAATTTGGTGAGATCACAGCTACAGCCTTGGAAGCTCTGGACACTGGTATAGAAAATTCTAAGGCCTTCTAAGGTCCAGAAGGATTACTCATCTCTAAAAGATCGTGTTGCTCATATGGAATTTTTGGCACGTAAAAATAATATTCGTGTGAAATATCTGAAAGAAGAAACTGAATCAGATAATCTGTGCTGCTTCATGGTTAACTGGTTTAAATCTAAAATCCCTTCTTTGACACTAGTGGAAGGGGATATAGATAACATTCATAGAATTCCATCAGGTCAGAGACAAGACAAAGCTCCCCCAAAGGATATTATAAACAAGTATGCTCGCTTCAGCAAAAGGGATGAAATATGGAGGAAACTTCACTACAGTCAGGATCTTACATATGATGGGCAACAGGTGTTGGTTCTACAAGATTTAACTACTGAAACTTTGCGAAAATGACATGAGTTCCGCTCATTTACGAAATGCCTACAGGAGGCTAATATTCGCGATCGTTGGGGACACCCTTTTAAATTAACGGTAGTGAGAGGAACAAGAGTACTATCAGCCACAATGAGAAGACATGGCGGAGCTTCTGCAAACACTGAAGATTGGATGCATTCCAGATGTACAAGGAGAAGCACTAGAAGGGACAACTGGCAGAGGCTGGGAGAGCACAGGAAGAAATCAAAGCAGTAAGAGAAAGGAACTTGTGAAACCCAGCAGTAAGCCACCAGAACCATGAAACCTACGTTCACAAATTACAAAGAAATAGGTACAAGAGATTTGAAGGATTGATGGTGATCTTTAATTATTATAAATATCTAAAATGATCTCTGAGGTGCAAGGAAGAAGAGAAATATGTAACAGAGGACCCAAGATAAAGTAACGCATTGATTGTTTATCTGTGGGAAATATCCCCAATCGGCGTGGTTACGATTTGTTTAAATAATGTTAAGTTGATTATAAAGTTAAATACAATTGCCGTATGCCTGCTGATTGGTCAGTGGACTTTTTCCACACTGCTGTGCACTTAGTATTCTAGCGAGTGTACCTCTTCAGCTAAGCAGGGGAGGGAGGTTGGGGGAGAGGGGGACTAGAGGGAGGAACCTGAATTCTGGTTCAAATGAGTATAAGATAGTAGTCATTACAGAGCAAAAGAAACATTCCAAGACAGAGCTGCAAAACAGAAGAAAAAGTATTATTACTATCATAAAAGAAGAATGACAAATCTCAGGATATCAACTTTAAACGTAAAATTTGGAAATGTGATTAAAAGGGAAAGATTAACAGTTTATATTAGGGCTAGTAAACCTCATGTGGGTTTTTTTTTTTTTTTTGGTTTTTTGGTTGTTTTTTTTACAGGAAACACACAAGGCAATAGGAAAAATCTCACTGTTAAAGACAAATGGTTTGGTACCCAGGTGGTTGCACCAGGCAATTCTAAATCTAGGGGAGTGGCGATTATTCTTAGATATATTCTGTAATCACTAAAACATTAAAAGATAAGGAAGGAAGATTTGTGTTTGTTAAAGGGAAATTAGAAGGGAACAAACTAATAACTTTGGGCTCAGTATTTGCCCCTAATTACTGGGTAACTGAAATTTATAAATAAAACACTAAGAAAGGCAAAAACATTTTCTCAAGGGGAATTAATACTGGGAGGCAATTTGAACTGGAATATCAAAGGTTGCTCGATGAGAGACCTTGATGGAACTGAAGTAAAGATAAGGACAAGGTCAGATAAAAGAAAATGGAAGCAACGATTAAAAATGCTAAAAATCTTTAGGAAATGGAATTTCTGGGATCTGTGGGGTGAAACACACTCAGGAGGCCAGAGATTCACTTATTTATCGGCCAGACACTCCTCAGAAACATATATCGATTACATATTAGGATCCAATATGGTTATGCAACAGTTGCAAGCAATACATATTGGTCAAATTAAAATCACAGATCATGCCCCAATCATAGCTACTCTGGGACCCATAAGTCTCACCCAAGCTACACCTTCATGGGCATTCAACCCGAACTTAATGATGGACAATAATATTAAAAAGAGGTTATTTGATGATTTAACTAACTACTTTCATGGGAATGATGAAGGGAACATCACAAGCAGCCTATTATGGGACACAATGAAAGCAGTAATGAGAGGCCATTCTATAAAAGAGGAAGCGATTCAAAAAAGCAAAAGAGAAAGGGCTGGGGCCAACATTAAAAAGCAAATATAACGGCTGTAAGATGAATACAAGAGGCTGGGAACTAATAAGATATACCAATTACTGCAGGAAAAACGCAAAGAATTAGATGCTTTGGAGATCAACAAAAAAGCACATAACATGCTCTATTTAAGACCAATTTTTTTTTATGAATTTGGAGGCAAGGGATCAAGAAGCCACTCCTCATGTCACAGAAATGTGCAAAAATGCCCTTACAGATAAAACAAGTTTCATTCCTTAACTTAATTGCCTTCAACACTACATACATTTGCACACACATATTGTATGACCACATTTGGCAACGTTTGATAATGAAGCTGTTTTCCCAAAAGGAGGAAAGAAGTAGACTACTATTTGAATTCAGCCTCAAAAAAAAGTAACATTGAAAGGATTAGAACATTGCGGGCTTTCCCAACTGGTACCCTCCAGATGTTTTGGACTACAACTCCTAGCATTCCTAACCATTAGCTATGCTGGCTGGGGCTGCTGGGAGATTGTGGGCAGCTGACATTCAGGACTGCACTGTAACTATTTAAGTGAATCACCTATCACAGTTTGAATGCTTCCAGTTGGATAAAACAGTTTTAAAAAGAGAAATACTCACCATTTAATTTCGGGCTTGGTGTTCCCAAAGCTGGCCTAGGATCTTTCACCAATATTTTGGAACCAGCTGTTGATATAACAAAAGCGCATTTCTTATATTAAATATAGCCATATATAATCTAATCAGATGTTGTAACATCTTTCCTTGCCACCATACATTAAAGACAAAATTGGATGCAAGTGTGTAAAGATAAAAACTGCTATCATTAAAATCAACAAGGCATTTGCCATTTGTCACATTCCTAAACATGTCCATGGTTCCGAAAAGATTGGTGGGCCCAGTTTTAAATGAATATACAAAATTCAAACATATTCTGTATTGGTTAGGTATAAAGATGCCCAAATGGCTGAATAAAAACTGCCTACATCAATGCCACCAGATCACAAGTCCGCTAGGCTAGCAGCCTTGTGCACTCTTGTAGGTAATCCTGTGGGAACTCAAAGCATTTGAGAGAAGCCTATATATTATGAGAGATGCAGGATGAACAACTTCTGAAAATGCCACCATTTCAACGCTTCTACAACCCGGTCACACTATTCCCTATATATTAAGGCTGCACAAGTTTCAGGAATGGAACGAAATGAATCTATGATACAAAAAAGAAGTCCATATACTGAAGGCAAGCCAGCTTTACAGCTGCCACATGTAGCCTTATTACTGTGATGTCTTTTGAAACTTGGATCACTATGAGACAGATGAAAGCAACATAATTCTTTATTCCTTTAAAACCACCAGTGCAGTCATTCTTCTGTGAAAACTATTTTCATCAGCAACAAGAGAGGACAGGGGAACACACTGCTTTTTCTCCTAATGACCTTTCCATCTGAAAGTAACAGGCTTTTTCAGGTTTTCAGTATGTATCAATAAGATCAAAAAGGCTCTGGTAGTTTGTGCTAGAACATTATTATTATAATTATTTAAAGTTGGCCTTCCTTCATATTGTCTTGCACTACTGAATGGATATGAGGACTCTGTCTCTTCCCATCTGCTCCCCAATTAATTTATTCTGCCCATGCCAAATGTTACGAAACAAAAATCTGCCAAATTTTGTGTTGTGGAGAATAGCAGAGGACCAACAGAGAGGGAAGATTTAAACAAAAATGCCAGTGGCTTACCTATCAAACTCTTTATCTCCTCTTTTTAAAGGATAAGCCTCCTTTAGATGCGTGTGTCCCCCTTTTACACTTAGAAAATTAAGGATCCATGCCAATAACCGTTTTCATTCCGTGTTAAAGAAAACATTTTGCTTTTGAATTGTTTTCTCCCCAAATGTTTTGTGACATTCTCATGGCTGCGGGGTGGGCTTCTTGCACTTATCTTCGCTATGAGGGGTATGCGTGAATGTCCAGTATTTCATTGTGCAGTCTACAGCCTCGCTGGCTTCCCTCACTTCAGTTAAAGCACAGGGGAAAACCTTATGAGGAAACCCTCCCATGGGGCTTTTTCAAACCAGGAAGCGCAGGCAGCCATGGAGGCTGCATAGTAATGGGAAAATGTGTAATAGAAAGGTGAGAAACCTCCCTGTATCCTCAGCCATCTCACAAAGGTAAGGTAAACCCTATATCACCAAAGTATGATATGCAGGCAATGCAATGCACATGATACAGCACTCCAAAAAACAAAACAACCACTAGTAGCACTTTCAAATTATAAATTTATTTAGATTTAAACACACTAACCCTCCCTGCAGAAAAAGCTCTGTGTTCATACAACACAATAACCCATGGTGGATTATTGTGTTGTGTGAGCCCATTTAATGGATCTTTTCAGGCCTAAACTATCACCCTCCTTCACATGAGGAGAGTGAAAGCTTCCACTTCCACTTAAAAAGACAGCACAGTTCCACATGAAATCCAAATTGTTGAATGGTGCATTATTCTAACTGTAGTTAGAATAATGCACCGTTATTCTAACTACCTGGATCTGAAATCAGAGTTTCAGTTTATTCATTACAAACAGAGTGCAGAACACGTGATCATGGCGCCCCACCCAGGAAGGGACATACACGTACCTGGGTAGACATGGGAGCTTCACAGCTGCACAACAGAGCTGGAGGAGCAGAGCACGGCTCTGGCTGGCCAAGAGAAGCACACCAAGAGAAGCACACCCCTTGCCAATGCGCTGGCATATGTCTATGGAGCCCCACTGGGCAGGAGTGGCAGGGGTTTCTGATGTTCTTGCCTCATGACTCTGTAGGCAGGTGAAACAGTCAACGGAGCCTGCCACACAACACAATAACCAACGGTTGTGCGAATAGTCAACTCTGCACATTGTTGATTATTTGTGTTGTTTATTTTGGGGAAATAACCAACCGTGGTGTGGAAAGTTTCACCAGATGACACAATAGTCATTGGTTGACTATTTAATCAATCGTTGACTATTGTGTCATCCAAACCCATTCTATGTAATAAAGTGAAAGCAGAAGGTTTCAGTCTCCTCTACTCATGTGTGAAAAAGAAAAAGGGCTCTATGCAAGCCATGGCTTCAGTGATTGTTTAAAATGGGTCAATGTATAATGTCACATCAACACACTGCATGCCTTCCCACTCCATCTCACATCATTTGTCTGGCAGATACACAACACAAGATGTCACATCACATGCTATATTGTGCCAGACATTACAGGAAAGAAAGGAAAGAGACAAAAGAGTTATGGCAGCTCTGTATCTACTATGCTATCTGATTCTGCCTTGAGGAAGCAAGCAGAAGACGCAAGGAATTACCTTCACACACAGGAACTTTCCCTGTCCACGTGCCATCAGATCTACAGACTCTGTGTTCTGATCCTCCTGCTAGGAAGAACCCTGGTTGGCAGGTGTATATCAGGGTATAACCAAGGGAGGGAAGATCCATTCCTGCAACGTTTGTGTGAGCAGGAGATTCTGGCTGTTTACAGCTGTGAGCTAAAAAGAAAGCCAAAATATACAGCATGATTACATTAAAATCATAGATATGATCCGTGCTCAAGTTATAGGAGAACAGGTAGGAGTGTCCATAATAAACTCCACAAGCCCACCCCCTGACTCATCCCAATTTAAGTCAAATCCCATAGCCTGCTTAGTACAGTACCTAAGAGGGTTGACAAAATAAAGAAGGACAAGAACCTATAAATCAATGTAATTTGAGCACTGGATGTGAAGTGCTGTTAATTATACTACAAGACAGAGTGCTTCCTTACATTTAACTCTATTTTAATCAGCAAAATCTTTGAACTATATTCTTGTTGTGAACTACAGACATAGTCCATGATTGCAAAAATATATTTCTGATACTGTAGAAGTACATGGTCACATAGAATGAATCTGTATTATATCCATACAGATGTGCTGGATGGGAACAGCAGGAAGTTGATGAGGAAAGTAACAGACCAGGTTCATATTGGATCAAGCTGAGACTGATAGATTTGCTAATTATTTTAACTTTAAAAATAATCACTGTCTTGATAGGCTGTATTAATCTTTTATTGTATTTGGAACTAGGGCAAGTCTCCTTGTTTCATTTTTAGAGTTCGCCAAACTGGGAGGGATTTGGGAACATGCCCTGTGTGAAGAAATGCTATGCATATAATTTTTTGCTTATGACCTGCACTGTTTAAATATTTTGTGTGACTTCTGTGGGCTACAATGCAACTGAGTAGGCCAGAGACCTAGCTTTGTTACTGTGTATGGAGCCTTAAACAGATGTGGTTGCCTTGGTTACAGTGGCTTATGAAGGGAGTCTTTAGGGAATTTAAAATGATTAGGGGGAGAAGTTACCTTTGTTTTAATTGGTCAAGAGGGTCAACAAAGATGATTGGCAGCTGGGGAACATGACTTGCCAGGAGTTTAAAAAAAAAGGTTGTGGAGAAGTTAGGTCAGGTGGAAAGTGGTTGTGGGAGAGCTGGAGTTACTGGGTCTTTTATTTTTTTATTATTTATTATTGCATTTAAATCCCAACTTTTTTCTTCCAAGGAAGCCAAGGCAGCATACCTAACCTTCCTCCTCTTTATTTTATCCTCACAACAACAACCCTGTGAGGTAGGTTGGGCTGAGAGCATGTTCAGAGGAGGGCAACCAGGATGATCAGGGGTCTGGAAACAAAGCCCTATGAAGAGAGACTGAAAGAACTGGGCATGTTTAGCCTGGAGAAGAGAAGATTGAGGGAAGACATGACAGCACTCCTCAAATACTTAAAAGGTTGTCACACAGAGGAGGGCCAGGATCTCTTCTCGATCATCCCAGAGTGCAGGACATGGAATAACGGGCTCAAGTTACAGGAAGCCAGATTCCGGCTGGACATCAGGAAAAACTTCCTGACTGTTAGAGCAGTACGACAATGGAACCAGTTACTTAGGGAGGTTGTGGGCTGTGGCCTCTCCCACACTGGAGGCATTCAAGAGGCAGCTGGACAACCACCTGTTGTATTCTCTAGGGTGGATTCCTGCATTGAGCAGGGGGTTGGACTCAACAACCTTATAGGCCCCTTCCAACTCTGCTATTCTATGATTCTATGAGAGTCTGTGACTGCCCAAAGTCCCGAGTTGGGACTAGAACCTGGATCTCCCGCCTCCCAGTCCAACTCTTTAGCCACTACACCACACTGGCTGTCCTTGAAATCTTCCACATTATTGTTGTATGAATAAGGTGTTGGACATTTGTGGTCTATATTACCACCACAGCAAAATCTGATGTAAATCATGAATCATCAGAAAGGACTGGCAGCAACCCCCACTGCTATCAAGTGGCAGAGGTCTGACCTTGCGTAAATTTCTTCTCTTCCAATGACTTACGTAGGCATTCTGCCTGAATTCCACTCCATGTAAGATCGGGAAGGCAAGTACGAGTTGTAGAGCCTTGAAGAAGGTATCCTTTTCTGCAGTGAAACTGTACAACATTTCCTACCTATTGAAACATTAAGAGTAAATTGAAGAGGTCAGTGGCAAATAAATACACACAGAGAACACAGGATAACTTTTTCAGACATAATTCCAATAAAACCTGGATTCATATTTATTGTATCGACTGTTTGTTTGTTTTTAAATACAAAAAGGAGGCTCAAAAGGTGGCAACAAGGGAGAAGACCATCTTAGTAGTGGCCCCACGACTGTGGAATGAGCTCCCCATGGAGGCCCACCTGGCTCCGACACTGTCATCTTTTTGGCCCCAGGTAAATACTGCTCTCTACTCCAAGGTATTTATTGGTATGTGATAGGCATCAATGTATGCTGTTTTGAAGCAGGCCTATTAGGGAAAATATGCTTTATTTAAAATTGTTTTAGCTGTTTATCTTGTTCTAATTTTTGTGGGTTGATTTTTTTAGACTGTTTTTATCATGTCGTATTTTTGTATTTTTATGTATTTTTAAAAAAATTATTGTAAACCGCCCAGACAGCTCTAGCTATGGGGCAATATAGAAATGAAATGAAATGGAATGTACAAATAAATAAATAAAACCTGCTACATCAGGGGTTCTAGGAGCTACAAGGAAATGTTCAGCCAACAATTCATGGCTTCCAACCTCTAGAAAGCTAATAGATGGTGTGGCATAGGGGACTGTTTTTCAGGACAGCAGTGGTGTTGAAATCTATCTTCCTGTACTTGGGATTGATTTTTAAAAACCTGACATGATTGTTAAAGATGTGGTAAGCGTCACATCTAAAATAGCCCTAAAGCAAACCCACATGCGTCTATCATTTGGCCTCATACTATGGCCTTAACTAGACCTAAGGTTTATCCCAGGATCGTCCCAGGATCATCCCTGTTCATGTAAATGACACACAAGATATCCCAGGAGCAGGCAGGGACAACCCCGGGACGATCCCGGGATAAACCTTAGGTCTAGCTAAGGCCTGAAATAGTGGCTGAGTTGGGAAGATGGAAGTCAGAAGTACTGAGGGTGCTTTAGATATTTTTCAAGGCCACCTTCGTGACCTCGTACTGCCACATGTAGGGACGTTGGAGAAATCCACAACAGATTCAAATGAGTTTAGATTTCTATGAATCCAACCTGCAGATTCCACAACAGACCAGTTTTTCCTGAGTCGCACGGATTCCATGGACTTGCGGTTTGGTTCTTTACTTGTGGGGTGGGGTGGGGAGAGGGATTTCTATAAGTGTGGATTAGTACGAGTGCACTTGTGGGAGTATGCCTTAGTGCAAATACAGATTAGTGCAAATGCACATTTGCAAACAAGAACAAATTTACCATACGTCCCTTTAAAAAAAATCTGATTCCGTCAATGAGCAGACAATGACACAAAAGACACCTGACAATCCACAAAATACAGGTAGACCAGATTTAACAAAAAACATACATTCCCTAGCCACGTATTTAATGAACATATGCTGCGCAAAATTAGACCTTAAGCCATTCAGTATTGGGCCAACCTGGGACCAGTTTCTGATATATTAAAATAATCTTAAATTAGTTGCTTGGAAAATGGACAATAGCACAAGGCAAATGCACTTTCTTCTGTTGTCCTTGCTCAGTGGTGAAGCCAATACTTGCAAGCAGAAAGTACCAGTTCCAATTTCTTGCATCTCTAGGCAAGGCTGGAAGAGACCCTGCTTGTCAGTGTAGAAAACACTGAGCGAATGCAGCTTCAGACTCTATGAACATGTTTCTATGTTCATTTACAATTTTAAAACAATGGAAAGAAGTATTCCTTTGCCTTGAACAAATAATTCCTAAAAACCAGTTTTGGCACCAATGCAGGAGGCAGTTTTTGATGTTAGATGCTTCTGAAATTTGGTTCATCTGAATTCTACCTCCTCAGTTTTGGAGTTTCATGTTTCCGGAGTGGAACTGAGGCACTAGAAATTCTTCATCGTTCCCTGTTTTATTTCTGAATTTTATTTATTTATTTATTGCATTTTTATACTGCCCAACAGCCGAAGCTCCCTGGGCAGTTATATGGAGCAATGTGCATCCACAGTTTGCTACAGGTTTTAGTTTCTACAATTTGTTTGTGTCTTCCCCACATTACTATTATTGCTATTAATAATACTGGGGGGGGGAGTAATGGTATGTATGAGTGTATTACGATTCCCTTTTTGTAGCATTTTATAATGATTCTCAGAAGCAAATGAATAAAACATTGGACAAAAGGAATATTGATGCAATTATATACACAAACACATTGATTCCTTTTTTGCAGTGCTTTATCAATGGAAATAAGCTTCAGCTTGGATTAATTCCATTCTGTTACTCATTTTAAGTCCTTTTCAGGCATTCAGTAACTATGGGGTCATTCAATACTAGCATTAAGCTAGTCCCGTCACCTCTTGTTGCTTGACTGACTAGGGTTCCCATGCCCATGTTGGAAACCCTAAGTACACAGAAGCAGCCTACTTCAGACTGATGCTGATCACCTATCAGCTGGCAAGATTAATTAACATGTCATTGTCAAGGGTGCAGGTTTAGCCCCACTCAATCCCACTGGCCTCATAATGCATTCAGAACTGAATGCATGAATAGGGCTCCAGTTGAACAGAAATTCAAAAAGAGTAGCATACAGGAAGAGTAGAAGCCACAGAACGATGAAGGAACAGGAACAGGAAAGGTCTTTCATTTCTGGGGTTTTTTTTTTATCTGACACTATAGCTAAACAAAGTTATCTCCCTTTGCAATCAATTCTGTGCTTTTAAGCATTAAATACACAGAAAAGTATGGCTTCCCAAGTTGCTCCTTGTCTGCCTACTGGGTTTTATTATTTATTTAATTTATATTTTGCCTTTTCGCCAAAAATGGCATCCAAGGCAGCTATAAAGCTTCATAAAACTGACCCCAAAGGTAAAACAAGGCTACTACAAGTATAATAGAACAACTTTTCTTTCTAAATTCCTATTGTGTCTTGGATCCTTTCAGGTTTAATATAAAGAGAGTTGCTGAATTTCCACACACACACACAGAAAATAAATGGGGGGAAAGAATAGAGCTTAAAAGTCTTGCATATATGACAGATTGCTCTAAATAAATTCCAGTTATTTCAGCTCAGTACTATTTTCTCTGGTAATAGCTTATGGTCAGTGTGCTATAAACAATTTCCTATGTTAGCAGCAACATCTCTGGAAAAATATTTCAAGCTACCAGTTCATTTCAGGGAAGCAATTTGTTTTTGAAGCTTGCAGATGAAGTTGGTAAAAACTGACATCCGGATATATTTTGTCTGTGTAAAAATCGGTGTAGCTATTCATGAAAGATCTATAATTTAACAAGGCAGTGGACAGGTTGGCAAAGATATTAAATGCACAGAATTATTGGTCATGTTATGTTACAGTTACATTTACATGCCACAGATGGGACTGAAAGTAGGGATGAGGTGGCATACATCTGGATGCATGTCAAGAATTTCATCAGTATCTATATTAATATTTAACTGTAAAAAGCCAGACGAACAAGTATCAGACCCAGGTGTTGCTGCCTTTTACAAAATGCAACTACAGAGGTTCCAATCTCAAACTGAATATTAGGAGCTTCTTTACCCTTTTGCTAGAAATGTCCTTCACAAACAGTTTTAAATCTTGTAGGGGAAAGACGCAGATAACCAATATCTGGGTGAAAAGCAGCGGGGGAGGGGTGAATTGCATTGAGGGGTGCAACCAGAGTTGGCGCTGGTCTTTGCAGCATTCTTTCTTCTAATGATTTAAAATATTTACTATGGTTGGGGCAGTTGGAAAAATGCTAATTTTATTATTTTAATTTAAAATATATTATCCTCCTCTTCAATTTATGCTTATTTCAAAGAGCTGAGGAGCAAACTCCTTCAGAACTGCAGAAGCAAACTCCATTTCATAGGTTCAGGGGAGACCTATACCAGACCAGGAGCCTAGCATGGTGGGCAGAGGTCTTTAACCCTTTGCCCCCCACTGTGATCCGAACCTGAATTGGGTCTCCATGCCTGCAATTTGCTCAGGGTTAAAGTCCCCCCGCCGTAACACTTCGGTCCCTCAAATATGAGGTTGAAGGTTTTTGCTTTGCTGAGGTCTGGATGCTTTGGAGTGATTTTACTTCCCCTCCCACCCCTCCCCGTGTGATGGAGAAAGGAAGAATGCAAGGAGAATGTTAGGAAGTTGTTGGCCTCCTACAATATCACTTACAACTCACCCAGTAAAAGTGTTTCCAAATTAAAAGCAGAAGCCTTTAGGCTCAGTGGCTGTAGAGAAAAGCCTGAGAAAATATGATCATCCTTGCTTAAGTTCCAGAAGCTCTGAATCGCCTTTATTACCATGGAGAGCGCCTTGTCTCCCTTCCATGGCTACTATTTCTCATCCTCCTGTCTGTACTGACTCTCTTTAATGATTCCTCTCACTTTCTCTGAGATCAGGACTACTGTCCTCTTTACTGGCCTAATCTACATCAAGCAGGATATTGCACTATGGAAGTGGTATGAAAGCGGTATATAAGAGGCAGGAGCCACACTACTGCTTTATAACGGTATTGAAGTGCACTGACAACAGTTGGGGCCCATTGACACATACCATATACCACTTTCGTACCACTATATCCTGCTTGGTGTGGCTCCTGCCTTTTACATACCACTTTCATAGTGCAATATCCTGCTTGATGTAGATTAGTCCCTGACTCAAGAAAGGTTGGATGAATCTGTCAGTTTCACTTTTTCCTGCATTTGGATTTTGAAAAATAAATAAATAAAATATGCATCCTGAATATGAAGAAATATGAAAATTCTGATAAATTCTCATAAAAATTAACTGTAGTTTCCACTGAGTTCAATGAGGCTTAATCCCTATTAAATATGCTTAGGATTCTATGTTCAGTTGTGTTGTTATAAATATAAATAAGAATGATTTTTTAAAAAACGCATTCAACTTTTTAAGCAAAGATTATTACTTTTCCTGGATTCAGAGGTCAGATTATCAGACTTTATAGCAGTTATTCCAATAATTAAGCATGTAAGCCATCTCTGTTCCTCTTTGCAAGCACATTATATGTACAGGGTACCACCCAACAAAAATAAGAACATTATACAGTATTTTAATAAGTAGGAAATAGTCAAGCGTTAGCAAGGCATAGCTGCAATAGTTTGATAAAGCAATATTCATGCTTGGATGACAGTTGAAAGACCACAGCTATAGACTGACATGTGAATTCTATTTGCCCAAACTTACCTGATAGCCAAATGTATTGTTTTGTGATCCATGACGGGGAACTCCAGGATTTTCACATGATGTGCGGGTGGGTTCTATGACAAAGAGAACATCGTAAAAAGAAAAGAAAGAGTTAATTTTAAATCTGTCCATAACCAAATTCATGCAAACAGTTTTCAGAAATGTCAATATTTAAGTGAAAATGACGAATGTGAATGTGATTTATGCAACTGAATTTTATGAATAAAACAATAACATAAAAAGTGCCTTACAGTGTTATCTCCTTGCAAACAAACAGACAAATCTGTAAGTCTGGACTGTTAACAATTAAAATTGTGTCCAAATAAAATAAAAGATATAAATGACATATTCAGATATTATAGGCACAACCCATATTTTTTTACACCATAAATTTCACAATTTATACAACTATCCATAACCTATTCTATTAACAGGGAGACACTGTGGAGAAAGAGCTGGTCACAGACTTAGTCATGCTTAGAGTAGACCTACTGAAATCAGTGGCACTTAACTAAGGCAATAGCTAGATGGGGCGAAATCCCGGGGCAATCCATGGGATCGTCCCTGTGCATCCACATGACGCACAAGGGATCCCAGGATAAGGAAGGGATGATCCCTCCTTTGCCCTGGGATCTCACCCTATCCTTTAGGCCTGGTTTTTCCACAGTCTTGGGCTGAGCCCGAGACTGCGGAATGTGTGGCTAGGCGCCGCGGTTTGTCCTGGCTCCCACACGGGGCTGCTGGCTCTTTAAAAATAAAAATGGTGGGCCTCTGAGGTCCCAGAGGCGCCTCTGCCTCTGAGGTCAACGCACGCTGCATGTAATCAGACGGGGGATCTCTCAATAAAACCATCACAAGATCTTCACCCCTCTGTCGCGCACTAATAGGTAGGTCTAGCTAAGGCTATAGTCATTATTACCTTATCCCATTGATATCAATGGTTCTAGTCTAAGCATGACTAAGACTGGGCCCAACACTAAGTGCTGCTTCAAATTTGATCTTGTGCTCTGCTATGATAGCATCCTTTGGCTGAAAGTCTCTAGTTATATATATTTGATTTAGAATGGAGTTGTGAATACTTTGCATATACAGACTTGAACAAAGTGCTTTTGAAAAAGTCTCTTTTCCAGCTGTAGCCCTGATATCCTTAGAAAGCTACTTTGGTGACCCCTGTACCCCTCGGAATCAATTTTGAGGAAGGCTGCAGAAGTGAGAGAACCAACAACCTTCCCTGCACAAGACTTTGCTCAGTGAAAATGACATTATGTAATTCATGGATTGTGTCAAGAAAAGAACAGAGCATGCAACAAATTAGGGCAGATCCCATCATACCTATGCAACGGGGAGATGACCCACTCCATGTACCATCTGTTTGACATATCCGAGTACTAGAACCAACCAACACAAATGGAAGATTACAGCTGAAAGACACTTCTGACTGATAAATAAAACTCTTGCCTTCCCTTTTGCCTTGAGCAGGTACTCCTGGATCACCACAAAACTTTGCTGTAGAAGAAGAAAATACATTGAAAATATGCCGATAGTTGTTATTTTCAATCTGAGCGGATTTGTTCAGGGATGCAGGAAGGGGACAGAAAGGATCAGTTTTCCTCCTGTATCTGCCTCTCTGCTTCAAAACCAGCAGTGTAATTTTAAAGTGTGCACACACGCACACACATTCCATACATAATGTGTACATTTAACTAACAATGAATGTCAGCATGGAGAGGCCCACCAGCTTCATCTCTGTATCTCAAAAGCAACTACGAATAACTGGTTAATATGCAGAAGATCCAAACTTCTTCTTCCTTCCTTCCCTTTTTTTTTACTGCTCCTTTGTATGAATAAGAACCCAAACTTTGAAGAAAACGTTTAAAACATTAATCACAGAATAAATTCAGAGTATTGTGGGAGTTCAGTTATTATTATTTTTTACAGGAGGAACTACATCATTCATCAGTATTTTTCTCCAGCCTTTTCACAGCCATATGCTATTGTTGGATGCTTAGTAACTCCCTGACTGAATAGGTAACCATGGAAACTGGACACCATGGCAATTCACATCAGTCCTATTTTTCCCCCTCTAGAATGGGGAAGTGTGCAGATGAAACATTATTTATTTGTAGAAGACTTTATGTTCTAGGGTTCTCTTCCCCACCCCCAGGAAACCTTTCTAGTTCCAAAGCAACTTGACCATGTGTGAAAGTGATGATACAGGCAATGTTCAGATGACATGCTAACCCACAGTAGTTAAGTATTTTGAGCTAAACATTATGTCTTAGCATGTTGTGTGAACCATGACTTAGTGTGTCATGTGAACCATTCCTAACTATGGTGGCTACATAACTACAGTTTAAACAGGCTCACCAACCACTTGCTGTAAAAGGTTTAGTGGACTAACCATGGCTTAGCGTGTTGTCTGAACAGGCCCACAGGTTGGTTTTGTTTTGCCACAGAATGCAATTAACTGGGGAGGCAACATTGAATCTGACCAAAGCATGGCAGATATGGTCTGATTTAGGAATGCAGTTAAGCAACATGAAATAAATTCAAAGGCTCAGGGGACGCCAAGGATGAGAAAACAGGAAAAGAGTGAAAGACACCAGATTGTTCCATGCAGAGCCACCCTGGTGATGCAGTCACATGGATGACATAATAGCATTCTACTCACTTTCGCTTTAATGCCTTATCAAGGTTTCCATTTAAGCAGACGATTCTACTTCCATTCAAGTAAACAGGAATAGAACTAGGGATGATATGAAGGAGGCAGAGCCAGTGTGCCCAGAAACGTAGGCGACACACGTTCAGGCAAATGCTTGGATTCTATGGCCACCACTTATTTACTTATGCATTTATTTAACTACGTTTATAAACCACCTTTCTATAAAATATGCACAAGGCAACTAACAATAATAAAAAACATTGATTTAAAAACTGCGTAACGAATTAAATGAACCATTTAAAATAAAATAACACATCACACACACACACACACACACACACACACACATCGTTAATATTTCCAGCAACAATTTACATGATGCAGGTGGCTGAAAAAGGGCCACTTTCTAGAAAGATAGCTGCAAAAATCCTCACTACAGAAGGTTATGACCTAACAGGTTTGTAAAACAAGAGCATGCATTGCATACATGGACACAGGATGATGTTATAGTGTGGAAATGTTGGAAAAAGCAAAAGAGGGGAGAAATGTATGCTGTAGGTGCAGTGTAAGAGGTGAAATAAACTAATTAAATAAACCTGCACAAGAACATAAGAACATAAAAAGTGCCATGCTGGATCAGACCAAGGGTCCATCTAGTCCAGCACTCTGTTCACACAATGCCCAACCAGCTGTCGACCGGGAACAACAAAGCTGGACATGGTGCAACAACACCCTCTCGCCAACGTTCCCCAGAAACTGGTGTATATAGGCTTACTGCCTTAGATACTGCAGGCAGCCCAGCCAAAGGTTGTGTGCTTAAGTGGGCAATTCAGCATACTTGCAGAATTTCTATATGTGATGGGGCGTCTCTACTTATGTCAGTGTTAGGGCCACCTTCACAAACATGCATTTGCTACATGTAAAGAAGTCCCTCGAAACTGTCATGAAGGTAGGAGCCAATGCTCACTGGGATGCCATGCATGCATCCTGGAATATCTGCAAAGCTTTGGTTCAGGATCGTAGCCTAAAGTTGCAATCTACAACCCAGAGCACCCCCACTGATGTGAGGAGATGGCGCCAATGCCTATAGTTTGGGATTGCATCCCAAGGCTGAAATCTCTTGCTCATGTAATTGGGAGCAAGCCTAAATGAATTCGGTGGGACTTAACTTGTGAGTGAAGATGCACAAGATTGGGCTGCATATTACTCAAATTATATACCGAATAGAAAACTATCTCAACACCTAGGGTGAAGCACATCAGTTTGCCTATATGATCCTATCAGTACTTTTGTTCGTGGTGTTGTTTCTCTGCCATAAAACATATAGAGCTCAATTTCCCAGGTAATCAAACCCATTGAATCTACTTATTTTAAAGGCTAGTATTTCAAAAGAAGAAGAAAAATCTAAGCATGAAGCACAGTGTAAAAAGCCAGCATACATTTGTAATTGTAATGAAATCTGCAGCAGTGCAAAATCCATCAATGTCAGCAATTTTATGATAATAAAAATTTCTGTATAAAGCAGGTAATTTAATATAATATTGGAACAAAAGTCCAATTGTCAGAGACACAGCCTGGAGTCTCTTCTGTACTCCTGGCAGGCCAAGTCATTATTGTTGTCAGCCAAACCTTTGCCTGAGTAGAAAGTGCAGATTCGAACTTGCTTCCGGTGGCATTTTTGTCAGATTTGACAAACTTGCTTTAGGTATAAAATATGAGACAAAACACTCTCATCGTTCCTTTTTCTATTTCTGTACTATTCTTAGAAGCTGGAAAATTCAAAGATTATAAAAACAAAGTCCTCAGAGTTATCGGTATCATCATCATCATCATCATCATCATCATCATCTATTTTCTCCCTCGTGGCAGTTTTTCTAGATGGACCTGACAGGCTTTGCCAGGTCATGCTGTCTTTTACTGGTTTAGGAATTTCCTGACAATTGAGCATGTTTTAAGTATGACTGCTTTCTGAATGTTGGTGTGGATGTATTTTCACAGGCCCAATTTCCGAAGATTTTCTGTATAGTTTTTTTGATGCGACTAATGGAATAAATGTGACCTTTTCCTTTTGCCCTAGTTCTTTAACTTCCATGGCCAGTGGTGTATACTTTTCCTCTCTTTTCCTCTTCCTTTTCTACATAATTTTTGTCATTAGGTATTGCTATGTCAATGAGGTGCATGTTTGTTTGTTTTTTTTTTGTCTATAATTGTTATGTCTGGTCAGTTGCAAGGTATTGTCTTGTCCATATGAATTGCCCTGTCCCAGTATATTTTATGATCCACATTTTCCAAGATTATTTCGGGTGAGTATGTATAGTATGGTATAAGTTGTTTGATGAGGTTGAATTTGATGGCCAGTTGTTGGTGTATTATTTTTGCAGCTTTTTTGTGTCTGTCTGCATAGTTTATTCCTGCCAGAATTTTACATCCTCCTGTTACATGATCAATTGTTTCTTGGAATTGATATTTCCTACATAAATCTGTTGTTACACTGTTATGTTTTATGATGTATTTTTGGTAGCTCTTGGTTGCTATAACTTGATCCTGTATGGCTATTAGGAATCCTTCTGCTTCAGGAAATTGCTCATCCTTCCTGAGCCATTCATACGATGGTTCTTTGTTTACTTGTATTAAGTTGTAGTGCTATCATCATCATCATCATCATCATCATCATCATCATCATCATCATCATCTCAAGCTAATAAACATAAAGAATCATTCTTCAGTCAGTTCACATTTCTAGCAAGGCCAGCTCCAGTTTAGAGAGGGCCCTCAGCAAAGTGCATATTGGTGGGCACCCTACTATCTCAGTGGTCACCGTGGCAGGCTTCCCTGGGGGTGGGGCAGTAGCAAAGAAGAGCAGTGCCTTGACAGCACCACCATTTTGATTTTCCACAGTGTCCAAACTTAGCATTGTTACAAGAGTGATGCTATATTAGTGGCAGAGTAGAGATTTAAAATAATGGCAGGACCCATCCACCTAATACTCATTGGAATTCCAGTTTAAAGGGAAGCACTGGGCAGGTGTCAAGACTAATGGCAGCTGCCCAACGATGTTGAGTGCCAATACCCAGGCCTGTTTTCCAGAGTACATAGGATCAAGGTTTAAGCACTAGTTCACCAAAGACACGTTAGACACAAACCACTGCTAAAGATATAATGCAAGGGGTCTCTTCATGGCCTTAGCCATGAAATGGTGCACTCCCTTCTGGGAGCAAATTCCAGCTGCCCCTTTCCTGATGGTTTTAACTCCAGCAGAATCACTGATATTAGCTGTTGTTAATACAAACCAGAGTTTTGTTTTCATCAGATTCTGCTAACGGGCTTCAAACCCTGGCTTCACATCCCGGTAAAATAGAAGCACAGGTTAGCATTATCTGTGGGTGACATCAGGTGCGATGGGCCATTTAATTGGAGTTAGGCCTGTGAGGAAAACGTTGGGAGAGAAGAAGTCAAGGAGGGGTGTGTTTAGTGCTTCAACTTGCTCCTGACTTTGTAATGGGAGATCCTCAGCATTGTATTTCTACCAGCACAAAGGATGGGAAAAAAGAATTAGAACTATCTGTGTGCATGCCATACATTACCAAAAGGTTTTTTAAAAAAGAAGTTTTAATGGAAGTAACAGTCAGAATGAAATATAAATATCAAGGAACTACTTACGTAAACATTGAGGTACTTCACCACTCCATGTTCCATTCCCGACACAGGTCAAAACAGCAGGAAAAGATAGTTCATAGCCAGGTGAACAGACATAACTAATACTAAATCCCCAGTCAAAATTTGTTCCTTCCTGTCTTCCATTAGAAATCTGGGGTGGAGTTGGACAGGTAACAGCTGCAACAATATTTAGAGTCATTAGACACAACAGCTGCAAATATCCCCAATGCCTATAGTTACTAGGAGAACCATATGTGCCTATTTAACACTTTTGGGAGGACACAGTACCATTTTTGTAGCATCACTACAAGAATCACATGTTCTTGCTAGTGCTTTCATGGAACACCATGCTTACTCATATTCATGGACTAATATATAAAATATGGAGTGAACCTTCCAGCAAAAGATAATATAGGTGTTTTAAAAAATAAAAAATAAAGGACCTCTCTCTCTCTCTTTCTCTCAAAGACACACACAACCACACACATTTTTGAACTTCACTTAAATTCACCATCTTTAGCTTTTTTAAAAAACTATTTATCTCTTTGAAAAAAATACCCCATCAACACATACAAATAAAAATACTAAGATATGTTAACTTAAGGAAGTTCACAGAAGGGAACTTTCCTGTCACCCTCTCAGCTACCTGAGCCTCACCTGTGCCCCTCCCCAAGTGTCTTGGGAGGATCAATGAAGCCCTTCTGAATAATGTGGGATGTGGCATGCGGGATAGCTGGGAGAGGGAGGAATCACCCCAAATTGGACAGACCTATTGGACAGGCAATTTGCCCCTTCCCAGCAGTCCCTTATAATCATATCTCACCCTGTTTTCATTTGAAAATCTGGTGAGATTTACAGCAGAATTGCCTTATATAAAGAAAGGCCTTACAACCATGCCCAGATTGCCTGGGTGTGGTGAGGCATTTGCAGGGGAGGGGAGAGAGACGAGTGAAGGCTCGCCATAGGTGCCCTCCGTTTGGCGCCACCGATGTGTGTAGCGGACTGGGAACGCTGTTTATTGAGCACTTCCCCTACCCAGCCTACTCACCATCTTTTGCGGTTCCCTCCCTCCCTCCCTGTGGACAGTGTGGGTTTGTCGGTTGCCCCTATGGGGGGCAAGTAGGATTTTGTTGCTCTCATTCATTTCTTTTGGGAGTTTTTTCACCTACTTCACACTGTAAGACAGCAGGGGAGTATTAACCAGGCTAATTGGTTGAATTTGGTCACATTTTGACTGGGAGCAGACTGTGGGCATCGGGAGCAAAGATAAGGTTGGTGAACATTTTTAGGCAGGCACTGTTGGGGTGATTGGTAATCCCTGAGGCCCTCAGCTGGGAGTCCTGTGGCACTAGAAGACAGGATAAGGGTTACCTCTGAGGCCAACCTTACTCACTCACTCAGTTTTGCAACCTGAGGGGGAGTGACATCGGAAGGACTACCCACCCCAAAAGGGGAATCCTGACAGGTGACAATAGACATGCGTCACCGGTCGGGATATGAATGGATCGCCCGATCCCAATTATGGCCAAGACATTGGCCAAGATAGGATGCCCACCTAGGCCTCCATCTTCCTTTGCAGGTATTTATAAATAAATGTGACCCTATTTTAAATTGAACTTCTTGTCTCATCTCATTATTTCACCTTTCATCCGCAAAGTGTGGTAACATGGCATTTTATATTAGAGGGGGGAAATGCAGGTGAGATTAAAAGAAGTTTAAAGCGATACACATTGTCAAACAAGGTTATCTAACACAGATCAGCTACAAGCATCTCCTAAACCTGGATGTGTGAGTGTAAGTAAGCATGAAATACGGTTACTTGCTTCCCCTCAGGGAGAGAACACATGATGCATGGTGCCTGTTGCAGAAGCAAAGAGGAAGAGGATTTGGGGGTGGGGTAGGAGAATCTAACCGATCAAGTTACAGGACCACAAGGGGGATAAACAAGACAGGTAGGGAATAGAGAACTCTTCTCTACATGCACACTATACCAAAAAGCTAGGTTAGAGAGAACAGATTAGAACGCTTTTCAAATTCAAAAAGATACCTTTACATGTTGGGAGCAGTCCACTCCATGTGCCATTAGTAGTGCAAGTACGAAATCTGGAACCATTGGATTCCACCGTGTACCCAGGCTGGCACATGTAGGTAACATTTTGTCCAACAACATAATCATCACCGTATCTCAGTCCATTGGCTGGTACACCTGGATCCCCACAACTGATTACTGTGGCAAAAGGAATTGAAGAACAGATGGTAAAGCACTGTTACAACTGATTGTGTTTTGGAACAGTGGGGGGGAGCAGAGTAAAATTAATCATTTATTAATATGTCAATGTTTGTCGCCATAAACATTACCAAGAAGAAATACAAATTTGATGTGCATAATATCTACTTTGTAGAGTCTAAATCCATAAGGCCGTATAAACCATGTATTGATCAGCTAGTGTTCATTTATAGGTCCTTTTTCAAAAGTGGAAATACAAAATGCAGGTTTATTAGCCCTCTGTGGGCTTCGAAGAGCTGCTCTTCAATGGACATAGCTCTCCTGCAGAACGATTATTAACCCAATGATTAAAATTTCCTAGGGCAAGTTCTTTCAGTATCAGTATTTCTGTGAGAGGGGAGAGAGAACTGTGTTAAGCTTGAGACTCCATTTCACAAGGGGGCTATGGACACATAAAAAGTACTGTGGGCCTGAGAGTGCTTAGAAATATAGAGTGGCTTTTCTCACTCCTTTGCTGCACACCCCTTAACCACATGCCAAGATTTCTATGCCAATTTGGGAATATCCATTGGTATCAGAACTAGAACAAGGAGGGATCACACATGTATTCATGCATCACCTGCTTGGTGACCAGTATGGAAAATATGTGTATATAACTTCATGATATTCTTTTCATCAGTTTATTCTTTATTGGTTCCTTATTTTGGTTATCTTTGTAATTTTATCAGGTTGCTAATAGACTATATATATATATATATATATATATATATATATATATTATTGTAAGAATTTGTAAATTCTGTTATATGTAGTTAGATTGCTATGGACAAATTTCAGTGTTTCCTAGGATCAATATGTTACAAGATTGTGCAAAGTCCTTGGAATACCAAATGGAATGTTTTCATGAAGGAATATAGATAATAGGGGTGTGCACTCTGCCCTGGAATTATCTGGTAGCCGTGGAGCATTCGATCTTCCAGAGTAGAGATTGGCTGCTTCCAAACCCATTGATTAATATCGGAGTGGAGACGTGCCCAATCGGAGCTTCTAAAAATCTCTGGAATAATCCTGGTGTGTGTGGGTGTGTGTGTGTGTGTGTGTCTAAATTGAATATCTCCAGATTTGGTAGACACTGAGTGGGGTGAGGGGTAGCTTTGATACTGACTTCTGCGGCTGTGGCACCCCGGTTGTGGAACGAGCTCCCCAGAGAGGTCCGCTTGGCGCCTACACTGTACTGCTTTCGTCGCCAGCTGAAGACCTTTTTATTCACTCAGTATTTTAACACTTAATTTTAACTTAAATTTAAATTTTACTGTTTTAACTCTGTATTTTAATCCTATATCAACTTTGCTGTGTGGTTTTATCCTGGTTGCGCTTTTTATACTGTATTTCGTAATTGTGTTTTAAACTGTTGGGTGTTTTACTGTGGTTTTAATTTTTGTGAACCGCCCAGAGAGCTTCGGCTATTGGGCGGTATAGAAATGTAATAAATAAATAAATAAATAAATAACCAATTAGGAATAGCCACAGCACTGTCCCTGACTGTGTTCTCCTCCAATCACAGTGTTTGGGGGAGTGGGAAACACTAACTGGCTACTGACTTTGGCCGGGGGTGTGGAGAGAGGGAGCGCGATTCTGTTCGGACTCATAGAAGTCAATCATCCACATTTCCACAGTGTGAAAGTGCTGCTGGGCTGGCTGGCTGGCTGGCATGGAGAGTGAGAAAGCTTCTACACCTGTCAGGCACAGACAGGCTCTTTATTTAAGTGGCTGATTGCAGGGTGGGGGATCCGGAGGGCACAAGGTTGGAGAAGGCTAGAGTAGGGGATTTTTAAAAAAAAAATCCTAAAAAATCAAGGCATGAATGCATCTGATTTAAACATGGCATGGCTAAAGCCCTCCTTAAGAGTTATCACTCTGCCAAGTTCCATCTCTTTATCTTTAAAAATGAGGAGCTGAAAGCAATTCTGTTAATATCAGTTAGTTGAATACTGAACAGTTCTTCAATGGGTAATTTGATTAAGTGCAGAGAAGGGGAGAGAGGTGGGGGTGCTCCAAAATTGAGGCAGAGAATCACCTCTACAGAGCTCCAGATCAAATTTCAAGACAGAGAGGATCCACTTTGCACACCCCTAATAGATAATCTCCTGAGATCTACTCTGTATCTCAACCCACCCTACCCTGACAATAGATGTACGGTGGGTGGCTAAGCAAGGCAAAACCTACTCAGTGGTAGTATGGCTATATGAAAAGGACAGGACTCCTGTATCTTTAACAGTTGTGCAGAAAAGGGAATTGCAGCAGGTGTCCTTTGTATGCATGTAGCACCTTGTGAAATTCCCTCTTCATCACAACAGTTAAAGCTCCAGGAGCCCTGCCCTCTTTTGTACCTGGTCACTCTAGTATAGCTCCTGCTGAAATTCCCTTCTCTATACAACTGTTAAAGATACAGGAGCCCTGTTCTCTTTTTCATATGGTCATCCTACCCTGAAAAACATTTCCACCCCTCAAGTGGTAAAGTTGAATGCTCAGAAAGCCTCAAGATGAAACTCCTAGCATTTGACAATGCTCAAAAAGCCCAAATTCCAACTGTCTTCTGGCTATCATCCATCTTCCTTAAGGGAAGAACCTTTCACCCTTCGCAACAATCATAGAATAACCACTCTAGTGGCCCAGGGAAGATTGGAGGATCCTGGCATCTGTATGTAAACCAATGGTTATGACAATTTCACTGTTTGGCAAGGGGTGGGTGTTACCCTACCCCACCTGCAATAGCAGCTTTTCTGACTGCAAAAATTGTAATTGGTGCACTCTTAATATGGATACTTACTTGTGCAATTTGGCAAGGAGCCAGACCATGTTCCATTGGCAGTACACTGTCTTACAGAAGGTCCAGACAGGATGAAACCTTCCATGCAGGAATAAATTACAGAACTAGAAAATGTGGTGCCATCTATCCGAAACACCTTCCCATTGGCTGTTGTTCCAGGGTTACCACACTGAACAGCTACAAAATGAAATATAGAAATACTGGATTCAGGGGAAAGAGAGAATCATCATCATCATCAAAATGTTGTAGTTCCAAATCATATTCCAATAAATGGGGAATTAGACTAAATTCAAAACATCTTACATTAGAGATGTGCAAATCTCCTTGAGATGAAGTTCATTAGTCTTGCCAAACTCTCTTGAGTTCTCTCCCAAATCTTCAGAAGCTTCAACAGTCAGGAGGAAACTCCAGCTTTGCTTTGATATTTGTTTTAGGTAGAATCTGGTTAGAACTTCCCAACGTGCAACCCACTCTCCTTGATGAATGTTCACATCTAATTGCAGAGTTTGACTTCCCTTGCAATTCTATGGATATTTCACCTGAGCAAGGACAATCCTCCTCCCTCCACCCAGTTGCTTCAAATTAAGCTTGATAGAATGCCGGTAGGAGCTTGAGTAGAAATGTTGATGGATTGTAGCTACATCGGAGAGAACATGTTTTGCATGCAAAGGATGCCATGTTCAATCTCCAGGAATAACTCATCTGAAACTCTGGAAAGTCACTGCATCATGTAAACGCTACTGAGCTAGATAGGTTGATGGTCTGACTCAGTATGTTCTCAGTGAAACCACGTGGCATTTATATATTTGTGTAAAATTTTGAGAAAAAGCAAATCGTTTGAATCTTATTAATTTTATTATTTATACAATTTCGTCTTAGATTACGTGACATGATATTTTGCTGCTTCTGAGAAAAAACTATTCTCAAGAGCAATTACTCAACATGATAGTCTCTGGGTACAACAAGAGGCTATGAAAAATTACTGTATGTTATACTAAAGGATATCTATTTCCAAATCCTTCTTACACACAAATAGTTCTATTACTTTAATGAGCCTATTTACGTGAGTCAGGCTTGGTCAATGATTGGAAAAACAACCCTTTTAAGAATGATACAGTGTGTGATCTCTTCCTTTTCTTTTTCTCTCTGCTTTTCCTCATAGAATTGTTTTATTTTATGAGATCACAGCCAGCTTGAAATGTTGCAAGTTCCATGCCCAGCATGACATGAAAAACAGGCCTATCCTTGTATTTATTTTAGTTATTGCAATTCCATATTGTCAGGTCATTTCTGGTCATTTCAAGCAATTGATGTCTCTTTCTGCTAACGTTAACTTGGTATAGAGTAAAACTTGTTCCAGAGTAAAATTGTTATCACTGAGCATTTTTTTTTTAACACAGTCCTTTGAATGTTGCTAACCCAAGCAGGCCTTTGTTATCTAGCCTTAAGATTTGCATTGTAATATCTTCCTGTGTTCCTGGAGTAGCAACATCAATACTAGAGAAGTATTATGTTTTGTGGTAATGTTTCTCAAGTCTGCATCCACTGAATGGGTTCACAAGTCACAATAAGCCATGATGGTTTATTTTTCTGAATTAGCCATGACGGTTTACCGTGTCATCCGCGAATGGTTTCCCTCAACCTTGTGGCTTATTTAGCCAAAATGAGACACCATGATAAACTATGGCCTGCACTGATGTTTATTTAAAACCATCGTGGCTTATTGCACAGCTTGAAAGCTCTGTTTCTGAGATCTGCTTAGCAACAGATTGTGCTCGTCACCCGACTCCCTGCTAACCGTTCCCATTGGCAGTACACTCTACAACCTCCCTGTAGGGATGCGGAAAAGCAGCTAACAATCGAAAATGCCCCAATAATGGCAGGGATCTGGCAGAGGAAGAAGAAAATGCCAGAGAGATGCAGGTGACGTAGCTCATCAAGGCAAGCATTTCTTACTACAAGTAATTGTTCCAGAAACTTAACATTATAATTAAAATACATATAACCACATGCACAGCAGGAACAAAACTGGTGAGGGGGTGGGCCTTGAAAATTACTGCTTTTAGGATTTGGGATAGGAACATAGCTCAGTGGTAAACCACACACTCTATATACAGAAATTCCCAGGCTCAGAATGGGCTTGCAATAAATAGAGCTACTTTCCATAACTGGGAAATCACTTGGGCAGGATCTACACTTCTGCTTATACCGGTTTATAATGGTTATGACAACCGTTCCGGCCCAGGACACATTGCAAATACCATTTTCATACCATTTTTAAAGTGTTATGTCCTGCTTGGTGTAGATCGGCCCTTGGTTTTCCAAAGCCCAATTCTGAGGCTCAGTGTGGCAGTTCTTCCCTTCCTAGGGAGCTAAAACCTTTAACAGCACCCTGGGTTTGTGATATATAACCCATGTTTCTCTTAAAATCTGTATCCTAGTGAGGCCAAGTGGAGGGGTAGTGTGGCATCTTCCCCTCCACCATGCAGATAGCCTCCAGGGTGAACTGCCCAGGAATCCCATGACCTAGGATTTCTGGATCCCCACAAGTGTTCAGTCACAGAAAACTTGGTTTATATAATTCTTTCCCCCCCCCCCCCGCCTTTTTTATAGGGAGAAACTGTGTAAACCAAAACTTTATGTGACTAGGGTACTCCCCAGAGGGACCATCTCATGCTGAAGGTTATCTGTGTGGAGGATGGAGGGGGGGGGACACTGCTCATCCACTCTGCTATATCAATACCACCTCTGGCCTGTATCAGAGCCATGACATTACAATACCTATAGAGAAAGATGATGATAATAATAATAATAATAATAATAATAATAATAATAATAATAATAATTTGTTACCCACCTCTCCCTCTGGATCGAGGCCGGGTACAACACAAATGCAAACACCATAAAATGCATATAACTAATTAAAACATTTAAAACTAACACGTTATTAAAAGCAGCACATTATTAAAAAGGCATCTTAAAATTAAAATTAAAAGGTAACACGATACAAGTGGCTTGTGCATAGCAGATGGGCTTCCCTAAAATAATATGATCACTTCAGCTCTCTTTGGCCTTTAAGGACTGGTGTAATGTATCATATTCCGATCATAAATGCAATTTACCTTTACATTCTGGTTGCCTTCCTGTCCAACTTCCATTTGCCAGACATGTTCTTTCCTCCGACCCATAAAGGATGTAACCAAGCTCACAAGAGAATTGCACAATACTTTTAATTCTAAAATTGCTTTCTTCTCTAGAACCATGACCTGGAATTCCTGGATCCCCACAAGATCCTGCAGTGTCACCTAGAATTTATGGTACAGATATTATTTCAGAGAGAATAAAAAAATATGTGATGGATTACATACTGTTACTTTTAAGTTGGTATGGCATCTGAAACTGGTCCAAAATATAAATACATAAGCATCCACAAGTGATGTAACACTACAAGACAAGTTGTAATTAATGCAAAAATTAAAGTGCATTATGAAACATATATAGAAAGTGTTCCCATTTAAAATGTCTTATGGTGTTTTAACACCAGGTTTCTTAATTTTGCATGTACACTATCCTGTGGAGTCCCATAGAAATTTCAAGTGGGCTATATAAAATATTTTAAATGGCATTTTTTTAAAAATCAGCTAGTTCCATTTCTATAGCTTAAAGTGATTTTTAAACATTCAGAAGTGAGTGTGCTCTAGCCTATTGTTGAATATTAATTCTATTTTCAGCCAATGGGCTGGAATAGAGCCAAATTATATACAAAGCCAAACTCTGCAGGAAAGCAAGTTTCTGAATATTTGTAATAAATCAACACGTATCACCCAGTGTAAATCATGCTATACAATATAAGAAAGAGTCAGGTGTTATACTGCACTAAAAGTGTGAAGCTCACTCAGGTGCTTCTAGCAGGTGACCTGTTACAAATAGTATAAGGAAGGTGAAGGAATCTCTTTGTAATGTCCAGCATAACCCTTAGCATGAGCAAAGATTCTACTCTACTCCTAAAGTTCAATAAAGGGACACACTGCCACACCTCCTCCAGAAGCTTATTATTCCAAAATTTCAAGACTTGCTTCTCTCTGCCACTACCAAAGGAGACTACATGTAGAAGTCAGAAGAGTTATTGTCTGTCCATACTTGCCAACATCTGGCTATCTTTGACTTAAGTGATACACAGTAGTCCTACATATAATGAAGAGAGAGTAAACTGAACAGGTTTCATGTTATTTGAATGCCATTTAAGATCAGCATATTGTATCAGCAGCAGAAATGTCCTGGAAGTTGCTCTAGTTACTTCTGACTTGAGGTAAAGGGTCTGTTCGCACAACCACTGGAAAAAAAACACCACATCACCCTCTTTTCTTCAGTTTGCATATGATGAAAGGGTCCTACATTTTAAGATACCATGTTACTAGGTCCAGAAGAATGCTAGTTTTCTAGCTGAGTTCTCAACATAGACTTCCAGTCTGACCATCTAGGTGTGCCTTCATGGGATCACTGAAGCATCAGTTCAAATCAGAGCACGGGTATTACAGAAACCATGCTGTGAAAGTAATTCTATACACACTTCCCTGTGACTAAGTCCCATTAAACTCCAAGGGGCTTACATCTGAGTAAGCACGTATAAGATTGCACTGACAATCTACAGTATTTAAACATTTATTTATTATTGCTTGGAACATGAATACCTCCCCTGAAGAATCTAACACACATTGTGTAAAAACCATGAAAATCCATACAAACAATAAATTCATCAACAGCATTTTGCGGTGTAACCCATCATCCATCGAACAGTAAAATAGCTATGAACAGTCCATTTATGAAAACACTTGCCAGAAAAAGGTTTGGTGCAAAAACTATAGGTTATTTATTTATTTATTACATTTCTATACTGCCCAATAGCCGGAGCTCTCTGGGTGGTTCACAAAAAATTTAACCATAGGTAACATTCAGGAGTGGGCTGCTGCTTCATGCTTGACATGAACCACCTCTAGTGTTTGCCTGGGTTCACTTTTAACCCATATTTGAAACCAGCATTGGAAATTGGGTTAAAACTACCCTGGTGAACACAAACCAAAATAATAAGGAGAATGTGTTTAAGAACTAATTACTCATTACTAGTTTCTCAATCGTGTTTAAACTTTGGGTGCTACCGCATCAGCACTGAGCATGACTGAGCTTTACATGGCCTTCTGAATAGGGATGTTGGAGGAATCTGGTTTGGGGGCAGAGCTCGTTGAGTTTTTGCCAGCTTGGACCCATGGATGCCAGCTCCCAAATCCCTGAGCTGGCTTGATTCGGCACATGCCGAGTTGGGCAAACTTGTGGTATCCCGCTTGTTTTTTGTTTGTGTGTTTGAATGAACAATCCTGATTTACGCAAAGTTGTGACCATAAATAACACAATTTGTGCCAAATTACAGACATAAATGGTTCTTTATGCCTGCATTTTATGCAAATGGTGCTATGTACGGCTGCAAATTTGTGCAAATCACAGCTCATGGACAAAAAAAAACCCCAGACACAAGCTTTTGCCGGGTGCTCACAGACCGTGTGACACCTCACCCCACATGCACACTGGGGGTGGGCAAATGGCAGGAGTCTGGTGAGAAGAGCATAGACAGGACTCAGGGGAGTGCGCCCAACCCTACTCCTAAAGTTCAATAAAGGGACACATTGCTACATCTCCTCCGGAAGCTTATTATTCCAAAATTTCAAGACTTGCTTCTCTCTGCTAACACCAGGATCTCCCTAAACAGCAAAACTATTCCGTAGACTACTGACTGCCCCTCCTAGAGAATATAAATGGGACAGGGCAACATGGCTTGGGGCCAGGTTATCTGAAGGAACGCCTCCTCCCATATGTACCTGCCCGGACTCCAAGGTCATCTTCAGGGGACCTTCTCTGTGAGCCCCTGCCAAAGGAAGTGAGGCAAGTGGCTACCAGGAGGAGGGCCTTCTCTGCTGTGGCACCCCGGCTGTGGAATGAGCTCCCTAAGGAGGTTCGCTTGGCACCTACATTATATGCTTTTAGACGCCAGGTGAAGACCTTTTTATTCTCCCAACATTTTAACAATCTATAAATTTTAAATAACATGATTTTAAATTTGTAATTTTGAATTGCTGCTGTTTTTATCTGGTTGATATCTGTTTTATCTGTTTTATCTGGTTTTTATCTGGTTATCTATATTGTATTTTATATTATGGTTTTATTCTGTTGTTTTATACTTTGAATGGTTTTAATTTTTGTGAACTGCCCAGAGAGCTCCGGCTATTGGGTGGTATAGAAATGTAATAAATAAATAAATAAATAAATAATTTTTCTGCCAATACAGCAATGTTGCCGGCACTGGAGGAATGGCAGCAGAAAACTGGCTCTGTTTCAGGGCCAAAGGAGACTACATGTAGAAGTCAGAAGGGCTATTGTCTGTCATGGACTCCCTGAAGCAGGACTCTGTCATTTTTCACTACAAAGGCAGTTAAGGAAGGTCTTCCTGCTGGTCATTTTTAATGAACAGATTTATGTCTGCCTTTTTATAACTACACTGTAGATCATAGCATGCTAAAGGAATATTTCACAAAGAAATATTTCAAAAGCATCACTGATGCTTTTCAAAGACACAAACCCTAATATTTGAGTTATGTTCAACACAATAAAAGTGATGATCCCAAAGTGCGTGACTTGAAATTATTGCACAAAACATTCTAGTTAAAATCCGAATTAGGAGTTTGAAATTTCGATCATACAGCATGTCGATTACATTTATTATTCTGCCAGTCCGGAAAGTTAGTGGAACACATTTTTTAATAAAAATGATCAGGGCAGTGTTTAGAATGTCAAACATTTCTTACCTGTTAGCTAAGCATCACAGACTCCTAATCCCATCTTTATGATGTTATTAGAGAAGCAGGAGCAACATTCTGAGAGTGCAAAATCAGCTGGCTTAATTTTGATCTGTATGTTAATCCCAGAGGTGTGGATCATGTCATTACAAAGAGGATTCTGGAAAGGTTGAATTCCTCAAGTATCCTTAACTTAAAGCAGTTTTCCCCAATCTGGTACCATCCAAATGTTTTGGACTTCAACTCCCATCACCCTCAGCTGTTATGGCCATTGGCCAATGATCCAGAATGCTGGGAATTGTGGTCCAAAATAACTGGAGGCCCCAGGAAGGCTGATTTAAAGGGACAGTGCCATATTTTTGGCCAGATGTTGCTAGATCTGTATGCAGCTGACCCAGGTGAAAAATCACAGAACTCAGGTAGCAGCCTTCTTAGAATCTTCTGGGCCTGTACTAACTCTGATCATCTTTTTTGTCAACCGCCCAGGGAGCTTCAGCTATTGGGCGGTATAAAAATGCAATAAATAAATAAATAAATAATCGGACTGTCCAATGATCATCCAAGGCAGGAGAGAGTATAAAAGGCTTTCTAATTCCAGCAGAACTTTGCTTGAACAACAAGGTCTTCTGAAGCACTGTGTGCTCCTGCAGCCTTGGTTCTTCTTGGGTTGTGAGATCTGGTTTGCTCTTTAATCCTGCCTCCTGCCTTGCTCTTTGATCGTAGTTCACCTCAGGCTGTTGCTCCCCATGGCCCAACCCTGACAATTCTGAAAGCACTTGTTCTCTGGCATGCCGCCTCTTACCCTGGACATGGTCTGGTAGAGGAGGGAGGTGACATTCTAGGAATGAGTAATTCTAGGGATGAGTCCTCTCAGTCAAAGCAAGTGGGGAGGTTTACCTTCTCAGGAAGATACGATGAAGGTGTTGTCAACCCTAGAGCCCCTTTTCCATGGAACATCTTTCCTACGAATCATGTTTACCAAGCTCAATCTTCCCCATCTTCTATATTATCTGACTCCTTTTCCGATCTGAGGTCTGGGCCATGACAAATGTTGGCTAATGACTGCTCTGCATTTATGCAAGACTCTATGCATAGTGCAATGATGCCTCTCTCTGCAGGACTTCACATTTCTCCATAGGAATGATTGTCAACTATTCACTTATGCAGGAAGTAAACAGCTACATTCAGGGACCCTATTGGTGTTGAGGCTAAATTTGTTCATTGTCTGTGGTGATCACTTGTCCATTCATTAAAAATCAAGCTGGTCCTAATTGCATTATTCTGTTCCTCATCTACATAGCCCCAGACTGGGTTCTGGTCATGCTAGAGTTGACAGAATGTTGGGAACTTGTGTAGACAGAAAGACAGATAGAATCATAGAATAGTAGAGTTGGAAAGGGGCTAAAAGGCCATCGAGTCCAACCCCCTGCTCAATGTTGGTTTACTTGAAGACTTCCTTAATGCCCACCTTGGTATCTTAATTCTCTGGTGTAAGTTTTGAGCCACAGAATATTTTAAAGCTGGAGTGAGCAACTTGTGGCCCTCTAGATGTTGATGGACTCCAACTGCTATCATCCCTCACCATTGGCTATTCTGGCTAGGGCTCATGAAAGTTGCAGTCCAACAACATTCATAGGGCCAAAATTTGCCCACTCTGGTTTTAGAGTGTCATTGAAAACCTCTCTCCCTCAAATGCTATTCTGATAAAACTATGGGGTTTATCAAAAGGCCAACGCAATCAAACAATTAGTCATTCTGCATGTTAGACCAAAGCAAATAAAGAGAAGGAAATAATGATGCAGAAACGCTCCATATGGAATTCAACACCCTTCTCAGTGATATGTAAATAGCACAGAATATAAATATGCATCACCAACTGGTAAACTGTCCTATCTCACTGACCATTTATCCTTCATGTTAAATATTATTAGAAACCTTCCATTCCCAATCTTCGTATTCTTTGTGGAACTTAAGCTTTGGCTGCAGCTATATCTTGTGACTGATATTAGGTTTGATTTTGAAGTTCCTGAAAGGCAAACAAGTTCCAGCCAAAACTAATTCAAACTTAGAATTGGTTTCAAAAGCACATTAACATACTTTAAAAGTGGTACCTGAGCAATGAGGCATAGATCCACTCCAGTGTCCATTTAATTGACATGTCCGAGATGGGTGTCCTATTAGTGAACGTCTTCCGGTACAAGAATAACGAACAGTGGATCCAAATGTATATTTCTCTCCAGAAAGGATCACATTTGGAGGAATGCCAGGATGACCACAGTCAATCACTACGATGCATAAATATTGGAGATAAAAATTACATTATAATCATCACTCTAAATTCTTCCGTTTGCTATCACCATATTATACAAGCTTTTTCAATCAAAAATACAAACATTGTGTCCCTATATCTGAACAGTCTGTGGTCTCTCATGTAGGTGATATAACATGCTATTGTTGGTTATTTGTATATCTATCTATGCATGCCAATCATTATATGCTAATGAATATCCATGTGTATTCACTAGCATATAACTATCCTGACTTGGCTAAAGTGGAAAAAGCCAGAAAGCAAAATATCCATATTTCAAGCTTCTTCTTTTTTAAATATTAAGCCATATGGCATAGAGCTGGTTTTGAAGGATTTTCTAGACTTCTCAACACGAACAGAGGATTCCAGTATTAATTGAATTATGGAGATATGATCAGAATAGGTTCCTTTCCAAACTTTTGTAATTCCGATAGACAGGAAACTTCACTTTATAAAGACATTTCTTCTCTCTCCCAAATGCAGTTCTTTAAAAATGAATTTTAAAATATAGATATGCAGCTATGGGCTAGAAAGGAAACAGTGTAGTTTTCTAATTTCATATAACATTGATAATTTTATCACTGGTGATAAAAGAGGAGAGATGCAGCTATGTTTTAATGCTGGATGACCAATGCAAACTATTCCAGAGAGGGCTAAATTTATGAATCATTTTAGGAGCATTATCTGACAATATTCACAACAAATTCCACATTTTCCTTAAAGCATTTCATAACTTTTGGCCTAGACTCCAGAAACAAACAAAAATGTGGTTCAGCTCTTTTAAAAAACTTATAAGATTTGGGGTGAACAGAATTACACATTTTTGTCTCATGAGTCCAATTAGTCCTCTGTTTCAAGGGCCAATAATGATATATCTTCGGGATATATCTTCGGGATATATATATTCTTTTAAAACATAATCTCACTACCTTTTGGTTATTTTCTGTGTATCATTATTGAAAATATCTCTGTACTGGTACAGTAAAGCCTGGCATTCTCCCTAAAACACAGGTCAATTTTTACAGAGATTAACATGCTTAGGTGAAATGGCTGAAAAACGCCTCCTTAGGGATTAAATTGAGCAAGGCTCAGTAGGGCTACTCCTTGTTAAAAAGAGCAAACATCTTGCAGTCACAAGATCTAGAAGTCACCATGGCATAAATACAGTAGGCCGCCACACATCAAGGTTTCTGGCAAGGGGTCTCAGCTCAGCACGTGCCTTTTCAGAAGTGAACAGTCATCATTTCAATGGGCTTGAGTTCTGAAGTTGTTTCATACATTAAAAAATAGCAAAGCCAGATTGAACACCAAGTGAAGAGTCAACCAAGTTAAAAGTATTTTTTGTGGTATAAATGGTTAAAAAATACAATTGGATACCAGTTTTTCCTGATTAGGATGCGTTCAAGTCTTAACATAAACAAACAAAAAAGTAGCCAAGCATTTTTCCCTAAGAAGGAATTATAGCTATGCTACGTAAGTAGTTGCCCAGGAATCTTATTGGAAGAAAATGATGCATATTTTGTGACAATGGAGAAGAAACAGGAAGCCCAGAGCTCACATTGAAGGGCCACAACACTAGAGAAATAGTTCACTTGAGTAGATGTGAATCATACTCTCGCAGTTTAGTGCCCTCTTCAGCATTCTAGGGAATTCTGACATACTTCAAGGGGATTGTTGTAAGGATTACAGTAATGGATATATCATTAAGATCTAGTATTATTATTGCTATTAGCATTATCATAACTATTATTATCACTATTATTACAATGATTATTACTACTATTACTATGACAATAACTACTATTTTTATCATTTTTATTGTGATGATGATGATGATGATGAATAAGATAAAGAAGAATACATATTCTAAAATACTTACTAATGCATTCCGGCAAAGGTTTATCCCAGTGTCCATTTGGCTGGCAGACTAAAACTGAAGATCCAAATAAAAAATATCCAGGATTGCAGTCATAAAAAACTACTGTACCATAGGTGAAATTTCCATGTTCAATTTTACTTTCTCTTATAGAATTTGCTGGGATTCCTGGATCAGAACAGTTGACCACTGAACAGAAAACAGTAAACATGGATATCACGTTAAAAACAAACAAACTGAAAACTATCAAGACAACCGTGACAGCAGAAATTAAATTTACTTTCCTGGAAAGAAGTGGATTTTTTTTAATGCGGCATTTTAGATTACTGAATGAATTAGCAATCGTATATGTGAGAAAGTGGTAATAAAAATCTACTCGTAGGAAACTGCATCCATGCAGTTCCATATTTTCTGACCAGGAATTCTTCTGTGTGAGGGAAACTGAATGTATCTGGATTCACATTTGCTTGTAAGAATGTAAGAACACAAGAAGTGCCATGCTGAATCAGACCAAGGGTCCATCTAGTCCAGCACTCTGTTCACACAGTGGCCAACCAGCCATCGGCCAGGGTTGAACAAGCAGGACAGGGTGCAACAGCACCCTCCCACCCATGTTCCCCAGCAACTGGTGCACACAGGCTTATTGCCTCGAATACTGGAGATAGCACACAACCAACAGGGCTAGTAGCCATTGAAAGACTTTGCCTCCAGGAACTTATCCCACCCCCTTTTAAAGCAATCCAAATTGGTGGCCATCACTGCATCTTGTGGTAGTGAGTTCCATAATTTAACTATGCACTGTGTGAAGAAGCACTTCCTTTTATTTGTCCTGGATCTCCCACCAATCAGCTTCATGGGATGACCCCGGGTTCTAGTATTATGAGAGAGGGAGAAAAATGTCTCCCTATCCACATTCTCCACACCATGCATAATTTTGTACACCTCTATCATGTCTCCCCTTAGCCTCCTTTTTTCCAAGCTAAACAATCCCAGTTGATGTAACCTTCTCTCATAGATTCCTCCTTGATGGAATTAACCAAGAATCAGCTTTCAGCATCCCTTTAGTTCAATCATAAGCTTCACAAAATTTCTCAATATCATAATCTCTTAATGAAAGTCACCTTGGTACATTTACAAGAGATCAGTACGTGAAAAATAAAATAAATGAGACTTCAATCCTATGCAAACATTCCTGTGAGTGAGTCTTATTGAACACAGTGGGACTTACTTCCAAGCAACCATGCAGAGGATTGCACAGTAATAGCACATAATACTTAATAAGGAGCAATTTGTTCAAAACGATTTTGAAGCCAATAAAAAGATTGTAGGCCATCAATTTATGGTAGCAATGTTTTACAGTTTGCCAGCTATCAATCTGGGTTAACAAAAATAACCATGGAACATTCTGAGCATATCTGTGTTTTCTCTCTGCACAGTGGCACTGTTGACAGAAATGTCCTAAAGAATACAATAATAATAACAATAATATATATATATTTCTTACCCACCTCTCCCTCTGGATCAAGGCGGGGAACAACATTAAATACAACAATACAATATAAATCAAATACATAAAACTGATTAAAAGAGCATGTAAAACCGATAAAATATTAAAATAACAATTACGACATCTTAAAATTGTTAGATTTAAAATTCATCTTGGTAGCCAGCCAGAAGAGATTATTCTTTATTGCTGTCTTAAACTTGGAGAGAGTATTAAGTTGACGAAGCTCCTCCGGCAGGTGATTCCACAGTCTGTGGGTGGCAGAAGAAAATATCCTCCTGGTAACAGTTGTCAGCCTAGTTTTGGCTGACCGGATTAAATTCTCCCCAGAGGACCTGAGTGTGTAGGGCAGATTGAATGGGGGAAGGCGATCTTGCAGGTAACATGGACCCAAAGCACGTAGGGCTTTAAAGGTAATAACCAACAATTCGTACTTTTCCCGGAAACTAATTGGTAGCCAGTGAAGTGATTTTAATGTTGGTGTATTATGGTCACCTCTAGGTGTGCCAGTGACCAACCTGGCTGCCTTATTTTGAACTAGTTGAAGTTTCCAAACTAGGCACAAAGGTCGCTCTATGTACAGTGCACTGCAGAAGTCGAGCCTCAAAGTTATCAGTGTATGCACTACTGCCTTTAGGTCTTACAACTCTAGGAAAGGGCACAGCTGGCATATCAGCCAAAGCTAATAATAGAACGCCTGGCTGTCACATCTAACCTGGCTGTCATTTGGAGCAACGGATCCAGCAAATGCAGTCTTTCAGGAGGAATGTAACCCCATCCAGAACTGGTTGACACACCTCCAAACCCATGTTAGGGTCAGCTTCAGTTAGTATTTCCTCATCCAGCCCATTACTGCCTCCAAGCATTCATTCAGAGGAGACACACTATCCTTAGCTGATGCTCTTGTTGAAGGCATAGAGAAATGTATTTGGGTGCTCCCCCCACCCACTGTGCCAATGGGGGGCCTTAAAGGCCCTATTAAGGCAAGGGCAAACCTTTACCCTTGCATTAATAGCACCTTTAAGGCCCCCATTGGAGGGGGCTGTGATTTTCGGAGCCTCCTGAGGACCCTTGGAGTCCAGTATTGCAATCTTATTCACTGTTTTTCCATTACAAATACAAGTGAGTGGCAGTAAGGAACGGATGGAAATGGATCACATTCAGATGAATTTGGAAGTACAGAATGGTAATAAGGCACTGATGTGCTTTCATATTTGACACAATCTGTGAGTATTTTGTACTCACACATATTTGCCCATCAGCAAAATTCAGCCTGCATTTTTTTAAAAAAAAAAAAATCCGAAACACGTAGAAGCTATTTCATCTGATATACTGATAGGTCCTTCCTACCCATTGTGGCAAAATCTGTACATTTTATTTAGAAGGGGGTTGTTGGCATCTTTAAAACATGAAACTTAATCTTTGGACTGCCTCGAGTGAAATGTCTATCACTTTTTTTAATTTAGATATGGGAGCAGATGATTTTATCCAGAAACTGAAAAGGGAGAAAAATACAGGAAATGAACAGGAATGAATATAAAGATTTGTGCCAGAAACAAAAACTAGAATACTAGATAAAAGAGAAATGGTGCCAAAATTAGAGTTTACACACTGCCTTAGCATGGAGGGGGTTTTCTTTGGCAGACTTTGAGTAATTTTTCTCATTATGAATGTTGCTATTCTTTTTTCCTGTCACTGTGACAGGACCCTACTAGAGGGGATACATTTACCTTGAGAGGAAAACAACATGCAAGCTTGCAGTTATTTGAGAAGTTTACCAGTTTTCAACAGGCAACAACAACTCTTGATTAATTTTAATGACAATCAATGTAAATGTCATAGTCTTCAAAGCAAGAACTAGGATTCAGCACCCCTTAGGAAAAAGAACGAACGGGCATGATTTGATGATCTTTATCAGCTTGGTTGTTCAGATCTACTTTTTAAAAAATATGATTTAAAATTCCATGGGTGTCTACGCTTTTCAAAAACAGTCAGTACCACACTCTAACCCTTAGAGCATTAATGTTTATATCATTATATAATATTGTCCCATGCTCCAAAGTGATTT
Organism: Elgaria multicarinata webbii; assembly: GCF_023053635.1. Lineage (NCBI taxonomy): Eukaryota > Metazoa > Chordata > Lepidosauria > Squamata > Anguidae > Elgaria > Elgaria multicarinata. The sequence continues at coordinate 93,580,865 of NC_086177.1, forward strand.
GTCATTGTTAGTTAAAATTCCAACTGATACTTATATGTTAGATGTGAGGAGGTTTTTTTTGGGGGTGCTGGTGGTTAAAAAAGCACTTTGAAGATAAACTTTCCAGAGAGCTTGATAGTTAAGCTATCACTCCAGGTGGATAAGGGGGAACAAAATCTCAAAAAAGAAGGCAAACATATTAAGTAAAATGATTTTTTAAAAAATACAATTTAAATGGTTTTACATTCTGTTTCACCTTGTTAGAAAGTTTCAGCTTTATGCAATTTGTGTCTGAAGGAAAAATAGGATCCATAGAAAAGTATGTTATTTTTGGAGCCAAGACAAGGATCTTCAATCTTCAAAGGATTTTTATCCATTTCAAATAGCTGTTGTTGTTGTTTTTAAGGTGCCTAACACAGATATTAATTGCGTAGGGGTTTCCCCCTATACAAAACAAAATTGCTTCACAGCTTTACAACACTTTTCTGTCAGTATTACCTTTGCATATGGGTGGTGGATGGCTCCATTGCCTGTTTGCTTGACATTGGGCTTTGGTTGGTCCTTGCATGACATAACCGGTGTTACAAGAAAATGTCACAATGTCATTGAAGTTAAAACCATTTCCACTTGTTCTTCCATAAATTGGACTACCAGGATGACCACAGCTAACAGCTAACATCAGAAACAAGCAAGGGAGAAAGCATATTGTTATCGTATTTTATTATACTATGCAATTAATAATAGTTATGATTGAACATTAAAGATCGCACAACCCTCTCTCTGCTTTGGAGATTCTGGGCAGAGTGCAGTTGATCCTGTGCTGGAAGGATGGGAAGGTGTTAAAAACAAACACCCATGCCCAAGCCAAAGCAGTGATTCTCAAATATTTTGACATACCCTAACCTGTAAAGAGTCAAGACTGAAGATTTAGACTAGATTTAGATTTAGACTAGAATTAGGAAATAAGGCCTGAGAGCTGCATTCAGTTTCTTCCATCTGGCTTTCTGCTTTCCCACATCCCTGTAGAACTGGAAACATACATGCAATATATTTTTCTTAAAACCTGGAAACCTGATTAGTGAATTACCGTACCTTTCTAGAATAAATATATCACTTTGTTGATTTCAGCAGAATCATCTAAGAAATTGTTCAGCTATTTATGATGTCATATTTATGATGTTAATTTAGGATTTGTTTTATTTATTTATTACATTTATATACCGTCCCATAGTCGAAGCTCTCTGGGTGGTTTACAAAGATTAAAAAGATTAGATTAAAAAGACTGAATATTAAAAACCAATCGACAAAATTTAAAAATAAAAACATAAAAACAGCTAACATTTAAAATAATTTAGAAAAATAAATAAACGATGATATCCCTCCCCTTGCCGAAATCCAACTCAGTGTGGACTGAGCATGCTCAGTGGTGATGAAAATTAATGTAACTTTCATCTCTTTCTTAGTATTTTCTTTGCAATCCAAGAACAGATATATTGGAATACTCATCATTGCAAACAAAATTATACCCTTAAAACTTTACCATTCAATAATGCATAAAGTATCACAAAATGTTACAAAATATTTCCAAGTGGAAGACCATGATTTTGAAGAGTCCGATTTTCACAAGGAGCTGATTTAATATCTGTTGCCACTCTACAAGGTAATGCTTAATAGATCTGACTATACATCTGAACACAATAGATTTATTCCAGAGATTCTGTGAGTGGACATTAATGGTACTTAACAATAACAACTTCTACAAGTCTGGAGTATTATTTTTTAATCTTATAACTATATCTCAACCTCTAATATGTCTCTGGGAAAACCAACACATTTTTTTTTATTTATTGAAGGAAATATTTTAAATAGAAAGCAGTTTTCTAAAGTACCTGAGACAAGAAAATGGCTGCTTTTAATCCCACTACAATATAGTCTATGTCTTTATATAAAAACAACAACTTCATTTTTCTAAAACCTTGTAGACATGAGAGTAGAGCTTCCATGCTAAACTCACTTATTAAGAGTCATTGACACAAAATAAAGCTGGAGTTACTTCTGGATAAACATTAGAGGTGTTAAGCCCCTTGCCCCATTTCAACTTGGACACTTTGGAAAATGGCCCACTTTTATTTAGACTGATTCAGATTTGGTCCATTTAGACTTGGTACCAAACTCGAGTCAATGTTCAAAAAACCAATCTTCTTTGTGCTTCTCATTCACTATCATGGGGTGTGTGTGTGTGTCATGTCTAACTCTACTGCCCCTGTCTTGGGAGAAGATGTTTCAGGTAATCAATCAGAATCAGATTCAGAACTAGAAAACACAGAGACAGACATCAGGCAGCCTTTACCAGTGGGGGAGGAAGCTCTCATGGGCAATTCTCCAGCTGGGAGTCAGCCCTCCCTAGAGCTTATCTCTTCAAGGCCAAATCCTACACACTCAGTGGGAAGTGGTTTCCTATTCTTCTTGAACAGACAATTGTCTTGCTTAGTTTGCATAGTTTTGCCTAGGGGGACATTTCCAAGCAAGAGATGTTTGTTGCTTAATAAAAGCTTTGTAGATTACTTCTCAAGCCTTGTCATTTGCCTCCCATCAAAAGCAAGAGTTTTCTGAGAAACACGACAGGGGGCAGCTATAACTTTTTTCTTTTAGTAAGAAGTTGATTGGTAAGAAGTTACTGGCATAGTAACCCATTTGGAGGTGACTGTGCCTTCCCAATGTAAGAAAAATAGGTGCAGGAAGGATTTGAGCTACGCATCTATCTATCTATCTATCTATCTATCTATCTATCTATCTATCTTAAAGGGAACTATTGATAAGTTAGCAGAACTGGCTGCAGGGATAGTTGCCCCTTCCGAGGGGATAAAGCTTGCCAAATTTCAGAACGATACTTCCAGGTTTTTGTTTTTTTCCTGCAGAAGCAGACTTGACATTTTGAAAGTCTCCAAAAGGAAACACTCTCATCTCCTTTCGTGGACCATTGTCCTGAAAATACTAGACAGTCTGGAGGTGTCCTCAAGAAAGAAACCTGAAATGTTTCAGAAGTATGGGTGCAGCAGTTCACATTATGGGATGCCTCATTTTTGCTTCCCCTTCCGTCTCCCTGCCCAATTACTTTTGTATGAAAATGGCAAAGAGCATAGAGGGTTCCCAAGGAAATATACTTGAAAGTTTGAAAAAGACAGGTGCTGGGGCCAGGGAGTTAAGGCCTTTCCATGGTCCCATCCTTGCCTTCCTCCAAAGCACAGTGATGAAAGTCATGGTAAAACATGCCCTAGGATTAGAAGGTTGACTTCTCAGTTACTCAACCAGATTCCCTCCCTCCCTTTCTCTCTCCCTGTAGTGTTTAGAGAAACAAAAACAAAACTTGCTATTTGGAGACATAGGGCTCAGCTATACCAAGCAGGATATTGCACTATGAAAGTGGTATAGAAAAGGCAGGAGCCACACTAGTGCTTTATAGCAGTATTGAAGTACACTGACAACTGTTGGGGCCCACTGACACAGACCTTATACCGCTTTCATACAGCTATATCCTGCTTGGTGTGGCTCCTGACTTTTATATACTGCTGTCATACCGCTTTCATAGTGGAATATCCTGCTTGGTGTAGATGAGCCCATAAAGTCTGCGAATACATATCATATTAGAAACACAGTCAGTAGCAAAGCCTTATTCTGGAGTGGTTTTGATTCTGTTGGCTTCAGTGGGAAGCCCACTTTGCCTTTGTACCCAACAGAACTGGACCAAAATGGCCTGATTCTGCTTAGGCTTTGGGCTTTGTCTGAATCCAATGCATATCCCTAGCAAACGTGTGTAGGATTTCAAGATGGAACATATGCATATTGTGTATATTACAAAATGCAGGAATGAGTAATTGGATTTTTATGGTTCAGTATAACCCTTTATAACTCTATCCCTTGGTAAGAACAGATCACACGAGCCCACTATAACCTCTGTCATGCTTACTTACGCACACAGGATGGAAGTTGACCAGACCAGTTGTGATCTTGCTGGCAAATGCGGACAGAAGAGCCAATGAGTCTAAAGCCAGGATTGCACTGATATACAACAGTATCTCTGTAGCCATAATTTTCTCCAATTACTTGACCATTGACTATGAGATCTGGAATTCCACAGTGGCCTGCTAAATAAGGCACAGAAATTGAAATGGTTAAAAATTGGAGCGTTATTCTTAGGTTTACCAAGTCATTATTTACACTACAGTTTAGTTATTATATTTATATTCCAGCCTTCTCCCATGGAGCTCAGGAAGGCTAGTATAACCCGCACAGCCGATTATCTCACTACAAGCCTATAAAATCAGTTATGATGGGAAGTAATCAATGGTCGAAGATCACGCAGTGGGCATGTTCACATCATCATTTTCAGCCAAGGTGGCCAGTGAGTTTCATGACTTCCTTAGCTGAATAAGAGTAGTGAGAACCAATGCAGTACAGAGTTGAGAGTTTCCATTTCCTACCTTCAACTCCATTTCCTGTGGTTTGAATAGACGTTTTTTGTTTTGTTTTTAATCACAGAACATACATTAATTGACTCATCTGTGCAAGGATTTATGTGTTTTCACTTCACAATGATAAGGCAACCGTTAAGGTAATCATTACATCTGCACTTTCCTACATTTGTTTTCCATTTCAATATGTTAATAAGCTCACCATTGCAATAAGAACTCCATTACACGAGCGTTTTATTGCATGCTCGTTACTAGGCACTCATGGATTTTTGCAGGTCTCTCTCATGACGTCATCTGCCTCCCGCCCCTTCTAGCCTACTTCGCGCAACAAAAAACACCCCAATAAGTCGAACGTATTTTTAAAAATGGAAGTTGCCGCTATTACCTGCTGTGGGCAGGAGAAACAGCGAGAACAAAATGGCACACTGAATGGGACGTATGCAAATTGTTTACTTCCTCTTTCAAAAGAGGAAGCAATGTGGGACAAACATGTGGGCAAAGAAGTGATGGTAAGCAAATGCTATTTGAGGAAAAATAGGATATAAATGCAAGAACAGAATGTATTTAAAAATGGTATATTGCAATTCAATCTCAGCTAGAGTAATTCTCAAAGTGTTCCCTTTCAGGCAAATGACAAATAGGTATTACTTTGTGCTTACTGGATTTCCTCCCTGGGTTTTCACCCCAGCCATTTGTTGGGGGCAGGAAAGAAAACCTCAAAGATAGGGGTGGGTGAATTTCACCAAACATTTTGGTGTGAGCGAGTGTAATATATAGGCACACACTCCCACTTACATCTTGAGAGAAGAGGCAGGGAAGATCCAAGTGTATCATTTGCACACAAGTAACTGCAACCGCCATGTCCTAAATGTAGACAAGTGCAGATCCAGTTATATGGAGTTGTTAGGGGAAAGAGGCACACCTGAGTCCATTCCACTGCTAGTAAGTCAGTATTTGATATTTAGTAGTGCTAGACAGAGCAGTCAGCTATGGGTGAGATCATCCATATAAAAGGTCTCTAGGATCATCCATAAAAAAAGTCCTACAACTCCCAACTTGAGTTTAGAAACGTTAGGTAGTGTGTTGTCTGAACACAGCACATTTTCTGCAGGGCAGCTGAATGTTCGCAGGGTGGCTTGTTCACCATGCAGTGTAGCTTGTTCATCATCCTGAACAAACCAACAACAAACCATGGGTTTTTCAAGGTGGTTTGTTTGAGAAAAGAAAGCACACTGCATGGTTAACAAGCCACCCTGGCTACATCTGGACAACACACTAACTCACAGCTCAAGAAACAGCCCACGGTTCAAAATGACCCACACTCAATCACTGAGTGTGGGTTAGAGTATTGTGTAAACAGCCCCATTGGGCATACAGGTCCCACTCTCTACATCCCAGTGTGCAATGGCCCTGCCACTTCAGTTCATAATTTCCTGTGTCAGTGAACGTGCCCACGTAAACTCACATGCACACACACACACAGCCATTGAAAACATCATAGTCTGTTCATCATTAAACAACTGACAAAATGAATGGTGATGGAGGCATATATTCTCCACTTGAAGACAATAATCTATGAACGGTGGAAGTGAAAGGATGCATTGCTGAAAGGGAGGGGCTATTGTGAGAGATCTCATTTACAGTCATTTCCATCACCAAGGAAACCACTCTTTTTGTCTGCACATCTTGAGGAATGGCTGTCTCATTATGGCACCAAAAAAGAGAAGCAAAAGAAGAATTTTAAACAATGGCAATAGTAGTAGTATTACAGATAATTGGTAACTATTTACTGCATAGGCATTCCATTGTGGCCTGTTTAATTCCCTTCCATTTCAATGATTTGGAGCAGATTTCCCCCCGCTTTTTGCCTTCTTGCTTCTAAGATGTCTGTGATGAAAAGAGCCTCAGCGTGCCTATTTTATACTGTCAAGACTACAAGAACACCCACTGCTGTAAAACCCTGCTGCACACCACACATTTTATGGTCCTTTTTGTTGTTAATGGTCTTTCGATGCTTTCATTTTTAACTCTTATTTTCAGGACTCTGGTCCAGATGGGGGGAAAATGATTCCCAAAGTTTGAAACCTCTCTATCTGGAAAATTGATTTAAAAAGTTATTCAACTGTCGTTCAGTCTAAAAGTTAATTGTGCTTAATCATTTCTTGGGCAATAAATCTTTCCATTCTCTCTCTCTCTCTCTCTCTCTCTCTCTCTCTCTTTACAATAGAATTTTTCCAGGGCTTTTACCTTATGTGGCTGACAGAGGTTTTCTGTATTCTAGGGAAAATAAATTGTTGTGTTCAGTAATACGGAGATTACTGAAGTAACATTTTTTGTTACAAACATGCCATCTTGGATAACCCTATATCAGTCTGGAATAAGGCCAAAAAATTGGTCTATTCTTTTTATTCAATATATACCTTAGCCCAGAAAAAAAAATTCTGTTCAGTTCTTCTTCTTTTTTAATGCATACAGTATTCAGAAGTATATTATACTTCTGAACAACAACAAAAAATGTTTGTTGGTTTACTACTCATTACGTTCATAAGAATGGTGGGTGGCGGTTTTAGCTTCTGGAGCAGCCGTGTTTCAAGACAGTAGCAAACAAACAAAAAAGATTTCTCAAAGCTACCAAAAGCTTTTTAAATTGGAATAATTACAACTGTTGATTATGAAGACTGTTATATAAAAATAAATGTCACTGCTAAGTGCTTATTTTTTGAATATGAGACAAGAACTCCACAATCTGCATATCCAAATATATTATCCTAGCATAGCTATTCTAAGATTTCTACTACCTCACTAGCTAGCTGGTATGTGGTCTAGTCTAAAAATACATTTCTGTAACGGCTTAGGAAAAAAAGGCGAGTAAAGGTAGGCATGGTAAAATTGTACAAAATTATGCTTGTTGTGGAGAAAGTGAATAGGGAACCATTATTCTCCCTGTCTCATAATATTTGGACTCAGGGTCATCCCATCAAGCTGAATGGTGGGAGATTAATGACAGATAAAAGGAAGGACTTCTTCCATAGCACATAAACTGCAGAATGTGTTACCACAAGGTATAGCGACGGTCACCAATTTGGATTGGCATTAAAATGGGATTAGAATAATTCATGATGGATAAACCTATCAAATGCTACTAGTCCTGATAGCCATAAGGTACCTCATGTTTCAGAGGCATTATGCCCACGTACACCGGAAGCTGAAGAACATGACTAGGAGGGTGTTATTGCCCTCATGTCCCACTGGTGGGTTTCCCACAGGCAGCTGGTTGGCCACTGTGTGAACACAAGCCTGAGGGCAGGGACAATCTTTTTTCCTAAGTGTAAGCCGCTCTGAGAGCCTTTTTTGGCTGAGGAGCGGGGTATAAGTATGATAAATAAATAAAATAAATAAAAAAATAAATGCTGGACTAGATGGACCTTGACCTGATGCAGCATGGATCTTCTTGTGTTCTTATGTACCTTAGAAGCCAACTCAGTACCCTTTGTTGTGACCTCTGGCCCTCTGACTTTACAGTGTGGATGAAGCTCAGTCTCAGGGGAAGGACCATCAGCACCTTATTCAGGGTTCTCCCAGCCAAAGAACCAGCTTGCCACCATTTTCAGACTCAGGGTCTGGCCAGTCACAACCTCTGGGAGTTGGAGAAGGCAGCCACATTGCAGGCCTTGTCAGCCTACATAAAGTTTTGGTTAGCTTTAACTCCCTACTGAGACATTACTATCCTATACAATCCTAGTAGGGAAGAACTTCAGCTAGCAGGCTTCACTTGGAGATATCCAAGGTTGTGTTTTTCCATCTGCATAAGAGGGCTTTTGCCTTGACTTTGCTTGCCATGACCAGACTTTACCAGCTTGAGGTAATTTTGCCTATTATGACTTTCCCTTTGCTTATTTTGACTGGACCTTTCCTGCCTTGATTTGACTTCATTGGGCACTACTGACTTCCCCTGTGAGCCTCAAGTGTCCACAGAACAGGACAGTGCTCCTATGATGAAAGAGATAGAGCCAAAACAGTGAGCCCTGAGGGAAGAATCAGCCTGTTTGGAAGACAACCCTTAGGCTTGCAGAAGTACAATATATCAAAACATTTTGGAGCCAGTCCCACTTGTTACCCATGAATGATTAGTAGATGCAGGAGATCAGAAAGTACTGCAGCTGAATTAGATTTGCTTCATCATTTAAATGCAAGGTTCCTTGGTAATAGCTAGATATGCAAAACAGTTAAAATTTAATAGCATTTAAACAAGCAAATTATATCCTAATTTATGCATTTCAGTTTAGTGGATTTTTTTTTAATTTTTACAATCTATTCCATTCCCTCCAACTATTCACAATAGTTTATCCAGTATCTGCATAACTGATTTGCTATTTTAACAGTGCCTAGCAAAACTGTTGTTTGCACTTGCCTGCGTTGCAGGTGAAGGTATGGAATGTAGGCTGACCATAAGGCCATGCATCCACCTAATAATACTGGGCATACATTTTATTCATATTGAAGTTGTATTCCAAATATTCATTAAGGCTGCTATAATTCACTATGCTATATAAATAACTAGAAACATGTTCAACCAGCATCCAGTCTGCTGAAAATTCCTACAATGACCGAATGAATGGAGATCAAACATACTTCCATAATGCATGTATGCAGACCCTGGAATCTCCATATTGGCAGAGAATCATAGAATAGTAGAATTGCAAGAGGCCTATAAGGCCATCGAGTCCAACCCCCTGCTCAATGCAGGAATCCACCCTAAAGCGTCCCCAACACATGGCTGTCCAGCTGCCTCTTGAATGCCTCTAGTGTGGGAGAGCCCACGACCTCCCTTGGTCACTGGTTCCACTGTTGTACTGCTTTTATCTGCACACCACCCGGAGATCTCAGTGATAGAGGGCAGGATAGAAATGTTTCAGTAAATAAATAAATCACAGTCACTAAGTTTTTCCTGATATCCAGCTGGAATCTGGCTTCCTGTAACTTGAGCCCATTATTCCGTGTCCTGCACTCTGGGATGATCAAGAAGAGATCCTGGCCCTCCTCTGTGGGACAACCTTTCAAGTATTTGAAGAGTGCTATCATGTCTCCCTTCAGTCTTCCCTTCTCAAGGCTAAACATGCCCAGTTCTTTCAGTCTCTCATAGGGATTTTTCCCCAGACCCGATCATTCTCGCCTAATTCTCTGCCAGTCCAGGTCCAGGCCCAATTCAAAGTGCTGGTATTAACATTTAAAGCCCTAAACGGTTTGGGGCCAGGTTATTTGAAGGAACGCCTCCTCCCATATGTACCTACCCGGACCTTAAGATCATCTACAGGGGCCCTTCTCCGTGAGCCCCTGCCAAAGGAAGTGAGGCAGGTGGCTACTAGGAGGAGGGCTTTCTCCGCTGTGGCACCCCGGTTGTGGAACGAGCTCCCCAGAGAGGTCCGCTTGGCGCCTACACTGTACTGCTTTCGTCGCCAGCTGAAGACCTTTTTATTCACTCAGTATTTTAACACTTAATTTTAACTTAAATTTAAATTTTACTGTTTTAACTCTGTATTTTAATCTTATATCAACTTCGCTGTGTGGTTTTATCCTGGTTGCGCTTTTTATACTGTATTTCGTAATTGTGTTTTAAACTGTTGGGTGTTTTACTGTGGTTTTAATTTTTGTGAACCGCCCAGAGAGCTTCGGCTATTGGGCGGTATAGAAATCTAATCAATCAATCAATCAATAAATAAATTGCATTAGAGTTTAGCCCATGCAAGTGTCTGCTAAAGTAAGAGCAGAATGTGCAAAAGCTCACTCCCAAATGTCCTGGCACTCCCACTGAGCATGGAGGTCTAAATAGGAGCTCAAAATCATGTTCAGCTGGGAGTTCATTTACATCCTAGCCCCACAATAGGCAGCGGGTCTAGCACAAATTCCCACTCTACCTTCAAATCCTTGATGAGAGACCTATGGTAGGTATCCCAAAGATCTCAAAGCAGGACTCATTTATTTTATAGCCCTGATAGCATGCCTTGCCTGTCTGGAGTATTGACTTTTCTGTGTCATTCTCCACATTCGTTCCAATATTCTTTTACTATGATTATAGCCTTGCCTGATGTTTCCCTGTGAAAGGTTCATGATAGATGGAACTTTTAGGGGAGTGCTGCTATTTTTCCCTTGATCACCAGATCTTTTACTAGAAATGCAAACATTCATCAAGCTTTACATGCAGCATTTATTTAGTTTTAGTTTTAGTTTTTAAAACTTCATTTTAACTCCTAGGATATTGTATCTTCATAAAGAACTCAACAATGACCTTTTTCTGGGAATTTGTCTCCCCTGGGGATTTTTATCTCTTTGTTATCTGAATGAGAATGGGGAATATAAAACCATTTTAGTACAATAAATAAAAGCAAAGTTTCCTTTTTCTTTCTGGCATACAATTTCAGTCAGAGTGGCTGATTTAAGGTGGCATTGTTCAATTTCACATTTCTGTTTTTGATGTTCACTGTATCAGCCATCTATTATTTTATGTATTTATGAGGGTTGGGCTCAGTATACATATTAAACGATCTAATAAACAATTGTGCAACCTGGTGCTCTCCACATGTGCTGTATTAAAATTCCGATTATCCTCAGTCAACATGCAATAGCATCCCCCTGTTTCTTAACCAAGACCACTGAAAGCAGGCAGAAGGACGTTTCCATCACAGTTCTGTGGCCACTTCTGAAAAAAGAATGTCACAATTGCGGTGCAGACTCTCCATGCTCCATGCATGTGTTCTTGGATCATGGATAATCCATTCATAGGGGCTATAGCAGGAATGGGAAACCTCTGGCATGCAAGCCAGATGTGGCCCTGGGAATTCGCATTTTAGCCTGCAAGCCTCTTCTGATGTTATCCAGGGTGACCATATCATAGAATCATAGAATAGCAGAGTTGGAAGGGGCCTACAAGGCCATCGAGTCCAACCCCCTGCTCAATGCAGGAATCCACCCTAAAGCATCCCTGACAGATGGTTGTCCAGCTGCCTCTTGAAGGCCTCTAGTGTGGGAGAGCCCACAACCTCCCTAGGTAGCTGATTCCACCGTCGCACTGCTCTAACAGTCAGGAAGTTTTTCCTGATGTCCAGCCGGAATCTGGCTTCCTTTAACATAGAATCATAGAATAGCAGAGAATAGAATAGAATAGAATCATAGAATAGCAAAGGAGGACCGGGCACCTGTTTTTTTAACAATTGCATAGAAAAGGGAATTTCAGCAGGTGTTATTTGTATGCATGTAGGACCTGGTGAAATCCCCTCTTCATCAGAACAGTTAAAGCTGCAGGAGCCCTGCCCTCTTTTGTATCTGGTCACTCTAGTATAGCTCCTGCAGCTTTAACTGTTGTGACACCTGCTGAAATTCCCTTTTCTCTACAACTATTAAAGATACAGGAGTCCTGTTCTTCTTTTCATATGGTCACCCTACTGTTATCTCTGATAACAGTGATGGGAGATAAGGTGGTATTTAAATGTAAATACTTGTATAGAACTGAGTTGTACTTTTGCAGGCCTGAATGGTGTTGCACAGAATGGAGCGGTGCATTTGCAGGCATGAGAACTGTTACAGGGGTGGGTTACACCTGAGAAGAAGTGCTGTGGGAATTAAGCTGTGCTTTGCAGACCTGAAAACTGTTGCAATGGTGGCTTACTCCTGAGTACTTGTTTTTGTAAAACTTTGGGGATGAGGCGTCTAGCATTATAGACATCTGTTTTGTACTTATGTTTGCGAGTGGAGAACAGGACTCCTGTATCTTTATTTCCTCAGGCAACTAGCCTGCCCCACAGGGCGAGCCACTCAGCTGAAAACAGGGGTTGGGTGACCCGACCCCCCTTTCCAACTACACTTGTGTGTTCGGTGAGACCAACCCACGTCATCCCCACTCAAGCTGCATAGCTGAGTAGATGAGACAAGAAGGTCCCCAACGGCAAGCCATATCTTGACTCGAAAGCTGCACAGCCCCCGAGGAGCAGGACCTCTGGAATGTAAATCACCATAAAGGTGCCAGAGTGCTCACCATCCCTATTCTGTCTTCCCCAAAATCCCACACAAACCTGCCATTTATAATTAATCTATTTATCTTCCACTTCTAAAGATTGGATCCAGTATGTCGTAGGTGAAAACCAGGGGGGATTCTACACGCCGTACTGAGGGCGCTTCCATGCGCCCCCAGTGTGGCCTCAAAGCGATCGTGTAACTTGCCTGGAGAAGAGACGAGGAAGAGGCGTCCTTGCCGCCGCTGCTGCCACCACCCACCTACCTCCGACCCGGCCGGGTCGGAGAGCTCGGCCGAAGAAGGCGGGGTGGAGAGCTTCTTCCGCCGAGCTCTCCGTCCCAGCAGCGAGCAAGTAGGTGGGTGGCGGCGGCAAGGACGCCTCTTCCTCGTCTCTTCTCCAGGCAAGTTACACGATCGCTTTGGGTGAGCACAGGGGGAGCATGGAAGCTCCCTCAGTACGGCATGTGGAAGAGCCCCTGCACATTACTAAATGACAGGGAAAATTCCTACTCAGCCTCCCCTACAAAGAGGACGACTGGTTATTCCCATACTGGTTTATAGGGAGGGAGGGAGGGAGGGTGGGGCCGAAATCGAAAGAGGCTGACAGCTTTGTGGGGGCGAGACTGTATACACTTGGCTCTGCCCCACCTTACGAGGCTGTACGCGTGCTGAGCACGCGCCACGTCTTCCTTTATTTCTAGCTCCCACCCACCCACCCACAAAAAACGTTCCCCGCCCAAGCCGTACCGGCTGGGTGGTGATTGGGCTTTTGGTTGGTAGAAGGTGCTATATTGTAAATTTTCTATCTCAAAATAAATTCTGAAGGACAAATTGTGCTAGTGTGTCACAGCAAGCAACATCAGATGACATGTGCTCTAGGCCACAAGATCTTATGCCACACTCAATTTGTGAATCTTTAAGATACCACATGCCTCATTGAAGGTTTGAATGAAAACAATGTCACACAAAATGTCTTCTATCTACCACAATGTAATTTTGCATTTAACTAACTTAAAAAGAATCTGTACTTTCATTTACCTCCCGCTTTCTCTAATTTGCAATAAATATAAGGGGTTATAAAATTAAACCTTGGCACATGATCAATTGATTGGCTCTGTGTTGGTTGGCTTTGTGTAGAGATTCTTAGAATCCACACTACCAGGGCAGCCTCACCTCAGAAAATCACATAGTAGCGATAGTAAAAACTATGATTTGACTCCTTGTTGCACTTTAGCTATAATTTTTTTAGTTTTAATTAAAAAGTCTGGCAACTTATTAATATTTCCATGCTTATTTTTTAATGTCTACATTTCTATGGGGAAATGTATAAAAAGATACATAAAAAGATAGACTTGAAATGTCACCTTCCTAGCCAAGCGTCTGTTTAAATGTCAAACGATTTCATTTGAGATCTATGATGAAGAAACAATACAAGTTTTTCCACAAGTATGTACTCTTTCTGTCTGTCTGTCTGTCTGTCTGCTTGTCTGCCTGTCTTCTCTCTCTCTCTCTCTTCCAGACTAATGATTCCCCAGGAAGTGGGAGGATTTGCTTTTGTACATGCATCAAGCAATTGTGACCTTATCGCTAGCAAAACTGTAATTGTTTATGGTAAAAGTTCAGCAGAACTGGGTTTTGCCCATATAATGGTTCCTCGCAGCATTTCTTTTAAAATTGGCTTCCTTTACTGGTTCTTTTAAAGTCTAGGGGAACAGAAATATAGCTATTTGTCAAGCAGTTAGAGTCTTATATTCTTGTGTCGAAGAGTTCCGTTGGAAAAGAAAAAGGGAGTGTCAAGGGTGGTGGTGGAATTAACCCTTTAAAATGTTCAGAATGTGAGTAGACGGAACACATGGCAGCTGAAGGGGACTGTGCCTGTTCTCCACTCCCCTGACATCCAAAGGCCGAATGATTTTGCGTGTACAAACCCTATACATTTGTCCTTTAATTACTTAAAATCCTTTGTATTGTGGAGTTAGTGCTTTTTTTATCAGTATTTATGTATTTGGGGTGTATGAATTTGTGGTTGATATGACCATGATGGTTGAGACACAAATAAATTCCTTTTACAGACCCTACACATGTGTAGGCTCTGCGTACACAGAGCTAATCAAAGCACATGGAGGATGTGGGTGTGGGTGTGAGGACTTTGTTCCTCCTTCCACACCTCAGTCTACACATACACTAACATATGTAGAAGGCTATTTTCTGCTACATATCTAGAGATCAATTATTATTTTGTCCCTAGAAGGCTAACAATGGCATCAAAGTGGAACCACATAAATATTACTCTCCCTCCCCCCACCCCAAAACACCCCACGGTAAACATATATTAGTAGGCTGGGAAAGTCTCTTTGTACCCTGCTGGTTCAGGTCTGAAAGATGAAATTATATTTTCTTTTGCCATTTCATTGCATAGGCCTGAACTCTGCCTCAGTCATGATAAATGGGAAAGGAGCTATAATGGTAATTCCGAAATGCTATCGCCACCTTAACCTCAACTGGAAAGGAAATGTCAACTGCTTACAGAGTCCTGAATTGATGTCTGTTATAAAGTCAACATAATAATCCAGAACAAAATACATTAAATCACAATCCTTTGCCATATGTACACTTGTTCCACAGAGCTCTGAAAATGTAGCAGATGTTTAAGAAGCTGTGTGTACTGGAGCTCTTGAAGTCTACAGTCTTATGCTGGCTTGCACATGTTATTCACCATTGATTTCAGTTTATGTGTGCAAAATTGGGCAGAAAACGTGAGGTATTTCAAAAAGCAGTTTGTACTTCATCAATTTAATCTGGTTTCATATATGTAGAAGCACCTGGGCATATCTGAAGTGGGTTATTCTAGAAAGCTCTGGAAGACTGGAAAGATCACCCTACTGCCCACTTGCCCATGCATGCTGTTGATACTTGCATTATAATTTCAAAAGCAGTTTGCTATGGGTAGAAGGCTGATGCTCATTCAAGCTTTGGGCATATTTAAAGGACTTTGTTTGACTGATCTATGGCAGCCCACAGTTATGAAGAGTTAGTTAAGAGCTACTGAATTGAAGTGCAGTAATTAGCAATGGTCCAGAAAGCAGTGACACCATAGAATCTTAACATGTTTGGTGGCAACCCCAAAGAGGGACTTCTAGATGGCCACACCCTGGTTGTGGAACTCCCTGCTGAGGGAGGCTAGGGGCATGACTACACCTCCTGGCAGAGGGGGGAGGATCTCGCGATGTGCTGGTTGCGAGATCCTCCCCCAGTCCACACGCAGTGCGTGACATCCTGGGAGGAAGGAGGACGTCGCACCCACCATTTAAAAATAAATAAATAAGAAGAGCAGGAGTGCATGAATGCTCCAGCGAAAAGTACAAGGTAAGAGAGAAAAAACACTCCGCTCCCCTCCCCACCCACAATGGGCATGGAGCACCTGAGGAGCTCAGTGCCCCGTGCCCAGTTCCTCGCGAGGAGCTGGGACGAAACTGGGACAGCTGCCCACACCTCCCACGGTCTTGGGACAATCCCAAGACCGCAGGAAAAACCAGGGTAAAAGCCATCCCGGTTATCCCAGGGAAATGGAGGGCTCATCCTTCCCTGTATCCGGGATCCCCTGTACGTCATGTGGACAGGATGATCCTGGGCTGATCCCCGGGATAAGCCATCATGTAGACATACCCTAGGTCCGCTCACTTCCTGTTGTCCTTCTGCCAGCAGGCAAAAAAAAACATTTTATTCAAGCAGGCCTTTGGCGTTAAAGCCGGTCTGTTGGATTGGGTGCAGTTTTTATTTTGTTTTTATGGCATGTTTAATTGCGTTTTAACGTATTTGCTTTTATTTGTGATTGTAAGCTGCCTTTAGTGCCATTTGTCTTGGTATAAAGGTAGGGTTCAAATCAAATCAAACCCATAAATACTTATATCCTCAATGTTCATTAGTTTGTTCATAAATCCCATGGAAATGGAAACCAAGATACAAGTATATGGCTATGTAGAGAACATCAGCCAAAAATATAAGTTCCTTTCAAATGCAACAGAAATCAATTTGGTGACAGAAATGGGAAACTCAAATCTTGGTAAGGAAATTACACAGAATAGTCATAAATGTATAATTGGTAGAAAAGGCAATATATCCTACCTAAGCACCTTGTTTCAGTTCCACTCCACAGACCTGAAGAGAGACACTCCCTTACAGCTGATCCCACAAGCATGAACCCTAAGTCACAAGTGAAGATAGCAGTTGAGCCATATGTGATCTGAGTTCCAATCTTATTCCCATTTGGAGGGATTGGAAGTTCTCCGCAGGAAATAACTTTTAAAAAGTTAAAACAAGAAGAAATGAGTTGCACATCCACATGAAAACATTCAATATTTATATTTCGTTGATGACATTTAAAATACTAAATATCTTAAGAGGAGCAAAGATGAAACCTGCTTGCAGAATTCTGTTTACATGTTAAAGAATATGGCTTTACAATGATTTGCATATGATTGATAGAAAAAGGTTAAACCGAACCTGTGTGATAGAATAAATGAATGGCTGTAATAGACATTTTTTCTAGGATAAATTTGACTCCTTGCCCCTGAAAACTAGAGGCTAGAACTGGAGGATGATGGCTGATATATGCATTAGTCAGAATCAATGTGGTTTGTTTTAGAGTAAGGCTTCAAAGGCCTCACTGATGAATAATCAAATCTGTCACACTCATTTTCCAGAAGATGTCATAGAGACTGCTGTGAATAAAGAGTTTGCATAAAACAACTAATGGAAGTTTTACCAGCTGTGAAATCCCTGGATGATAAGAAACATGGTGGGTAGGGAAATAAAAGTTGGAAGCAGGTTTTTGAAAGTTTCAACTCCTTGGCCTTCTGGGCTATCACAAGCATAGTTGAATGTAGACGGCTATCGCAATAGTGAGATTGAAGAGCTGGATAGATCTTGGCTAGATAAGCAAAGTACTCACTTTGGCAGTATGGTCTCTCATTTCTCCAACTCCAGGTTCCATTGGGAAGACATTCAATGGATTCTGGTCCCAAACCATGATACCCAGGATCACAGTTGAAAACAACTTTTGTTTTGTACTCATAGTGAGAACCGTTCACTATCCGCCACCTCCCATGCTCCAGGGTGAATGAATTGATGCTTGGGCATGTAACAACTTCACAGAGAGAGAGAGAGAGAGAGAGAGAGAGAGAGAGAGAGAGAGAGAGAGAGAGAGAGAGAGAGAGAGAGAGAGATGAACAACAGTAATTTCTATAGTTTCATAAAGGAAAAAAGGAGAATTTGTCTTGAATTTTAATCAGAATGAGTTTATGTGTTGGGGATATGGAATTACCTGAGTTCATAACCTAAAGAGTTGCACTGTAATCTGTAGGCTATACGCAATTTGGATTATAGCCATAATTCACTTGAGAAATGATATTCTGCATTTCATTTCCTCGCTTTGGATTTGGAGGGTGATTATCTACATTTATTTTACTGCTCAAAATAATTACTTAATGGATTATATATCACAGCGAAAAAGTGCTGTACTTATTTGGCTAGTGATATAATCCTTGTATAAGCACTTTGGATCTGTCTGGATTATAGGCATTTTTATCACACTTCTTGATACCATTATCTTCCTCTTACAAATTGAGAATTCCTATTTTAACTTTCGCTAGCAAAATGTTCATACCAGCAGAACAGTAGCTTTAGGGACTACCCACAATCACCCCTTGCTTCAGAATAAGATCATATTATGTTTACAAGAGTCCATTTCCTCACTATTGTACTTTGAATGGCAGGAAAGTGGACTGCAGTGGAACTCCCAACTTAGTGACGTAACTAATTGTGTTTTAATTTCATAGTGCTTATATCCTAATAAGTGCTATCCCATATGGAAAATAAATGACAGAGCTCTGCAGACGGAGAGATAGCGGTAATTAACCAGCAATCTACTTACAGCTATACGAAAGTCCACAGTTCAGTTCCTTCGATTCAACACAACATATCCTTTGTAGGTTAAAGTGTCCCATCCCACTATTAATTGCCTCTACTGTTATTTGCCAGACTTGCAGAGTTTCAAAGCCTCAGATGCTCTCTGATGAAACTATTTTTTGCAGCATATGATCTAAATAATCCCCAAAGGTCTGTTGGCACTTTCTACAGCATTCCTTCCTAGTTTAATTCCCCAAGTAGTTCTTTTGCTTAATCTAGACTATGTTTTCATTATCACGGCACATTAGTTAGCATGGTTCTTTCAAATAGAAGAATTCTATTTAAATCCCTGCTTGGCAATGGATTTATTGGTTGGCTTTGTTACCTATTTTATTTAACACTCCAATCCTATATAAGATTGTATAAGAGTACAGTCTAAAGCAAACCCAGCTGCAAATCAGGAAGCATGATAAGTGATGACCTAACCTCTGAGGATTGTTATAAAGAAGAATATTCTAGGAATAGTGAATATTACATTAAAAAAGTCATAAATGACTAAATGACAAATAATAACAACAGGTGAAGCTGTGGGTGTGGTGAACCAGTGCCTGGCTGCGACAATGGCCTGGATGAGGGCTAATAAACTGAAACTCAACCCAGGCCTTAGCTAGGCCTACCTTTTAATCCAGGACGGAGGAGGGAAGATTTCACGTTGTGTTTAACGTGAGATCCCTCCTCGGTTTACACGTGAGGCGCGACGATCTCAGGAGGGGAGGCGTTGCGCCTGGCATTTTTTTTTTTAAAGCAGCAGGAGCGCAGAAGCACTCGAGTGCTGAAAGGTAAGTGTTTTTTTAAATTAAATTAATTTCCCCGCTCTCCCCCTACCCCGATCGGCGCAGCGCTCCCGACTCTGCATGAGGAATCGCGCAGAGCCTGGTCAACCCACAGCAACGGGCCACATGTTCTGTGGTCTTGGCCTCAGCCTGAGACCTTGGAAAAACCGGGCCCAAAGTCCCCGCACAGGGACGATCCTGGGGTTCACCCTGTTATAAAGTCCCATCTAGCTAAGGCCCCCGACAAGACTGAGATGCTGTTAGTGGGTGGTTCCGCTGACCAGAAAGTGGGTGTTCAACCTGTTCTGGATGGTGTTGCACTCCCCCTGAAGGAGCAGGTTCGTAGCTTGGGGGTTCTAGAACCATCTCTGTCACTTGAGGCTCAGGTGGCCTCAATAGCACAGAGTGCCTTCTACCAGCTTCGGTTGGTGGCCCAGCTACGCCTGTATCTGGACAGGGATAACCTAGCTTCAGTTGTCTATGCTCTGGTAACCTCCAAATTAGATTACTGCAATGCGCTCTACGTGGGGCTGCCTTTGAAGACGGTTCAGAAGCTGCAGCTTGTGCAAAATGCAGCGACCAGATTGATAACTGGAACCAGAAGGTTCAAGCATATAAGACTGACTCTGGCCCGCTTGCATTGGCTGCCTGTATGTTTCTGAACTCAATTCAAGGTGCTGGTTTTATCCTATAAAGCCTTACACAGCTTGGGACCACAATACCTGATGGAACACCTCGCCCGACATGAACCTACCTGTACACTACGCTCAACATCTAAGGTCCTCCTCCAGGTGCCTACCCCGAGGGAAGCTTGGAAAATGGCAACAAGGGAGAGGGCCTATTCAGTGGTGGCCCCTCAGTTATAGAATGATCTCCCTGACGAGGCTTGCCTGGCACCAACATTGTAATCTTTTTGGCGCCAGGTCAAGACTTTTCCCTTCTCCCAGGCATTTACCAGCATATGCTGAGTTATTTTTAACTGACCCCAGAATAGTTATTTTAAATGGATATTGTCTGTTTTTGTTTGTATTTTATGCTTTTTATGGTTTTAAATTTTGTATATTTATTTTTAATATTCACTGTTTTTAACTTTTGTAAACCGCCCAGAGAGCTTTGGCTGTGGGGCAGTATATAAATGTAAATAATAATAATAATAAGAAGAATAAGAATAATATCCATGTGCACAATATTTTAAGTACAAGTTCTTTTCCACACCATCCTTTGCAGGCAAAATTTAATTCCAAACAAGTGTACTTGATATCATAACTTTGGCTGATAATTAAGTGAGGTTAGGGATATAAACATATACTATATACTGACAGTACACAACTCATAATAGGATTAGGGTTTGTAGCCTCTATTCCTGGATGCAGTAGATGGATCTCAGCTTTGGTGAACAGTAGCTCTTCCCAGTCTGGGACTGTTATTTCATCTTCACCAGGTATGTTTTCCATGGCTATTTAGCAATCACTGGGGGTGTTTGGACAATTGTGGCAGTAAAATAAGTCATCATGGCTTCCAACCCAGCCCCATGCAAGGTGTGCACGTGTCTGTCGTTTGTATACTTACCCTGCTGGGTTGGTCTGTTGTCTGAACCTGGCATACAGCAGGGGTAGCTTTGTACACCCCCTACACCCCCATTGGCGTTTTTTACCCATGTCCAAACCCAGACACTTTATTGCTTAGTTCTCCCTGTAGAACTACAAGTTTTACTTTGGATTCATAATGTGAACAATCTTGAGAAAGAAATGGTGGTTTAATTCTTTAAGAGCAGCCCTAAAGTTACATACATTTAACTATTTTAGAGCAGCCCTAAAGTTACATACATACATTGAATATATGATTGAAAGTCAGAATACTTGTATAGCTTTTTGGTTTGCTCATATCGATGAAGAGTATATATGGTACTTACTATTAAATGATAAATGCAATCCAATAGGAGCAAACCATGCTGTTGTGAAATATTTATTCATTTTACTATAGATACCACATATTCCTGGTATCTTTTAACATATATATATATATATATATATATATATATATATATTTACCAGTGTTTACAGGATGCTTCCATGTGTAACTTTACTTGAAAACATTTTCAACGTACATCAGTATTTAAAAATGTTAACACCCAAAGGCAAACACTTAATAAATAAACCCATATCTTTAATTGATGAATCCAAAACAGAGTAAACTTTTTCAACCAGGAAAGTATTTCTAGGTTATTCTTACCTACACAACGAGGTGTTTTATTATGGTTGCTCCATGTGCCGTCTGGCTGGCAGGCTGCAGTAGTAAGTTCTTTGGATGATAGCCTGTATCCATCATTGCAAAAGTAAGTGACCCGTGTGCCTACTAAATAATCTGTAGTTAATATCCCACCATTCACTGGAGCTTTTGGAATCCCACAAGAGATAGCTGAAGATTTAAACAAACAAACAAACACAGATAGAAAACGTATCATTTGACTAATCTTGTCTCAATCTGCTTTTTGAATATAGTATCTCAAAAGTTCAGGAAGAGACATACAATTGGGATGGGAAAGCACAAATCAAGAATACTTGAAAAACAATTTCAGCTTGCCTCTTTATTTGACTGTCCTACATATTCATAGCCCTTTTACCCTGCATGCATCAAGGACATATGCCACTGAATATAGTAAGGCTTATTTCCAAGTAAAAAAGATCCCAGAACTGGCAAGCATTTGTAAGGATGCAGTTCAGCAGGAGTTACAGTACACTAAATGCCATGGCTCATTGTAATGATCTTGGGTGTGGATGCAAACTGCCCTAGTGTGGTAATCAGGATGAAATGTATTGCAAAGGGAAAGTGCTACCTCTTATACCAATGTCTAATTTTCTCAACAAAACCTCATTTAGTTACCAGAGAGCTTCGGCTATTGGGTGGTATAGAAATGCAATAATAATAATAATAATAATAATAATAATAATAATAATAATAATACCACCACCACCACCACCTCTGTCTTCTCTTGGGCCATGGCTAGACTAGCCCTATATCCCAGGATCATCCCTGTACATACACATGATGCACAGGGGATCCGGAGAGCAGGGAGGGATGATTCCTCTGTTGGCCCAGGATATCGGCAGGCCCTTTATTCCCACTTTTTCCACAGTCTCGGGATGATCCCGAGACCACGTAACGTGTGGCCGGGCGTTACGGGTTGCCGCAGCTCCTCATGAGTTACCTTTCATTCAAGCACTCCTGCACTCATTGTCCTTTTAAAACAAAAATCAAAAATGGCGGCTGCGATATTGCACACCACGTGTAGACCAGGGCAATGATATAATGATCATAAAATTGCAAGATCATCGTCCTCCTAACCCCTCGCCTAGCCGTGGCCTTAGGCTGATCCCTACGCCTATAACAGCCACCCTCCACTCTATCCAAATAGGCAACGTTTCTGAAAGCCAACTTCTTGTGCAAAACCATCTCTGGGCTTCAACTGCTTTGCATGGTGATTGCTGTTAGCTACCACAGCCCAGGCCAGAGTTCTACTATTCTTTGATCCTTCCATTTGTGTGCTGACTGAGCAAATTGTCTGTAAGTGACACAAAATTTGGCAGCATCTCACCACTATTCCTATTGCCCTAGCAACCACTAGTTATGTCATGCAAGCATCATCATTAGTGCTAGGGCTAGAGCACAGTTGGATATCACCTTTAGTGCTAAATAAATGTTCAATCTCTGTGGTAGTCAGAGAAGTAGCACAGGAGGAGGACGAGGAGGAGGACGAGGAGGAGGAGGATCTCCAAAACATGGACCAAAGCAAGCCATATGCTATGTGCTTGTACCTTTTGCAAACGGTTTGCTTTTGCCTGTTTTAATAAAGCCATTGTGCTTTCTTTCCCATCCGATAACCAGATTACCTTTTGTTTCTCCCCACCTGAGTTATTCTAGCAAACTAAAATTTACCAGATACTGTCTAACTCTTGGACATTTTTCTCATAAAGTCTTTTCAGCATTCTGCCTGTCAAAAGTGCCATAAATTCAAAGGTTGGGGTGGGGGAATGAACTACTGTAGCAGACTATATGGAACAGTGCAAATTGAACATTGAGGTTAGTATATTCTATACATCCATCCTCCATTTTATGGTTCTGAATTTCTCACATGCCAATCAAGGTAGATATGATGATTTATAATGCTGAAAAGAAACAAAAACGAGTCTCCTGGGTTAGTTGTAAAAAAATGCTGCTTTCTCATGTGCTGCTGCTTGCTTGCTATTTTTGTCTTGATGGATCACTAGCTGTGCAACTATTGGTTAAACAACATGGCAGAACAAATTAAACCAGCACTCAAATAACCTTTTTAAATATGTAGATGTTGGACAAACTTTGTACAACTTTTAAGTATTAATAGAAATTAAATTACCACCACGCCATGGCTTTTGAATTTTGTTTCAAAATACATACAGAGATTCTTTTGTTTGTTCCCCAAAACTACTAATGAGAAATTAGCATTAAGAAAATTTCAACCTCCCATTTCTCTAAAGGTCAGGGAAAATGTACATGTGGGCTTGCATTTAAGTCAGGAAAACACTTGGATAACATTTCTCTAATGGAGGTTTGCACTCAGACATATCTGAGATGATAGTATGAATAGTAAACCAGTATTAATGACTTCCCCTAGTTCATGTACCAAAATGGAAAATATTAATAAAGATTTGTCATTAATAATCACCAATCACATTAGGTTTCCCATCATTGAAGGAAACTTGAATAGAAGTACTATAGATTAAAACATGTCATTATGGGATTTTATATATACTTTAGCACTGAAATGGTGCTGTTTGCAACATAATTCATGTTTTATTATTAAAAAATGCATACTGCAAATTGTTCAAAAAAAGGGACATCATTCTTTCCATGTCATATAGAATATCTTAAAAAAAAAATAAAAAAATTAATTTCCAGTATCCGTAGTTGTAAATCCACGCAACAGATTATCTGAATCTCAGCAATCTTTCGAAAGACATGAAAGGTGAATAATGATAAAAATCCCATTCTAGAATTTTTATCAATTAAGTATATGACATCCTATTTACAAACATAAAGTACAATGGAAGTACAACGTATTTAAGAAATATGGGAATAAAAAATTAATACACTTCCCTGAAATATCAATAAAATGACTATGAAGATTTAATAATAACAACAACAATAAAACCAACAACAACAACAACGAAAAAGTGGTGACCGAGTCATGAACACCTGGCAAAAAGGGTTGTTGTGCTCCTGGAAGGTCCATGACGTAGGGTGACCATATGAAAAGGAGGACAGGGCTCCTGTATCTTTAATAGTTGCATAGAAAAAGGAATTTCAGCAGGTGTCAATTGTATATATGGGGAACCTGGTGAAATTCCTTCTATTACAACAGTTAAAGTGCAGGAGCTATACCAGATTTAAAAGAGGGCAGGGCACCTGCAGCTTTAACTGTTGTGATGAAGAGGAAATTTCACCAGGTTCTCCATATATACAAATGACACCTGCTGAAACTCCCTTTTCAATACAACTGTTAAGGATACAGGAGCCCTGTCCTCCTTTTCATATGGTCACCCTACATGATGAGTATTTTAGAAGAGAGCATTCCAAATGTGAGGTGCCATGACTGAGAAGGCCCTCTCTCTGGCCACCACTAGCCTAACTCTGATGGTGCTGGGACTCAGAGGAGGGCCTCTAATAAAGATCATAAGGTATAGGCAGGCTCAATGGGTTTTTCTGTTAGCTGGGCCCCAAGCTTTGAGGTGGGAGTCCTATACACACTTCCCTGGGAGCAAGGCCCATTGAACTCAATGGGGTTTGCTTCTCAGTAGACAGCTATATGATTGGACTGTAAAGGTAGCAACCTACACTGTGAATTGATAGCAAACCACTGTAGCTGTCCAAAAATTGGAGTGATATGCTTTCTACAGCTGGTCCCAATCGGTAACCAAGCTGCTGCATTGTCTACTAACTGAAGTGAGCAACACTACTAGTGTAAAAGAATGTCTCTACAAATGTGGGCCAAAGACAATGTGTGTAAATCCAGATTTGCAATGAAAGTCATTACCTTGACACGCTGGGACAGGTACATCCCATGCATGATACCCATGGGGAGATTTCCTACACACAGCCATGCTTTTTCCAACAAGCCGGAATCCTCGGTCACAAGCCCAGCGAACCACACTGTTGAGCTGCCCGCCTGTCTGACTAACAATGAACCCATGAGGAGGCGATTCAGGAGTACTGCAGTACAAGGCTTTGAAAACAAAACAAACAATGCATAAGTTTCTCCCCCTCACATGTCATCATTTAACAGGAAGCATTTGCCTTTGGGAACTGCGACACTTGGTAGTCTGGTCCTTTTAGCAGCCGTGGTAGAGAAACCTGCAAGTAGAGAGGAAATACCAAGAGTATATTTTGCAGCTGTGCCTGAGCATTATTGAGGAGGGGTTGTACAGCACCATGTACACTGATGGTGCTATATAAATAAATAATAATAATAAAAGGGGCACAAAGACCATCTTAGCACTGTAATGGCCTGTTTGGGCCTGCTTACCCCAAAAGAAAAGGTACGTCACATTAGGCTCTAGCTTTGCACCTGGCTCTTCGCTTGAAAAAAAGCACACCAAGCAGTTATATATGGAAGGTGGTTTTCCAGATAGCCAAAATTTGTCACAAATAATAATAATAATAATAATAATAATAATAATAATAATAATATATTTATTATCCACCTCTCCCTTTGTCTTGAGGTGGCGAACAACATCAAATATAAAAATACTATAAAATGTATAAAATGGATTAAAAACATATAAAACTAATACATTATTAAAATAATAGCCAGACTACTTAAAATTCAACTGGGTAGGCCTGCTGGAAGAGATCAGTCTTTATAGTTTTTTAAAATTCGGAAATACTGTTAAGTTGGCAAATCTCTCCCGGCAGGCCATTCCACAGTCTGGGAGCAGCAGAAGAAAAGGTCCTCTGGGTAATGGTTGTCAACCTAGTTTTCACTGACTGAAGTAAATTATTCCTAGAGGACTCGAGTGTCCAGGGCAGATTGTATGGGAGAAGGCGATCCTGCAGGTAACCTGGACCCAAACTATGTAGGGCTTTAAAGGTATTAACCAACACTTTATACTCCACCCAGAAACTAATTGGCAGCCAGTGAAGTGAATTTAAAATTGGTGTAATAACTTCACAATCCACACAAAAGCCCACAAAATATCTTGCAGAGCACTGTATATTATCTAATAAGATACTGAAGGCTTCACTTTGGAAATAAAAGCAATTTCACTGAATCATTTATTTTCCCATCCACATGATTTATAAATCTTACTTCTTCCCATCTGATGAAATTTGCATGCGTTAATTACAAATGGAATCTACTTACACTGTGTTGACATCTAAGTTCAATTTTCTTTCTGAAAATTCTGCATATTGTAATTGATACTTGTTTTAACATGTTTCCAGGGTAATTAATATTGGCAAGAAGTTCAAGAACAATGACATAGGTCCTTTGCTGTATAAAAGGAATGGGAACGCACCTAGCATGCGATGGAGGAGAGAAAGACCTCCAAAAAAAAATATTGACAGTACAAAAATGACTGCTCCTAAATTTTGTTCAATTTGAGAAATGTCTGTTTTAAGGAGGATCTTGCATGGCGTACACACACTCACACCACTTCTGCTAGCAATACTGTCATTTGCTTCTGTGATGTCTGGTTTGAGAAGTAACTAGGTTTGAGGTTCTATAAAAGAATCTTTGAACTTATCTGATATCTCAGCTACTACGTGATGGTTTGCACAAACAAAAGTTCAAAAAGCTACATTCTGAGCACTGGTAGTGCAATATGCAACCCTGCAGAACTATTACAAATCTACTTATAATTTTTGTTGTTGTTCTGTAGCCGTTCCTCTGTTTTGGAAAGCATTCTTTATTTTAAAATGTCCAATAAAGAAAAGTTATAAATAAAAAAAAGCTATCCAGCTGACCTAGAGCTTATAGCTTTATTTTATTATGATTTATGTAGTGTTTATAGTGTTTAAAGTTCTTAAAGTGCTAGGTGCACGGTAACCTTGCCTCAAAATAAAGTTGTCTTTCACTATTTTTTAGGTAGCACAAATGATATCAAAGTAGAAAGTGAAAACGAAACATAATTTAAAGATAATAGAAGGAAGATTATTTACATAGTTTAGCACCCAAACAACCAGTAAAACCATAAAAGAAAGGTTCAGACACTTTTGGTTGGTTGGTTTTGCCACCCTAGCTCACTATAGACAGTACATTAAAAACAAGCCAATGCACTCTGCTTTGTGCCCCCCTCAGCTCATCTTGGCACCCTTCTCAGCTTAGCTTGGTGCCACCTTCAGGTCAGTTTAATGCCCCCCTCAGCTCATCTTGGCACCTTTCTCAGCTTAGCTTGGTGCCACCTTCAGCTGAGTTTAGTGTCCCCCTCAGCTCAGCTTGGCACCCTTCTCAGCTTAGCTTGGTGCCACCTTCAGGTCAGTTTAATGCCCCCCTCAGCTCAGCTTGGCACCCTTCCCAGCTTAGCTTGGTGCCACCTTCATCTGAGTTTAGTGTCCCCCTCAGCTCAGCTTGGCACCCCTGTCAACTTGGTGACCCGGGTGACCACCCACCTCAACCACCCCTAAGTCTGGCCCTGCCATCTCTACTTGAAAAGATAAGAGACCAGCATTTTAATAATGCATGTTAGTTATAATGCATTTTCTTTATTTTCAATCCTATGACTTTCTTGATCCTTTAAAAAAATGTTTTTGTTAACATTACATCTTGGGATTCAAGATATTGTCCTGTCTGTTAAGAGAGGCTGTGTGACCTGCTCAAATGTGTAAAGAAACTACAGACATTTTTTAAAAATATTAATAATACTGGGATAAGATTTTTTTAAAAAGACTTTGGGGCAGTAGCAACACAATCCTCAACTCAAGGACTGTGATTCTGCGCTGGTCTGGTCTTCTGGGTCAATCATGGCTGTTAATTTGGTCTTGTTTAACTTTTGAACCTCCACTGATTGGGTTCTAGACACCAAAGGGTAACTAAACTAAGTCCAAACAGACACACCCCATCACAGACTAAAAAGTAAATTGAAATGTATTAAATGCTTCATTTAAGAAAATTACAAAAATTAAGAAAAGGTAAGTGTGGTCAATATATGAGCATTAAAAGCTTTTTCTGTGATTACATTATCAAATTAACAATGACACCTCAAAATGGGAATGTTATTGTGGCTCTTACACCTTTCCTAAAAGTTATCCACATCTCACATCCTCAAAATTAGACCTAGTTCAGCCACAAAGTTTTCACTTAAACCTTGTTTAAAGTGAAACTCAAAGGAAATTTGTGACTCTCCCATCAGGTGAAAGATCTGAACAATTCCTAGGAAATCTAAAAGACCTTCAGTACAATTGTCACTCCTTAGAGGGTTTCAGAGATCTGTAAACTAGAATGGGAAAATGTTTGGGAACAAGGATCCAAGGGCATATAACTTCACTGGAGGATCAGAAGCTACTACTTTGAGGTAGAATCACAGAATGATAGAATAGTAGAGTTGGAAGGGGCCTATAAGGCCATTGAATCCAATCCCCCGCTCAATGCAGGAATCCACCTTAAAGCATTCCTGTCAGATGTCTGTCCAGCTGCCTCTTGAATGCCTCTACCGTATTTCTTTGATTGTAAGGCGCCATCGATTGTAAGACACACACTAATTTCAGTACCACCAACAGAAAAACAACAACAACCCTAAGACACACCCGCGATTCTAAGACACACCCCATTTTTAGAGATGTTTATATGGGGGGAAAAGTGTATCTTAGAATTGAAGAAATAGGGTAAGTGTGGCAGAGCCCACTACCTTCTAAGGTACTTTGGCTGTAGACTTCTTTCACCATTCCATCATTCCATGTAGACAAACAAACCAATATAACAGATCATACTTCTAGTTTTACTGCCCCATAGACTACCCACACACCCCACCCCCAGCATTAGTATACATATGGGAGGCTGCCCCTGATGATTTTTTTGAAGGGCAGAAAAAGGGACGATTTTATTTACGTACCTATATATCTTATCCTGAAACCCTTTTTGTTGGTGCCATGGTCTGCTGACCACCGAAGGAACACTTCATGGCCACTGCTAGTTATATTTAGAGATGAGGAGTAATCTCCACTTAGGGAGATTAGCAATGGACTGTGACTATTTGGTCCTTGATAGCAGGGGAAGAGGGATGAGGCAGAGAGAAGAAAAAAGAAAGACTTAAATTAGAGACATAACAAAAGTGTTTCCTGGACAAGTAAAAAGCGTGCAACACATTGTAACAATATGCTGCATGGCTGATACCATTCATGGTAATCTTTCATAATGGAGTGCAATCTAAAACAACACTGTAACCCAAAAATAGGAACACAGGAATCTGCCTTATACTGAGTCAGGCCATTGGCCCATCTTGCCTAGTATTGTCGACACTGACTAGCAGCGGCTCTCAAGGGTTTCAGGCAGGAATCCTTCCTTGCTCTCCCTGGAGAAGCCACGGATCAAACCGGGGACATTCGGCATGCAAACCATGTGCTCTATCACCCTGAGCTATGGCCTCTCCCACCTGAGCTATGGCCCCTCCTGCTGTAAAACCTAGATATTGATATGATTCTAAATCATCCAAGGCTCAATATTGCGTAATTACCATCAAACACCTCAAGTATATCAAATTCCTTTTCTGTCTGGAACGATTCGAAGTAAAGGCTGATATTGTAACCCTTTTCCACTGAAATGGTCCATGCACACATCTGGAGGTTTGGATAGCTATCCGGGTAACCAGGGCTCAGTATAACTCCCGTTGAATCCAGGCGCAATTCATTTGCAGGACATAGTACTGCAAAACAGAAGAGCTGTGTTATGAATATTTAGGTAGCTGGAAAGATATAATATAGAATGATTCATTTCTGGACATTCTAAACATATGCATCAATAACTTCATATCTATGAACATAAAACATAGATAAAAATAACATTTTAAAATGCTTTGTAGGTTTTGTGTTTGATTTGTCACTTAGGGATGTCCATTGCTGGGACATCTGGCCCTTTTTGGTCTCACTGGATTTCTGCAGTGCCCCCAACTTGGCTGCCATTTGCAAGCTGAGCCGTGAATATTCCCAGGAATCCAGGAACTTCTCCTGTTTTAAAATTGTATTTACGTAAATACACATTGTGTCTTCAATTTGCGCAGATGTCCATAAAAAAAAAGAGGTGGAAAATTCACTAGCTGGCTCAACTCACTGCAGACCAAGGGCTCATCTGCACCAAGCAGGATATTCCACTATGAAAGCAGTATATAAAAGTCAGGAGCCACACCAAGCAGGATGTAGTAGTAGGAAAGTGGTATATGGTATGTGTCAATGGGCCCCAACAGTGGACAGTGCACTTCAATACCACTATAAAGCAGTAGTGTGGCTCCTGCCTTTTATATACCGCTTTCATAGTGGAATATCCTGCTTGGTGTAGATGAGCCCCAAGTCAGATCAGCTGGTGGAAGTCAAAATGTGGGGGATCAAGCTGACGAAACCACGTTGAGCTCCATCCCACAAATAGGTTCTTCGAACATCCCTACTTTTGTTCCTTTCTTAAATGCTTCAGATGCTGCTATTATTGTTTATATAATTATTAATATAATATTTATTATTATTATTATTATTATTATTATAAATGATATGTATGTTATTATTAATATGGCCTTTCAGAGGAGATTCATCAACTTAACATTCTCTCTGAGTTTAAGACAGCTATAAAGACTAGTCTCTTCCAGCAGGCCTACCCAGATGAATTTTAAACCTAAGAATTTTAAGATGTCCTGATTGTTATTTTAATATTGTATTGGTCTTATATGCACTTTTAATTAATTTTATGTATTTGATTTATATTGTTTTATCATCATCATCATCATTATTATCTCTCTTTTCTTGATTGTGGTGATTTTTCTAGATGGATATGATGGGCTTTGCCAAGTCATGCTGTCTTTTATTGATTCAGGAATTTCCTGACTATTGAATATATTTTATGTATGTTGGCGTGGATGTATTTTGGTAGGCCCAATTTCTGAACATTTTCTGTGAAGTTTTTTGATGTGATGCTGGTGACTGATGTGACTAACGGAATAATTATGACCTTTTCCTGTTGCCATAGTTCTTTGACTTCCATGGCCAGTGGTTTATGTTTTTGTCTCGTTTCTTCTTCCTTTTCTACAACATTTTTGTCATTGGGTATGTCAATGAATTAGATGATGATGATGATGATGATGATGATGATGCAGTTTTGTACAGTCCAATAGCCAAAGCTCTCTGGGCACTTTACAACTATTTTTCTGGGTGGTTTACAAGAATTCATGATTATGCATTAAATAATAATGGATGCATGCTCTAATGCAATTAGATGTCCTTGAAGACCTTTCTTGTCAACACTAGGGGGTCAGGAATGGGTGGGATGGGGGCAGAGTGCACATTCCAGGTCTCTCCATGCTTACAGGAAAGCTCTCTTCATTGAATGCCTGGAGAGGGTTTCCATATATAAATAAATAAATGTAGTTATTTATCACTAGGAATGTCGCGGGCATCCGTTTGGGGCCGATTTTTCACTAAGAATTTTGTTGGGCGTGGAAGTAAGGCACTTGTCACTACTGTTATGAATTGGTTTAAATTGCTCTTTTCCAATGGGTCAGTACAATGTTTTACGTCAGAAAATAAATGAAAATATTTGCAAACCAGTTCAGCAGACCTTTCAAGCATCTTTACAAATTCCTCCATAGGTTGAAGGGAAAGAGGATAAGATAATTTGATACACCACACATATGCAGCAGATTTTAACAGCAACTTTGGATTTATTGCTATCCATGATACTGACTTTAATTAAAACCTGGTAAATAAATGGGCCCACATATAATCGGTATATGTTGGGTGAATTAAAACCCTTCATTTAAATATAAGAGACATGCTTCTATTAGGAAAACTATACCTCACTATCTCAGTGTCCCATCATTAAATGAGGGAGCCCTTAATTATTTCATGTTAATTTCATTTCTTCACAGTACTTCTCTGAAATGTCAGTGAAACCCTCTGTGACAAACATGGCCTACACTGGCTTTAGTTTAATGTTTTGGCCAACTGAGTCTTAACAATCTTGTCTAATCCTCGAATTCCACTGAAAAACTTTCTCAAAGCTTAGCTAAGCAGCAGGTTTTACTTAGCACACATGCGTATGTTATAGTTTCTTTTTGTCTTTATCAGAGTGCTGGTCCTAGTGCAGAGAAAGGCATCACCAGGCTGCCAACCACCACCAATGTGGGTACAGAAGGAAAACAGCACATCAATTCTGAAGTGAGAATCTATTTCCTGAAACAGATCTTTCACAACAGTTTAAGCTAAAATAAGTCCTTTGTTTTCTTTTAATCATTGTTGATGCATTGAGATTCTGAAAACAAAAAAGAAAATGTGTTCATCTGCTTTTGCATTAGAGAAAAATGGTGATAGACTTTTTAAAATGGAGGGGAAAGAAGAAAAAAGTATTAATCCATACTGGTATTAGTTAGAATAGGATTTGGGAAACGTCTCCATCTCTAACCTACTTCCTAGGTATGCTGACAACAAATTTGAAAGGTCAAAAATTAAAGACATTGAGGCCTACGGGTAGCTAGATGTTTTTGAAAGTTCTACACATTCAAGGTTCTGAATGTTCAGAAACTTGAATTAAATGTATGCATAATCTTTCACATAATAAATATGTGCATTTCTGTGCAACTTTTCATTTAACAAAAGCTGTCTGGGTATTGGATGATTAACATTTAAGAAACAACTGATCTAACCCACAATTATCTTACCTCTCTTCCAAACTATCCCTTTTATCCTTTGTTTCTGCCTTCTAGAGATGCCAATTAACTGAAATTGCTTTTGGGGGGAAATAACATTGGCTCAGGAGCAGAATACTACAGTCTCCCTGCTCACACTACAACATGACCTCCTCACATTGTAAATGGCATGCAAGCTCCTGAGGAAGAGTTTGAGCCATCACAATTGCTTGATGGGTTATTTATTATTTAACATGCCATTCATTTCCGCCCTCTCCCTCTCTTTAAAAGAGAGATGGCTAACAGAATTACTATAAAATAGAATTAGCCCCAGCAGGCTTTAGAGAGGCGTTGCACAGTCTTCTCCTTCTGAGTAGGGCTATAATTTACACATCGTCAACAAAGAGGAAATGCATCACCAAAAAAGAGGACACCAATTGGCATAACATTTGCATGGGCACGTTTATATATACTGATGCAAATTCGTAAATAATGTCTATACTTGGCTTAGAAACGCAGTATATCTCACCATAGTGGAAAACACCAACTAGGAGACCTGTGTCTAAGGATGAACAGACTCACCTCCGCCCACATCGTGTCCCACTCAATGGAGCCCTGCCGGCCGGCCGACCCTGCTCGCTATGGGCGCTGAACCACTGGGCTGTCTCCTGTTCCCTCGTCGAAGCATTTTTGTAAAAGAGTGTTTTGAGCAAATGGCAGCTGTAAAAGGGCCATTTACATAAAATTATAGGACGTATTGTAATTTTGGACGTATGGGCCTCTTTATGGATACCATTTGCACAAAAGAGCCCTTTACAGAATAGGCTGAGCAACCATTTTGTGGCTCAGCAGAGGAGCAGGGCCCATTGCACCTGACAGACTCGGGTGTGCTGAGTCGGACAAGCACTACAGCCTGCAGACTCCAGTCCGGGGAGCCAAGCTAGCAAGGAATCATCTAGCTTCAAGCCCAAAACAGATGCAGATGGCATCCCTACCTGTGTGCCTGCTCAGTCTGCTGACAAGGTGATAATTGTTGGTTGACAACTTCAAGCCACGCTGCTCTCCCTCCTTATGGTACTTTGACTTTAAGCCAGCCTTGGGCTGGACACTTCAAAAAGAGGATACTTTGAAATGGAAGATTGTCCTCTCCCAACTCTCCAAAATCCTCCGTAAATTAGGACACCCCTACTTCTAGGTGGCTGATTGCTAAGTTACACCAGGATGATGGAAGTGAGAGGGACCAGGCCACAGCAGGGTGATGGAATTATGCTCCTTATCTGATATCAGTACGTTATCAAAAGTATGATATACAATATAATTGGAATCCCATATATTAGCAGTCTAGGCTGACCTGAATGCTTAGCAGGCAAAAAGACAGGATATGGATTTGTGAAACACTTTATGGAACATTTTAGAATTTTCATATCAGTGTCATACGCAGATTCAAGCTCCAAAAACACATCACACCACATGCAAATACACATTAATAAGGAGTAAAACAAACAAACAAACAAACAAAAAAGACAAATCTAGAGAGAAAACCTTGACAAGCAGGAGGTGCTCCATCCATCTGTAGCCTCTCTCCCAGTCTACATGTCAGAATCTCATTACCAACTAATGTAAAGCCCGGTAGACACTGGTACCTTATTATGTCCCCTATTTGATAAAAAGAGAAGGCTGCAGTTAAACAACAATTAATGGGGACTTTTGCTGTTGACAGTAACATTGATTAATGAAGTACCTTTTCCACCATATATAATGTGTAAATGACCACTGGCGCAAATAGCTTTGATTAGACAGAGGAAATGTTGTGGCAAATGAGCAGCCACATTTATCATTTCTTGCCAGCTATACTATTAGTGTGACTCACACACTTTGGATGCTTGTGACTTTGCAGAGAAAAAGCAGCAGGCTGGTGGATTTCGAAAGCTCTATATTTTGTAGGATCCATGGCAGTAATTAAATGGAAGCTGTCAAGTACCTTTATACCTGGTGTCCCCTTTCAGACATAATATATATATGGTGGTTAGTAGATGGCTTACCGGAATTAAACCTGCAGCATGAGATTCAAAACCAAGTTTTGAAATATACCCTGTGATGTGTTTTAACTCCGTATGCACAATGCCCAATAGATCCTGCTACAAATCTCTTGCATTTCAGGACAGTAGGAATAGCACAGACCAAAGTGTATCCAACATGACTGAACCTTTCCATATGAGTCTTTGCTTTATCTCAACACCTTCAGAAAAGACACGGTCCTAAAGAGCCGTATACTTCGCTATGGTAGAAGTGTGCACATGCAGCTGGATGGGTTTTAAAAGTTTTTACAGCAGGTGATCATCCAACTGAACAAGCAAACCAGATTTGAAGGGGAAATGGTCTTGCCCATTCAGCCAGGTAATTGGCTTCAATAAAACCTTTGAAATTGCCTCCGGCTGCATGTGCATGTCTTCTCCATCTGCACATATTGCTGTGTCTAGGATTAGAGCCAAACCCAGTTGGCCAGATGATGAGTGCGGAAGGCTTTACAGCCATAGTCAACTGAACTGCCTCCATGGGACCATATAGTTCCTCAGATTGTGCTCTAACGTGTCATGATACTTGAAACAGAGATGGACATCTTAGATGTACGGGGTAGGCCACAAGACATGCCATTTTGTTGGGAAAACATTGGATTGTGTCAATTGCATTCACATTGAAAAGCAGAACTTATTTTAACATGGGCAATGCAAAATAATAATAAAAAAGTGATTTCCCCTTCCCCCAGAGAATTTAAGATATTTTAAAAATAAAGTATCTTAAAAAACACAATGGGTTTGATCTAGTCTAATATGGGTACAATGTCTGCACATAGAGGAGTTCTACAAGACTTTCACCTGTGCTCCCAAACAATATGAGTACATGGCCCCAAGTCCAAGAAATGCAAGAGAAATGGTAGAGGTGTACAAAATTATGCATGGTGGGGAGAAAGTGGATGAGGGGACATTTTTCTCTTTCTCTCATAATATTAGCACCTGTGGTCATCCCATGAAGCTATTTGGTGGGAGATTCAGGGCCAGAAAAAAAAAGAAGTACTTCTTCACACAACACAAAGTTAAACTATGGAATTCACTTCTGGAAGATGTTGTGATGGCCGCTTTAGAAGCCTTTATAATGAGGTTGGAGGATAAGGCTATCGATGACTATTTATTTATTTATTTAATACATTTTTATACCACCCAATAGCCAAGGCTCTCTTGGTGGTTCACAAAAATTAAAACCATAATAAAACAACCAACAGGTTAGAAACACAAATACAAAATACAGTATAAAAAGCACCACCAGGACACAGCAAAAGTTGATATAAGATTAAAATACAGAGTTAGAACAGTAAAATTTAAGTTAAAATTAAGTGTTAAAATACTGAGAGAATAAAAAGGTCTTCAGCTGGCGATGAAAGGAGTACAGTGTAGGAGCCAGGCGGACCTCTCTGGGGAGCTCATTCCACAGCCGGGGTGCCACAGAGGAGAAAGCCCTCCTCCTAGTAGCCCCATGCCTCACTTCCTTTGGCAGGGGCTCACAGAGAAGGGCCCCTGTAGATGATCTTAATGTCTGGGCAGGTACATATGGGAGGTAAATAACCTGGCCCCAAACTGTTTAGGGCTTTGAATGTCAATACCAACACTTTAAATCGGGCCCGGACCTGGACTGGCAGCCAATGAAGTTGTAAAAGGACCGGCGTAATGTGATCTCGCTGGCCAGTCCCTGTTAGTAAATGGGTTGCCCTGTTTTGTACCAGCTGAAGTTTCCGGACCATTTTCAAAGGCAGCCCCACGTATAACGCATTGCAGTAATCCAAACGAGAGGTTATCAGAGCATGGATAACTGCAGCTAGTCCTGATGGCTATATTCTACCTCCAGTATCAGAGGGAACATGCTTATGTACATCAGTTGCTGTGGAACATGGGAAGCAGGGTGCCGTTGCACTCATTTCCTGCTTGTGGATTTCCCTTGGGCAGTGTGAACAGGATGCTGAATGAGATGGACCCTCGGTCTGATCCAGCATGGGTCTTCTTACGTTCTTGTGTTCTTTAGAGGGCAATAGAGAAAATGGAAGGTCTATGATGATCTTCCATGCACCATGCTAGTTACTTTCCTCCCAGAGTTTAAGGTACTTTCAGGACATGGAGATGGAGGTTTGATGGCAATATGAGATGTATAAACATGCCCAGTCCTCTGAAGTGACCCTTTGGACTACCTGCATATATGGCCATGCACTCTTGCTCTGGGGTGGGTGGGGCAAAAGAATTGGGCTACACTGAGCCCAGTGAGACCCATCACCTGCTTTCAGGTGCTGCAACAATATGATGCAATTATATATTCATAGCAGTAAATCTTAAAATGTAAACAGGTATACACAAAATGAAATTAAAATATAACAAATGGGGGCCTGCCCCCAAAACCACACACC
Source organism: Elgaria multicarinata webbii (assembly GCF_023053635.1). Lineage (NCBI taxonomy): Eukaryota > Metazoa > Chordata > Lepidosauria > Squamata > Anguidae > Elgaria > Elgaria multicarinata. Next base: position 93,618,367 of record NC_086177.1, read on the forward strand.
TGTTGCAGAGTGGAGCGCTTCCGTTCAAGGTTCCAACATTCTACTCCATCCCTCTCCCCCGGTTTTCCCTCCCTTGCCTACTGAGCATGCTCAGTCCTCATTGGTCTTTTTTTTTGGGGGGGGGGTTAGAGTCACACGGCAGCTGAATAAAAGTTCAATAATTCTCCCCTGCCCTCCTTGAACTACGAAGTGGCTATAGGAAAAATGCCATTCCTATGATACTGCCATTGAAAACAATGGAGATAATTCTGGATATTTAGAAAATGCCATGAGAATAAAGCCCAGAAGATATGGAAGGCTTTTTAAAGACAATAGAAAATTGATTCACCGATCATAATTTCTTTTTATTTTATTCATCTCCATTCCTCCATGGAGCTTCAGGAAAACATGAGCCTATGTAGATGCAGCAGCTTCCAGTTTTCTGAACTTTTGGTTATCCAGATATTTTCCAAATTCTCCAGGGTCTTCAGTTCATCTAAATTGTAGGCTGTTTTAACACATACTGATACAAATATTAAACGCCAGAGCACCTTCAAGAGTATTTATTTTGGGAGAAAATATATGTTATTTATGCTTGGACTGACTTTACCTATTTCAAATTCATCATCCTCGGTCAGGATTTCAGCATTTGTTATAGCAGGTGGAGGTTGACACACGCGAAGTTGGTACGCTATGAAATACAGCAGAAGGGATTGTGATTAATGTTTTGTTCCATTTTGGATTATAAAAATAAACATTTATGACTTCACCTTGAGAAGATCAGCATCTATAAAGCAGACCACCCTATTCCAATGTTGTTTGGAATGTTAAGACCACAGAGATGGTTGTTTCAGAGAGCTCGTTTCCACATTGTATTCACTTTCCACCTTAATGGTGATCCCTCAATTATCACATAGTTTAGAGAGCTTGATGAGCAGGAGACATGACTACACGTTTGTGGACAAAACGTTAGATATCCAAGACTACTACCCCAACTTCTTCTGTCACCTTAAACCCGATCCCCACCCAGAAGGGATGGCTTGGGTGGGGGTCGGCTTTTGAGAGGGGGAAGGAACCAGAAAAGAGACTCTGCTTCATGTGGGGTGCAGCCAAGGAAATAAAGGCTTGCCCCACTCAGTGGCCTTTTTTGTTTCCCGCCCCACCCTCCCTCCCTATCAACCAATATGGGAATAGCCAGTCACCCTCTTTGTAGTGGGGCTGAGTAGGAATTTTCCCTGGCGTTTAGTGATAGTTTTCACCTACTCCATACTGGATTTAATCTTAGAAGTGGTGGATAAATACAGTTGTGTGAAAAAGAAAGTACACCCTCTTGGAATTGTATGATTTTTCATACCAGGACATAATAACACCAGGACATAATAACAATCATCTGTTCCTTAGCAGGTCTAAAAATTAGGTAAATACAACCTCAGATGAACAACAGCACATGACATATTACACCATGTCATGATTTATTTAACAGAAATAAAGCCAAAATGGAGAAGCCATGTGTGAAAAAGTAAGTACACCTTATAATTCAATAGCTTGTAGAACCACCTTTAGCAGCAATAACTTGAAGTAATCATTTTCTGTATGACTTTATCAGTCTCTCACATCCTTGTGGAGGAATTTTGGCCCACTCTTCTTTACAACGTTGCTTCAGTTCATTGAGGTTTGAGGGCATTTGTTTATGCACAGCTCTCTAAAGGTTCCGCCACAGCATTTCAATTGGGTTGAGGTCTGGACTTTGACTGGGCCATTGCAACACCTTGATTCTTTTCTTTTTCAGCCATTCTGTTGTAGATTTGCTGGTGTGCTTGGGATCATTTTCCTGTTGCATGACCCAATTTCGTCCAAGCTTTAGCTGTCGGACAGATGGCCTCACATTTGACTCTAGAATACTTTGGTATACAGAGGAGTTCATGGTCGACTCAATGACTGCAAGGTTCCCAGGTCCTGTGGCTGCAAAACAAGCCCAAATCATCATCCCTCCACCGCCATGCTTGATGGTTGGTATGAGGTGTTTGTGCTGTTATGCTGTGTTTGGTTTTCACCAAACGTGGCGCTGTGCGTTATGGCCAAACTTCTCCACTTCGGTCTTGTCTGTCCAAAGGACATCGTTCCAGAAGTCTTGTGGTTTGTTCAGATGCAACTTTGCAAACCTAAGCCGTGCTGCCACATTCTTTTTAGAAAGAAGAGGCTTTCTCCTGGCAACCCTTCCAAACAAAACATACTTGTTCAGTCTTTTTCTAATTGTACTGTCATGAACTTTAACATTTAACATGCTCACTGAGGCCTGTAGAGTCTGAGATGTAACTCTTGGGTTTTTTGCAATTTCTCTGAGCATTGCACGGTCTGACCTTGGGGTGATTTTGCTGGGACGTCCTCTCCTGGGAAGATTGGCAACTGTCTTGAATGTTTTCCACTTTTGAATAATCTTTCTCACTGCAGAATGATGGACTTTAAATTGTTTGGAAATGGCCTTATAACCCTTCCCAGATTGATGGGCAGCAGCAATTGCTTCTCTAAGACCATTGCTGATGTCTTTCCTCCTTGGCATTGTGTTAACACACACCTGAATGCTCCAGACCAGCAAACTGAAAAAAACTTTGACTTGTATAGAGGTGGTCATACTTGCTGATGATCAATTAATCACGGGCATTTGATTAGCAGCACCTATCTGCTACTTAGCATCTTAATTCCTATGGAAGCAGTAAGGGTGTACTTACTTTTTCACACGTGGTTTCTCCATTTTGGCTTTATTTCTGTTAATAAATCATGACACAGTGTAATATGTCATGTGCTGTTGTTCATCTGAGGTTGTATTTACCTAATTTTTAGACCTGCTAAGGAACAGATGATTGTTATTATGTCCTGATCTGTAAAATCATACAATTCCAAGAGGGTGTACTTTCTTTTTCACACGACTGTAGGTCAATTGGTGAGCAGCAAAGTTGTGTGTGGATTTGAGGGAAAGAGAGAATAAGGATGGTGACCACTCTGGCACCTTGATGGGGATTGGCAACTCAGAGGTCCTGCTCCTCGGGGGCTGTGCAGCTTTCAAGTCAGGATATGGTTTTCCTTTGGGGACCTTCTTGTCTCATCTACTCGGAGCTTTGCAGCCCTGAATTGGGATGACGCAGGTCCATCTCACCAAATACTCAAGTGTAGTTGGAAAAGGGGGCCGGGTCACCTGACCCGTGTTCAACTGAGTGGTTCACCCTGATGGGCAGCCTAGTTGCGTGAAGACAAATGAGCTAGATTCCCGCACGTTCACACACAGATCCATAGATGGGAGAATCTCCATGATTAAATGAAGAGGCCCTAATTTATCCCAAGCTCTGGTGTCTGTGTTTTATTTCTAGTGCTTCCTTCTCCACTCGCAAATAGTAATACATTTAATGGGTATACATGTGCACCTTCTAAAAGGATATGAAATAACCAGAAATGCAGTTTCCTCCAGTTCCTCAGAAGTTAACTGGGGATAATAAGATATAGGACCTTGTTGTACCTCTAAGTGCAAGCATCAGTACCTAGCAACAGTGGCTCCTAACATGTGGTACACAAAAAGAGTGAATAATTTCAGGATGCTATAAATGACTTTATTGGTGAAATGCCCAACATTTAGACAATATAAAACAGTTGCATTACTTCATATGCAGGCTTACATTGCAAGCAAGGCTTTGCAAATGTCTGCACAGGCCTTGCTTGCAATGTGCTCTTCTAATTGCCAAGAAACTTCTTATTTATGTCTTGGCTCATACATACATACACACACACACACACACATTCTTACAGCCCTAATATTACAGAAAGAGGCCAAAATGCATTAGGCTTTTAATCAATAAAGTCATTTACAGCATCCTGAGATAATTCTCTCTTTTCCTGTGTACATTAGTGTTGTGAGAAACTCAAGAACTTAAAAAAAAATCAAAATCAAAACCATGCTGGATATGCTTCTCTGCTACAATCTTCATTCACCCCACCATCTCAACTAGCAAATCTGGGAGATTTGCCTTGCTCACCCCTTTCATCTCAAAGCTATCCTGTGTAGGAAGGAAAATCGGCAGGGGAAGGGCATTCCAGCGATTAATTTGAAATATGGTCTTCAAAACTTTAGCTCTTAAACGAGGGATGTGCGGATTAGCAAAACTTCAAACTCATCAATGGTTTTCTTTTTTTCCTTCAAATTCCACCTCAAAGCTTGCTCTGACTCAAGCACATATCAAGTTGCAAGCTGGTTCCCCCCCCCCCCGTTCACATGAAAATTAATATATCTTTGCACACATTTTCCCATATGCACACATCAATTGTGCATTTCAAATGTGGACATATTTCTCCCATAAATTGAAGAGTCTGTGGGCATTTTCATAGGCTTTTTTTCAGATATAAACATTTTCCAAATGCATTTTTTAATTTCCCATAACCTCAGAAACGTACAGACTTTGACTGCACTATGCGTGAAGATCTGCACTCAGTTCCAAGAGGCACAAACTGGGTAAAACTAATTTCTCAGATGTCTGAGAGTGCCAGGTATCAACTCATAGATCTACTATGTCAATCATCAACTCTAGATCACAAGAAGGTGCCATGAACAACACAGTGTTACTGAGCATTTGCAAAGTGTCTTTTCATCAAGAAAGAAGTAGCATAGCAAGCCACCACACACTTGGGAGTAAGGAACAAAGGATATAAAACAAAATGTGCAACTTCTATAAAAGACTGAAGCTTAGTAGCTTCTACATGAAGACTGAATTACTCCCTGACAACCCCATTTAGCAGAACGTAAAGATGGTGAAAGCAGAGGTATGATGAAAAGAACCAGTGCCTGGAGACTAGAATAGTGGGGGATTAAAAAAAATGGGGGAAATGGTATAATGGGGAAAATTGCCTCATGAGAGTATGAAGGAAGAACTCACTCATGTCCCATATTTATATAATATCTATTTGTATCATTATTTGTACCCCGTCTTCTATGACCAAATCTTCACAAGGCAACTCACATACTAAAACATTAAAAATATATAGCACAGGGTAAAGGTCCAAATGAATCAAGAAATTAAGCAACAGCAGTAATGAATTAATGAAAATAAAAATATAAACCACTTAAAACAAGATACTCCAATAGCAGGAAAAATACACCAAACACAATTTAAGGCAAAGCAGTTAAACTCAAGAGAAAGCAATCTGAAAAAGACGTTTATAAGGCCCTTTTAAAAATATTCAAAGCTGAAAGCTGTATGTAATTCAGTGAACACAGAGTTCCAGAAACTGAGTGCCACCACTGAAAACCTGGGTCTGGAAATGAACGGATAACTGGTACCATATTGGTGTAACGTGACTGCCTTGCTCCCACCAGCAGCTAGGTGGCCACTTTCTGTGTCAGCTGAAGTTTCCAGACCATCTTCAGACAGAGCACCAGTCAAAAAGCATTACACTAATCCATCCTGAATGTGATTAGTGCATGGATGACCATGGAAAAATGTGTTTTCCCTAGATAGGGTCATCAGATGGTGTACCAGCCTAAACTGGTTGAATGGCACTCCTAGCCACTGATACCACCTGTTCTTCCACAGATAGCACCTGTACTTCCACCTTGATCCTTCAGGGAGAGTGCAACCCATACAGTTGTACTCTCCTATCCAGATCAACTGGTTTCTCCACCCATGGCAGCTCCATCTTGTCTAGATTTAGTTTCACCTTGTTCATGGTCATCCATCACTAAATCATTTCCAGACACTTGTTCAAGAATTCCATAGCCTCCCAGAGATTTATTGATGGACCTAGGTGTCATCTGCATATTGATGACACCCATAACCGAAACATCTGGATGATATCTCCCAGCGGATTCATGTATATGTTAAATAGCAAGATGTCTGTAAATAAGGATTTGTAAGCAAGGGTCAGAAGGAAGTTTGCATCATTAAGCAGGGATATTGTGTGAACATGTGTGGGTTAACAGAAGAGTGAGGTAGCTGACATTATCTACAACTGAGCCCTAAAAAGTACATACTTTAATCAATGGGAGAAATTGCATACTTCTGAATGTACACTCAAGTACTTCACAATTTTCACACACACACACACACACACACACACACACACACACACACACACAGAGAGAGAGAGAGAGAGAGAGAGAGAGAGACCAAAATCCGATATGGGCGTGAGTTAGACCAAGCTTCAAGGTGGAACTTGGATAAAATTTTGCGGATTTTTTCATCATGGTCATCATAGCTGTCTTCAAATATCTGAATGAATTTGTTTTCTGTTGCTTCAAGGAGCAGGACTAGAACTAATGGGGAAATTGCAAGGAAGTAGATTTTGGCTAAACATTAGGGGAAACTTCCTAAATGTAAGAGCTGTTCAACAGCATAACAGACTGCCTCAGAAGGTGATGAGTTCTCCTTTGCTGGAGGCATTTAGGCAGAGACTGGACAACCATTTGTCATGGGGCACGTCTACACCATGCCTATATCCTGGGGTCATTTCCAGGTTGTCCCTTCCGGGGTGTGGTGCAGCAATCAAGACGCTGGGGGAGGATCGCGGAAGCAGGTAAATCCGCGATCCTCCGCCCTCCCTCCCTCTACACCCTTAGGTGTAGACATGCCCATGGATACTATAGTTGCAACTAGCATTGTAGATCCTCCATTAAGAAAGAGGTTAGAATAGGTGACCTCCAAGATCCCTTCCCACTCTAAAATGGTTGTGATTCCAAATGGTGTTCTGTCATTTTCTCTTCAGGGTTCATCCTGCAGAGTACTTTTCCTGGATACCAGTCTTGCTTTGTTGATCCATTTTTCACTTCATGGGTACCAAAGTTGCTCTGCCAGCAGTTTCCCATCCACCCATCCACTTCTCCCTACAAATCCCAAGGCCATCCCTATTCCTATCCAGCCCAGGCTACCACTATTTTAATGTTTCATAATCAGGAATATGTCTGTTGTGCCTACTATATGAAATATTTGCCATAACAGGTGTTTAATACAAACCGTTTACCGTAAAATAAACAAACAAAAACAACTTTAGCAGGCCATCTTCAAATATGTGATACTAACCATGATAACTAAGGACAAAGAAGCCACTTGTTGTGAAGTCACTGTGGAATTTTATGAGTATCTGGTTTGAAGTGCTGTAAACCGATTCCAATGCAGTGTTGCCGCTAAACTGACCAATCTGAGGTGAGCTTTGGTCAGGCCCATCCCTAGGAAAGAACAACAACAAAATCAGCAATACAATGAAATATATTGCCACCCGCTTTAGGTACAAATTCAAGGCACACCTGCAATGAAGAGTTGGTGAGGACGATCAGGAAAAACGGTAACTCTGCAAGCCAATATACAAAGGGCAAAATTAATGGGGAGCAGCTGGTGTTCCTTACTTTATTTTATTTTTCATTTCAGTGGAACTTGAGTGTTGGAATAAATGTACAGTAGTAGATGTGTAGCAGCAGTTTCAAGGGAACATAACCTAATAGGTTTGCATGCAACCTAAATAAACAAACGTATAAATAAATAAATAACGCACACACTCATTGCACACAAGCTTTTCCCCTCTCTCTTGCAACCATTCTTTTAAAATTATTAAGATAAATCTGCTAATCCTTTCTTCCTCATTGTTTCTTTATAAACTTTCTCTATAAACCTCAAAATATTTGGCAGAATGACTATCTTCCCATTTTACTCTCTGTCACCTCACCTTGAAGTCTCTAAACTGGCAAATAGGGTGATCAACAGCAAGCAGACTCTGCCGCTCTACCTTTTGCTGCTCCAAGGATGACATTTGTAGTATTTTGGACTGGCCCCATCCTTTTGCTTGACGTGAAACAACAACAGGATACGTGAACACTACTTTTTAATGTACTTGAGATTTCTTGTCAAGTGTGTTTTACGGATATTTAATGTTCTGAAAACAATGTTTACAGAGCACTCAAACTCTCTGTCTAATCTGTAGGTGTAATTCATTGCAGTACAGATGTTAGCATTTGGTCACAGCCATAAGATTTGTGGTCACAGCCAGACATTGAAATGCTGACATTTGAAGGAACATAAAAATTACAGGCCATTTAAAATTATGTGGCCCTTAACGTTCAGGCAGACATTTAATCAACTCAATACTGGGGAAAATGTCATTCTTTTTTAAAAAAACAAAAACAAAACAAAACCCTACCTCTTGTACTTCATTTTGTTTTATTTCTAGAAATGGCCTGCTCTTTTCCCTCTCTTATTTCCTTTAGAAATCACCAAGCCAAAAAAATAGTTCTCATCAAGTGCCTGTCGCTTTTCAACGTGTATCTTGATTTGCATGAAGGGGGTAGTTATTTCACATGACGCCTCTTTAAATATCCTTTTGAAACTATGACAACCCATGTAGACTTTGTTTCAACAACTGCTTGAACAACTGATTCAAAGCAAGGATGGTTACGGAAAATGTTGGATGGATTCGTGAGAAGAGTCGCATTGTATCAGCCCAACAGTCTATATTCCAGTTTTGTGTTTCCTACAATGGCCAAGAAGGTGCTTCACAAGCAGGACAGCCCACAAGCAATGTGAAGGCACAATAGCCTTCTTCCATTAGTACTTTCCAGAAGATGGTATACTGGCCTCTGCTAGACCTACCTGGTCTAGCGCAACGGAAGGGTGAGGATCTTGCGATATTTTTATCGCAGGATCTCCCCCTCTGTTTACACGAGGCGCATGACAACCCCGAAGGGAGAGGATGTTGCACCCGCCATTTTGCTTTGTTTTTTCTTAAAAGACACGAGCGTACAAGCACTCATGTGCAAAAGGTAAGGATTTTTTATTTCTATTTCCCCTGCTCCCCTGACACCACCCCCAATAGGCACAGAGCTGCGTGGGTCTCAGCTCTTCGCGAGTAACTGCAAGGAGCCGGGACAAACTGCAACGCCCGCCCACACGTTCCGAGGTCTCGGGATCAGCCTGTGACCACGGAAAAAGCGGGCTCAAAGGGTAGGGCCATATCCTGAGGAAAGGGAGGGATCATCCCTCCCTGCTCCTGGGATACCCTCTGCATCATGTGGAAGCACAGGGATGATCCCAGGGATTGCCATGGGATATGCCCCCATCGAGCTATGGCCACTAAGTGCCAAACTACACATTCCACTAATCACAGTGGTGTAGTTGAATCAGTTATTTTTCTTTTGTGCAAGTGTGTGTAGTCCTGATATAGCCATCACCAGCTGTCGTAGTCATCAAGACCTGAACATATTTGTATGAACCAGGAATCATTCTCAATTGAGAGTTCTCCAACAGTAGATTTTTGATGACTCTGAATGCCATGCAATGTTTTATTTTATACTTTTAATTTACTTATATACTGCCCTATGAACTCGTTATTGGGTCCAAAAGAGTAAACAAATTTGGGAAGCAATTACTCATCAGTGGTATATTACACATGCAGCACAATTTTATGCATGCAAGTGCCACTGTGTTCAATAGGGCACACTCCATGGAGCACATCTTGCTGTTCTTTAGCTACATTACTGAACAAAATAAAGGATTCCTTTTATTGTTAGCCCGTTTGGAAGAACATTCTGTACCACAAGTTTCAAACACTAAAACATGACAAATCAGTACAATGCAGCTGGTAATCTTCCTCATCCCTAGCGTCTTAAACTATAAAATAAATCAATAATGTTAATTTCTGCTTACCAAACCGTTATGAAATCGTATATTGGCTCGGTTTGAAGGACAGTAAAATTGATATAAATCCCGTTCCCTGGTGGGACTCGTACAAGCCAAAAACAGTCTTGGAAGTTTGGGTATTCATCAGGATAGCCAGGAGAGTATATAGTGCCATTCATAGCGGTAATATTTCCTCCACAAAGAGCTGTAAAAAACCAGCAAAAGTAAAAGCAATTACATACAGAAATGCCATAAAAATTCTGCATGTTAAAACTGGTATGCTTAAACCCTTACCTGAAACCTACGACTAAATGCATGCAGAGTACATTAAGGTGCCCCTTAATTCCAACCCTAATTTCACTAGAACACAATATGATGGGAGAGAATATTAATGTTATTTTTAAACTGCCTAGAATGTGCTAGTCACTGTACAGTATGAACAAAATAGAACAAAAACACTTCTTTCACATAAACTTTCTGTTAGGCTAGTGCAGACATAATGTGTCTGATCTCAAAAATGTTTAAGACACTATAGGAGTGGGAGGCTGGATCATTTGCTGCCTCTCTTCAGCAATTTTCTTCTCATGGGAGTGAATCTCACCCTGTTTCCAAAACTAGGGATGGACGGACACACCCACGTCCGACTCGTCAGATGCTCATCCCACTACTGCCACCATCCTCCCCTGCTGTGGCACTATGCAAGCTTCTTTGAGGCTCAGTGAATGTCTGTTGTGAGCCCGTCCGCCCTCATCTGGAGCCTTCATTGTGCGCAAGAATGGAGGGTCTGGAAATTATGTATTTTCCTCATTGCATAAATGCATAATTTCTGGAGCTTCCATTGTGCATGGCAATGGAGGCTCCAGGTGAGGGTGGATGGCTGCCAGGCGCTCATCGGGCCACATGGGTGCTTAAAGAGTGGGCCCGCAAACATGCCATGCATGGCAGGATGGGTCTGATGGTGCCCTCTAGTTGTTTTTTGCTCCCATAAGCCTCAGCCTCCATGGGTAATGATAAGGAATGACAGGAGTCCAAAATATCTGAAAGGCACTAGTATGAGCAAGGTTGGTCTTATCTACCTTGTGATCCTACTTCCAGCTAAGGATAGACAAATCAGTCTGCTTCCAAACTACTTCAGTTTCACATTTATTCAATCTTAATTCTGTTGTATCCAATTTCCATGTAAGTCCATTTAAGAAGGAAAAAAAAGGCATGATAATTTGCATTTCTTTCCATATAGAACTTTCCATAATCTAAATATTTTGGATGCAATTTTCTCTAATTTAGACATTATGGATATTAGGAAATATGCAATATTTCCTAATATCCAGTTTTGTACACAATTTTTGAGCTGAGAACTACATCACAAAATTTGGAGAAGTGTGCAGTCCACATACGAATTCATGATAGGGCCAGTTCCCTTAAAAATCTCCCATCCCCACTTCTGTCCTCTTAATGACTGCAATCTCCTAGCAGACCATTTCTGGTTCTATTGAATTCAATGAGCACTTAATCACAAGATAGCCAATTCTGGAAAAATTCAAATGAACTAATATGTATCTACGGAAAACATACCTTCACACCTTGGTAGAGGGTGGTTCCAATTACGACTGATTCCATGAAGGCAAGTAAGTGCCGAGTTTCCAATTAAAGTGTATCCAGGAAAACACTCAAATGAAACAGTTTGGCCTACAGTAAAGTCATTTCCGATGACAAAACCATTGCGAAAAGGACGTGGATCAGGACAACTTTGCAGCTGATATGCTGAAATAAAATAATAAGCATCAGGATCTCTTCAGTGCATCACAAAGAAGATATTTCCTGTATTTCAAAAACACCTACAATTTTAGCAAAAATAAAGACATTGTGAGACTTTCTAACATACATTGTATACATTTAAATGCCACCTTTCAATTCCATCAGGCATTTAATTTTTAATCTGAAGCTTTGATTATTAATTTTACTACTGGCTCCTTAATGCCTTCAATTTTTTTTAAAAAAAATAATATTGCATTATTTTGATATTTTTATTATTATATTTTTGTTTGGTTATTTTGTTGTTGGGTTGTTGTTTTGTTTTTATGATTGTAAACTGCCCCAAGGGCATTTGCCAGCTGGGTGGTATCCAAATCTAACCAATAAATTAAATAATTTAACAACATAACGTACCATAACTTACTATGCACAGCAGACTTAAATTGCTCTGAAACCATCGTTTCCCTAAAACTCCCCACATCTCTATGCAATCCTTCTGTCTCTTTCTTTAGTAATATCATACAGCACTAAAACCAGGATCAAGTTGAAGATACTTTTCTGCTCAAACAGTGAGAAACCATTATGTCTAATCTTTGCATGGTACCAACCCCATGAGTGGGCTCAGTCGCAACTAGACAAAGTAGACTCTATCCAATTGCAGCTTTACTCTAGCCGAAAGTGCTTCTGCTTGCACACAGCAGGGTATCCAATTTTCACCAATCCCCAGCACCTACTACATCTACACCATATTCCATAAAGGTCCAGAACGCCGCCCAACCCTCTGGAGCAGCTCTTTGGAGGATATGGTGGGGGGAGGTCCAGATTATAGAGTGGGTCAACGAGAATCAAAAGGGTTACATTTAGTTTGAAAGGAAGCTGAATTTAAACATTGTAGCATTCTCAAGTGCTACAGAGCAGTTAGCTCACAAATTTTATCAGCAACCCGGCAATGTTGGTATATTTTGTTTCTTTGTTTTTTTGGGGAGAGTATCCCATAGACTGTGCAGATGGATTCCTGCATAGAGCAGGGGGTTGGACTCGATGGCCTTATAGGCCCCTTCCAACTCTACTATTCTATGATTCTACATGCAGTATCATCATAGTATGTTGACTGTTGGAGCAGTACGACAATGGAACCAATGACCTAGGGAGGTTGTGGGCTCTCTCACAGTAGAGACATTCAAGAGGCAGCTGGACAGCCATCTGTCAGGTATGCTTTGAGGTGGATTCCTGCATTGAGCAGGGGGTTAGACTCAATGGCCTTATAGGCCCCTTCCAACTCTACTATTCTATGATTCTATGACCTCTGGAGGTTGCTCTTCCCTGCTCTAAACTAAGGTTAGCTGAATTCCATAGCTATCACAGAACCAGTATTTGGCGATGTACAATTCTGTCAATTTCAGTTTCTCTCAATTTCTCGTTTTTCCACTCTTAAGTTCAATTTGTCACAAACTTTGTGTGTGTGTTGTTGTTTTTTTAAAAAAACCACTTGCATAAAAATGTGTGCATTTTTTATAGGAAACCGCATTTCAAAATTCAGACTATTGTGAATTTCAAAGGATAACATAGTTCAGCAGCCACTTTCACCTGATGGTGCAAAATTAGGTAAATTCTCATTAAAAAGTGAAGCAAATGAATTTCTCCCCCATCCCTACTTACGAATAAGATATACTTTGCATAAAATGTTATTTTGTACCTCTTTTCTGATAGTGCAATAGTAAGTGTATTAATAAGTTCCCAAAATAAGGTGTGGAAATCACTCACCTTGATACACAAGATGAAACCCTTGTTTGTTCTGGGAGTAGTCGCTGTGAAAATATAAACTAGTTTCATGGGTTGTGCTGAACAGAGAAGATGGTAGCTGAGGGCCACTGAGTCTCCCGATAACAGTACTAATATCTGTTGATCCACTTCTTACTTCCAAATAATCATGTATCGTCTCAGTTGAGAAATTTACAAACTGCAAATGCACACCTGAAAAAAAATCATTCGATAAATAAATAGGTATGATGAATAAATCTGTATTGTAATTATGTCCGAAAACTGAAAAACACTGAAAAAAAAGTCATGAAGATGATAGGTCACTGGATTGTCATGCAGACAAATACTGGTTTTGTTTTTTGATTACATTTTGAGGATAGTGGGGAGTCTGCCATGTGCTGAAGTAATTGTACAAGGGCCCAAGGGCCCAACACCACCATAGCATTAATATTTTGCAACATACTACTCACTACTTTGGATACTCAAGATTCTTTTTACAGGATGTTTGGCCTCACAATTCCCCCTTTTTACGCATGTTTTAATTGGAAGTTTTACATTTGCTGCTCATTATGTATTTTTGCCTTTAAACAAACATTTTTGCATTCCTATTATTATTATTATTTATTACATTTATATACCTCCCCATAGCCGAAGCTTTCTGAGCCATTTACATTCCATTAGGGATGTTGTATGAATCAGGTTGGGGGTGGAGCTTGACAAGCTTTCATCTGTTCGCCTTCCCAGACTCCGTGCTGTCCTCCGCCAGCTGGCCTGAACCGGTGTGCAATGAGTAGCGGGCAAAATTTCCACATACATTTTGCATTAAAAATTGTGCAAATTACATCTGTAAATTGTGCAAATGTGCATATTTTGCAAAAATCATACACGCAATTTGTGCAAAATATGCACACTAGCACAATTTGCGGCTGAAATTTGTGCAAATGGCACCCACGGTTCTCATGTTGGGGATCCAACTTGCACTAATGGTGCCACATTGGGGATCCAATTTGTGCTAGTGGTACCTGTGGGTGTCATGTTGGGGAAATAGTAATTGGGGGGGACTCCAATGAAGTTCCCAGATTTCCAGGAAAAAGCTTGTGGCTCAGCTTACAAATGCAAGCTGAGCAGGGGACTCTGGGTAAATCCAATGAGTTCAAAAAGGGTGAGATTTCCCTGCAATGTCCATTCCTAATTCCCATGGAAAGGCATCACGTTAGTGCTATAATTCACTTTATTTGCCCTGTGTCCCTGGGGTAAAGTCTGAATGAATGGATGCAAAAATAGGATAAAACCAACGTTACTTGAATGGACTCTCCAATCCTCCAGAGTTGATTTGGTGGGGCATATATATATGTGAGGCTGCAGGGCAAGGAATAATTCAATCTACTACCAACCCAAAGCTTTGAGAGCATTTTAAAGCCCAATTTGTTATGGTGAGTAAATAACAAGAAGTTCCATTGAGAGATAAAGGAAACAGTGAATATTTCACTTGTTCTTTTATTTTCTTTAAAAATTGCTTTGGATAATTTATAAGATATATTTACTGCAAACTTTACTAGGAACTAAGCAGCTTCCATGGATTGGGTATACACCTCAGAAAGCTAAGTGGACTCATGTCCCATTAAAAAATAGTGAAATTAATGTGCTTCACTAACATTCAGTGGGGCATAGTGAGCATCAGTTGTGCCCACTGTTTGGAAGGATGCTCTTGTAAATAAAAAGCCTAGGGTCAGAAACCCAGTGTAGGGAAATGAAATGCCAACATACATTTTCTGCTCTAACTGACCATCTGTTTGGAAACAGTTAGGGAGGGAGATTTGTGAGCCTTTCCATGCTCACAGATTTGTGAACCACAAAGAACGACAAGATTTGTTTTAACAGCCAGGAAACGGGGGAGAGGGAAGACGATTAAGGAATTGTATTTATTTATTCTGAAGCATCTATAAACTGTCTTTTCCCATTACTCATCACCACCACCACCAAAATGAACATCTAAAATCATCCTTTCAATTTACACTATAAAAATTAAACATGAATACATGAAAACAACAGCAGAACATAACTAAGCAATCAAAATATTCTAAATATTCTAAAAACAAACATAGATTAAAACCAGCAAGTTAAAATCACATATGTAAAAAAGGGAGGCTCTTCAACCATATCTGGAAGACCATCAGTGAGGAGGGCCTTCTCTGCTATGGTACCCTGGTTGTGGAATGAGCTCCCTAGAGAGGTTCGCCTGGCACTTAATTATCAACTTAATTTTTAACTTTGCTGTTTTAAAGTTGTATTTTAAATCTGTATTGATTTCTGTTTTGCTGTTCGATTTTATTGTGGTTTTGCTTTTATATCATATTCTCTACTATGTTTTTCTACTGTTGTTTGTTTTATGTTCTGAATGGTTTTCATGGTTTTAATTTTTGTGAACTGCCCAGAGAGCTTCAGCTATTGGGTGGCATAGAAATGCAATAAATAAATAAATAAATAAATAAGAGATAGGCCTCCCTTGGAGGGAAGTTTAAACACTTGCTGTAGGCGCAACCACTGAAAAGGATTGTTGGCACATACAAGAGAACATCAGAAGATTATCTCTTATATGTCCCAAGATGATCTCAATAGGTGGTCTCATCAGGTATCCTGGTAATAAACCATTCAGGGTTTTAAAGGTTATCAGTAGCACTTTGAATTGTACCTAGAAACAAGTAAGAAACCGGTGAAGCTGTTTCAACTCGTAAATAGCTTGCTCTCTGCAAATGAACCCTATTAACAATCAGGCTGCTACATTCTGGGCCAACTGTACATTCCAAATACACTGAAATAGTAACCCTACACAGACAACATTGGTGTAAACCAGACATGATGTAACTAAAGGACGTGTCACTCTGGCCATATATGCATTCTCCAGGTATGTGTGTAGCTGTCACATGAGCCTCAGTTTAGCAAAAGGTACCTCTATCCATATTTGGCACCTGGGCATCCAATGTTAAGATGGGTCCAGGAGAACTCCCAAACTATGATCATGCCGTATTATTAAGGGAGTTGAAATAGGGTTGGTGTGAACGTCTGGTTGGTTCTGTGAAGGCAATGGACCCTCTAGCATCCGTCCCTTATGGATTCAACCAGACGTGCCCGGCATGAGGGCAGGCCAGCATCCAGCGCTCACGAGCACCTGCAAGCCCTCAGGCACAGTGCCACCCTGGGAAAGCACACTTTCTGGAGGCTAGAGAAAGTGTGCTTTCCTGCCCCATGCTGCTCCAATCAGGGTCTTAAAGGTCCTCTAAATGCAAGGCTACCCTTGCATTAATAGGTCCTTTAAGGCCCCCACTGGCACAGGGAGGAGGGGATTTCTGGAGAGTCAAAAAATTGTGCATTTCCCCCCTCCATGCTAATGGTGGGTGTTTGCCACCATTAGTGCAGGGGGAAAGGGGGCAGTTGCCAAGGGCTCGGGGGGCTCATGAGTCTCCCGAGAGTTGGCAGAGGTTTGTGTGCCCAGCTCATCGGAGATCCAAGAATTATAGACCAGTCAGCCTTACATCAATTCCTGGAAAAAATCTAGAGCAGATGAATAAAGTGTTTGACTATAGACACCTTGATACTAATGCAGTGATGACTGGAAGCCAACATGGATTTGTCAAGAACAAGTCCTATTAAACTAATCTTACTTCATTTTTTTTTATCATAACACTTTCTTAATAGATCATGGGAATGCTGTGGATATAATATATCTTGACTTAGTGATGGGTGAACATGTGATGCTCAAGCTTGTTGACGTTCTCTAAATTCCTCCTTAAAGCTTGGTTCACCTTGTTTGCATTCCTGAATGCAAGCATCTGTTTTTGCGAGTGAGGAAAATGTGCATTTTCAATCAGGGGGAAAAAAAACATTTAAAAAGTGTGCCTTTTCCATATTAAACAATGTGCACACCATGTGAAAATATTGGTTTTGTGAAGGCAGCATGCACTTCTGAATATGAACACGTTTGGGAAATTGTGAAAATTACCCAAGAATTGCTTTCCTGAAAGCATTCATTTTTCGGGTTGCAAAATGAACATGTTCACCTGATAAGTGAACAGGAATGACGTCAGCAAGGCATTTACAACTGCCCCATGATATTCTGATTAGCAAGCTCATTAAGTCTTAGAGTTGGAGTTGATCACATACTGAATACAAGTCAGCAGTGTGATGCGGCTGCAAAAAGGACAAATGTAGTTTTAAATCACATCAGTAAAAGTCCAGTTTCTAATCACAGCGAGTAATAGTTTCTCTCTACTCTGTACTGGTCAGACCTCACCTCCAATACTGTGTCCAATTCTGGACACCACATTTTAAGAAGGATTCAGATAAATTGGAACAAGTTTCAGAAAAGGGCAACAAAATGATAAGGGATTAGAAACTAAGCCCTACAATAAAAGATTGAAGAAACTATGTAAGTTTAGACTTGAGAAGGGTAGAGGGAGGGAGGATATGATAGCACTTTTCAAGTACTTAACGGGTTGACACACAAAAGAGAGACGGAATCTGTTCTCTATCATCCCAGGCCATAGCTAGACCTAAGGTTTATTCCTGGATCATCCAGGGGTCAAATCTGTTCATCTAGGTGACACACAGGGGATCCAGTGCTCAGGCAGGGGCGAACCCTGGATGATCCCAGAATAAACCTTAAGTCTAGCTGTGGCCCAAGACTGTAAGACACAAAATTATATGCTTAAGTTAGAGGCAGGGAGATTTAGGCTGAACATCAGGAACAGCTTCCTAATTCTCATAACAGTCAGACAATAGAACACTGGTTTAAGGTGGTAGGCTCTCCATCGCTGGAGGCATTCAAGCACAGAGTAGACAGGGATCTGTCAGGGAGGCTTGAAACTGAATTCCACCACCATGCTGGAGGTTGGATTTGATGGCCTAAACAGCCCTTTCCAATTCTATGACTCTGTTGTTTATTCTGCTGCATAACCATTCTGCTGAATCAGATGCATTCAGGCTATGATTCAACCTTGCTCCTGTTTTCATTCCAGTCTATTTCAAGGGTCACTTTCTCTTTCAGCTCAAATATTTCAAATGCTGTTTGATGTTCGTTTACTCTTCCATAACTTGATAGTTTTGGAATAGAGTACTTATTGGAGAGGGAGATATCACATGGTCTCCAATAGGCATTCAATAAGGGTTTTTTATTATTATTTTTTGTGAAAAACTAAAAAATAGGAAAAAGGTCCCTCAGCAATCCGCTACCCTTTAAAAAGGTATGTGGCAACTCTGAACCGCTCCCCCAGGAGAAAATTCTCTGAAATTCTCCCACTCCATGCAAAGGAGGCAGAAAAAGCAATGCCTCATTTTAAGGAAGAAAGTTCCCAAAAGTAGGGGGACAGATTCAGCCCAGCACTAATTTACATATGGAAAACACTTACTTTAAGCTCCCAGATCCTACTTTGGGACACACATTATGCAGAGATAGCCTGTGTTTGCTATTGAGAGTACACTCATCTGGATCTCTTCACATATTACATGTTTAAGGTGTATAACTCTAAACACACACGCACACACACACACACACACACACACACATTAAAAGGACACCTCAAATTGTAATATATGAATAAGACACGTCCGTATGTATACTGGCTGTCTTGAACAGTCTATAGTGCATCTTTTTGGTGTGTCAAAATTTGTGCCAGACTAATTTATGCTGAAATAATTGTCCACGTATTCACATTTAAGTCTACTGAGACTTGGAAATTGAAAGGTTCTAGCAATGCATAGCAATGCAGCTTGACAGGACCATGGATTCCAGTTAAATGCATTCAGAGTATTAGTGTACAACATCATATGTAAGGCAGGCCATTTATTCCTTCAATTTATATTTAAATAAAACTTGCCAACACATACTTTAGAAAGCAAATCCCTTAATTTATAAGTAGTGTAGCTTCTTGGCAATCTTGAAAAGTACTATTTCAATTTATTTTCAAATGTAAATTCATCTTTGAATTGGGGATGGATGAATCTCTCAATTTCAGTTTCTCTCTGTTCTTAATTTTTTCAATTTAAAGTTTGGTTTACCCTGAACTTTGATAATCTTTTTCCATTCTCAGGTTCAGAGTATAAACATTTTTGCAAACACTTTTCCTAACATGATACATTTTGAATGCTATTTTCAATACTATATATGTTTTTGTGTGCACATTTCTCTAATATAAACATTTAATTCATTGTTTAAAATTGGAAAACTCCATTGCAAAATTTGGAGAAGTGTGAATTTCAAAGGATAAGTAAGTTTTCATTTACATATTGGTTCAAAACTACAAAATCAGGTAAGTTCACATTAAAATGCAAATAAAACAAATTTCTCCACATCCCTAGTTTGAATAATGCCTTAATTTATACTTTTTACAATTGTTTTATTATTAAATCTGCAAATCTGCAAAGAGTGAATAAATTAATCTTTGAATCCAGATCCAAACCTTTGTGAGAACACTGGCCTCAGCTAGACCTAGCGGTCTAGCGGGACAGAGCTGTGAAGATCCCACGATATTTTTATTGTGAGATCTCCCCCTCTGTTCACATGCAGCATGCAATGACCTCAGAGGGAGAGGCGTCGTGTCCGCCATTTATTTTAAAGAGACAGGAGCGCATGACTGCTCATACACAAAAGGTAAGTCCTTTTTTAAAAAAATAATAATTCCCCACTCCCCCACACCCCACTCCTGATGGGTGCAGAGCAGGTCCCGGCTCCTTGTGAGGAACCGCAAGGAGATGGGACAAACTGCGACGCCCGGTCACACATTACGCGGTCTCAGGCTGAGCCGCGGAAAAACTGGGCCTAAAGTGGAGGGCGAGATCCCTGGGCAAGGGAGGGATCATCTCTCCCTGATCCCGGGAGCCCCTGTGCATCACGTGGACACACAGTTACGATCCCGGGGATCACCCCAGGATAAAGCCCCATCTAGCTAAGGCCACTGATATTTATATGGAACTCTCACTGACCACAGACATCTCAAATTGCTATAATATTAAAGTGTGTTTTGCTCTAAAGATATATATGCTGAGCTGTCACCAGTAGTACTACATGAAAAAAGCTGTTGTGTGTTTGGGAGCTCTGCATACACATTGCGGCGCACAGTGGAACACAAGCTTTACGTGAGAAAGATCCCAGGTTGAATCCCTGGCATCTGAAACATGAACACCTGCTGCCAGTAGGGATGTATGAGAAATTTATTTCAGCTCATTTTTTATCAGGATTTTACCCAATTCACACCTTCTGGAAAGAACAGAGACTTAGGCGTGATCTGCAGTAAAAACCCATGCATTTATGATCTTGTAATGTGATTCACAGACCAAAACAAAAATGTGTTCAACAACATGTGCACATTTCAAAAAATGTGTACATTTCTTAATGAGTTCATTTCAAAACTGCGTACATTTCAAAAATACATACGTTTAAAAATGTACACAACTGATGCATACATTTGGAAAACTGTGCACAGAAATAAACATGGATTTCCATGACAAAAGAATAAATAAAACAGAGCTCACAATCTGATATGGATTTGAGACAGAATGAGCTTCTAGGACTTTGGCAAGGTTAGGTTTTGCTGATTCGCACATCCCTACGAGGCTAAACTAGATAGATCAAGTCTTATATAGTATAAAGACAGCTTCCTTTATTATTACACACATGAATAGCACACCTATTTTTGTGAATACAATGTACCTACTCTACACATGTTTAGAAATGTGAGATACATATGTTGACCGGGGCTGGTTACAGGGAGCATACAACTCCCCTGTTAAAACAGCTTCACTGGGCACAATTCCAGGCACAATTCAAAGTGATGGTTATCATCTATAAAGTCCTCTACGGCTCGGGTCCAGGTTATCTGAAAGACCGTATTCTCCCATATGAGCCTGCCTGTGGCCTGAGATCTTCTGGGGAGGCCTTTCTCTCAGTCCCACCAACTTCCCAGGCATGCCTGATGGGTACGCGGGAGAGGGCCTTCTCGGTGGCTGCTCCAAGGCTCTGGAACTCCCTTTCCAGGGAGGCTAGGCTCTGTGCTACACTTTCAGAGGCAGGCAAAAAGTTTTTGTTTCAGCAGGCTTTTGGAGCTACTCTGGACCTGTGTTAATGTACTGGATTCCTCCCCCCTTTTAATCTGTTACTGTTTTTAAATTTTTAACATGTTTTAAATTTTACTGTAGGTTTAATTCTATTTTAACTTTTGTAAATTTATATTTATATGTTTTATTGTACATGTTTTAATCTTGTAAACCGCCTTGAGTCCCAGTCCTGGGAAAAAGGCAGGATATAAAGAAATGTAATAATAATAATAATAATAATAATAATAATAATAATAACAACCACCACCACCACCAGAACAATGAACAACAACAACAACAACAACAACAACAATAATAATAATAATGTCAGATTAGTTTATCATTTAAATGGAAATGAAACTTACCAAAACCAATGGGTAGCTTGATTGTCCATGTACAGTCCAAACTGCTAGGGTAGTTTCCAGGAAATCCTGGGCTAAGGATTACACCACTGAAGTCTGCCATAGAACCACCACACTGTGCTACAAAATGAGACAGAAACATAAAGGGGTAACTTTAAACAAAAATTGAACCAAGGTAAAATAGTTAATTTCTCCTTCTTTCTTTGCAAAATAAGTGGCTTTTTAAACATACTTGGATATTATTGGATATTATTTTATGTCAAGGTATGATTGAGCACCAACAGGATATAGCCAAAATATCAGCAAGGGAGACATATCGGCATGCTTAGGGTAGCCCCAACATTTGCTGAAGTACAAACAATTTTTAACAACACAAATCTAAAGAGATAAACTCCCTCAAAATAGCCACCGAATGCTGGGAGCTTATAAAGCAAAGGGATGGACGGGGGAGGAAAATATGGGAAGGGTAATGGAGTATCCTCAGAGAGGGCATGACAGGCTGGAACATTGAGCAGAACTGCTCCAAACTGCAACATTTTGTTGCTGGTCCCTTTTCTATCTTATAATTTATTGTGCTAGAGTCACCAAAATTGAGAAAAGAAATGTCAAGTACTCTAAGAGCTTATTTCAGTAATATATTCCTTTAATTTAGACATACTTTTTGTCTCTAGGAAAATTCATAATTATTTGGATCATTTCATCTAATTGGTCATGAATACTGGTTTGGGAACATACATTACATTTTCTGAATCTTTCTTACACAACTGATTTATTTCTTCAAATTTAAAATCCACCTAAACCATCAACTATGCAACTCAATACTTCTTTGGCTTCTACTGCTGATTTAAATCACATAACTCATCTGCTTCACCAGATTTGTATCAGAATGATATCCACGGATTTGCCAACTCATTCTGAAAACATTGAGACAATGTAGAACTTACAAATGATACAACTTCACACTTCATATTTAGTTGTCTGATAATTTTCAGTTTTGATGGGTAAAAAAAAAAAAGATACAAAAACATACCTAAGCAAATTGGAATAGGATAATTCCATCTTCTTACTGGTCCAGGCATGCAAGTGATATGTGAATGTCCCTATAAATGACAAGAAATACATTTTACAAATGATCAAGCGAACAAGGCAATTCTGTCCTATCCTGCAGATTTCAGGACGAAGGATGGAGCATGTCAGGTCTGGAAGCCAGGATGGTCAACCAGGTCTCATGTAGTATGGGCAAAAGGCCTGCTTTGGTTACTGGTCAGCCCAGTTCAAAGCAGCCACAGCAGCCTACCCACTCTCTTAATTTTAACAATGCAGTTGGCTGCAGGTAGGGTCCAAAGTGGTTCCCACCCCCTCCTCTTGTTTGGATGATGAAGATCATTTCCCAGCTACTCTTCACTGCTGGGGCAAGTCTGCTGGTGGAACTGGTCTGATTCATTTAAGGCACCTGCCAGTTAAATAGGTTCCAACATGGCTGCCATTTGAGCAAAACAGTGATTTACATAAAAGGCCTAGCCACCATATTGTGCAAAATGGCAGCTGCTGGAATAGTGGGATTCTGTTTGCTGCTCACTGGTCACCTGCAAACCCTCTGCACGCAGCAGACAGTCAATCGGCCAGCGGCGGTTGGGCAAGAGGCATATGAGGTGGGCAAAGGTGAGTTTGCCCATCCTATTATACATTATTCATTGGATATTCTTCTCCCGAAAGCACTTTGGAAGGGGAAAATGGAATTATACAGAATAATGATCAGTCAACCACCCCATCTTTATCAACTTATTTTATAAAGATGGGGTGGGGTGGGGTTGGAAAAGACAATTAGGTTGGAACAGACAATTAGATTGCGTTAAATCATTAAGCCACAACTCAAGGGCTTTAGGTTTTACATATAGACATACTATATGAACTCTTAGTTATAAAGACATTATACACTGAGGGTCTAAAAAAATCACCTGAAGAGAATACCCTTGGTCACACTGGAATGAAACCACATCTCCAACCATGTATCGGTCGCCAATCTTAATTCCACTGCTTGGGGTTTGAGGTTCAGGGCAAGAGTCCAAACCTATAGCTGTGAAAAGTTAAAAAACTTAACAATGACAAAATAAATTTTCTCTTTTGTAGACATAGGCCGTTTCTACACCTGCCTTTCCCCCCCGGGATCGTCCCTGTGCATTCAAATGACACACAGGGGATCCTGGGAGCAGGCAGAGACAATCCCTCCATTTCCCTTAGATAACCCTTAGGTGTAGAAAGTAGGGATGTGCTCCGCTCCGATTAGGAGCGTAGAAGCAGTAGCGGATTGGCCTGCTCCGCCTTACCCAGAGGCGGAGTAGGAGCGGACCGCGGACCCCCTAGAAGCAAGGCGAAGAGAAGCGACCATTTTTCGGAGCTCCGAGTTCAGGCGGAGCGCTCCGGTCGCCATCTTGAAAACATTTCGCCATAGGATTGCATTGCGGCAAATAATCGCGCATAACTACGTTGTTTTTGAAGCTATCGTTCTGGAAATTCTTGTGCACAGAGAGTCGTGGATGGGGGTCATTTTGAGACCACTCTCACCTCTCTGCGTGCTGTGGTTCACGTGCAATATTTTTTTAAAAATCGGGGCAACCGCGGGGCTCAAACTGCGTTTCGGCTTTTCGCCCATAGGATTGCATTGAGGGAAAGAATCGGGGATAACTGGGGGGGGGGTTTAAGCTATCGTTCTGAAAATTCTTGTGCACAGAGAGTCGTGGATGGGGGTCATTTTGAGACCACTCTCAACTTTCTGCGTGCTGTGGTTCACGTGCAATATTTTTTTAAAAATAGGGTCAACCGCGGGGCTCCGTTTCGGCTTTTCGCCCATAGGATTGCATTGAGGGAAAGAATCGGGGATAACTGGGGGGGGGTTTAAGCTATCGTTCTGAAAATTCTTGTGCACAGAGAGTCGTGGATGGGGGTCATTTTGAGACCACTCTCAACTTTCTGCGTGCTGTGGTTCACGTGCAATATTTTTTTAAAAATCGGGGTTTGGGTTTTTTTTATTTTTTTATTTTTATTTTTTTGGAAGCGATGACAGGCACATTCAACTCCCAATCCTGATGAGAATTCATCTCCTCAGAAAGCATCCTCCTCCAATCCCAGCGTTGGAGGGGGGACTAAGGCAGACCCACCCTGAGAACTTTCTGTTTTGTGTCTCTTTGTGGGTTGGCGTTCGTGGAGGGAACACTTACTTAGCTAGTGCTCCTGCTTTGGAGATAGATTAATTTAATATAGGTTTAGTTTGGCGCGTGTGTGTGTTTGTTTGCTTCTTTCTGACTTGTAGCTTAGTTTGCCCTGTGTTTTCCCCTTACTTTGATTTAATATAAACTTTATTTTTGAATTTTGGAGTGTGTGGTTGGGTTGGTTGGGTTGGTTGCCCCCCCCCCTTTCCTGTATTAAAGCCTGACTGTTCTGCTTTTGTGAAAGCTTTCTTTTGAAAGCATACACACAGTTTTTGTCCCATTTCCCTACATTTATATTCTTAAACATATTTTATTATATTCTTTCACATAGTCCATTAGTATATATTCTCATACATATTATATTAGTATTCATATTTTGTTCTTCTTATAGTAGTGGTTGGTTCTTTTCCCCCCTCCCCTCTCTTAAATCCTGATTGTGTTTCCTTCTATCTTCTATATACCAAATATACCAAAAAAATTGGATTCTCTTTTTCTTCTCTGTGTAACTTCGACGGAGTGGGCTGCTTTTGTCAAGTTCAACAGGCAGCCACAGATTGAGCATTTTGGGGAAAGCATACGCACACCATTTCCCTATTCTTAAACATATTATTATTATATTCTTTGACATAGTCTTAGTAGTCTATTAGTATACATTCTCATACATATTATAGTAGTGGTTGGTTCTTTTCCCCCCTCCCCTCTCTTAAATCCTGATTGTGTTTCCTTCTATCTTCTATATACCAAATATACCAAAAAAATTGGATTCTCTTTTTCTTCTCTGTGTAACTTCGACGGAGTGGGCTGCTTTTGTCAAGTTCAACAGGCAGCCACAGATTGAGCATTTTGGGGAAAGCATACGCACACCATTTCCCTATTCTTAAACATATTATATTATATTCTTTGACATAGTCTTAGTAGTCTATTAGTATACATTCTCATACATATTAGTAGTAGTAGTATTCATATTTTGTTCTTGTTATAGTAGTGGTTGTCCCATTTCTTGTCCCATTTCCCTACATTTATTAGTAATATTCTTAAACATATTATTATATTCTTGTAGATATTCTTAGTAGTAGATATATATATATATATTAGTATATTCTCATACATATTAGTAGTAGTATATTTTATTGTTCTTGTCCCATTTCCCTACATTTAAACATATTATATCTTCTTATACATATTCTTAGTAGTACCTTATACATAGTATTAGTAGTATTAATATTTTGTTAGTCATCATGAAAAGAGGAAGCAGGCGTGCTGAAAGCAGCAAGGCTCAGTCTGCCAGCAGTAAGCAGGCTTCCTCTCCTCCTGTGAAACTCAAACGGGCAACTCCTTGGCTGACTGCTCCAAAACAGAAGCAGGACAAGCAGCAGGCAGAGCCACTCTCTTCTGCAACTTGTGCCCGGCGTTCTCTTTTTGAGGGTGGGAATGGGAAAAGTGCCCGTTTGCAAGAGGCACGTGGCAGCAGTGCCATTAGAGGAGGAGGAGTATCCCCAACTCCTTCATTCTCCTTTCAGCCCACGAGCCCGATGATGGACCTAGACGAGGTCCTCAGCACAGTGGAGGGGGGGGAGGAGGAGGAGGAGGCGGTGGGCCTCCAGGATGTGGGGGCTGAGGAGGAGCAGCAGCAGGCCGAGGCTCTCTCCCCAGTCTCATCCCACACCCCTGTTTCTGTGGCAACACCAGAGAGCTCAGGCGGGCAATTGGTGGTGTCACCACGGAAACGAAAGACAAGCATCGTGTGGGACCACTTTGAGTTGGGAGCGGATCCCCGCTTTGCTGTCTGTCGCCACTGCAAACTCAGCCTAAGCAGGGGTTCATCGACAGGGCATTATGGAACCAGCAGCATGAAGATGCATCTTAAGAGGCAGCACCAGTCGGTCTTGCTGGGGAAAGAGGCGGGCAAGGCGACTGGTTCCAGGGGAAAGCCGAAGGCGGCGGCTGCTGCTGCTGCTGCTGCTGCTGCTGCTGCTGGCACTTCCAGTCTCAGCTCTCCATCTCCCATCCCCACAAGGGTTAGGCAGGCAACCCTGCCGGAAATGGGGTGGGGGAAGTATGGAACCACAAGATGGCGTTTTCCAACGCCCTCCCAGATCACCACGTCAATCGGTGAGATGGTGGCGTTGGACGACCAGCCATTCAGCCTCGTCGACAACGCAGGCTTCAAGAGGCTGATGGCGCTTGTGGTGCCATACTACAAGCTGCCGTGTCGCACCACCCTGAGCAGGCGGGTGGTGCCTTCCCTGTACCGTTCCTGCAGGGAGTTAGTGCTGGGTCGTCTGTGCCAGGCAGAGGCACGGATGGTGCACTTCACCTCGGACATTTGGTCCAGCGAGGGCGGAGTGCACGCTTACCTGTCCCTGACGGCACACTGGTGGGCAGCCGTGGGGCAGGAAGGATCCAGCACTACAGGGACTGGCAAGGAGGGCTACTGCTGGGCCCTCCTCCACACGCAAGTGATGGACCAGTCCCACACGGCAGGGGAGATTACGGAGGCCATGAACCGCATGGTGGATGGGTGGCTAGCTGGGCAGAAGGTCACCCGCGGTTACATGGTCACGGACGGGGGAGCCAACATGGTGAAGGCGGTGCGCGACGGCGGATTCGAGGGCGTCCGCTGCATCGCGCACGTCTTGAACCTGGTGGTGAGGGATGGCCTTGGGATGGGCAGCAGCAAGCCCAACCTCGGTCCCCTGTCCGGGATCCGTAACCTCCTGGAGAGCTGCAGAAAGGTGGCAGGCCATTTCCACCACAGCGTCAAGGGCAGTCGCTTGCTGCGGGAGAAGCAGGAGGAGTTGAATCTCCCGCAGCACAGGCTAGTGCAGGATGTGGTGACACGCTGGAACTCCACCTACCTGATGCTGGAGCGGATGGTGGAGCAACAGCGTGCCATCCACGACTTGTTCAGGGTCAGGGACATGGGCGTCCACCACCTGGGCAAGCAGCAGTGGGACGCCATGTCCCAGCTGGTGGCGGTCCTCAAGCCGTTCCTGAACGCCACCGAGACCCTGAGCAAAAGCTCTGCCCTCCTCAGCCAGGTGATCCCTGTATGCAGGCATCTCCAGAAACAGATGGGCGACTTTCTGGAGTACAGGGATCCCGTCACCGGCAGGCGCTTCGAGCCCGAGGTCCGCGAAGCGGTGACTAGGCTGAGGGACGGCGTGACGCGGAGGCTGGAGCCCATCCAAACCGACAGGGTCCACATGTTGGCAGCCATGTGCGACCCTCGTGTGAAGGATGGGCTTTGTGGGCCAAATAGCAGGCAGCACTGGGTGGAAACGCTGGTGGGCGAAGTGCGGGCGGCATGGGCCAAGAGGGTGGGGCAGAGTGAGGCAGAGGAGCAGGCCACCCCTCCCCGCAGCAGCACCAGCAGCACCAGCAGCAGCCTCACCTGCATCCCTCCCAGCAGCAGCACAGGCGAGGGGTATTGGGAAGAGGCTCTGCACACCGTGTTTGGGCAGAGACCCTCCCCAGCCACCAGCCAGGATGACGCTGCAACCACCGTGCAGCGTTACCTGTCAGAGCCCATCGAGGACTCCTCCATGGACCCCCTGGCCTACTGGTCATCCCGTTTTCAGATTTGGCCGGACCTGGCGCGGGTGGCCATGGATCGACTCAGCTGCCCACCCACCAGTGTTCCAAGCGAGAGGGTGTTCTCTATGGCGGGCGACATAGTGACCCCTCACCGCTCTCGCTTGGAGCCGGACTTGGTGGAGCAGCTGGTCTTTCTGAAGGGCAATCTCCCCCTGCTGGGATACCCCACCCTCAAGCCCTCGTGGGAGTGACAGGCAGGCTCCCTTTAATTCCACCCCTCCTTGGGTTGGCAGGCACACTACAGTTCAGGCAGGCTGGTTTTTTCTCTGTAGGCACTAGGCAGAGTTTGTCACCGTGCGTGTGTGTGACTGACTGTGAGGGCAAAGCACCGCACTTGAGTTCATTTCATTTCTGTGGCGTCCGGTACAGCTTAGTCAACTCATCCGGATAGTTTTCCACCCAGTTCCAAAAGACTCCATTTATTTATTTATTTATTTATTTATTTAATTAATTAATTACATTTATATACCGCCCCACAGCCAAAGCTCTCTGGGCGGTTTACAACCGTTTGTCCATGATTGACTGCACGTTTAGGTGAGGTGCAAGCAGGGGGCAAGGCAATGCCTGGCACCACCACCACCACTAGCCAGGCTGCCTCTCTCCAGCAGTCCACGGGTCGCCCTTTGGAGTGCCCTGGGAGTGGAAGACGTACTCCCTGATCCAGAAGTATGGTTTTTTGAGAAGCAAACAGGCGAGTCCTCGCCTTTGAGAAGCAACCTTTCACTTGAACTCATGGAAGTCATTGACTTCAGCACAGCCACTACATAGAGGCTGTGGACCTCTGGGTGACTCCATCAGTGTGCTGATTTTGAGAAGCAACCTTTCACTGAAACTCATTCACTTCCCCAATTGAGGGTGAGGGAGGTTACACTCCAGCAGTCCACGGGTCGCCCTTTAGATAGCTCGGGGATCAAATGGAGTCCTTGATCTGTGTGCTGATTTTGAGAAGCAACCTTTCACTGAAACTCATTCACTTCCCCAATTGCGGCTGGTACTCCAACAGTCCACCGAACGCCCATAGCACAGCCACTTAGTGCATAGGGACAGTTTAAGTTTCCTCCTGAGAAGTGAGCACTCACTTCAACTCATGACAGCCATTGACTTCACCACAGCCACTACTGCGGATGCTGTGGTCCTCCAGGATGTGGGGATAAGTAGCAGTCGCTGGTCGAGCTTCTCTCCCCAGTCTCATATGGAGCAATTTTGAGCTCTCACTTCGACTTCAA
The DNA here is from genome assembly GCF_023053635.1 of Elgaria multicarinata webbii. Lineage (NCBI taxonomy): Eukaryota > Metazoa > Chordata > Lepidosauria > Squamata > Anguidae > Elgaria > Elgaria multicarinata. The sequence continues at coordinate 93,647,985 of NC_086177.1, forward strand.
GTTCAGACACTTGAGCACAGCCCCTACGGTGGAGGCACAGCTGGCCGTGCCTCTCTCCCCAACCACTGACTGCACAGGGACAGTTTAAGTTTCCTCCTGAGAAGTGAGCACTCACTTCAACTCATGACAGCCATTGACTTCACCACAGCCACTACTGCGGATGCTGTGGTCCTCCAGGATGTGGGGATAAGTAGCAGTCGCTGGTCGAGCTTCTCTCCCCAGTCTCATATGGAGCAATTTTGAGCTCTCACTTCGACTTCAAGTTCAGACACTTGAGCACAGCCCCTACGGTGGAGGCACAGCTGGCCGTGCCTCTCTCCCCAACCACTGACTGCACAGGGACAGTTTAAGTTTCCTCCTGAGAAGTGAGCACTCACTTCAACTCATGACAGCCATTGACTTCACCACAGCCACTACTGTGGATGCTGTGGTCCTCCAGGATGTGGGGATAAGTAGCAGTCGCTGGTCGAGCTTCTCTCCCCGGTCTCGTCCCACCCCTCTTCCGCTGTAACCCTGTCTTTGAGAAGCAAGCTGTCACTTCAACTCATGGACTTCCCCTATGTGCGGGTGGTACTCCAGTAGTCGACCGATCGCCCATAGCACAGCCACTTAGTGCGTAGGGACAGTTTAAGTTTCCTCCTGAGAAGCAAGCTGTCACTTCAACTCATGGACTTCCCCTATGTGCGGGTGGTACTCCAGGTGTCCACCGATCGCCCATACCACAGCCACTTTGTGTGTACGGACAGTTTAATTTTCCTGAGAAGTGAGCACTCACTTCAACTCATGGACTTCCCCAATTGCGGCTGGTACTCCAACAGTCCACCGAACGCCCATATCACAGCCACTTAGTGCATAGGGACAGTTTAAGTTTCCTCCTGAGAAGTGAGCTTTCACTTCGACTCATGACAGCCATTGACTTCACCACAGCCACTTCTCGGTGGATGCTTTGTTCCACCAGGATGTGGGTGAGGAGGATTAGTTGCAGCAGCTGGCCGAGCGTCTCTCCCCAGTCTCGCAATTCAAGTTATCTGAGAAGTGAGCTTTCACTTCGACTCATGGACTTCCCCTATGTGTGGGAGGTACTCCAGCAGTCGACCGATCGCCCATAGAACAGCCACTTAGTGTGTACGGACAGTTTAATTTTCCTGAGAAGTGAGCACTCACTTCAACTCATGAAACTCATGAAAGCCATAGACTTCCGATGCAACCTCTCTCTCCTCAGTCTCATCCTCTTCCTCTTCCCCTTCTGCTGTAACCCGTCTTTGAGAAGCAAGCTTTCACTTAAACTCATCATTCACTTCCCCAACTGAGGGAGGTAAAGTCCAGCAGTCCACGGGTCGCCCTTTGGAGTGCCCTGGGAGTGGAAGACGTACTCCCTGATCCCGAAGTATGGTTTTGAGAAGTAAGCTGTCACTTGAACTCATGAGCCTCTGTGCAAAAGCTGTCCTTGTGTGTGTGGTTGTGAGTGTTACTGCAGCTGCCTGTCTCGCTGCGAAAATGAAACAGGCAAGTCCTCGCCTTTGAGAAGCAACCTTTCACTTAAACTCATGGAAGTCATTGACTTCAGCACAGCCACTACGTAGAGGCTGTGGACCTCTGGGTGACCCGATCAGTGTGCTGATTTTGAGAAGCAACCTTTCACTGAAACTCATTCACTTCCCCAATTGCGGCTGGTACTCCAGTAGTCCACCGAACTCCCATAGCACAGCCACTTAGTGCATAGGGACAGTTTAAGTTTCCTCCTGAGAAGTGAGCACTCACTTCAACTCATGACAGCCATTGACTTCACCACAGCCACTACTGCGGATGCTGTGGTCCTCCAGGATGTGGGTGAGGATTAGTCGCAGCAGCTGGTCGAGCTCCTCTCCCTGGTCTCATATGGAGCAATTTTGAGCTCTCACTTCGACTCCAAGTTCAGACACTTGAGCACAGCCCCTACGGTGGAGGCACAGCTGGCCGTGCCTCTCTCCCCAACCACTGACTGCACAGGGACAGTTTAAGTTTCCTCCTGAGAAGTGAGCACTCACTTCGACTCATGACAGCCGTTGACTTCACCACAGCCACTTTGTGTGGGATGCTGTGGTCCTCCAGGATGTGGGGATTAGTAGTAGCCACTGGTCGAGCTTCTCTCCCCGGTCTCGTCCCACCCCTCTTCCGCTGTAACCCTATCTTTGAGAAGCAAGCTGTCACTTCAACTCATGGACTTCCCCTATGTGCGGGTGGTACTCCAGTAGTCGACCGATCGCCCATAGCACAGCCACTTAGTGCGTAGGGACAGTTTAAGTTTCCTCCTGAGAAGTCAGCACTCACTTCAACTCATGACAGCCATTGACTTCACCACAGCCACTTCTCGGTGGATGCTTTGTTCCACCAGGATGTGGGTGAGGATTAGTAGCAGAAGCTGGTCGAGCTTCTCTCCCCAGTCTCATATGGAGCAATTTTGAGCTCTCACTTCGACTCCAAGTTCAGACACTTGAGCACAGCCCCTACGGTGGAGGCACAGCTGGCCGTGCCTCTCTCCCCAACCACTGACTGCACAGGGACAGTTTAAGTTTCCTCCTGAGAAGTGAGCACTCACTTCGACTCATGACAGCCGTTGACTTCACCACAGCCACTTTGTGTGGGATGCTGTGGTCCTCCAGGATGTGGGGATTAGTAGTAGCCACTGGTCGAGCTTCTCTCCCCGGTCTCGTCCCACCCCTCTTCCGCTGTAACCCTATCTTTGAGAAGCAAGCTGTCACTTCAACTCATGGACTTCCCCTATGTGCGGGTGGTACTCCAGGTGTCCACCGATCGCCCATAGAACAGCCACTTAGTGTGTACGGACAGTTTAATTTTCCTGAGAAGTGAGCACTCACTTCAACTCATGACAGCCATTGACTTCACCACAGCCACTACTGCGGATGCTGTGGTCCTCCAGGATGTGGGTGAGGATTAGTCGCAGCAGCTGGTCGAGCTCCTCTCCCTGGTCTCGTCCCACCCCTCTTCCGCTGTAACGCCCTCTTTGAGAAGCAAGCTGTCACTGAAACTCATGAAAGCCATAGACTTCCGAAGCAACCTTTCACTTCAACTCATTGACTTCCCCTTTGAGAAAAAGCTAAGCTCCAGTAATGCACCGTTTTTCCGTGGGACAGCTCTCTTTCGAGAAGCTGCACTGCATATGCAGCAGTGCCATGGCTTTGAGAAGCCGAGACCCATCCCAGCCACCGGGAACCGGAGGAAAACTCCAGCAGTCCACGGGTCACCCTTTAGATAGCTCGGGGATCAAATGGAGTCCTTGATCTGTGTGCTGATTTTGAGAAGCAACCTTTCACTGAAACTCATTCACTTCCCCAATTGTGGCTGGTACTCCAACAGTCCACCGAACTCCCATAGCACAGCCACTTAGTGCATACTAGGGACAGTTTAAGTTTCCTCCTGAGAAGTCAGCACTCACTTCGACTCATGACAGCCATTGACTTCACCACAGCCACTTTGTGTGGGATGCTGTGGTCCTCCAGGATGTGGGGATTAGTAGTAGTCACTGGTCGAGCTTGTCTCCCCGGTCTCGTCCCACCCCTCTTCCGCTGTAACCCTGTCTTTGAGAAGCAAGCTGTCACTTCAACTCATGGACTTCCCCTCAGAGAAAAAGCTAAGCTCCAGCAGTCCACCGATCTCCCGTAGCACAGCCACTACATTTCCTGAGAAGTGAGCTCTCACTTCAACTCGTCTTGTAGTGCGCCCGCCGAGTTGAGCACAGCCACTACAGTGGAGGCGCCTGCCCGCCTGCCTGGGAGCCATCCTTGTGAGGTAGCTGGATCTGCTGGGACTGACTCCCCCACAGATCTATGGCTTACTTGTGCAAGGTACCAGCTTTTCTGGGCCCGCCAACCCATGCCTGCCTGCCTGTCTGCCCGCCTCCCCCGGGGTGCTGCTGTGGTGGGGCATCTGCCAGGACTGACTCCTCGCCTGCTCTGCCCGCCTGGTGCCTGGGAGATGGGCTTTGCGGTTCGTGGCCAGCACCCTCCGGCACGCTTGCTCCCAGTCGTCCTCCTCTGTGCCCCTCAAGGCGTAACTGCTGGCTTAGAAAGAAACAACCAGCCATCTTTGCCTCACTTTGCGCCCACTTATGGGTTGGTTTGCTATGCGTTAGTGCTCAAGCCATCCTTGCGGCACTACAATGCATGCTGCCTGCCTGCTTTCCCTCCCTTCTCCCCTTCCCGCCTTGCAGCGATGGTGTATGTGTCTTGCTTTGACTAAGGGGAGAAGTCCTTCCTGCGCTCACTTAGACTTTATCAAATTCAATAATCCCTTTTTCAAATGTGCCAGAAGATTTAGGGTTATCTCGTGGCATGTTGGGATTGCCTTGGAACTGGCCCCATTGAGCTGTCTGCAATTGCAACTTTAAATCCCTGACATACTGGAGTGTTCAAATTTCAAAAGTTCCCCTAACATCAGGGGATGATGGGATTGCCTTGAAACTTGGTGTCCATGGGGACACATGGGTAAGCTGTCATGGGACCAAAGGATAGGTTTCTAACGTGCAAATTGACGTAGTTGTAGAATGGGACTTGATTTGGGGTGAGTTAAAAAGTTTAAGCCGCGCCAAAAATCAGGGGATGATGGGATTTGCTTGCAACTTGGCGTGCATGTGGACACATGGATAAGCTGCCCTGGTGCCGAGTTTGAGGTTTCTAACATGCAAATTGACGGAGCTATCCCAAGGGGTGTGAATGGGGTGCCCGATTTTCATAAATTCCCCAAAAATCAGGGGATGATGGGATTGCCTTGAAACTTGGCGTGCATGTGGACACGTGGATAAGCTATCATGGTGCTGAGTTTGAGGTTTCTAACGTGCAAATTGACGTAGTTGTAGAATGGGACAATTTGGGGTGAGTTAAGCCATGCCAAAAATCAGGGGATGATGGGATTTGCTTGCAACTTGGCGTGCATGTGGACACATGGATAAGCTGCCCTGGTGCCGAGTTTGAGGTTTCTAACATGCAAATTGACGGAGCTATCCCAAGGGGTGTGAATGGGGTGCCCGATTTTCATAAATTCCCCAAAAATCAGGGGATGATGGGATTGCCTTGAAACTTGGCGTGCATGTGGACACGTGGATAAGCTATCATGGTGCTGAGTTTGAGGTTTCTAACGTGCAAATTGACGGAGCTATCTAAAGGGGTGTGAATTAGGGTTATGGGAGGTGCGTTAGAGGGTAGAGCCGCGCCAAAAATCAGGGGATGATGGGATTTGCTTGCAACTTGGCGTGCATGTGGACACATGGATAAGCTGCCCTGGTGCCGAGTTTGAGGTTTCTAACATGCAAATTGACGGAGCTATCCCAAGGGGTGTGAATGGGGTGCCCGATTTTCAAAAATTCGCCAAAAATCAGGGGATGATGGGATTGCCTTGAAACTTGGCGTGTGTGTGTATACGCCCATGAGGTGTCATGGTGCCAAACGTGAGGTTTCTAACTTCAACGGAAAAAAAGTTGTTTACTTTTTTAGCTTTCAATGCAAGCCTATGGGGGGGCAAAAACGGAGCTCCGGATCCGATCCGGAGCTCCGAGCGGAGCGGAGCGGAAGTGGGCGGAGCGGGGGCGGGGCGGAGCGACCCGCTCCGAAAAATGGCGGATCTGCAAGTGAAGCGGAGCGGGGGGTCCGTGCACACCCCTAGTAGAAAGGGTATAGATTCCGATACACATGCAGAATAGTGTTGAAAAATTTGTGAAGCAATTGAGATTTATAACAGTAGAACTGAAGGTATAAAGCAGTGTTTTTCAAACTTCCTAGTTCCATAAAACCTTTGTGGAGCAATCAAATATGCCTCTCCGCTTCACACAGTGTCTATTCCCCTCCCCCAATGTATACGTAGCCATGGACCATCACTTCCTGGTAAATGAGGTGGTGGCCATTACAAAACCTTTATGTCATGCCCTGCATAGAGATGGAGTCAGGAGATGAGGAGGAGGTGGCAGAGGCTGGACCTAGTACCGAGAAGCCCAGCTCAGGTAGTGAGGAGGCTGGACTGGCAGAGACTGTGGCAGAGCCTCAGGGAGAAGAGCCAAGGCCAGCTGGGACCTCTGCTAGCTCTGAGGGCCTGATGCCAGCAAAGACTACGGAGGAGCCGCAGAGGTCTGAGGAGGAGGCGGAGAAGCCTGGTTTCAGCCAGTTGCGGGCGGAGAAGGCAACCAGACGCCAGTCTCGCCGCCTCCACCAGAAACACCAGGCAATTAGGGATCAGCTGAGAGGCCATGACTCAGCACTCTGACTAAGGATAAAAGCGCAGCTGTGAGCCCTGCAAAGTTGTCAGAGATTATCTGAGCATTCTGGCGGAAGCCTTTGCTCTTGGATCTTGTGACCTCGTGCCTTGTTCCTGAACACCTGGATTCTGATTCCTGTCTTGATTCCCGGACCCCGTGACCATGTCTGCCTACTCTGGATTCCTGCTTCGACCTTGGACCGGTTTGTGACTACGTCTTGCCTGTTGTTGCCCCTGACTCTGGACTGTGTTACTGGTTTGTCGCTGACTGTTGGCTGTGTTTGAACTTGGACTGCATTATCGAATCTCCTCTTTGCCACGCTCCCTTGACTTTGGACTGGACATTGACTACTCTACAAGCCTGCTCCTTGAACTGTTCCTGTTCCTTGACTTTTGCTGTCAAACCCCCGTTTTCCCCTCCTTTCCCTGCACTGTTTAGCTTCTGTAAATAAACACCTTCGTTACCTAGCTACCGGCTGGTCTTATCTTTCTTTGTCAAGCCATTTGGCGGCTTTCCCGGACACTTTAGCTTTTACTGATAGCAGGAACTGGTAAAACAGGGACTTATTACCATATTAAGAAATTAGCAAAGTCATCTATTAGTTGAAAAACAATCTCAATGTGCATGTCTCTTTTCTGTGTGAACTGGCTATGAACTCAGCCTCCAGGTTTAGAAGCCTGTGTTCTGCTACTTCTAGATAACGAGTTGCTGATCATGCCTGTCATTTTCTTTCAAGTACACACTGTTTCGGCACAGAGCTCCATTATGATTTCACATACATAGTTCAACACAAAACTCCCATTTTGAATTTCTCTTGCAATGCAACACAGACACCATCTTAGATTTCTTTAAGTACAACACAGAATCCATTTTTAAGATTTCACTCACACCTTGAATAGTGGAGCACTATTTTTAATGGAAATGCAGGATATAAATTTATTATGTAATTAAATACATATCAGTGACTCCTAAATGTTGCAGAAAACTCTGGGATGTGTTTTAGCATGGGCGAGCAAAGGTCAGGCTTGCTGGATTCTTTTCTTTTCCATTTTACTACAACCAGAGACAGGTGCAAAATAGTATATTGGGGGAGTAGGAAGAGAAGCAGAACGACGGCCAAGCAACAGAATCAAGTACTTTCAGTACCCACTGAGCCATACTGTGGGATAAACTGCATATCCAAGTATCAAACCTATGTTTATATTACTACAGATGAGGGACTCTATTAGAAAAATCTAAATGAAAGGTGGGGGGGGGAATGGACCAGCAGAAGAGCAGAAATGCGTGGTCAAAAGCAACCAATCAATACACATACTTTACAAGTGAGAATCATTGATGCTGTGAGACAAATAAGAACATAAGAACATAAGACGTGCCATGCTGGATCAGACCAAGGGTCCATCTAGTCCAGCACTCTGTTCACACAGTGGCAACCAGCCATCGGCCAGGGATGAACAAGCAGGACATGGTGCAACAGCACCCTTCCACCCATGTTCCCCAGCAACTGGTGCACACAGGCATACTGCCTTGAATACTGGAGACAGCACACAACCATCAGGGCTAACAGCCATTGATAGCCTTCACCTCCAGGAATTTATCCAACCCCCTTTTAAAGCCATCCAAATTGGTGGCTATCACTTACAAACAGACAGCATGCCAGAGAATGTTGTTTTTGCTTACAATTGTTAAACTAATCCTTGATGATCTACTGCAATTTGCCCAAAGAACTACAACAAGATTCTAATCTTCCTTTTGTCTGTTCCCATTTTAGGGCAAACTCAAGTTTCTATAGGGTGCTGACCCTATCTGTTGGGTAGGTGGGAAATGAGACCATAATCCAGAACACACTCAATACTTTCCGGCAGCTATAATATTACTGGGAAAGACCAGTAACACTAGAGGAAAACTGACTTCAGAGAAACATTTCTCACTGAGGAACACCTGGTGATTTCTCCAGGAACCTCTGATCTGGAATCATTTTTAGATATTTAGGTGAACAAAGAAGGGGGGATTATTTGAAAGAATTCAAATAGCATTCCACAGCCTAACTGGAATGCTTATGAGGAGAACAGAGAGTAAAAGTGACTGAAACATGAGTTTAATGATCAACAAAATAAAGAACTGGAATGTTTTAAAATTAAATATAATATTTAAATATGAAACACAAAGGACTTACTTCGGGTTGTTAGGCTACCATTAAAACTGGCTTAACACTGAATAGGACTCACTTACAAAAGGGTTCCCATGTTACCAATGTCAGAAAAGCTTGCTTGTAAAATATGCCTATTATTATTATTATTATTATTATTATTATTATTATTATTATTATTATTAAAGAGCATTCTCAAATGCAGTTCACACAATGCAAATTATATGCAATTATTTGAACTTCACATCTCTAGGCTAGTGGAATTGCCCAGACATTCTTTTTAACTATTTATCTTAATAACATTTTGGAGAGTTAACACAGCTGTTAATAAAACCCCAAACAAGTGAGAATAACATTCTATTGCTTCTGCTTAATAAAATCCTTGGGAGAAATCCAGTGGTGTCCGCTGCCAATGGAAAAGTCACCAGTGGCAGAACTAAGCCACCCCCGCTGGGTTTGGATGACACAAGAAGCCACACTTGGCAGGGGTAATTATGCACATCAACCAGCATGCGACCAGCATGGGCAGGGTGGTTAACAAGCTACCATGGCTTGTTAACCACCCATTAATTGTGCAAACCAGGCTACTCTCTTATGACCATTTTTGCACAATCGCAGTGGCTTATTTCTCCCACCTCATGTGTCAGGAGGATTGGCAGTGCAGCTTCTCATGTCATGCAAACCCAGCCAGGGTGGCTTGTTGCCATGTGTAACTATCTACCCAGAGCCGATGGGCTATAATTATGATGCTAATCCCCCTGGCATGAGAACAACTTGAGCAGATAAGGAAATAAAGCCCCTCTGTGGCTTATATCCCCCCCCCCCTGTGATCATGTGAACTAGTCCTATCTCTCTCTGGGCATGTCTACACCAGTTGATATCAAGGAGATCGTCCTGGGATCATCCCTGTGTGTCCACATGATGCACAGGGGATCCGTGGAGCAGGCAGGGATGATCCCTTCATTTCCCCGGGATATTGGCAGGCCCTTTTTTCTTGGCTTTTCCCACGGTCGCGGGACAACCCCAAGGACTGCAGGTGGTGTGGCCGCCCACCCCAGCTTCTTCCCTCTTCCCCACGAGTAGCGGGGGTCATCAGAGGGAAGGAGCCAGGACGGGAAGAGTCCAGGGCCATTGGGGATGGGGCGGGGAGCAGGGTCACGGCTCTTTTTTAAAAAACAAAAACAAAAACCCCAACCCTTACTTTTTTGCTGGAGTGCAAGTGCGCTCCAGCTCCTGTTCTTTTTTAAAAATGACAGGCACGACATCCTGCTTCCTCCCTGGATGTCATGTGCTGCGTGTGAACCCGAGGGGGGGGGAATCTTGCGATCAGCATACTGTGAGCTCCTCCCCCTTCCATCCGCTGCTGTAGATATGCCATCTCTCTCTCTCTCTCTTCTCAGACATTATCAGAGCTCAGCTCCCTCTTTGACTACTACAGCTGTCTTTGTTTATTCTGATCATCCCCCCCCGTCAATCTTTGGGGGGTTCTAGCCTCCTCTGCCCTCCACTCTTCTGGGGGCTCTATCTTGAACTGAAAACAAATCAGAGCTTAAAGTAAATTAAAAGGCTGCTGTCTCAGAATTGCAAACCATTAATAACATTTACATTTCCGCCTAATGCTATCTCATAAAAATTCTCATAAAATGTAGCAGATCTTAGAGAAGCCAAGCTGCTTGGAACTAAAATAGAAGCTTAGAAATTGTGGAGATAGGAAGAAAGAGAAACCATAGGATCTCTAGCCCTAAAAATAGGGAAAGGGGAAGTGAGATACTCTAGCCTTAACTGAATATAAGAAAAATATAATGCCATTTGTCTGGAATGAGAGAATTAATATATTGTAAGCTAAGGAGATTGACTCAAGAAGAGAGTTTAGGTTTACTGATGTTTCAGACCAAATGTCTTGATGCCACTGGTAGGGATGTTGCAAGAGACCCGTTGACACTACGAGCTTGGCAATTTCTCGTTGGCTTGGATCCCCCAAACACCAGTCTACAGATCCCTGTGCTTTTCAGACTTGGTGCAATTAGATCATTTATACCTGTAATTTTGCATAAATGGGGCTATACATGGCTGCCATTTTACACAAATGGCAATTTAGGTAAATAGTTGAACTACCATTTTTACACAATATGGCAGCTTGCAAGATGGGGAGACCCCATGTGCTGCTAACTGGCCATGAATGGACCATCTGGCAGCTCACATAGCAGACAGAAGACATTCAGGGGGAGCAGTGGGGTACGGTAAGCCACACTCGAGGTGGGCTCTGGTGAGTTCTCCCATCCCATGGTAATAATGACCTTTCAGACCAGAATGTGAACAATTACTAATTGACCAAAAATACATTTTGGTCAAAAAAAAATTTGTGATATAAAGTTGTGATGGTAAACTCTTAACTTCTCTCTCTCATGAATAAAAGTGTTATAGTTATTACTGAGATAAATTAATACGTTTTGCTTTGCTTTGCTTTGCCTGCTCTCCATTTTCAAAACTAATTGTTGACAAATACCCTTTTCATGATAAATAAAGCCTCTAAAAATGAGCAATTCAAAATGCAACAGAGGAGAAAAGCACAGTTAGGCTACATAATTCTTTAAGCAATCACTTGCTTTTTTAAAAAAATTGAATCATTATCTCCCTTTTTTATGGCAGTTCTTGGCAGCTAATGATTGTTAAAATGACAGATATTAACTGTGTAGTTCTGTAGCAGTTTGTTTTAAAAAATTACACTGGCAGTTCATACAGATTTCAAAGCAAAATAGGTAATTAGAAGGGCACAAAGTAGGTACAGGACTATTAATATGGTCCAGAATCCAATTAATCTCAAAATATAATCATGGTATTTCAATGTGTCAGCTGTAACCAAACAACTGATTTATTAAAATGATAAAAAGCTGTTGATGGCTAAAGAAGAAATACATGTTATCCCTCCCACCCTCACATTTTCCTTGCAAATCCATAGATCAGGGTCATCTCGGGCTACAACATGATTTCTTGAAATGATCCTTAAAATCCTTCTTGGGGTGCACTTTTTAAAAATTATGATTACATTTCTATACCACCCAATATCCACAGCTTTCTGGGCAGTTCACAACATGTGTATGAGATTGACTCCACTGATTCCCCCCGCCCTCTCCACTCTATCACAAAAAGCTGTGTGTTTATTTGTTGTTTCAACCGTCATGGTCATATCAATTTTACAAACGCATAGGTAAGCACACAAAAACTTTACAATACAAAGAAGTAAAATACAAAAAGATACTAAAAAGGTTTTCATTAAATGGTGCCCACAAATATGTAAAAGTTAGTTTTCATACAAAGAATTGAAATAAGAGACACTAAGAATTTACATTATAAGGGCCATTAATGTATAAAAGTTAATACTACTGATATATTAGAACTTCATGTTAAATTTCATCATTACAGTTCACCATATTGACCTCTATGAATCTTCTTCTCAATTTTTGGGCAGCCACTGCGTATCTTGCAACTCTGTCTGTCACAAATTCTCAGCGTCAGAGAGCAAATATATAACTTTAACTTGATCATCACTGTTAGATATATCCCGTAACAGATTCAAAATGAATTTAAATTAAATTAACACAAAAAGCTGAAGGTAGCCATTTTGCCCAATAAGAACAATTTCAAAATCAATTGCATAATATGGGAGAACCCAATTCCAGGTATAATCATCATTACATGGTTACGTACTTTCAAAGATTGATAAGCTTGGCATTCTTAACTGTCTAAAGGTTTATTAATTTTGGCTACCTTATTTATCATTGCAATTATTGTCCTATTATAGAAGAAGTAGTGTTACCAAAATTAATCTACAAGTTGCATTGGCCAGTTTTTATGCCAAATGTGTATCTGCATAGAGCACCAGACCCTTTAATAAAGCCTTCCCCAGCCTGGTGACCTCCAGATGTTTTGGACTACAACTCCCAGCATTCTAAACCATTGGCCATGCTGGCTGAGGCTGATGAGAGTTGAAGTCCAAAACTTCTAGAAGGTACCAGGTTGGGGAAGGCTGCTGCAATATTTTGGTTTAAGTTTGAACCTCTTGGTCTGGGATCACTATACAAACCACCAGCACACACCTGTTCTCAGGAACACCTGCTGAAAGTACCTCAACAACCTCTTGATTCAGTTCCATGCCTTCCTGTCTAGCTCTATCATTCCTCTCATCTCTCAATAGGCACTTTTCCATAAAAAGCCTTATTTCTTCATCGAACCCAATACTGGCAAAACAAAGGGTGGGGGACTTCCATCCTGTGGAATGATGTAGACTACAGTGCCCCTCAGCCTCCTCTTCTTGGCCCCACCTCCCTGTGTGGCAACTAGGGTTACACACAAAAAGGTCCCATTCATACAAATGAGGCCCTTTTGTATGTTTAAGCCTAACTGCATGAATGGGACCTGTTTTCTAAGTCTAATTGCCACACACAGGGGAAGGGAATTTCAGGAAATCACAGTCACAGAGAGGGGAAGGTTAACCCATTCCTCCCCAACTGCTACTCGTCTAAACACACACACAGCACACAAAAAATTCTTAGAATAAAAGCTCCCATCCCTGCAGCAAATGAAATCTGTGTGTGTGTGTGTGAATGTAATGGCAGCATATGGGGGCAGGGCTTGAGATGGTAGCTGTGGTCTCCCTGAGGTGATTTTCAGCAGAGGGAGGAGGGGAGGGAAAGAGAAGCCAAGAAAAAGAGATGAAGAAAGAGAAAAGGGAAAAGAGAAAAGAGAGAGAAAGGGAGGAAGAGAGAAAGGTACGAGAAGAAAGACAGAGAGAGAGGTTGGCAGAAAGAACAATGGGTGGCCCATTACCAGGCCTGCCCCACCTACTTTAGCTTTAGTCCCACCTACCATTGATTCTGGTCTCCAAGAAATTTACTCTGTGGGAATACAGCCTTTGGCATTAACCCCCCCCCCCGAAAGTTCTTCATCCCTAGTCTGCGCTGCCCTGTGTGGCTGTCTAGGGTCTCAGGCCAAGGTCTTCCCCACTGCCTGGTATCTCGTCCAATTACCTGGAGATGCCAAGGTCTGAACTATATTGCACTATGAAAGCGGTATGAAAGCAGTATATGGAATACTGCCAGTCTAGATCCGGGCCCAATTCAAAGTGCTGGTATTAACATTTAAAGCCCTGAACGGCTTGGGGCCAGGCTATCTAAAGAAACACCTCCTCCCATATGTACCTGCCAGACCCTAAGGTCGTCCTCAGCGGTTCTTCTCCATGAGCACCTGCCAAAGGAAGTGAGGCTGGTGGCTACTAGGAGGAGGGCTTTCTCTGCTGTGGCACCCTGGCTGTGGAATGAACACCCTAAGGAGGTTCGCCTGGCACCTACACTAAATTCTTTTAGATGCCAGGTGAAGACCTTTTTATTCTTTCAGTATTTTAACAGTCTATAAATTAATTTTAACTTTGCTGTTTTAAATTTGTATTTTAAATTTGTATTTCTGCACTGCTGCTGATTTTATCCTGGTTGTGTTTTTATATTGTATTTTATATCATGTTTTTATACTGTTGTTTTATACTTTGAATGGTTTTAAATTTTGTGAACCACCCAGAGAGCTTCGGCTATTGGGTCGTATAGAAATTCAATAAATAAATAAATGTGTCTATGGGCCCCAACAGTTGTCAGTACACTTCAATACCATTATAAAGCAGTAGCGTGGCTCCTGCCTCTTATATACTGTTTTCATACCACTTTCATAGTGCTGTATCCTGCTTGGTGTAGATCTGGCCCTAATCTCGTCCCATCCACCATATTGTGGTAGAAAACCATTGTGTATACAGTTATGACAAAGAGATGTAGTGTGCAGAAGTTCAGAATTGGATTCATTCGGCTTACTACCATTTCCACTTGTTCAGCTGTCTGAAACCATAGGTGAGTGAGTGCCCAACAACAGCTATTCAACTACAAGATATATTTCATGTGAAATGACTGGATCAAATACTCAGATCAATGTACAATGGTGACAACTCTCTGATAGCTCAACATTCCTTTCTCTCCCACTAGTTTTCAAACAACCAATTACACGAATATCTATGAAAACAAGACAGCCAGACTGTAAAATACAAGGTGGGAGAAGAGGATTATATGACGGTAGATGAAAAGTTTACAAATACACATCTCGATCACAACTACTGTGATAACATGAAAAATTTAACAGTTGTCACATTACAAAATGGCCAAGAATGGAATAAATAATAAACAAAGAGTTTTGGAATGTTCAAAAATCTGTCAGATATCTGTTCACAAAATCTGTTCACAACAAATCAGCTTATAGCTCTAGCCTTGTTTATAATAATGGGATACCTTTCGACTAGCTACAAAGGAACATGACACATGCCATCCAACGATTTCATCCATCTATATTTCCAGCATGATTACTACATGTCTCAACTAGGGATGTACAGATTTTGTAAAATCTATTCCATCTGTGTTTCACAGATTATAAGGTGCCTTTTGTTCTATCATCCACTCATTGACGAATTGAATTGTTTCAGATTTCCCAAATTTGTGGAAATTCACATTTTTACAAAATCGTATTTGAGAAAATGCCCCACTCCAAATGCACATTTTCATCTTTAGCCTATGGGAAATGGACATTTTATTTGCATGTATTTTTCTATGACTAAGACCCGTAGAATCAAGGAAAAGCAAGTCAGCTGTAGAATCCACATGTCAGATTCAAAAAAATCCCAATTCATTTAATTCCATTATAAATGTCTCCAACATCCCTAGTTTCAAACCTACAACATCTAAAAAGGAAATCAGGTGGTGAATGTCAACATGACTGTAGCCAAAACAGGGCTGCCAAAAAACAAGAAGGTGGTATTAGTGTGCTCAGGGAAACCCCAAGTTTTACAGAAGTATGAAATTTGAGCAGTCCTAAGGCAGCTTCCCCAGAACTCCCCTCACCCCCACAAAATCTGAAAGAGGACTGAGCAAGCCCAGTAGCAACCGAATGCAGAGTGACTGTTAGGAAAGACAAAATGGAACATGGGTGTGGAGAATGGAATGCCCTGTTGGGAGGGAATGGCAGGCTGGAACACTGAACAGGAACTCTCCTTTTGGAAAGATGATACACTGCAATGTTTAGTTCCACATTTCTCTTGTTGATCATTAACTCCATCACATGCCTACAATCTAGTACAGGAGAATTCGAAAGCAAATATAGAATCTAGAATACTTTTACAGGGGAAAGAATCTTTGTGTTGGCATGATTACCTTTGAAGGACACCACTCCTGTTTTACAGGCTGAATGGCATGATTTGTAGAAGACAAGAAGGGCCCAGAGTAAGCCAGAAATAATAATAAAAAAGGTAAATTGACTCCTAATTTACCTTTTCTCTACTAGAAATCCTATATATCTCAAGATCCATTCTGTCTCATACAGTCGTAACATATATTGCAAGTACATTACCTGTGTACTCCAAATGAAATCCAGCAGCGGACACACTAATATCCGATTGAAAGTTTAGGTACAAGTTGTTAGATGTACTGTTCAGAAGTGGAGGTATTGTAGTTCCTGGAGGAAATAAAGATTACAAATTATGTTAAGATGGGAAAGTAATCTAACTAATGTTCTCATTTTAGGGGGTGTTGACTTAGGAAGGAGACTGTGATACACAGGGCGTTTTTGCACTCAGAAAGTTCTCCTTTTTGAAACTTTGGGATATTATAATATTAGCATTCAAGTTCCATCCAGGTTATATAGAACAAAATCCAGAAGACCCAATTGCTTTTTAAAGTCTAGTATTGGTAAATAAGATATGCCCTAGTTGTCACATATTGTAAATATAATTCACACTACCCTGCACCCATAATATACAGGATATATATGAGGTATGCCGCATCACTCTCTTATAATATATGGGATATGTAGTTGCAGATGGTAATAAAATCTTTTTCAGTACAGACACCAATTTATGGTAGTATTAGGTAATGAAACACCACGACTCTGACACGCAGTTTGAGTCTCTAACTTGTTCTGATAGATGATGTATTTCAACACCTTTATGTATTACATGAATGCAGTTCAAGATACTTTATAGCTGGCATCTTTAGAAATGGCACAGCTTGATTGTTTATCATAAAATAAATTTAACCATTCTTTCCATTCACCTGAATAGCTTCCAAGCCTTGGAGCATTATTATCAGCACCATCATAAAAATCCAAAGAGTCCCAGTTATGCTCTGTTGCAAAACTTATAACTTGTATCTGTGAAGAAGAAAATTAATGGCAAAATTACAAAAGAATATGTACTTCCTCTGCTTGGCATCAAGCCTCTAGAAAGGAATGTCTATGGGCATGTCTACACCATGCCTATATTCCGGATAGTCCTTGGATCATCCCTGTGCGTCCACATGACACACGGGGGATCCTGGGGGCAACCCGGGACTAGGGAGGACTTACCCCAGGATTTCAGGAACCATGGAAAACCTTACTTTTCTGTGGTTCCAGGACCATCCCATGGAGCATGGCTGAGTGGCCGCTGCTCCTGGGTTGTCCTGTCCTCCCCGTGAGAGTGCGGGGACTGTAAAATGAGCACAGAGCTGCAAGGCGTCAGTCCGTGCCCATCGGGCGTGGGAGTGGGGAGTGGGGTCGGGTGTTTTCCCCCCTTACATTTGGCATTGGAGCACGAGTGCACTCCTCTAGTTGTTATTGTTTATAAAATGGCAGCCGCGATGTCCTTCTGGGACGTTGTGTGGCTGTCTAGACACCCAAGGAGGATCACGGCAGCTGGTAAGTCCACAATCCTCCCCTTACACCCTTGTGGTGTAGACATGCCCTATTCAATCAGAGATATCATTTGGACTTAAGCACGTTTTAATTGAGTACTGGATTTCATCCAATCTCTTTCTGTATGTCCCATCTTGCATGTGTAATCTTGTAATTACAACTGACTTTTTTTTCACTTTCTGTGCCTGCAAGTAGAGACATAGCTGTAAATAACTATGATTGCCATTGACAGAAGGCAATGAACCATCTGTAACAACCTTGTATATAGGCATATATTTAAAAGGTGCTGTAGAAGAAAATCAAGACTTTTTATAACATATATGGTTCTCTGTTGCAAACAATTCTGAAACGAAGCTTCACACCAATTCCACATTCTACAGTTTCCCCAGATTCACAACTGTAATAATAATAAAAAGCTTATTCTGAAAAGACATTACTTTCACAGAAAGTGAAAAATTGGGTCCAAGTAGCAATAAAGTTTTGCCAACTGGAAGCCACAATGGTAGACTATATTATGTATTTAATATATTTATATATGACCCCTCAATATCAAATCATAGCGCTGTGCACAGAATTCATTAAAACAATAATTAAAATTAAATACAGGGATACCATCAAAAGTAAAGACAGAATCTACGAAGCTAGGTGTTAAAATCATGAAATGCCTGGCTAAACAGATTATTTTCAATAGGTGCTGAAACACCTTCAAGGATGGTGCCTGTCACACTGCAGAGAGGGGAGAAAATTCTGAAGGTGGGGCAGCGCAAGAGAAAAAGCATCCCTTTGTTGACGTAGGATGCCCCTGTGCATGCGAAGAGGCAACCAGGAGGTCATCAGTGAATGGCAGGTTGATATGGGAGAAGAACACAAGGGGATAACATGGTGCCTTAACTCCATTCCCTATGGCACCATGTTATTCTTCTGTATCCTATGACGTATGGGGGTGCTTGCTAATGAAAGTGATCAGGCAACACCAAATGATCTTGTCCTGTATGAAGGAAAAACTAAATGTTTGGTGTAAACAAACTGCTTATTTGTTGAGTAAACATAGGATTTCTGGATGGGGAAAGGAGAGTGTGCTTCATGCTTACTCTGCCCACATTTTTATTTTTTCTTTACAGCCTCTTTCCCTGACCACTCCCCCAATAGCCAGGACAGCATGTCTTGGAACCACCTGGGCAAGGTAGTCAGGTGGAGGTTTGCAAAATAACAACAACAATATAGGGAGGGTTGAGCCGCCCCACTCCTCTCCCACAAATGTTTTCTTGATCCGACGGCAGACAGGTTTTAGAATCTCGTCTTTGTGATCAAATGTCTAGTTCCACCAGGAATGATGGAATTGGCTCAGTTCTCAGAAGGTGACAGCTGTTGTTTAGAGTTTTTAAAAAATCAACTTTACAGCATTCCTGACCCAAGAAAGAGAGGGGAAAGATGGTGAATACTGCATTCTTGTTATGAAATGGAGAAATACCCAAAGTTGAAGATCTGTTTCTGGACTAGATGCAGATTTGGACTGATGCAGTGTGGCAATTATTTTGTTCACGTACCAAGGATGAACAGATTGCTTTCTGAACAACCAGCTGGTGACCTCATAACTGGCTTTAAAAGATGCAGATTTTAAAGGATTCTTTGTTTTGTTTTTTGCAAAGGTACTTTTGTATGAGTGTGCATATGTGTAATGGGGAAAACGCTCTCATCCTTGCTCTAGTTGTTTTCATAATGGCTATAAAGGCAAGCCCATAAAGATCTATAAGTCATAATTTTTTCTACAGCATGGACTCTGGAATAGGAAGAGAGAGTTTCTAGCTAACCAGTGACAACAGAAATATTACTGCATTCTGAAAAATGTATATATGGGATTGTGAGCAACTCGGACAATATGATTACCTAGAGATTCAAATGCACAAATGTTACTACACATTGCCAGGGGGACGGGGACGACAACTGGCCACCTCAATATTATATCTGAAGCAGGTTTATACCAATTCACACCATTGGTTCCTGTGATCTGCTACTATTCACTTTGACTGCCAGCAGCTTTCTGGCAGTGATCCTTCCTAGCCCTGTTACCTGAGATCTTCTTAACTAGAATTTACAGGGATCAAATTTGGGACTCTTATGATGCAAAGCGTGTGCTCCATCACTGAGCTATGGCCACCTTCCCACCTTTGGGGAAGGGATTACAAGTTGGTTGAGGAACACAGAATGGGAGAATGATTTCAGGACATGCAGTACTTTAAAGGGCCATAGCTCACGATCTACAAGGTCCCAGGTTCGATCTCCAGCTTCTCCAGATAGGGCCATGAAAGAATCCTGACTGAAACCCTGGAGAGCTGCTGCCAGTCAGTGTTGACAATACTGGGTTAGATGGACCAATGGTCTGACTCAGTATAAGAGAGCGTCCTATGTTCCATAATAATCCAGGGATCCTGAACTCACTGGTTCATTATTTATAAGTCTGTTTCACTCAAAACAGTTCATAACACCACTGACTTGCCCTTTAGAAAGAACTGCATATTACTAATAACATTTTGAACTGAAATTCAGCGGTATATCTTTGATATACATTCCATATTAATACTTTTAATTCAAAAAGGATTTTACACAGTAGTCCAAAATAATCACATACTTAAAAAGCTTTTTTTATTATTATTTTTTTAAAAAACTCATATATATGTATATGCATATAAGATTTGGATGTTAAAAAAAATGAAGCCAGTCTATTTATCTCATATAAGCATTCCAAAATTGGACTCAATGTATTCTTAAACTGACGTCACAATGCTGACTGATGCTTGATAAAGTCCTCACCCCCAGGTTTGTGCTATTGAGAGTTCAATGTAGCGCCAACATTGACATTTCACACATTCTACGTTTTCTTCAGATAATGAATTTCTATTGTTAATCATATCTATTACCCACCCTTAGGTAGGGATGTTGCAAGAGTCCTGTTGGTGGCTTGAGCTTGGGGGGGGGGGTATTCCACCAGTTGGGTCCCCCAGATGCCAATTCATGCCCCCTGCGCTTGCCCAACTCAGCACGTGCATAGTAGTCCCCGCTCTTTGCCTGACTGGCAGCTCAGCCTGTTTTGTATACACCGATTTTACATAAATAGCAGCTGCCATTTATGTTAAATCAGCCTTTATGGAAAAGCCCCCTTCCTGCCCCCATCAACTGCTGGCGGGATGGGAGCTGAGAGAGAGAGAGAGGTGCAGTGGCACAATGGGAGTGCCATGGCCCACTCCTCTGCCATGGAAGTTCCCTCTTGGCTCCCCTTTTGGCTCCCATCATCCACTGTGCACAAAATGGGAAGTTGGCAGCTGCTCAATGGGCACCCGTGGACCTCTGGGCGGCTCATAGCCATGCATGAGCAGGGTCAGGCCATTGGTGGGGATTTGACAAGCGGAGGGCAAGGGGACAGCTGGTAAGTTCATGCAGCCCCAGGGTTAGGTCAGGGGTGAGGAACCTCAGGCCCAGGGCCAAATCCTCTCCAAAGGGCCATGTCCCCTTTTCCTGGCATCACTCCTTTTCGCCCTACCACCAAACATCTATATCCAACCTTTGTTTTCTTTTCTCCAAGGAAATGAAAGCTGCTTACATGGTCCTGTACAGAACACTCTAAAAAGAAGAATTAAGATATAATGGAGGTGTTTTAAAGGATGGAAGGGTTTTCCTCCAATAGCAAGAACGTCCTCCACCAGAGAAAGAAAAGCTTTGAATACATACAAGCCCACTGTGTTCGTGTATGAAAAACAGATTAATTTAAATTTTCACATATTTTATTTGTAAATACTATTCAAATCTGAATAGACTATAATCTGCCATTTCAACAAACTAAAGGAATATTTCAGAACAGAAGTGTGTGCCTTGGCAAATTCTTCCAGAAAGCACTATACATCCAATTCTATTGGGACCATTGTGAACAGGGATGGATGAACTCACCTGTGTCCAATTCGTCGGACGTTCACCCTGCTGCCGTCTGATCACAAGCTTCTTTTGAGGCTTGGCAAGTTCTGACGAGTGCTCAGCAGCGATCTGCCCTTTCTCCAGAAATTACACGTTCCCCCCATTGTTTAAATGGCCTCCATAAAGGCCCTACTGATGGAAGAGTAATGGCACAAATACTCCATACACATCTTTACTCTTGCATAAATGGGGCTGTTTACGCAATGTGCGAAATGTACAATTTCTGGAGCACAATGTAGGCTCCAGAAATTACTCATTTCCCCCATTGCCTTTGTGGCCCCGATTTACACAATCGAGGGATATGTAATTTCTGAAGCCTCCATTGTGATCAGGGTAGATGGCGGCTGAATGTTCATCAGGCCTCGTGGGTGCTTGGAGCGTGGGTCCCCAAAGCACCAGGGGTGCCTGACTGGGCCCAGGGAGCAGACAAGGGGGAATCCATTGGACTCCCAAACTCACGTGGTTGCCTGTGACACCCTATTGTTAAATGTCTATTAAAATGTTTGCAATTTGTTTGATCTTTTTTAAAAACAACAACACCAAGACCCTATGGTGATAGAAGAAGAAAATTGCATGTGCTCTTACTTGAATTCCAGCTCCTTCTGGCACTGTGATCTTCCACACGCAATTCAGATTGTTGTCATAAGGCTCAGGATAGCCAGGTGATAAAATGGTCCCTTTGCGCTTAGTTAAAATTCCTCCACATGGCACTGGAAGCAAATGCATAAAGCATGGAAAGTGATTTCCTAGTACATCATGCATCAGAGCAAAGATAAGTTGCAATAAAAGCTTATACAATTACAAATATGAGAGATCTGAATGGCTTTGCAATATGACTCCATAGTTCAAGATGGCCTTGAGGGAAAGAAAAGCCAGCATTATACCTCAGATTCTTTGCTTTGAAAGGCTAGAAACAAATTAGAATGTGTTAAATAACCATTTGGGTCAAAAATTCAGTGTAAAGATTTTGCATAAGCCTATTTTATGTTTTAGATTTTTAAAAAATGAAGAAGTCAATCAGAATGTTGTGTGTTATATAGAATACAAACGAGAGACAGAGAGAGAGACAGAGAGAGAGACAGAGAGAGAGAGAGACCATCCTGGTTTTAATGCTATAGTAAGGCATGTAACAAGCCCTTACATACTTGATAAATTTATGCAAGGGCAAAATATGCTATCTATATTCAATAAATACCTCTTCCTTCTCCCAAATAATACATTCCTCAGCCACTGGTGTTCTGTAGATTGTGGAATCAAAAGACGTAACAGCAAGAAGGGATGGAGAAATATACTGTCTATTGCTACACAAGATCTGGGTTCAAACAACACACTAACCCACCATGTTGTCTAAACACACTATGTTTTCCGCAGGGTGGTTTGTTAATCATGCAGTGTGGTTTATTTTTCTTGAAAAAGCCACCTTGAGAACCCATGGCTTGTTGGTTTGTTCAGGGTGGCTAACAAGCCATCCTGCCTGGTTAACAACCAACCTTGTGGAAAATGTGCTGCGTTTGGTCAACACGATAACCCACCCTGCAGAAAACGTGCTGCGTTCTGACAACACAATGACCCATGTTTCAATAACAACCCTCACTGGGTGGTTAGCTTGTTGTGTGAACCAAGCCAAAATCAATGTCTCCCTTTACGCTCTTGCTTTGGAGACCTTTTGGTTGATGAAATCCTGTGGGTCTGATACTGCAGGATCAGGAAAGGCACCTGCGTCTGTGTATTAGACTAAAGTTGATATAGCTCTAACTGTATGATTTCATGTTTGATTCTTGTTTTTTCATGGATCTATGGATCACAATAAAGAAGTATGGTATGGTATGGTAAATCCCTGTGGGTCTGATACTGCAGGATCAGGAAAGGCACCTGCGTCTGGAAGATTAGCTGTTCATTAGAGTTCATTTGCTTCTCTTTAGAACTTGGGAGAGGATGGGCCACAGCTCATACTAAGGAATGGGAGAGTAGAGATGACAGGAAACAGTAGGTTTGAAGAAGGGTTCGTCTCCTCCCAAACCATTCCCTCCGCCCAACCTGCTATTCTTTCAGTTGCATATTTATACATCCAAGCCTAAAGCATGGGGGGATCAGGCCTGAAGGAAGTCTTGCATCTCCCCAAGCAGCCTCCCAATTTGCTTTACCCAGCTGAGAGAAGCTAGTCCTGATTATGATGGAAAGAAGAATAGATGAACAAATAATGCTGCCATTAAAAATATTTTTGTATGTAAATGTAAGCCATGAACAGGAAGGTAGGGATGGAGAACGAGGGATGCTCAGGCTTGCTGAAATTCTCCCAACTTTATTCCAAAGCTCAGCTCAGCTCTCTCCTGCTCTGGGTTGCAACCTGTTTCTTCTGTTTGTTCAAACAGGAAAAGTGCACTCCCCCCCCCCAAAAAAGTGCACATTCCCCAATGCCTAACACGTGAAAATGCAATTAAAAAACAACAACCTGAAAAATGTGTAATTTAAAGTGTGCATTTTTAAAGTGTATACTTTCTCTCATTAAAATGGGGAAATGGGAATATTTAAAAGTTTGCTTTTAAAATTGTACATTTTGTGAAGAGAGGTTCAGGATTTTTTGAACATTTTAGGAGAAATGCACTCCTATTATTGTCCAGGGCTGTGAGTGGGGCAGTTTTGAGTGATTGGCTAACTGAAATGAAATTCTTCTGTACAGAAAGGCAATCAGATGGAGTGCAGTCACTGGGCTGCTCTTGAGACCTCAGTCAACTGAACCATTAGTGTGGTTCTCCAATGCTTGGGTGATGTTTCCACTACCTCATCCCATGCTCCCAAAGTCCATTCAGTTTCTTCTTGAGAAATAAAAATTAGATGTTAAACTAGTGTTTAGCCACTATCTACCTCACAGACTGGTATCTCTTGAATTAAAAAACAATTATAATAAATTCAATGAAACCAAAAACTTAATTAATGACAAGGTCCAGAATAGCACTCTGATTGGGCAGAGAGTCTTACATTAACACATTTGATCTGGTCAAATATGGTTTAAGTTGTTCAACATTGAACCCAATATTGAGATTAGAAAGCAGTGAAGGCAGGATCTGGATCAACAAGTTCCTTACAAATGTATAAAGCCTTCATGGCTTAAAAATATGGCCTATTACTTTAGTCCCAATGCAACCCCGTTTGTTGAAATGGAAGTTAAATTTGTTGCCATTGGTATCTGTATCTAGTTATATCACCCTTAGAGGTTGCTCAAAACACTACTGGGGCATGCTCACACCATGCCTGTATCCCGGGATCATCTCTGTGCATCCAAATGACACACAGGAGATCTTGGGAGCAGGCAGGGATGATCCCTCCATTTGCCTGGGATAATCCTTAGGTGTAGAAAGGGCCCTGCTTTAAAAAATAAATGGTGTACACATATTTATCAAACACAAAATCAATCAATCAGTTGGATCAAGCAGCTTCCCACTGTTCAACCAGGGGGGAAATTCCACTCATTGGATTACATGTTTCCCACTGGCTGAAAACGTAGGCAATAACCTTCACTGATTTTCCCCTTTTCTTGCAGTGCTCTATCTCCTGCCCCCCACAAATGGTCTCCAAAGGGTTGGGGGAACCCAAGGAACTGTGGGGGAAGTGGTTCTGGTGCTGGGGACTGCAGAGACCCCAGAGAGAGAGAGAGAGAGAGAGATTGGGCAAAAATCACCTCTCTGTTCTCTGCCAGTGGGTGTGTTCTGAGAAGAATTTCACTCAGGGACGTTCCCACTGGCAAAATAAAACTCTGGATCAAACTCAATGACAGTAGTAACAGATAAAAACAGAAAGAATTCAGATGGGTACTGCGTTGCTATTTGATGCTAAACATGAATGATACTCACAGTCAAGTCACTAGACATTCTAATATAATCACATTAGGCTGTCATCTAAATACAGATACTCTACTGGTATTTTAATGGCTTGAAGAAATGATTGATGAGAAGTTTTATCAGTACCATTAGCAGCCAATACATCACCCTGGTGGAACAACATTATCAAGTCCTTGAGCTCATTTCATTAGATACAAATATGAGGACTCGGAGAATATGTAGAAGAAGGAAACTTATCTGAGTAATGAATACAGGAGCTACATTTTGTAGTGCATATAACTGATAGGATCTGTCAGGGACTACATGAATAAACTAAAGGTCAGTGTCACTTAAACAGTTTAAATAATTACTGGTAAAAGCAAGAGCAGACACAATGACTGATAGCTGATATCTGTAAGGAAACATCGAGGCATTTGCTAGAGACCTATCGCAATTTAAAATGTTCATGTCTAGCATTTCAATTATTAAACTGATTTTGTTCAGTGCAGTTTTAAGCTCATGCATATTTATGGCATATATTAGAAGGGTGATGTGCACTAATAAAAAGCAACTAAAGCCTTTTGGCTTGCAGACCTTCCTCGGGATGAAATCACCTTTTAAAATGTATTTCTTTATTTCAGTATATAAGCCTAGGCAGCATACATGCTAAAATAATGACAAAGTTCAAAATCATAATTACATGAATTACAGTTATACTACAGCAAAAAAAAAAATCAATCAAGACAAATCACTTTAAAACAGAGAGGGGGAGATTAAAACACCACATCACCAAACAATTAAAACAGGGACCAAAGAATTTTGAAAAAGAACACCCTGTGGCAGCCCGGCTGTGGAATGAGCTCCCCAGAGAGGTCCGCCTGACGCCTATACTGTACTCTTTTCGTCGCCAGCTGAAGACCTTTTTATTCTCTCAGTATTTAACACTTAAATTTAACTTAAATTTAATTTTTACTTTCTAACTCTGTATTTTAATCGTATATCAATTTTGCTGCGTGGTTTTATCCTGGTTGTGCTTTTGATACTGTATTTTGTATTTGTGTTTTTAACCTGGTGGTTGTTTTATTATGGTTTTAATTTTTTACCGCCCAGAGAGCTTTAGCCTGGGAAAATAACTGGGCTGAAAAGAATATAAGAACGTAACTGAGAGCCCTGCTGGATCAGACCAAGGGTCCATCTAGTCCAGCATTCGGTTCACACTGTCCCAACCAGCTGCCTACAGGAAACCCACAAGCAGGAGGTGAGTCAACAGCACTCTCCCACCCATGTTCCCCAGCAACTGGTGTACATTGGGATGCTGCCTCTGATCCTGGAGATAGCACATAGCCATCAGGACTAGTAGCCATTGATAGCCTCCTCCTCCAGGAATTCATCCAACCTCCTTTTAAAGCAATCCAAATTGGCGGCCATTTAACTATGCGCTGTGTGAAGTAGTACTTCCTTTTATTTGTCCTGGATCTACTTCCTTTTATTTGTCCTGGATCTCCTACCAATCAGCTTCATGGGATGACCCCGGGTTCTAGTATTTTGAGAGAGGGAGAAAAATGTCTCCCTATCCACATTCTCCATACCATGCATAATTTTGTACACCTCTATCATGTCTCCCCTTAGCCTCCTCTTCTCCAAGCTAAACAATCCTAGTTGATGTAACCTTCCCTCATAGGGGAGATGCTCCAGCCCCTTAATCATTTTAGTTGCCCTTTTCTTCACTTTTTCCAGCTCTATAATATCCTTTTTTAGGTGTCTCCTGCGTAAAGAAGTAGATTGAAGTCATTAAAGCAGCAAAGACTGGTGGCTCCAATTTCAGTTGGGCTGTGAATCATCTCTGAGTTTCAGTCAGAACCAGCGAGAACTCTAAAGGAGTTGCCCAAGGTGCTGAACCCAATCCTCAAAATGAGGGTTGGGCACCTTGGATAGCTCCTCTAGACGTCTCACTAAAACTCAGAGCAGATTCACAGCCCCACTCAAATCAGGACCATTGGCCTACATTGCATTAAATCAGGCACCAGGTGGGCAACTCTGGGGAGAGCATTTCTTGATCATAGGGCAATGCTGTAATAGCACAATTTCTCATAGCAACCCACACTACCTCATTGGATGGCATTCAGAGAAGTACCCCAGCCAATGATTATCAAGGCACAAGTACCTGTAGGAACCTTGACATACACCCAAGCTGTGAAGGGTTTTAAAGATTAAAACCAGCCCTTTGACTTGGGCCAAGAAACCATCAGATTTTCTCCTCTCTCTCTTTTTTACATTTATAAATTGCACAGCAATATTTGGAGTTGGGGAGCCAGTTAAGTCTTGTCAATGCGAAAACCAAAGCAAACAAATATTTCCAAATGTTCCATGGTCAGGAAAGGGTGGGAAAGTCAGCTGAATACTGTCTTTTTACAACTTTCTAATCAAACTGCAGCATGGAAGACTAAAACAATTCAAGTTTGGGTTTTTTTTTTAAAGAAAACAATTGTTGATAAAAAATTGTATCGATTGTATTTTGTATTTTTATCAATTGTTGTAAACTGCCCAGAGAGCTTTGGCTGTGGGCGATATTGAAATGAAATAATAATAATAATAATAATAATAATAATAATAATAATAAGATATAATTCATGCTGTTATCAATACAGTTTTATCTGAGCAAAGAGAACACAAGAGATTTGAAATATGGCTTCAATCAGTCAAAGCAGTCACAGTGCAACAATGCTCAGCACAGAATAAAGGGATTCTGGTTCTAGGATGTAAAAGTGCTCCTGCCTCCCAGACTCAACAGTGTTTCTGGAATGAGCACAGCAGTGGAGCTGGATAGAACCTGAGCCACAGATATGGCAGAGATTTGCAGAGGTTAGCGGGATGGTGTGCATGAGTACACATACACACATATATGTGTGTACACGTGCACACATATACACAGTGCCTTGCAATGCCATGCGACAACATCAACAGGATTTTCAGCAGATAAGGAGAACAAAATGGAAATGTCATAAAATTTGATATTATGTCCACAAATTCTTGGAAGTAAGAAACTTGTGTGTGCTGAATGAATTATCAAGCAGGCACAAAATATGTTGTTAGCATGAAATATGGAATATGCTAACTGGGGAAGGTATTGACTGGCACATGAAGCGGGGTGATATTTCTTAGTTTTTTTTTATTGAATTAACACATTTGGTGAAGGAGTAGAGGACATTCTTGCAATGGGTTCTGTCCCATCTACATTAGTCACACTTCAGTTCAGTTGAAATCAATGGGGCTTGTTAGTCACTGACTAATTTAGGCTATATCTACACTATTGCTTTATAACAGTATTGAAGTACACTGATGATTGTTGGAGTACATTACACCTTCCATGCACCACTTTCATGGCATTATTTCCTGTTTTTATATTCCACATTATCCAAAATATCACAGCAAATGTCATTGTGTGTCCTATGAGGTATAAATGCGCAAGATGGATTTAGTGTTACTATGATGGGATCGTAATAACTTGACACAAGGTTCATATCTGGCCTCAGTCTGGATCCATCCCAGTTGTATAGATATGACATTAAATCATGGAACCACAAATACCTTCAAGGGTAAGAGCAAAATTTAGGCAAATATGCAGAGCATATTACTCATCTGAGGAAGTAAAAAAGCTAAATGGTCAAATATAAAATTGATGTAACCAAAATTGTTTGCTAGCAATTCTGAAACATAGAATTGAGGGATACTAATTGATCACAAAGAATGATATTACGGTAATAATAATAATAATAATAATAATAATATATTTATTTATTTGTTACCCACCTCTCCCTCTGGATCGAGGTGGGGTACAACACAAATGCAAACACCATAAAATACATATAACTAATTAAAACATTTAAAACTAATACATTATTAAAAACAGCACATTATTTTTTAAAAAAGTCATCTTAAAATTCAACTGGGTAGGCCTTTATGCTGGGGTATAAAAATTATAAAAGGGATGAATGAATAGGGCATTTTATCTGGAAAAAAAAGATTGTGAGAACAATAGCTATTCAAAAATATTGTTAAAAGTAGTGATAACACGTAGAATGTTATTAGGAAAGATTTAACAAAAAGATACACAATTGGTGAGCTGAACAGGCTATTTTGCAGTCAATCCAGTAAATGTGTATGCAGAAGTAAGCTCCACAGAGTTCAATGGAACTTACTCTCAGGTATAAGACTGCAGCCTTAAAGGAATAGTGAAATGTTCACTGGAAATCTGCTAGAAGAGGTCTTCAAAACCCTGTGGGTTTAGTGCGTTTATACCAATGACTCTGTATAAATGATATTGCCCCAAATGTATTAGATAAAATGAAAGACAAAATAATGGATTTTTCCCTCTGATAAGCAAAAATCCTTATGCAATAAAATTCTGTGCAGAACAGAAACTCATAAAGACACACATGCTGCCTGCAGTACAGGAAGAAATGATTCAACACTGGTTTCAGACTTCATAATACTTCATTAGACAATAACTAGATCCCTTCAAAAAATATAGCTTTAACTACTCACCAACGCATGTAGGAAGGGAATCATTCCACTGTGCCAATGCATTGGGCACTGTGTCACATCTAATTGCTATTGATCCATAGAGTATGTAGCCTGGATTACACTCAAAAAGAACCAATGAACCAACTGCAAACTCATTTCCAATCCTTTTTCCAAAGCGTGGTTCAGGCACCGAACTACACTGTGTTGAACTTGTTCTTGGAACCGCTAGAAAAACAGAAGAAATGGTGTGTACCGAGTCATGGTGGAGAAACGTCATTTTCGTCTGTACAAAATTTTAAAATGGCTTTAAATATACATTATCACTTAAGAATATTGATGCAGTTCCTAAATAAATGTCTTTATCATGATTCCATATCAGTGGTCCAAGCTTCTAAAATTTAAAATAAATTAGGTTTCTGATTAGATAGCAGAGTTAGTACCCTTTGCAAATTACATTTGGATTGCAATGATTTATTCAACTAATATACTGACATCAATTCATATTGCTGTTATGGGCTGATATCAAAATTTGTTGACTATGATTTTATGAATATATGCTTTGCTTATCAGATTGATATTCAGATCTTATCAAAAGACTGAATTATAGTAGCAAATGTTGGCATGCAATCATTTTATGTGTCTGATCCTTAAAAGAGGTAAATAACGTAAATCAAATGAAATGTCTTAATAATTAATTGCAAGATTACTGATACAGCTCAATATAATACTGTCTATATTCATCTTGATACAGAAATATATATTTGAGCAGAAAGATAAACTGAACAGTAGTAGACCAGATTATAACTAAAATGGAGAAAAGGTTTCTTTTCTTTCTTTTTTACGATTTGTAATTGTATTCTTTTTCCTCCTACAAGTTTGGAATCCTTCTTAGGCTTTCTAAATATTTGCTTTTAAATGTATGTATAGTTATGTCTTCTTAATAAGTGCAAATAACAAGCTGAAGGATTCAAAATATATAGGCATATGGAAATATGACATATGAACAGCCAGATGGTTCTTTCACTATCTATATTTGACACTTTTTAATCTCTGCTGGGTTAAATACAAGTTTGAACAAATTTTTTTAAAGGAAAGTTCTTAAACTATGAAAGCAGAAAAAAAGATGAGAGATTAGCACACAGAATTATCTGAAGCATGTTTGAGGCACTTGTGTCTCATACCTTGATACACAAAATGAAATCCTTTAGCTGTTACAGGTCCAACTGAAGTAAATCGGATAGTAATTTGGTTCCCTGAGCTCAAGGGAAGAGATTCTCCTACTCAAGAAAAAGAAAAAGAAAAATCTCAGAAACTAATTTTTGCCAGTAGCCCTAAAATACTAGTTATAGTGCATCTGAGAAAGTGAGCCACAAAAAGCTTTTGCCGCAATGAATGTATTAATCATCAAGGTGAGATAAAAACAAAATCTGAACCTCACAATTTGTGTTTTTGCTACAACAGTCTATTGAAGCTCTGATGAAATGATTATTTGTGTGCTGCTAAAACAAATTTCGTGTACTTTTTTTTTTAGAAAATTGAGCTATTATACGTACTGTAAATTCCTATTATTGAAGAAGGCAGGGAGGAAGACATTATCTTTTTGGCATATCCCCTCACACTAGCTGGGAGGCAGGTCAGCTTGTTGGTTGACTTTTCTTTGGAAAGAATCCCCAACTTCCGGGAAGGGACAGGCCCTTCTTCACAGCGTTGCACATGCAGAGGGTGGGGTGCTATATTTTAGTAAGACCTACTCTCTCCTGAAGACTAGAGGTGAAAGGGAACTAAGGTTCTACTTTACATTACAGCACCCCAACCACTGACCCTCTTCAACCCTAGCAGCACAAACAACTATTACTTCCCATCCTCACCCCTCTTACGAAGGGATTTCAAAGAAAAGATACACAACCAGCTTTCCCCTCCAGCCCTGGGTCTGTGCAGGCTGGAAACCGACTGGAGCCAAACTCTTAGCACCTGACGCTCATTTCCTGCTTCTCCTTCCTGCCCATTGTGGTGCTGCTTTCATCTAATGGCCTCCTTTGCCATCTACACCACAGCCGTTCACTCCCCTCCATGTTGAATTGTGTTGGGGGACACACAAATAAATAAATAAATAATAATAAAATAACTAGCCCAAGCCTTCCAATTTTTCATGCTGCTCCATTTCTTCTGGGGACGACTGTGGGGGTCACATTTAGACAACAGGATCCTTCTGTTCATGGGAGGCACAAGGATCCAGTGGTAGATATTTGCTGATTTGCCCCTGCCTCTTGCAGCTTACTATAGCACCTCTCATACTGCTCTGGAAATCCTCCAGAGCCATATGAGGTCTCCAGGGCAGCTTTTCGGGAGGCACATAAGCAATAGGAACAAGAAGAAATTATGAGGATCGCCTCTGCCTCATTTCTTTCAGCACAAGTGGAACTCAGGTAAGGATTGTTCTAGATGCAAACCATAGGTTATGTCTTGGATCTAACAAAGTTGGAGTGGGACTCGGCTTCTGTGGGCAGATTTAGGAATAGTGTGGAATGTGAAAATGTGAACTGCAGATAAAATAAATAAAAAATTGATGGACATCACCTCCCCTGGTACTAGGGCATGTGTTTTTCGCTCAAGTTAGGATCCCTTTGGATCCAACACTATTTTTTGTCAAATTTCTCTTACTAACTAAATTTAAAGAATCACAAACCGTAAATTATACTGAATGCATACCTTGTGGCTACATCTTCGGTTTTCCTTTAATTGATATTAATTAAAGGGTGGATTCCTGCATCGAGCCTTGATGGCCTTATAGGCCCCTTCCAACTCTACTATTCTATGATTCTATTAATTGGGGGAGGGATTGTTATTGGAGCCCCAGTATGCAGGGGAAGAAGATCGATTTGGGATTTTCACCCATCTCTCACACTTTCAAAATCAACCATCTATCCACCAGAGTATCTGTTATAAATATTTTCCAATAAATAATGACAGTTCTATTTTGAGATACCTGAGTGAGATCCTGAGAGAGAAGATAATAAAGATGATTGTTGAGTTGGGCCATCATATACTTCAACCACATCATGGAGAGACGTCTGGAAAAATACGAACTGGCCAAAAACAACTAAACAAGAGCGAGAAAAAGAAAAGAAAAGGTAGGAGGGGGAATGGAAATAATAAAGTAAACTTTTTTTCATTTTCTGACTATGCATACAATGAAATGATACTCAGTTATCTGCTACGATTTTCTTAACATAATAAATTTAATGAATTATTCTTTCTTCTGTTCAGCTGCATACAAGATTGGTGACATTTTGGGTGTATCGAAGGTGATTGTCTACAGATTCTGTGGAAGGCCTGCAGGTATGGATTAGGCCATTGCCACTCTTCTGTGAGTTCAGAGGTTGGATGTGGGTGTGGCAGACCCAGCTGAGGCCAATTCAAGATGGCTTTCTAGGGGCGAGATATTTTATTTATTTATTTATTTATTACATTTCTATACCGCCCAATAGCCGAAGCTCTCTGGGTGGTTCACAAAAATTACAAAATCTACAACATAAAAGAACTATTTAAAATATCTGCATATGTTCCACCAAACAGTATGCTTTTAATTATGATTTCATTCCTTTTATATAGGACAGCTATGTAGCTTATATGATGCAGTACAACGCTCAGTTTGGAAGTGTTAAAGGGCTTGTCCAGTCCAAGAGCATCAGCAGATGAGCGTTTTACCACACGCTCATTACTGGCCACTCAATAATTTTCGTGGGCCTTATTCAGGATGCCACCCCCCTCCGGCATGCCTCCCACTCCTTCTGCTCATTTTTCCATCACACACAAAAAATAGCCCTGGAAAATCCAATTCTTTTGACTGTGTGCAGGACAAATAGTGTGATGCTTGCTTCCTCTGTCTTCCCTGTGTGAAGGAAGAGGACGCTGTTCATCCCTATTGTGGGACAGGAGCAGGAGGCAAAGCGACGGTAGGGAAATGCATCTGATGACACTCCAAGTCTGGTTCAAAAATAAAGAACCATTAGAAGGAAGAGCATGGGCTTTGATGTTACTCATCAACAGTGAGCAGGCACAAAGGTCACCTGGTTAGTCCTCCCCACTATCGTGAAATGTATAATGTTTCTATTCAAATTCTAGTAATTATTTGAAAATTTGTATCTACAGATATAAATTAGATGGTACATATTTTATACAAATTGTGCATATTTTATGTAAATCTGTGTCTTCGTTTGCCCTCTTTTGAGTGGGTGGCAGATGATGATGTATTTCCTCTTCTTTGATGATGTGCAAGTGGCCACTCTAATTTTAGATATGTCACCTTGACACTTTTAGTTGGAAAGGAAAGTCAAACATTATCTGAATGAATAAATAAGTATTCAAAGATGTCTTCACAGTCTTTTCAAATAGGAAATAGCCTGTTCTAATGGATCCAAATGCAAATGATCTTTGTGGAAGATTCAAGTGGCCATGTTTCAGGTAGAAAGGCACAAAGCAAGTTGCTGTTGTTGTTATTACAATTATATCCCACCTTTTTTCCTCTTGGAAGGAACCCAAGGCCTTCTCTCTGTTTTATTTATTTATTTATATTTATTTATTTATTTGTTACATTTATATATCGCCCCATAACTGAAGCTCTCTGGGCAGTTTACAAAAGTTAAAAACAGTAAACATTAAAAGTATGCAAAATTTAAAACATAAGAACAATAGTGTAAAAACAACAGTATCCATTTAAAAAACAACAGTTCTGGGGGTCCTTAAAAAACAAACTTAGCGTTGTTAAATGGTGTTAAATGCCTGGGAGAAGAGGAAAGTCTTGACCTGGCGCCTAAAAGATAACAATGTTGGCGCCAGGCGAGCCTCATCGGGGAGATCATTCCACAGTCGGGGAGCCACCACCGAAAAGGCCCTCTCCCTTGTTGCCATCCTCCGAGCTTCACCTGGAGGAGGACCTTAGATGTTGAGCGCAGTGTACGGGTAGGTTCATGCCGGGAGAGGCGTTCCATCAGGTATTGCGGTCCCAAGCCATGTGGAAAATGGCCTATAGAAATGCATAGCACCGAACAGTTCTTTTGTGGGGGAATTTATTCTCACAACCAAATAGGGAATAGCATCCAGTTCTCCTGAGTTCAAGTGCAAAACTCAACTTGTTGTTGTTACTACTTTCCCCTTCAAAATGAGCAACTTTCAGAGACCATGGACTCATAACCATACGGAAGAGTTTTCACAAGAGTAGTTTGTCATATGAAAACTGCCCTGGTGACTTTTGTAATCCAAAATGAACATGTGGATACATTCCTAGTCTGGGTTCTTTGATATGTCCATCCTGTGAAGCTTCCTGCACTGGACATCTGTCATTAGTATTTACGTGGGCAGAATAACGTTGACTGAGGGCTTTGCTAGACGTGCCGGCTTACGCCGGCAGGGAGGCGGGGCTGAGGCGCGCTAATGTTAGCGCGCCTCCTCCACACTTCCAGACGGCGGAGCCGCAGGGAGGACGGAAGCCCTGCGGCGTCCGCCATTTTTGTTTTTTGTTTTTTGTTTAAAGGGGCCGCGTTTGGCCTGAAGACTCCGGAGACAGTAAGGTTTTTTAAAAAAAAAACCAGGGGGGAGGATGGCAGGGTGGGTGGCAAGGGGGGGCGGGTAACAGAGGGAGCACTGCGCGCCGCCGCCGCCGCTCGCCTGCTTGGGAGCGGCGGCGGCGGCGCACGGTGCTCCCTCTGTCACCCGCCCCCCCTTGCCACCCACCCTGCCATCCTCCCCCCTCCCCTCTCTTTCCCCCCTGCCCCCGGGCCGATGGGCACAGCGCTCATACAAGCGCTGTGCCAGGCCGGTCCGCGGCTTTTCGCAGCTCCTCATAAGCGAGGAGCCGCAAAAAGCTGCGGAAGTCTCCACACTTCCCCCAGCCCCGGCCTGAGGCCGGAGCTGGGGAAAAAGCGCACCATAAGCAACTTTGCTTATGGTGCGCTAGACCAGGCCTCACTGCGGCCTGCCGCCGGATTCCCCTGTGCGTCATCTGGACGCACAGCAGGGAAACCGGGTTGGAAGGCGCGCTAAGGCCTGGTCTAGCAAGGCCCCCAGAGGGAACTAAAATCAATGGATAGATTCCCCCACAAAAGAACTGTTCGGTGCTATTCATTTCTATAGGCCATTTTCCACCTGTTATAAGTAAAGAAGCAAGTCTGATCAATTCTTATAGAAGTGAGGGCTCTATCTATCCTATGGTTTTGAACTTCAAGGAAGCATTTTAATTTCAAAAGCCTTTTGAACTTTGGGGAGCTTTTTGGAGTGGGAGCCAAGAGAGCAATGTCAGTATCACCTAACTGAAGACTCAGCATATGGGGGCGGGTGGGAGGGAGAAGCAACTTTGCAACTGTCAGCTAATCACTAAGTGGGCATTTTTGGGACTGATCCTATATTGACCAGGGAAACAATCCTCCATGAGTAGAAAATCAAATAGATACCAGAAACCGCATATCTGGATCACAAAGTATATGAAACAAGCCTTTAAATTAAGTGAAGGGAAGCGTGTGTTGCAGTAAGTACAGTTGTCCTATAGTTCTCCAGGGCTATTTATTTCAAGAACAGATACAAAAAATATCAGGGGTGTGTTAAAGTAAGTACAAATTCTGGTTTTATTACCGGTGTGATGCTGTTGTTGGAAGACAGGATGTGTGTGTAAAGAGCCCATGGCTCATTCTAACACAACAGGTTGCTTACCTGTAACTATAGTTCTTGAGTGGTCATCTGTGCAATCACATATATGGGTTCTGAATCCGAAGAGAGGCTTTGTTGGAACTTTTAGCAGGGTCACCCAGAGGAATCTGGTTGGCCAGGGCGATGGGATTTTCAAGGGGGACTGTCACATACACACCCACATACCAAATACTTGTCAGCCCCCATCCCTGCTGGGATGGGGCCTGGGGCAAATTGCCCCCTTTGACTCTGCCCCTCCTGGGCAGGCCTGGTTTCTAGAGCTGAGAAGTTAAGACAAGAAGTCTGCAGTATACCATACTGTGCATGCTCTAAGGGCAGAGGTCCTGTTTTTCTCCTCAGTTTATCTAGTGCATCACAGCAAACCCAAAACAAAAGGAGTGGTGAAACATTCAACACTGAAGCACTAGGATGAACCGCTTGTACCAGCAAGTGCTAAAACCAACAGGCTGAAGGGATAGTTGGAACGGACAATCGGCTCAAATCCAATTCCGATGGTACTGAGGCTGATGAGGTCACCAGGGTCATCCTAAGCGGCAGTTTAGAGCAAATCAAAAGTAAAGTTGATTCTGATCGCTTTACTGAGGCTGCTGCCTCTAAGGCACAATCACAAAGCCATGTGCGAAGGTGCAAGGAGCTATTTCATCTGGACTGTTTTGTAAAGCCTTGACAATGTATGCATGGCTCTAAAATGTGAGACTTGCCCAGACCAAACGAGGAAAAAAAAATGCAATATCTGTGCCCACCAGTGAAGGAAGCTGCACCGCACATGACGAAAAATAAATCTGAAGAAGGAATTTTTATTTATTTATTTATTACATTTTTATATCGCCCAATAGCCGAAGCTCTCTTCAGCTATTGGGGAAAACTTAACAAAAGAATAATAAGCATAGAATTAAAATTAAAATTAAAAGTACCCGTATTTCTTCGATTGTAAGACACCATCGATTGTAAGACGCACACTAATTTCAGTACCACCAACAGAAAAAAACAACCTAAGGAACACCCGCAATTCTAAGATGCACCCCATTTTTAGAGATGTTTATATGGGGGGAAAAGTGTGTCTTAGAATCAAAGAAATAGGTAGAAGAAAACCCAGCTACTAGAGAGAGTTCTCAATGCTGCTGAGGCAGCAGCAGTTGAAGAGAAACTTCGAGAGAAAGGTGGGAGTTCCACTCTTAGGTCATGCACAGGAGGTGTAGTGCAGGTATCCTATCTAAACATCTTGGCTTTAGAGAGTTCCAACGGGGACTCTGTGCAGGCACAGAACCCATATGTGTGATGTAGAGAAATTAAGAAAAAGAATATTTCTGTAACACATTGTTTAATTCCTGAACACCGTAAAAACTATGAATAACAGTATAACCTGTCTCGTACCATCCTGGTGATGGCAACACCACATTAAACTAAAGGTAAAAAAAAAAAGGCTAAAGAGGAAGGCCACATTGCTGGACTTTCACAATCACAAGATGCAGAGGGTTGTACAAAAGATGATCCTGGCCAGATCTACCAAGCAGGATATGTAGGGTGACCAAAGGAAAAGGAGGACAGGGCTCCTGTATCTTTAACAGTTGTATTGAAAAAGAAATTTCAGCAGTTGTCATTTGTATATATGGATAACCTGGTGAAACACCCTCTTCATCACAACAGTTAAAGCTGCAGGTGCGCTGCGCTCTTTTAAATCTGGTCACTCTAGTATAGCTCCTGCAGCTTTAACTGTTGTGATGAAGAGGGAATTTCACCAGGTTCTCCATATATACAAATAACACCTGCTGAAATTCCCTTTTCTATGCAACTGTTAAACATACAGGAGCCCTGCCCTCCTTTTCATATGATCACCCTAGGATATGACACTTTGAAAACGTTTTTCAAATTGTATATGGAGTGTGTCCTAGGCCCCCAACACTTGTCACTGCTGTTGTTATTATTATTATTATTATTATTATTATTATTTATTTATTTATTTATATAGCACCATCAATGTACATGGTACATTGTTACAAACCATTTTAAAGCAGTAGTGTAGATCCTGCCCCTTTCATTCATAATAATTTCCATGGGGGACAATGAATCATTCTAGGTTCCACATCTCTGTACTTGAAACAAGTACATCTTTGCTTAGGTCCAAGCGAAACACTATTGTTCTTAGAGGTTATCTTAACATTTTGCCTTGTAAGACTAAGGCCAGATTTACACCAAGCAGGACATAACACTTTGAAAATGGTATATATAATGTGTCCTGAGCCTAAACAGTTATCAAAACCATTATAAACTATTATAAAGCAGGAGTGTAGATCCTGCCTAATTCTAGTGAATGCTAACTTTGATAGATCAGTAATTTTCTTCTATACAGACCCTTCTTTATTGTCCTACCCTGAGCTATCATTTTTATAGTCATACATATGTAGAAGCCTGTGTGTCCCCGTCCCCCCCATCAGCCTTCTTCCTCTCGTATTTCTTTTTCTCTCCAGTGATATCTTGAGTATTTACATTACATTGTTTGGTTCTCTGCTGGAATTGCCTTGATTTCCAAGACAATTTCCTTCCCTCTATAGTTCTCTCCCTTATACGTCTTACAAATATTCAATTTTGCTTGATTGCTCTTAGCCAGTCATCTCATCTTTGCATTGTTTGATGTTACACCGTTGAATATGGATAAAATTGGTAAGAATTTCAGCTTGTTTTTAAAGAGTCAGTATTTTAGAACTTTTTCTAAGCCTCATGGAGACACTAACTGGTCTCACTGGCATTGCAGATGTGGCCCAGATGCTCTACATTTCAGAACAGTTCATATATAAAAGAAAAGTGAAAGATGTGCAATATCCCCATGGGAACTTTGGATGCAGAATATGGCCAGGAACTTGCTGTAAAGGCTCACAGCTGACTGCAATACTTTACAAAAAAATGTCAAGAAAAAAATCTCTTGGCAAACTCTTCTCTAGACTTAGCCCAGCCATTCAACCTTCAGCTGAGAAATTTCTTCCACCTCCCCCATATTGAGAGACAAGAGGGCAGGGCTCCTGCAGCTTTAACTGTTATAATGAAGAGGTGCTGCATGCATACAAATGGCACCTACTAAAATTCCCTTTTCTATACAACTGTTGTAGATACAGGAGCCCTGTCCTCTTTCCACATAGTCACCCTACCATATCAGATTGTTGTTTTTTAAAGAAATTTTGCACATATTGTCATGCACATGTTTCCAAACGTATGCATCGATTGCACACATTTTAAAATGTAGAATTATTCTCCGGTTGACAAATATTTGTGCACATTTTTTAAATGTACACATTTTTTCCATGCACATTTAACAAACATGTTTTTTGGGTTGCCTGAATCACCTTAGAAACCTAGAAATGTACAGAAATCAGATTGCATACTGCATTTGGGTCTGCGTTTCAGTCACAGGGTGCAAATTGGGTAAATTCTGGTAAAAAACCAACTGAAACAAATTTCTCACCCATCCCAATATTTACCGTTTCCCTTCTAAAATGCTTCTCTGAAAATGTTACATCATCACATAACAGTGTTTCAAGGGGCAATTTTGGGTGAAAAGACAGTGGCTATCAAGCAGAACACTGTTGAAGACACCACCACAAAACAGAAGGTAGTAGCAAATAAAGTCAGAAATGACTGTGGCCCCAATTTCTCCCTTCGCCAACAAGATTTTGAAAAACTGAACTTTTAGTCCAATTCTAGGAACCTAGTTTTCTGCCAATGGCTTGTCATCAGAGCAGAAACCTTTTAACTAATGTATTTCAGGATTGCAGTTTAAATCATCCAGGTCTATATTTGGTTATAGTCATCCGGATGGGCTTGACAGACTGAGGAGGAGGAGGAGGAGGATGGATAAAAACCAGGGTATATTTAAGTGCAGGTTCCTGGAGAAGGGGAACAAATCCCCTTCAGAGAACTAAGTAAAATAAAAGCAAAAGATTCTTGAAATAGCAGGAGATGTCTATGGAGAAAGATGGCAGTTTTGCTTATATCTTTCACATTTTATCTTTTCAAAGGCTAAATGAGATGAAAAGCACATTGGGGAAGGAGGCTTAGCTTCTAAAACATTTTAAAACATTTTAAAAATATATATATATACAGCTTTTTAAAGGTCACATTAGCATGGGAGGGTTTTTGTTTCTTGTAATTAGTCATGGCAATTAAAGGCACGTCATGCATTCTGGCCTGACTATGCCTAGGTTTGCGCATGTATTCAAACAGGCCTTTATCCTTAATTTGACAACTGCCTTCTCTCTTTCAGACTTGGCAGATGCTGCTCATTATTGAATCACATATCATACAAACCAAAACATGAAATATTTGTGAAGACAGGAAGCAAGCGATCGGATTCTCTGGCATGCACATTTCTCTTCATTAAAGGTTAGACAGTGGGGAGGGGGAATAGCTGGTTAGAATTCTTGAACAAAATATCTTCAGTCCATTTGAATTAGGTTTTAAATTGAATCTGATATAATTATAACATCAACTATTTGTCTAGGCTAGAAATATAACTTCCAGCTAATAACTTACACCTCCATATTGTAATGCACCCTAGAACTTCTGATTAGTCTTTCCCAACACAGTTGAATCCATAAAGAATACCTCATGTCACTGCATTTATCCTTGTGATTGGTTACACTTTGAATACCAAATGCTCTTCAAGGTCCCAATCTTTACAGACTTGTATTAGATTGACCTGATGGATCTGTTTGTTCATGAACATGCACAGCAAAACCATTACTCTAGAACAGATCTGTTTTCTCCTAAGAGGAGGCTGATATGGTAAAATAAACAACTTTTTTGGCACAGCTCAGAACCACTGCAAAACAGATATTCAAAATGCCCATGAACAAATCTTTATTTTCCTAATTAAAGGGGAAACAAGTAAATCTTGTGGTTCCTTGCATTTCTCACCAAAGCTGTAATCAATGAATTCGTTGTAAATAATTTTTTTTTACTAGCCAATGTCAAAATTCTTATGCAATTCTTAAAGATGGCTGTGAACAATATAAATGAACAGCTATCACTTAGTTATGCTAGTAATGTTAGTTAAAACGTTATTTAGAAAGTGGCATTAGAAAATATAGCTGTCACTCTAGTTTATTTTTATTTTCCCCTCTCAGTTTTCTATTTGCTTATTTTTTAAATCCATGGTCACTTTTTGCAAACATTGCACATTTCCTAGGAAACCCTAGAAATGGGGGACAGATGGGAACGGAACTATGGTCACCCGAAAGATGTTGAATTTCTGTCCATGGCCAGATCTACACTATTGCTTTAAAGCACTTTATAACAGTTTTGACAACTGTACAGTGTGTCCTGGGCCCCAACAGTTGTCGAAACGGTTATAAAGTGCTTTAAAGAAGTAGTGTAGATCCTGCCCATATCTTCACTGAGAGTAATAGATATTCAACTGTATGGAGTAAAGGTAGGAGGTATGATAAGAAGTATTTTCTTTTGCAGGTTAAATTTACCACCACCCACTTTTGTGAAAATAAAGCTTTTTTAATAATAATAATAATAATAATAATAATAATAATAATAATAATAATAGGGTACAGCCATGAAAACAGAATTGTGACTGATGTGTAGTGTAGCAAGGCTCCATCTAAGAGTAGAAACGCTCATAGGGAA
The DNA here is from genome assembly GCF_023053635.1 of Elgaria multicarinata webbii. Taxonomy (NCBI): domain Eukaryota; kingdom Metazoa; phylum Chordata; class Lepidosauria; order Squamata; family Anguidae; genus Elgaria; species Elgaria multicarinata. Next base: position 93,689,770 of record NC_086177.1, read on the forward strand.
AATTATGAGTGGTGTGAGATTATTGGCCATACCTTTCAAAGTATTGAAATGAGGTTTTATGGAGTGTAGCAATGAGCATCCTTTATTCCTGAAGATGTGCAGGTTGAAATAACTCAAGAGGAATATTTAGATACAAGCATATACCTATATTAAATTTTTTTTCCCTGTGCACCAGCATCTGCATTCCAAGTATGACAGAAGATTGATTTTGTTGAGTGGACTTTGATGTCTTCAACAATTGGTGATTCAGAAGCAATTTAAGACTCTCATATATACCCTTTATTTTGAAAACACACAAGACAATGCAAAGTTCTTAAGCTGTCATCACTGCACGTCTGTCTGAAAACACAGAGGTAGAGATAGATATTTTCCAAGGTATTCTTGCTTTCCTTTTGGCAAGAATCCCCAAAAAACACTTACTGGCTTATAAATTCCACTGAAGTAAATATTTCTAAGGGTGCAGTCCTATGCATGTTTAAATACAAAAAGAATGCTACAACTCCCATCATTCCCGGGCCAGCCATGCATAGGATTGTGCCCAAGTTTGCTTTCAATTAACCAAGAAAACAGTAGCTTTTAACTCAGGCCCAAGTCAATTCAGATTAAATTTACAGAAATAATAGGCCCCTGTGAGGGCATGAAACCTGTGAAATTGAAGAGAAATGGGCACAGTGTTTTTGTTTGTCTGTTTGTGTTTGCTAGATGCTTTTACGTTTCGATAAAGCTAGAACTGTCAATCACAAAATAAAAACTCACAAACTATATGTACACAACAACTGTGTTTTTTTGGTGAATGTCCTAAGTATATGAACTTTTCAGAATATTTTCTTTATAATCTTTCAAAGAGTCTCCCTCTCAGTACAAAACTCTAGAATATTATTGCTTTCTTGGTTGAATGGTGTGGGTGTGGCTTCAGTCTATGTACACTTACATGGCAGTAAATTTCATTAAAATCAGCTAAACAAGTACAGATTTGCAAGTAAACAAGTACAGACTTGCACTGTGTGTGTGTGTAAATCTTAATTTTCTTTCTTAAAAAATAGACCAAAGCTGTAGATACCCATATCTGATTCAAGAAAATATGGATCAAGGATTAGCATATGCACACACTTTCCCTTTACTGCTCAAGACAATATGAGCTCTTCTCTGTGATCAAAGGCCCTTTATTTTCCCTCGGAAAAGCAGAACAAGCATACACTGGAAGACGTACGTACAACTCAATTCCCACCATCTCTAGGCAAAGGGCCTTGCAGGGCTGGACCTTAGGAGAACTAGACTGACCAATCAGTATACAGCAGTTTCATATATCTACGTTTGTTATTACCTTAAGTAGAAAATGTGATTGCTCAGTTTGTAAATCAATAAAAAATTAAGTGTAACAATGAGATATTCACATCAAGAAAGCAGTGCTCAGTATCCCTACTCCAATAAAAGTCTTAAACAGGCAGAACATATTTTTACTTCACAAATCAGTTGGTTTAACTGGGGTTTTATTTAGTAAACTACTTAACAGTCTGAATCTGAAAGAGTAAAACCCACATCCTGCTAAGAGAATAGAAAACAAGAGCCTGATTCTAACCATTACTGTACCAGAAAATGAATAAAAATGGGCCAACTCCTCTGGTCAGGCTTGAAAGTGGCCTCAAATAATGAACCATTTCCAACTGTAAAAAACGGGGTCGATTGTGAGCAAAATATGACCTCAACACCTGTGATGATGTCAAAAGGAATGCAAGAGAAGCCGATCACTTCCCATTCCCCAGTGACCCTTTTCCCCCACACCTTTATGTTCCTGCCCCTCATTTACCACATATGAGGGTTAGCTGCTCCAGCAGTGGTGGGATGGAGCCCCTTTTCTTCCCTTGTGCCTGGCACACTGCTGAAACGAAAGAAACCTGGGATGTGTGCGGGGCCTACTTTTAAAGGCGAGCCCCACCCACACCTCACCTTGCAAAGGTGCACAACAGGTGGGTCCTCCTTCCCCCTCTTCCCTCCCGCAAAAGCCTGACCCCACCGTAGCTGTACCGGCAGGGTGGGAAAGGGACTACCTCCTGCCAGTAGGTTCCAATCATATCATTTTAGGATTTATATAGGATTACTGTAGTCTGGGTGTAGACAGAGAGAGTTATGGGGAGAGGCAAAATGACTCCCAGGCATTTAACAATATGTAATGAGCCTGGATCTGTTTTTTAGGATCGTCGTTTTTTAATGTTGTTGTAGTGGTTTAAAACATATGTGTATATTGTATGTTTTTGTGGTTTTTAATTTTTATATATTGTTTTTAAGTGTTTTTATCTTATGTGAACTGCCCAGAGAGTTTTGGCTATGGGGCGGTATACAAATGCAATAAAAAATAAATATATAAATAAATAGTTTCTTAATGGTCAGGATGGCCAAGTGTGCCCACCACAACTTTTATCACAGAAATTAAAGGTAAATGGCCAGAATGGCTAGAACTTCCTTGTGAAACTTGGGAGCACTGCCCCTAGAACTTGAGTTTTAAAAAATCACATATAATTTTCATTAAAATAAAAGCCCAAGAGAGCTAACAGAAACAACATTCACAATAGAAAATAGCCGATGAACATGATACCTACTCCATGAGTTGTGAGTGGTGGTAATTAAACAGTTTATTACTCTGTAGATTAAACATATCAAAACTAATGAAGTTATAACCTTAGGTCCAACCCATCTATAGTGTATTCCATCTTTATTCTGAGCTATGGGGAAAGGGAAATGTGAAAATGCAAACTCGATACAGACCTCCTATCAATTTGTGATAATATTGCAGTAGCACTATAACATCATAATGGGTTGTGATACTATGACCTCATCATAATGCGGGGTGGGGGGAAGTTCCATCATAAGCATTCAGTTTGGGTCATTGCAATCAAAATTCCTATGGGCAATCTTCCAGGTTCCCTGCTGTGTTTCCCATGCCGCTCTCCGATTGGAGGCTGATCTCCAGAAGGAGGAAACAAGAGTCTGGCTTACTTCCCTGAAATTTTGGCTGAAACTCATCTTTCTGCCCATGGGGTTAGCACCCAGTTTGTTTTAAACTCCTATTTGAAGAGGTATATAAAGAACTGCATTGATTCCTGATCCTGAAAAAACTAAAATCTCATCATGAGCTAGACATGTTTTAGAGCAAAATATTGTAGATTATGCCAATCCCCTAACTGAAAATCTCATTGACAAGCAAGGTGTAAAATGCTTTACATTGCTCTTGTGCCACCCGTCTCTCTCTCTCTCTTCACCATCCTCCATGAGATAGAAATGTATTACAAAAGGGATTCCCGTGTATTCTTTTTTCTAGACTAAAATGTCTAATTACCAGTAGAATTGGCCAAGTTTGTCCACATGTGCGCTGACCATTATAATAATAGAAGCAGATGGACCCCATTTTGTTCCTAATGACAGAACATCTGGGCCAACATCAGCGTGCTTTTTCTGTGTCATTTCATGCATGCAGAAACACACTTGCACGCACTTACACAAATCAGGATCACAAAACCTTCTGGACAGGTTAAACTTGAGCTGCAAAATGTGTTCAAAAATACTACTGCCTCTGACGTTTTCCACAAGCTTTGATTTTGTTGTCATTGTGTTTGCAAAACCGGGGGGGGGGGGGGGGATAGATTTGCGACAGGCATTGCTCTCTGAACTTCAGCTCTGACAAAATGGTTATTTAAAAATTTAGCAGTATGTAAGAAAACTAGAAAGCCCTTTTAAAACCAGCAATAAAACAACCACTATATTTTACAGGTTCTCCATATTTTCTGTCAAGTGTTATTGTTAGAGATGCCATATCATTTATTGGTGGATGTGAATAAACATCGTAAGGGTTACACATCCGGCCTCCTTAGCACCACTCCCACCCCTGACATGGTGAAACTCCATGTCACCCCCTGACATGGTGAACTCTCCACCTCCATCTTTCCTTGCTCAATATCATTGCTACTAGAAGTAGTCTAGTGGTACTAGATGGTACTAATCAGTCATCTCTCCCCCCCCCCCCCCCGGGTCTGTAGACATTTGTGGAAAAAGAAAACTTGCATTGTTGCTCTTAATCTTTGTCAGTATCCTTGAGTTCATTTTCTAGCAAAATGCATTATTGGACATGAGAGCTACACTTCTGTGAAAGATCTATTAGTTGGTGTCCTTCATATACACATGCATAGAGATGTATTCACATTCACATGTGAAGGAAAACTGAGGGCCTTGCTAGACCCACCTGCAAATCCGTGTGGGAGGAGGGCCCAGCCCATGCTAGAAGTAGTGTGGGCTGTCGCTACTTTCCACACGTCACACTCAACAGGCTGCATGGAAGCTACATTGCATCCGACATTTTAGTTTAGTTTTAAAGGGGACGGATGCACAGAAGCGCACCAGTGATTAAGGTAAGGGGTTTTGTTTTGTTTTGTTTTTAAAAAGGGGTTCCCCACTCTCCCCTGGCTCCGAATCCCCCCCTGGCTCCAATTTCCATCCCCCTGCGATCGCCGATTCCCCCCCTGGCCGTGATCTCCCCACCCACCCCCATCTCCCCACCCTGCCCCAATGGGCCCAGCACTCCTGTGGAGCACTGCACCCTGTCCGCTGCTTTTCCCGGCTACTCGGGAGTAATTACGGTAGCCAGGAAAAGCGGCGGACCGGTCTACATGCCTGCAGTCTTTGGCCAGAAGCAGTGGCGGTTATCCCAGGCCAAGGGAGGGTTACCCCTGCCTGAGCCTGGGATCCCCTGTACGTCATCTGGATGCACAAGGGTGAGCCCGGGCCTCGCACCAGGCTAGCCCACTGTCCAGCAAGGCCCATAGTAAGAGTTCAGAGAAGAGCTCTCTGGAAGATCTCAACAGGCTTGTAAAGGGGGGGGGGAGATGCTCCTTCACTTATAGGCAGTCACCTGCATTTTATTTTTTTCTTGGAAATAGACCAGCAGACAGTGTAGCTACTGTAACTTAGAACTCACATATTTCCTATAACTGAGCATTCTGAACCAGCTGGAGTTTCCAAACAATCTTTACAGAGAGACCCTTCCAGAGTGCATTGCATTAATCCAATCAAGGTGTAACTATGTCACTATGGCCAGAACTAATATATCTGGAATTAAGGTGGGGGAGGGAGAATGACAGCTTTCTGAACAGCTTACCCAGGTATCTCTCCAAGTGTAGGACAAAGTCTGTATCACATTCTTCTGAAGTTTATTAATTTCACTTTCTTGTGAACGTTCTTTTCATTTTCAAAATTTTGAAACTGTTTTAAAAGTATTTTGTGATATATGTCTGACCACATTTGGGGCATGTTCACAAGGGCAACACCCCCCCCCCCAAAAAAAAAAACCCAACAAGCAAACAGTGGGAGGGTAGCAGCAAGAAACATCTTCATGTGGATTATTTCTCTGTAAAATAATAATAATAATAATAATAATAATAATAATAATAATAATAATAATAATAGTGCAACCCAGCCTGGCAGTATCCAATGGATCATGTGATTTTCCTTACATCACCACCGAACCATTTTTGAGGTGGTCTAAATGAAATATCCTCATGAACATGATGAACTGCTAAAGGTGAGTGTTTCTCTATGTGGAAGTAGTCACCCTTTGAAGGAATTTAATGTAAACTTCACCTGACATCTGTTATATGTGACCAGGCACTTAGTTCAATAAAAGCTTTGTGTTCCCCTATCCAATGAAAGTTAGTTGTCCCATTAAAGACAGTAAGTGCTATGGCTCAGTGGTAGAGCACATGCTTTGCATTTAGCAGGTCCCAGATTCAATCCCTGGAATCTCCAGCTCCAGCTGGAAAAAAATCCTGCCTGAAATCCTAGAAAGTTACTGTCAGTCGGTGAACAACACTGGGCTAGATGGTCTAATGATCTGACTCAGTATAAGCCAGATTCCGATGTTCCTATGTAGGGAAGATGGGGATTCCATAGGTAGGTTTCACACACACACACACACACACACACACACACACACACACACTTTCAGGGAGCCAGGGATGAAGACTCAGGAGCTGGATTGCTATCAGCAGAAAAGTGTGCATCATTTTGTACTCCTATAATACATGTGGTTGAACCAGTAAGAGCCTGGGAGTGCAGCTCCCTGGTCAGTTCATTCAGTGTTGACTCCCTCCACCACCGCTACCACAGGTCTCAACAACAAAACTCCAAATAGAGAAGGTACTATAAAAGAGTGGTTTTCAAAGTGGTACCTCTGGTGGACATTTCTTAAAGCATATGATAGCATTTTCTCTGATAGACAAACAGATGATCATAGATAGATAGATAGATAGATAGATAGATAGATAGAGATAGAAGTGTGCAATGTCTTCACTTTAAATCTTTCTTTTACAAATTGTACTGAATAATCTCTTTCAAAAGTCACCTCGTGCTGCCATCTTCATAGGCATCTGTTCACTTGGCACACATACAAAGCACTGAACTAGTGAATGAAATACCTCCCAGCTGTGAGTTACGATCTGCTTGCATAACATTTGCCAGTCTTTCCTCCTATAAACCTGAGATTTGAAGGTTATGCGAAATATCCTTTATATTAAAAAAACCCTTAGCATCTCAGAGATGCAGTGTTGACCTTGAACTTATAAGTGTCGAGGGGGAGAATGTATCAGCTATATACATGAGGTCTTTAGAAGTGTTATCATACTCTTAGTGTTATTCTTATTTCTGGAACAGACACAACATTGTGTCACCCTCTGTAATTTCCCTGGATGTAGATGTCTCAGAAGTCCCACATAATTGAAAATTTTACACTAACATTTCTTTGTAATGATGCCACAAAGGCTTGCTTTTTAAATCTATATCCAAAATGAAGTGACTTAATCTGAACAAGTAACCTGCCTTGTTGCTCTTGCCCAGCAATGAAGATAGGACTGGGCCTGTTACACAGGTTTATCTGCCAACAAGTGCCCACACAGGTCCCCTCCTCTAATCCATCAAACCGTAATGACAGAAAGCATTCTGGCTGCTCAAAGGTAAAACCTAAACATGCCATCTATTTGGGCCAGGGTGAGGCTTTTGGTTCACGCATGCACGGCCGGGCAAAGCTGGTCGTAGGCCTGGGCCAGATGGGAAATGTAGGCCCCATTTCAAACTGCTCATTAAGTATTTTTAATCAGTTCTAAATACATATGAACTAGAACGATTTATAAAAAAGGTAATGGCAAGCACTTTTATTCAATATGTATACAAGACATCACTTCTTCACATTCAGAAATGGTTTACGTGCTTTTCTTTGGGCAAATTCATCATCCAACAGAAAAATCAAGCAACTTTGCCCAGGGGGACTTGGAGTAGCCCCCTCAAAATTGTAGGCCCATGCCAACTGCCCCCACTGGTCCCCCTCTGCCCAGCCCTGCACGTATGGGATTAACAATTTATGTAGCTGGTGATATTCATAAATCCATCCTTAATTTGAGAGAAAAGAGTTAGGAGACAGAGGAAAAAATGGAAGTTACCAAGGTAAGAGGAACAACAAAACAGTGTATATTCCCAAGTAAATATGTTTACCATTGGAGCAGGATAAGAAAGCTCAGTTTTCTTAAAGTAGTCTTGATAGTTCTATAACTTAATATGTGAAATTACAAATGCTTATCAGTGTGTTAAAACGGATTTTTATTTCTTTGTTTAATATTTTGCTCTAGCATATTAGAAATGTAGAAGACGTTGACCAGAGGGGGATGATAAATATTAGTCGTGTGACTGTCTAAAGTAGGGGTGTACAGCACCTTGGTCCCGAACCCCAAATCTGAGGCAGGATCAGAATGGGCCACCTCAGCCTGAAGGGGCCAAAATGGTTCAGGCCAATTTGGCCCGATGGCCAGCCGGTGCCGCCCACCCATGGGACCTACTTCAAGCTACCACTCGCAGTGGTGAACCACCCATCCCCCAGGAGAGCTGCTATCTTCAAGGAAGGTGGTTCTCCTGGAAGACGGGTGGCTCGTCAACATGAGTGGAAGCTTCAGGTAAGTTCCATAGGCAGGGGGCAGCAACTCACCAGGTTTGGGAGTGAGTGAGAGGGAGCAAGTGGGAGGGGACGGGTGAGCAGGAGAGTCCATGGACTCAGCCTCGTGCCTGTAAAACTGCAACAGCTGACCCACCAAACCAAAAGTGGGCCAAGGCAGTTCCAAGGCACCCCAAGTCAAATCGGGGGAAATTTGGAAGCTCTGAATTGGCCTCCAAGGTGAATTCAAGGGCGGGGCGCTGTGCACAGCTCATTCCCCATAAAATCCCCTATTCCCATAAAATCATTTATTCCAAGGTCTAAATTTACATAGCTGCATCAGCTTTCAGGAAAGTATGAAGATTTGCATAGGACATGACTACTATTAAATTATCTATATAATATTATTGCCCAGACATAAGGGAAGTGCGAAAGACCCTGTCTGCAGAGCTCCTTCTTTGGCCACACTAATGAAGACAAATTGTAGCCTCTTCAAGCTACCCCTGATTAATAGCCATTCTGCTGAAAATTAAAGTAATGTCCTCATCTAGGTGATTTTGCAACTCCCCCCACCCCTGCCAGATACTCACTTCCACACTCCACTGTTCAGGCACATAAGCATCAGGCAAATCTGGTTTGTACCATTAATTTGCCATGGGTCCTACAAGCCTTGATGACCACCCCATTTGGACCTCTTTGCCCTAATTCTCAGCAAAGTAGTGAACTGTATCTGGTGCACCTTTGACTGCAACTGGGGTTTACTTGACTGATTGCTTCCCCCAATAAATAAATAAATAAATAATCCAGATGTTGTAACCTAGCTTTTTCCAAAGGATGCTAGTTGCAGGGGGGAGGGGGAAATAAAGAGATGAGACAAGTATATATGGTGTAAAATTTGGGCCACATTTTATTAATGATCTGTAAAGTGAGACTGGGCGGGCCCTAATCTATGCCAGCAACTATGCTGTGCATTGTATTGTGCATTCTATGTCTGATGGGTGGCATCTTACAATTGCCTCCCCCCCAGGCCATACCCCTTTCAGGGAGGGTAGGCTTTCAATCATCACTCTCCCCCCAGGCTGAGTTGAGTTGGCCTCACAGGTAAGCCCTATCCCCCAACTAAGGACCCTTAGTGGAAGGCCTCAGGAATCACCTGTCACCTGAACGGTGCCACAGAATGCTGACCATCCCTTTCGCTAAGCGTGCTCACCACTACCTGCCTGAAATTTGTGACCAAATTAACCTACAGCCAAAATAAAAGATTTTCCTAAGACATTCTCTCACGACTTACAGTGCGAAGTAGGCAAAAAGACCCTTAGCCCCAGCCAATCAGACTATGGACCAAAATTCCTACTCAGCCCCCAAAAGGGCGACCAGATGGATCCATACTGCATACAGGGAGGGAGGGAGGGAGGGAGGGAGGGAACCGCAAAGGAGAAGACGCAGTACTGTGGGTGCAGCTGCATAGTAAAGGCTTTGCCACCCTGCCCAGCCAATGGTGCCTCTAAATTCACCAGCCAATGGTGATTGAGCATGTCTCTCCATCCCCCCAGCCACAACAGCCTCCCCGTGGCCACGTGCCAGGACACGGGGGAAGGGCGTTTTTCTGTGTGGAATAAATTTGTCTGTATAAAGGAGCATTCACTCATTTGAGCCTGCAAACTGATGTGCAAACGTGTATCTGGGATGTGCCACCTCTGTGGGAACTAGGTCAACAGTTCTCCAATCTTGTGTTATTTGCACATTTTTACCACTCATGTAACACAGCATTTTTATTCTAGTCTGAACAGCAACTTGATAGAAATCAGTGAACCACATAGAAATTTAAAAAGCCATGGACCATTGTTCTTTAAAAAAAAATCAGAGACGCTGCCGGGAACAAAGCAAGCTGCAGTTAATGAGCTTCATATTATTATTTTTTTAAAAAAGAGATTGTACTTTCACTTCTAATGCAAGTATGTCCTTCCTCATTGTTAAAGCAAGTACTTCTGCTGCTACTTTTATGTCCTACAAATGAATAGTACGTATTGTGCTATGCTGTGACTGACTATTTCTCATTTTAATTAGATGGTCAGGTCTCTGGTATAGTATATGAATCATTCTCTAAATACTGATCTTAGTGAGTTTTCTACCAAGGGTGCAAAATCTATTAAAATTAAACATTTAGTGGGCATGAAATAAAGACATTTGAGTAGTGGGGGGGGGGGGAAGAGAGAGAATAGAATATGAGGGGACAAAATAAAAATGATAAACATTAAATGTTCCAGAGAAAATGGCTGAGGGAAAGGAATGTTTAAAAAGATGGCCATAAACAACCAGCCAACTACATACTGCAGTGATAAACAAAGCATTTTAAAAAGCTACTTTAATAGGCAATATAATTCCTGCTCTAAAACTTCAAATTTCATAAGGTAGTTGGCTTGAAATTAGCCATAATGGTATTGCTCTCTTCTAAGGGTGAAAGTTGTGGGAAGGAAAGGAAAATGAACCACAGTGGGGAAATAAAACAGGTCTTCACCTGGTGTAAAAAGACAGTAAGGTAGGTGCCAGACAAGCGTTCTTGGGAAGAGCATTACAGAGGTAGGGGGCAACCTATTTTGCCTCGGAAGGCAGGGATACCCAGAGAAGGGCTTCCAAAGATAGTATAGGTAGGCTCATGTGGGAGAACATGGTTCTTATGATAACTGGGGCTTAATCTACACCAAGCAGGATACAGCACTATGAAAGAGATATCTAAGGCCTTTGCTAGACCAGGCTATATCCCAGGCTGATACCCTGGATCGCCCCTGTGCATCCAGATGACGCACAGGGGATCCTGGGCTCAGGGAGGGATCAACCCTCCCTGGCCCCGGGATATAGCCTACCCCTTCAAGCCCGATTTTTCCTGTGGTCTCGGGCTGAGCCTGAGACCGTGAGCGTGTGGCCTGTTTTCACGGTTTTTCCCGGCTCCACGCAATTACTCGCATGTAGCCAGGAGCCGTGCACGGGGCGCAGCACTCCCTAGGACCACTGTGTCCATTGGGAGCAGGGTGGGGGGAGTGGGGTAATTTATTTTTTTAAAAAAAGCTTACCTTTCCACTTTGTGCGCTCGTGCACAGCTGGCCCTTTAAGGGAAAAAACCAAAACGTCTGGAGCGACAGGTCTCTTCTTGAGCTCATCACGCCTGAAATATAGTCTACAGCAACATCCTGCTATACTTGCATCGTGGGCTCTCCCCTCCTCCATCGCGGACTTAACGGTAGGTCTAGCAAAGGCCTAAAAGGCAGGAGCTACACCAAGCAGGATATAGCACTATGAAATTGGTATGAAAACAGTATATGGTATGTGTCAATGGGCCCCAACAGCTGTCAGTGCACTTCAATACCACTATAATGCAGTAGTGTGGCTCCTGCCTTTTATATACCGCTTTCATACCGCTTTCATAGTGCAATATCCTGCTTGGTGTAGATCTGGCCTGGGTCTCAAGTTATGTAGGACTTTTAAAGATTCTCTTTCATATTTGTTTATTATACAGTCACAGAACTGTTAAAGTAGTACTTTTAAGAATTGTCACTTTTAATTTATGCTTGAAAATTGAATGCAGCTACTACATCTTTTGGAGAACTGGTAAGATGCATTACCAATTAGCTGGTTCTAGATATCAGGCTAGCAGAAGTATTTTGAACTAACTGGTGTTTCCAAGGAGTCTTCTTCTCCTACTTCCAAGGAGTTCCTTCTCCTACTACCCATTCATCAGATCCTATAACTACATGATCTCACCCATCTATCATGAACTCCATTCCATATTTTTTATCACTCTATAAAGCAGTTCCATTGTTCTTACTTGAGCCTTAGGTACTTGAGGCCCAACAGGCTGCTGGTTGTTCACTTACTCAGGGTCTCATTCTGGTATGCATCATCATCTTTACCTTCTTGATGCTGCTCACATTCCTGGCGTTAATTTGAATCCTTGTATGCTCAGATCCTCTTTTCTTCACTGCTCCAACTGAACCGAAAAGACACCTCGACCCTGAGTTCTTGCCTTCAACCCTGCTATCTTAGGCTGGCCTAGCAATAAAGTTCAGACTTGTTTACAATAATTCTGTATCATTCTCTGTTAGTATCCAGAAGAATCGAGAGAACTTAATGTCTCTCAACATTTAAACTTCTGAGACATTTAAACACCTCCCTGCCACCACAAGACAAATCTTCATGTTTATCTTATGTCAGCAAGCATGAGGTATGGGTGAATTCACAGGCCCATTTATGGAGCATGCACAGAAACTGCAGCATTAACCACACACTGCAGTTTGACCATCCTACAAGGAAAAAATAGGGCAAGCCAACCCTTAACATCAGGAAGCTAACATGCATTGTTAATTTCTTACAGAAAATATTTAACAAATGCACACGAAACTGTCTTCCAATATCTATTTGGTGTATTTTCCGGATGAATCAAGTCTCTATGCAACAGTTATGAAGAAGATAGTGGAAGAAAATAAAATGTACCACTTTAACGCTATACAATTAAACCATTATTAATTTCTTTTGCACTTTTATTTCTTTGTCTTGCTTGATATAACCATTCACAATGTTCTGCCACTTAATCAGCTATTCATGCCTATGCTATTACTTTTTCCAAATACGAAGTGCATTTTAAAGCAAAACTGACATTGCCAAAGTAACTGTGGAATGACATGGCTTTTAAACTGTCTGTAGATTCCACACTCAATGAACTGTCTAACAGGGATAATGTGCATTGACAACATTGTTTGGTTGCTGTTGCTCAGCTGGCAGAACAAATTTTGTGCTTGCATTTTCTGGAGTATGCTATAGTCAATCTTTTATGGACCATTCACCAACAAATTGTTAGTGGCCTGTTGATGTTATTCCTTACAGCTTTCCTTTTATGTTAGTTTCAAATCTACAACAGAATAGCTCAAAAACGCATGGAAAGTATTTCACATATCAAAAACGTTAGCATCTGCAGAACTATATGGTAGGTCAGAAATTTCAACTGAGTCATCATCACCTTTTGGGCTGCTTTCCAGGCTTCCAGAAAGAGGTTTTAAAGGCAAGGCCCTGTACGCAGCTGGGGAAGAGGACTGTCAACCGAAATTGAATCCTGATTGGCAAAACCAAATGATCAGGTGTCTAAAGCAACCTTCCCCAACCTGGTGCCCTCCAGGTATTTTGGACTTCAACTCCCAGCATTCCTGATCATTGGCCATGCTGGCTAGGGTTGATGGGAACAGAAGTCCAAAATACCCGGAAAGCACCAAATTGGGGGAGGCTGGTCTAAACTCTGGTCTAGTGGCTGGTCTAGACACTAGTGCAAAAGTACTTAAATGGTCCAGGGGCAAAGACTCCACCCCCAGGACAGTTGATGTAGGTGAACTAGGCAGTTGGACCGAGTGACGGAAAAAAACAAATAATTATGACACTGTTTAAATCAATACACTTAAAATAAAACAATGGAAAATAGGGGCAAAATGTTTCCCAGTTTACCAAAAACCTCACCCCAGATTTGCCCTTAGAGTTTGGGGGTGACGACTGCATGGTTCACCTATGGTGCCAATTAGTAGCAGCTAGTCTAAAGCCCCCTGTGCCCACCCCAACCCCCCAATTAGGACAAAAAAAATATTTTTTTCCACTTGGCCAATAAAATAAAGATGCTTCCCAAGGAAACTCAGCTGATGCCAAAATGGTCATATTTTTGGCACCAGCCAAAGTCATGCTAATTTTTCCAGGCATTTGGACATTAGTTTTGGCTCAACTGTTGTGGGCTACTTTGTGGTGTTCATTCTGAGCTGTGAGGGTGTGGGGAGAGGGATTTTGTGTATTGTATTGTATTGTTTTTAGGTTTTGTGGCAGAAAGAGACACATTCATTTAATCAATAATAAAAGGTAAAATCTCATCCTGCCTCCTAACCCACCCCCACCATCCAATAACTGCTATTAAGTGGCCCAGTGCTGGTTCCAGTATATTGAAATGAGCGTGTTCTGGGGACCTGTATTTGAAGCAAAACTCCTGGGCGAGTGGGAGAGATAGAAATGTGAGAGTTAAGCCTACCGACCATGATCCAATGGCAAAAGAAAGACAGGAATGAAGGATGGAATTATACATGTAATGGGAAGAAGAAAAGGCAAGAAACAATTACTATAAATAATCTCATGTACTGAGTTTTGCTAATATACAGTTCGGATTATCAGAAAGAGCAGGAGTGTGGAAGCCAGCAGGTCTCAAACTAAACTCAGCTGGTAAGAATAAGTCACAGATCCATACTGAGCTCTGTCCCCTCCAATTGTCAGTACGAATTCAGAACAAACATTCTGCCCATTTCTGTGGGCTTCTCTTACAAATTACATCTCGTGAGTCAGCAGAAAAAAGAGGAAAATTAAGCAACTGCACTTTAATTTTAATCAGTGAGGGACTGCAGTGTTAAACAATTAGCGATCATTGCGCCCTTCTGCAGGATCAGTGGGAGAGTGTCAAGGATGATGAGTCTTCCATGTTTACAAAAAGATTCTGCCTATGGCATGCTGTGTGCTTTTGTGAATCATTTATCTTCTAGCTTAAACCCGTCATTGTATGAAATATTGAAGCCGTGATTCTGCATGACAGAATAATGAAACATTGAAAAAGGGCTACACTGCAGTGATTTTTTTTCCACAGAAAGGTAGCAGTGAAAAGTTGAAAACCTGACTGTAAAATTGCTCTTTATTTCCACTCCATATAAAGTTTATTGGCCTAATAATTTGATTAAAAACTCTGGTGTTTCTTTCTGCGTGCTCAATAAAGTATTGTCACTACTGGCTTGGCTTTATACAATAATTACTGATTAATTCTCCTTCACATCAAGATTAATTTTGGAATTGACCTTTACAATAGTAACCTACTTACTCTGAAAAAGTTCTATACAATTCAGTGGGATTTTTGCATAGTGTCATATATGGGTTGCAGCTTTGCCATATTATGTATTACAATTATATATTTTACTCACTACAGTAACTTCACTTTCTCAGAATGCTGTTTCATGGACCCCATGAAACAGTTCATTAGACCACATACTACACATGGTTTGATTTGATTTGATTTATTACATTTATATACCGCCCCATAGCCGAAGCTCTCTGGGCGGTTTACATTAGAGCAGAGTGGGCATCTAGTTGTTGGATTGCAATTCCCATCAGCCCTAGCCAGCATAGCCAATGGAGGGTGACTGGTTGCCCATCCGTGCATCAGAGGGAGACAACACCAACCAAAGACAGCTTAATGTGCACTCTAGAAATGCAATGTCTTAACATTTCTCACTCGTCTTCATTGGTTGTTGCTTGAAAACATTTATATCTAACTATGCTACCTAACTCATCCTCTGAAACTAACCCATCACGCTATCTAACCCAACCTCTGGAACTACACATCACCAGTGAGGTGTGCAGAGTGTGGGTGGGAGGAGGGGTTACTGAGAGACACAAGTCAATAACACCTACCTAAGAACATGAGAAGAAGGGTCCATCTAGTCCAGCATTCTGTTCTCTCTGTGGCCAACCAACCGATGACGGGAAACCCACAATAGAATATGAGTACAACAGCACCCTCCTGCCCTTGTTCCCGAACAACTGGTGTACATAGGCTTACTGCCTCTGATACTGGAGGTCGCAAAGAGGCATCAGGACTAGTAACCACTGATAGTCTTCTCCTCCAGAAATTTATCTAACTCCCTTTTAAAGCCATCCAAATTGGTGGCCATCAATGTGTTGTGTGGTAGTGAATTTCATAATCTGACTATGCACTGTGTGAAGAATACTTTCTTTTATCTGTCCAGAATCTCCCACCAATCAGATTCATGACACGACCCTTGGTTCTAGTATTATGAGACAGGGAGAAAAAAGTCCCCCTATTCACATTCTGCACATCATGCATAACTTTGTACATCTCTATTATGTTTCCCTTTATTCACCTTTTTCCAAGTTAATCAATCTGGATGATCTTCTAATGCAGTGGTTCTCAACCTGGGGCACTCCAGATGTGTTGGACTGCATCTCCCAGAATGCCCCAGCCAGCAGAGCTGGCTGGGGCATTCTGGGAGTTGTAGTCCAACACATCTGGAGCGCCCCAGGTTGAGAAAGGCTGTTCTAATGGCACTATGGGTTTCTGATGGTTTTGAAACTGCCCCCTAACCACACCGTGATTTTGGAGGACTGACGGACCTCTGGATTTTCGGTGCGGAGCATGCACCCCTAATTTTTACCAATATTTTTTTCCTCTTTGGATAGATCCTTATTTTCCTCACATATTTAACACTTTTCATCCTATATTTCTGATATTAAGTGCCAAATCCTAATCCTGCCTTTGTCTGCTGGTCCTGATTTCACAAACTCTGTCTGCAGTCTGAGCAGAGCAGAGAAGAGGAGGTGCCCCAGCTGGACTAGAAGCTACATAAGGAAGCCAGCTCCCAGAGAGCAAGTGAGCAGAGTGAGCGAACAGGGAGAGCAAACAGGAGTTTGTCTGGGGAGTTTGGCAGGGAAGGTCAAGGGGGAGGTCCTTAACAAAATTTTGTTCTTGTAAAACACACTCATATAATAGGGAACTTTGTTGTTCAGCTTCAGAGAGGACAGGACAAAGCACAGGCAATTCCAATACAACCGGAAAGGTAGAAACGACATGGAAATAGAGAATACGGATGGAAAAGAGTCTCTAGTGTTGGTGGTGACATGCATAGTGTGTGCAATGTTTGTGTTCCTGCCTGAGATCTACATGGCGTACACCTGCAACAAGTGCAAGGTGGTGGCACTTTTGGAAGAAAAAGTGAGAGGACTTAAGCAGTGAGTATCCACCCTCCAAGGAATAAGAGAAGGCAAGAGTTCTTAGAATGGTGTAACTGCAACAGCAACAAGAAGCACAAGAGATTGAAGAGCAACAGCAACCTGAAGCAGAAGTGGAGAATACTGAGGTGAGGAAAGCCAATGAACAGAAAACTCCCTGGAAAAGGGTGACAGTTAGGAGCAGAAGAAGTAGAAGACACTCTGCACCAGTGGAACCATTAGAGTTATGTAACCACTTTCAGCTACTGGAGGATGAGACTGGAGGACAGCCTGCAGAGCAAGAATTACAGGGAAACCCATGCAACAATGAACAAGAGACAGAAGGTCAGTTGACCAAGAAGAAGTGAAGATTACTCATTGTGGGAGACTCCCTGCTGTGTGGTATTGAAACCCAAATATGTCACAAAGACCCATTGACTCGCCAGATATGCTGTCTACCTGGAGCACAGATTAGAGATGTGACTGAAGAGTTGCCAAAGCTCATAAATCCCACTGACACATATCCTTTTCTTCTCATCCATGTGGGAACAAATGATATTGCTAAGTGGAGCTATGAAGAAATTCCGTCAGACTTTGAAGCTCTGTGAAGGTAACTCAAGAACAATTTTGTCCAGACAGTTTTCTCATCCATCCTCCCTGTTTTTGGAAGAGGATTAGAAAGGGAAAGAAAAATACTCTGTGTGAACGACTGGCTACAAAGGTGATGCCGACATGAGAGATTCAGATTCTGGCACCATGGGCTATACTACTTGGAAGATGGACTGCTGGCAAGGGATGGGTTGCACCTCATAAGGGCTGGGAAGAATGTGTTTGGCCACAGCATGAAGAACTTCATCAGAGGGGCTTTAAAATGAATCCTACGGGAGTGGGAGATGTAAACTTCTAGGCAACAATGGATGAAGGCTTATGCACCATAACAAAGAAAATAGCTCTAATAGCACCCAAAAATAGGAAAGAAGGCAGACTATAAAGCTCATGGTCATTGAGGTCTATATATTAATGCCCAGAGTATGGGAAACAAACAGAATGAACTTGAATTCTTAATACATAATGGCAAATATGACTTGCTAGGTATAACTGAAACTCGGTGGGATGACTCCCATGACTGAAAGACAGCAACTGAAGGATATAACTTGTTCAAAAAGAACAGAAGAAATAGGAAGGGAGGCGGAGTTGCACTATGTGTTTTAAATACTAATTCCTGCACAGAAATACTGGACGATGAGCCTGGGAGCCCCATCGAGAGCATCTGGATTAAAATAAATGGGGCAAGAAAGAAAAAGAACATGATAGTCGGAGTCTACTACCAACCACCCGATCAAGGAGAAGACGAGGATGAAACTTTTGAAAAGCAAATTGCCAATGTTTCATGGAAAATCAATGTAGTAGTAATGAGGGACTTCAATTAACCCAATATCTGTTTGGAGACAAATTCTGCCAAGAGTGCCCCCTCCAAGAAATTCCTGATATGCATGGCTGATAATTTTCTCCTACAGAAAGTAGAGGAAGGAACTAGAGGATTCACTTGATACTGACTAATAGGGATGACCTAGTCGATAAAGTGGCAGTTATGGGAACTCTGGGGGAAAGTGATCATGTCATATTTGAGTTCTTAATTTTAAAGGAAGCAAAAGCTGAGTGTAGCCATATGCATACTCTGGATTTCAGGAAAGCCAATTTTAATAAACTCAGAAGTATGATAAGTAAGGTCCCATGGCAAGTGACCCTAATGGGAAAAAGAGTCCAAGGTGGATGGGAGTTTTTTAAAAAGGAAATTTTAAAGGCACAATTACAAACAATTCCAACAAGGAAAAAAGATAGAAGACCACAGAAGAAACCAATGTGGCTCCACAAAAAGCTTAGAGATGACCTGAAAACATATATATATATATATATATATATATATATATATATATATATATATATATGAAGTGGAAGGAAATCCAGGCTACAAAAGAAGAGTACAGACAGGTAGCACAGAAGTGTTGGAATGGCATCAGGAATGCTAAAACTGAAAATGAGCTGAGACTAGCGAGGGATGCTAAAAGCAATAAAAAGGCTTTCTTCAGATACATCAATAGTAAAAGAAATGGTGGTTCAACTACTTAATGAGGATGGCAAATTGATAACAGATGACAAAGAAAGGGCCAAAGTGCTTAATTCCTACTTTGGCTCAGTCTTCTCCCAAAAGCAGGTCTATGACCCCACTGGAAAAAGTGAAGTACAAGGATTGCAGTTTGAAGGGACAGGATTGCAGTTTGAGATTGATAAACAAATGGTCAAGAAACACCTAAATTCTTTGAACGATTTCAAATCTCCAGGGCCCAATGAACTGCACCCTAGACTAATAAAGGAGCCAGCAGAAGAAATCTGAGAACCACTGTCAATTATTTTTGTGAAATCATGGAAGACGAATGAAGTGCTGGATGACTGGAGGAGGGCTAATGCTGTCCCTATTTTCAAAAAGGACAAAAAAGAAGAAACTGGGAACTACAGAGCAGTCAGTCTGACATCCATCCCTGGGAAAATTTTGGAGTATATTATACAGAAGTCAGTCTGCAAGCACCTTGAAACAATGCAGTGATTACTAGAAGCCAACATAGATTTGTCAAGAACAAATCCTGTCAGATTAATCTGATCTCATTTTTCATCGGCTAACCTCCCTTGTAGACTGTGGGAATGCTGTGAACATAATATATCTTGACTTCAGCAAAGCTTTTGACAAAGTGCCCCATGACATTTTGATTAACAAACTAGCTAAAAGTGGGCTAAATAGAACAACTATTAGGTGGATTCACAGTTGGCTACAGAAACAGATACAGAGTGCTTATCAATGGTACCTGGGGGGAGGTAATGAGTGGGGTACCACAGGGCTCAGTCCTGGGCCCTGTGCTCTTCAACATTTTTATTAATGATTTGGATGAGGAGGTGCAAGGAATGCTTATCAAATTTGCAGATGACACAAAACTGGGTGGGATAGCTAATACCCAGGATGAAAGAAACAAACTTCAAAGTGATCTTGATAGGCTGGAGCACTGGGCTGAAAACAACAGAATGAAATTTAATAGGGATAATTGCCAAGTTGTACACCTAGGAAAAAGAAACCAAATGCACAGTTACAAGATAGGGGACACTTGGCTCAGCAATACAAGTGAAAAGGATCTTGGAATTGTTGTAAATCACAAGCTGAATATGAGCTGACAGTGTGATGTGGCTGCAAAGCAAATGCTACTTTGGGCTGCATTAATAGAAGTACTGCTCCAAATCGCACAAGGTACTGGTTCCCCTCTATTCGGCACTAGTTAGGCCTCATCTTAAGTATTGCATCCAGTTCTGGGCACCAATTCAAGAAGGAAGCAGACAAGCTGGAGCACATTCAGAGGAGGGCAACTAGGATGATCAGGAGTCTGGAAACAAAGCCCTATGAGGAGATACTGAAAGAACTGGACATGTTTAGCCTGGAGGAGAGAAGATTGAAGGGAGACATGATAGCATTTTTCAAAGAAGAGGGCCAGGATCTCTTCTCGATCTTCCCAGAGTGCAGGACACGGAATAATGGGCTCAAGTTATAGGAGATCAGGAAAAACTTCCTGACTGTTAGAGCAGTATGACAATGGAACCAATTATCTAGGGAGGTTGTGGGCTCTCCCACACTAGAGGCATTCAAGAGGCAGCTGGACAGCCATCTGTTAGGGATGCTTTAAGGTAGATTCCTGCATTGAGCAGGGGGTTGGACTCAATAGCCTTATAGACCCCTTCCAATTCCACTATTCTATGATTCTATAATTCTTAATCTTGCAAACAACACATTTTGTACAGTGCAGTTCTGTGCATGTTTACTCAAAACTAAGTCCCAATATTGTACATGGGGCTCACACACAGATAAATACACACAGTGTATAGCATTGCAGTCTTAGTTTCATATATATGCAGAGGCAATCTCAGAATTTTCATTGTCCTGAAGTAAAAATATTCTCGAAAACTATCAGGAAACTGTTGCCATCAGTCCAACAAATCATGAATTCCTGAAGTGCCCCTTGGTATATTAGCAAGATATAGAAATGCAAATTATTGAAAGAAATATAAACTTCTGTGCAAGAAATCATCAGTTTCTGATGTTGGCTTTACTACATTAGCAATACCTAGAAATACACTTTCTTGAAATAAATATAAATGATCTCCCAGACCTTGGAAAAATACAACCATTCATATTACATCAATTCCCTAGCCAATGAAGCAGACAGCAGTTTAAAGCAGAACCATTTCAACCCGTTTACAAATCTACTGCATATCTGGCTATAAGCCATAAACATCCTAATCATAAAATTAGATGGATCTTCCGGTTCACAGGCAGAGGATTTTCCTGAATGTATGGGGAATATATTTCATAAACTCACTGAACTGTTCACCTAGTTGATGTCTTCTCTACATGGCAACGTACATGACTGAGGACCCAAATATTAGCAATGCTACTCCTTCTTCACCTTCAGGAAATATATGAGGGTATCCAAAATCTATAGAGCATCAAGCATGCTATTGGATGTGGTACTTTTCGTACAAAAAGTGCCATAGAACCAGAAAACTGTTTGCCTATATTGAGTGTGACTGAAAATGTGGTTTTGAAATACATACTAGCTGCACACAAAGATGGGATAACAGCAGTGACAAAAACAAACAATGAAATTTCAGGGCAAACACATAGCAATGTTTTTAAAATGCTGAGGTATTATTTGAACAGAGATACTATTCAGTACCTGAGTACTGTTCATGTAAATCTTCTTACTACATTATGGATCAAAAATCTTCATTCAGAGTGGTAGCAACCAGAGATATTTTATGTGCAATGTTATCTCAAAATGCCACCCACCCCCTTGGCTGGTGTGCTTCTGGATCCAAGACGATAATTCTGGCTATGCAAGAGATTCTACTAGAAGATTCCCTTCCAAACCTAAACTTTGTTACATGCAACACAGAAATCTTATCCGTGTTTATAACTTTCTTATTAATTCTTATTAGGCTGACTAGAATTAAAAATATAAATCAACTGGGATCATTAGCAGTTCTTTCAACAGTCCCCTAATTCAAATGTTAAAGTTCCATTGTTTTGAAAATAAATAAATAAATAAATAAATGCAATTTTAAACACAGTTCACTTACTTTCTCCTTGTCACAGCAATGTGAAGCATGAAAAGTCATTTCACACATCATACATAATTAAGTCACATATTATTTAGCAAGTATAGGTGAACACAAATTGTTCTATTACGTTTCGAATTTCCCTTAGCTATATTTTGAGACCCCAGTGTGCTCAAAATGCTGACCGTGTTTTGACTTGAATGTCGTGTTTGGCTGTAGCATATTTAGTTAACATCATGTGGAGTCAAAAGAGCACGATCAAGTAAGAAAAAAGCACACAGCAAGCCAAAAACAACCTGATCTGAAGGATGTTCTACTGACTTCCTCGAGGGTAGTTTCATACTGCACGCTTAGTCGCAGGTGGTGTTAACTTGTGAAGCTTTCATGGGCAAAGACATCCCCCCCCATTTCATTAATGCTTGGCATAGGGTTGTAGGAAATAGTTGAATGAAGGGGGAAAGTCTATGGTCAGGGGAGGAACTAAATGACAGAAGAAAACAAATGTTGTATAGGCAAAGAAAACCAGAAAAATAAGACAGCAGCACAAAAATCAAAACTCTTGTATTGTGCTAGAGGTGCTTCACAGCCCTGACATAAACTCAGTAATAATAAAGAAATGAAATAAGACAAGGTTGGTGAGAAGGGCATCAATAGGATTGAAAGCAAATAGAATCAAGAAAACCCAAGGTAGCAGAAAGGGCAAATGAGTTAGCAGCAAAATCTACAGATTAATAAGAAGAGAAGAAGACAACAGAAAAGAAAGCTTAAGTGGAAATTCACTTCAAATCCATACTACTATCTTTTAAGACCACAACCACAATAATAGAAAAGTTCTTGGATTCCACAGGAAGGGTCTAATCACCCAATGTGAGGACAGTTAATTCATGAGAAGGGGAACATTCCCATGCATGGGTGCCTTTTTCCATTTCAGTACTTCTTTCATGGCTTCTATGGAAGATTCCCTTCCCTAAAACTACCAGTGCTTTGTCCACGTGAATGGCAGCCTCAGCATTCCATACCACCAGCGATTGGTCTTGCTCCCTGCTGCAATGCAAGCTACTGTTATGTGCTGGGTTTGGAATGAGAACATCTTTCAATAGAATAAATATTGAATTCAATGAGTAAAGTGCTATTTATTTATTTATTTATTGTATAAAATTGTATACTGCTCCACATCTAGACAGATTCCTATCATTTTCCTGAGAAATCTCCAGAGCCAGAGTGTGTTGAAACAGTAATCTCCCTACGTGATTGGAGCCCACAAGAAACAGAGGCCTTAGCTAGACCGGGCTTTATTATGGGGCGAACCCTGGGATCATCCTTGTGTGTCCACATGATGCACAGGGGATCCTACGATCAGGTAGGGATCATCCCTCCCTTGCCCCAGGATAGAGCCCTCCACTTTGGCCCCGCTTTTTCTGCGGAGCCGGAGACCGCGGAATGTGTGGCCCATTGCTGCGGTTTGACCCAGCTCCGCACAGAGCCGGGAGCTGCGCTCATTGGGGGTAGGATGAGGAGAGCGGGGAAATTAAGTTACATTTTAAAGAAGACCTACTTTAAGTGCACAAGTGTTCGTGTGCTGCTTCTCCTTTAAAAAACGTTTTAAAATGGCAGGCGGAACGCCTCCCTTCCTGAGGTTGTCGTGCCTCACGTATAAACGGAGGAGGGATCTTGCGTTAATTGCAATGCAAGACCTTCCCTCCTCCATCCGGATTATCAGGTAGGTCTAGCTAAGGCCAGAATCTCCATGCAGTTAGAACCACCTTATAGAACATTTTAAAGTAAATACCACATGGTATATAGTCATTTGTTTCTTTCATTTCAACTCTCCTTCATCATTGAGCGTCATTGGTTTAGGATGTAGGAAATATACGACTCTAATAACTGTAATTCATAATTATTCTTGCCCATTGTAGCTTTCTTTACAGTTCTAGCTCACATCTTCTTTTTTGTTCCATCTCATACATACATAGCTGCTACCTAAAGACTGCCCAATTAATATTTCTAATGTTAAAAAGTTATTTTCCATCCCACATGTTGGCTGTCAAATACAGTTCCTGCCTGATATATGCCATAAAGGTTAAAAAACAACAAAAAACAAGATACCTTTCTGGAGTGATGAATACACCCTTCAAAACATTTACAAAAAGAATTTGATAGAACAACTGCACAATCTTCTATGAGAACAACCATCAGATTATCCAAAATGCAGATATACTGAAGTGGAAAACTAAAAGAACATGTCAGAATAATAATAAACTGTTCCTAAACCCTTAAGCAGTAATGATCATTATTAATGCAGGTTTCAAGTTAATTATATAGGTTTCATCTCAAAAAAGTACAAGGTCCAAGTAACGATATGAAAACATTACGTAAAATACAAATCAATAAAGCAACTACTACTCACCAAACTCCTTTGGAACTGCAATGGAGTAAATGCAATTGTGTCCAATGCTATAGTTTTTAGGGTAATTTGGGGATAAAACTGTGCCTTCAGAACCCGTAGAACGACTTCCACAAGGTGCTAGGAAATAAACATGCAATATATTTTAATAATATGATACTATTATTAAAAAGTGAAGTTGTCAATGTAAATATATTTTAGACACACTAAGGAAAAGAAATCACTCCAAGTACCACAATTTAACGGTCATTTTTCTCACTTGTTTTACAAGTGGATAAATAAATGCAACCTTCTAACTATTGTCCCACTGGTGCAATTTGCTGTCTAGAACAAGTGAATGGCCTTCTTGGAATAACCTTTTAATGTTGCAACTTAAGCATCTTAAAGTGTACCTTAGGGATGAACGCCTCCCATACAATCCTTCTTGTTCATTCAGATGATCTACGTCAGAGATCCAACTAAATCCCCTTTCAGCAGCCACTTTGAAAAGTCCAACAGCTACGTATGCAAGAGACCAGCTTTTCAGTCATGTGGCCTAATTTATGGGATGTCCTATCTAGAGAAGTTGATCTGTTGTCAACGCTCCTTGCTTTTGGCAAGCAGTTAAAACTCAGTTTTTTTCAGCAGGCATTCAGGTGATAATTAATTTGACTCAGTTGATACTGTCAACCCTTTCCTGTGACTTTATGGTCTCATGAACTGTATTATGATTTTATTTTTATTTGTTTATGTTTAAGCTGCTGGAAAGGTACTTGGATCCAAATAAATGGGGTAGAAATATAGGAGCTGTTTACTGCTTTCACTGAAATTAATGGAGGCATTCAGGTGTGGTACCACCTACAAAGCTGAGAGTTGGGATTGAAGGGGAAAAAATTAAGTTAATGGGCTTTCTTGTCAAGTAATGTGTTAGGTTTGTGATGCCAGGCTATTTCTCTAAAGCATATCCTACTGAAGCTAATGGGATGTAGTTCCATATGAATTACTTATGAATGAAGGTGTTAGCATTTTTTCTAACAAAAGAATACTTTTAAAGACTTTAATCCCTGGGAATTTGTGTATTATATCTTATTTTAATATCCTTAATGTAAAATCTATGCAAAAACATGAACATAATTATTATGTGTAATATGGTAGATTAAAACAGCAAGACCTGCAGTTCTAAGAAAAGAAGTTACCAAATAATTTACATTTTTGATTGAAACAATCCATATTGCTTGTGAGTCTTGCACTGAGATTCTAATGACTTTTACTAAAATGAAAGATCCTCAACGTCTGTGAGAGGGGATGACTACAAAACAGAAAAATAAAATCTCATAATGAAAAACTGGGGGGCAAATCCAGCATTGACATGAAATCAGTAGGAGCTTCTCCTAAACGTCGATTGGACTTCACTAGCAAAAGCTGAGTATCTACATGCTGATGATTGTTTTAATGAATATGAGCCTTCTCACCAGTGTAGGGGTTGCACTGCAAATAAGTTGACTGGTCCAGGCTGGGGGAATTGCACACTTTCCAGAGAGCATTTTAACTTAGCTGGTTTTATATGGACCTCCACTTCCCTTACTCGGCTTCGTCCTTTTTCTTCTGCTGCCCCTTACGCCTGGAACGCTCTTCCAGAACACTTGAGAACTACCAACTCAATCACAGCTTTTAAAACTCAGCTAAAAACTTTTCTTTTCCCTATAGCTTTTAAATATTGAGTTTGTTCTGACTCTATACTGTTAGCTTCACCCTACCCGGTGCCTGTTTACACTTCCCTGTGCCTGTTTGCATTCTCTTTCCCTCCTTATTGTTTACTGCAACTTTATTAGATTGTAAGCCTATGCGGCAGGGTCTTGCTATTTACTGTGTATAATCTGTACAGCACCATGTACATTGATGGTGCTATATAAATAATAATAATAATAATAATAATAATGTTTAAAATTTATCTATACTTGTTATATTTTATGGTTTTTAATTGTTCACTGCCCAGAGATGGGCAGTATAAAAATGTAATAAATAAATAAATAAATAAATAAATAATACCCACATCATGTATGGTACCACTGAGGGTATGCCCCAGCTCTGGATTATTAGTTTGAATGGGTGGTCCATTCAACTCTGAATACTTATTAGAACCATTTCCAGAGATTTTAATTTTATGCAACATTTAAAAAGTGTATATATCTAACATGTATAAGAGTGCAGTCTAAAAATAATAAAGATAGTACTTCAAAACAGAAGTCAAATGGATTTAAAATTCAAATTCAGGTAAATACAAGACTAAACATTTTCTTTTAATAACAAACAATAAACACATATTGAACGAAATGTAACAGTTTAGGATTGAGGTGCATACAAGGTACTTTCCATAGAATGTAAATGAGGAAGATACTGATGCTTTTTTTTCCCCCTCCATAAAAAAAACCACATTAATTCTCAAATGCTAGATTTTATATGCAAATTCTCTTTTCTTTTTTTTAGAGCAAAACCTATCAGCAGCGAAACTACGTGTCAAATTACATGTGGAATCTCCAATAATGTTGAGCATTATTAAAGATTTAATTACATTACCTAGAGACTCAGTCTCATCTGCAAGTATCCATTTCAAGTAAAATTGAGCTCAGAAATATTTTAGCATAATGCTTATTTCATACAAACTTCTGCTCTATCTTACAACAGCAGGAAACTTCTGCCAATCTGAATGACTCACAATATGTATAGTACTACATTCTGCGATGGCAGAAAGATGTAAATCAAATAATAAAAATGCTGCAGCAACAAAATAGCACTGGCCACATAAGAGCATTGGACCAGTGCCTGGACGCAGGAAAGGGCTGGATGAGGGCTAACCAACTGAAGCTCAATACAGAAAAGATAGCTCCTCAGACCAGCTGAGTGGCATTCAACCTGTTTTAGAGGGGCTTGCACTCCCTCTGAAAGATCCGGTGCATAGCTTGGGGTGCTCCTGGATCCATCTCTGTCATTAGAGGCTCAAGTGATCCCCGTGGCATGGAGCATATTTTACCTACCTTGGCTGGTATCCCAGCTACAACTCTCTCTGCAGTGATTCATGCCAGAACATGATCTCCTGCACTGTCGGGTTATTATTTTGGCAATGCGACTGCCTTAACATACCCTATCTGTCTGCACTTCTCTGTGCCTACCTTCTTGCTTGCTGCTACTGGTCTTGGCCAGGCTAGTTCTGGTTAATCCCGTCCAGCACCTGTTTTACTTCCCTGCCTACTTGCTATCTCTCTCATCATTTCTTCTCTTAATTCCTTTCTCCTCATATCTGTTCCCTATGGCTCGCTCCAACTTCATCTCTCCCAACTTGAACCGCCCAGAGAGCTTCGGCTATTGGGCGGTATAAAAATGTAATAAATAAATAAATAAATAAATAAATAAATAAACTTAGTTCCTGTTCAGTGTCTCCCCCCTTCCCAGCTGCCTTTCTCGTGTTCCTTATGGAACTGTCGCTCTATTGCTTCCAAGGCCCCTGTCATCCAGGACTTGTTTTTCTCTAGATCTCTTCACCTCCTTGCTCTTACTGAAACCTGGCTTCCTGCCCATGATACCGCCATCTCGGCTGCCCTCTCTCTTGGAGGACTCTCTTTCTCTCACTCGAGTCGCCCAGAGGGTCGAGGTGGTGGTGTGGGTGTTTTATTATCGAGTTTGTGCCAGTTCCAGCCTCTTTCCATTCCACCTTCACACTGTTTCTCCTCCTTTGAGGCACATGTGGTGAGACTCTTCGCTCCGCTGCGACTGCGGGTTGAAGTTCTGTACCACCCCCCTGGCTCATCCTCTAAATTTCTCTCTGATCTCGACTCGTGGCTGTCCTTTCTCCTCTCTGACAACTCTCCTACTCTGATCTTGGGTGACTTCAATATCCACGTGGATGACCCTCACGATGCTGCAGCTCTACGATTTCGCTCCTTAGCTTCCTCTTACGATCTTAAGCTCTGGTCTGAAGCACCCACACATTCCCTTGGACACTGTCTGGATCTTGTCCTCACTCGGAACTGCTCTGTCCTGGACTTTTCTATTGCTGACTTTCCTCTGTCAGATCATCATCTAGTCTCTTTCAATATTACTCACAATCCCCCTCCTTCACGTCCCACTTCACGCCCTTGTCGTGACCTGCATTCTATCAACTATGAGGCTTTTTCTCAGTCTCTAGCCTCCTCTCTTCCTCCTGTCTTCACAGCCATCTCCTTGGACTCAGCCGTCTCCTCCTTTAACTCCTCCTTATCTTCAACTCTTGATAATCTTGCTCCATCTAGTTCGCCCCTCTTAACCCCAACCGTGGCTCACCTCTTTCCTCCGCTACCTTCGCTCTTGTTCCCGGGCAGCCGAACGCCTGTGGCGTAAGACCAGGGACTGGGCGGACTTTGTCCATTACAAATTTGTTCTCTCCTCTTTCTCTTCTGCCATTTCACAGCCAAACAGCAGCACTACTCAACGTTGATCCAGTCAAATGCTAGGCACCCTCAGCGGCTCTTCACGTCCTTCAATTCTCTTCTGAAGCCTAATCCACCATCTCTCCCCGCCTCTCTGTCTGCCAATGACTTTGCCTCTTTCTTCAATGCTAAAATCCAAACTATTCGCTCTGATCTGGCCAGCTCTGCTCCACTTCCAGCTCCTGTTCCTCACCTGTCAGTTCCTCCTGCAACTCTCTCGGCGTTCCCTTCGGTCTCAGCTGATGAACTGTCTAAAATACTGCGCTCGTCGAAGCCTTCCACTTGTTCCCGTGATCCGATTCCCTCTCGCGTCTTTATTAATCTTATCCCCGCTATCCTCCCGTCCTTGCTCCACATCATTAATTCTTCTCTGTCCTCTGGTTCATTTCCTTCTGCTTTTAAACATGCTACAGTCTCTCCCATTCTCAAAAAACCCAGTCTTGATCGACTATCTCTGTCTAACTACCGACCTGTCTCTCTGTTGCCTCTTGTCTCAAAGATCCTGGAACGTGTGGTCTACTCTCGTTGTCTTGACTTTCTCTCTAGTAACTCTGCTCTGGATCCCTTTCAATCTGGATTCCGTCCTTTGCATTCCACTGAAACAGCCCTTACCAAGATCACCAATGATCTTCTCACTGCCAAGTCTAAAGGCCATTATTCCGTTCTTATTCTCCTTGATCTAACTGCAGCCTTTGACACGGTTGATCACGATCTTCTCTTAGATTTCCTCCATGACCTTGGACTCTGTGGCTCTGTCTATAACTGGTTCGCCTCCTATCTAGAGGGTCGCTCTTTCAGCGTGTCGGCTAACGGCACCTCGTCCTCCTCTTTTCCCCTTTCAGTAGGGGTTCCGCAAGGCTCGGTGCTTGGCCCGTAGTTGTTTTCTTTATACATGCTGCCCTTGGGTAAGCTTATTCAATCTCATGGCCTCCAATATCACCTGTATGCCGATGATACACAATTATATCTCTCATCTCCGGAACTTTCTCCTGATGTTCACGATCGTATCTCGGCATGTCTTTCAGATATCTCAGCCTGGCTGCTTCATCGTCGTTTGAAACTCAATATGGCAAAAACTGAACTGCTTGTTTTTCCTCCTAATCCTTCTCCTCACCTCTCATTCTCTCTTACTGTCAACGATGTCACGCTTACTCCGGTCAAGGAAGCTTGTAGTCTTGGCTTCATATTTGATTCCTTTCTCTCCTTTATTCCTCATATCGAGGCAGTAGCTAAATCCTGTCATTTCTTCCTGTATAATATTGCCAGGATTCGACCATTTTTGTCTGTCTCTTCTGCCAAAACTCTCGTTCATGCACTGGTTATCTCTCGGTTGGACTACTGCAACCTTCTTCTCTCTAGCCTTCCTTCGTCTCACATCAGTCCGCTGGTCTCTGTTCACCACTCTGCCACTAAGATCATTTTCTTGGCCCGCTGCTCTGACCATGTCACTCCACTTTTGAAATCTCTTCATTGGCTTCCAATTCACTCCAGAATCCAATATAAACTTCTCCTGTTGACCTTCAAAGCTTTTCACGGCCTAGCTCCTGCCTATCTCTCCTCTCTCATCTCACACTATTGCCCCGCTCGTGCTCTCCGCTCCTCTGATGCCATGATTCTCGCCTGCCGAAGGACCTCTACTTCCCTTACTCGGCTTCGTCCTTTTTCTTCTGGTGCCCCTTATGCCTGGAACACTCTTCCAGAACACTTGAGAACTACAAACTCAATCACAGCTTTTAAAACTCAGCTAAAAACTTTTTCTGTTCCCTATAGCTTTTAAATATTGAGTTTGTTCTGACTCTATACTGTTTAGCTTCACCCTACCCAGTGCCTGTTTACACTTCCCTGTGCCTATTTGCATTCTCTTTCCCTCCTTATTGTTTACTACAACTTTATTAGATTGTAAGCCTATGCGGCAGGGTCTTGCTATTTACTGTGTAATCTGTACAGCACCATGTACATTGATGGTGCTATATAAATAAATAATAATAACAATAATGCCCTGGTAATCTCGTGTTTGGATTACTGAAATGCATTGTATGTGCAGGGTTGCTTTTGAAGATGTTCTAGAAACTTCAGCTAGCGCAAAATATGTCTGCAAGAATTCTAATTGGGACAAGGTGCTACCCTATTTCTTTGATTCTAAGATGCACTTTTTTCCTCATATAAACATCTCTAAAAATGGGGTGCGTCTTAGAATCGCGGGTGTGTCCTAGGTGTGGTTTTCTTTCTGTTGGTGGTACTGAAATTAGTCTGCTTCTTACTATCAATGACGTCTTAAAATCGAAGACATACGGTATGTTCATATTACACCAGTCCTCTCTGATCTGCACTGGCTTCCAATTTATTTCCAGGCCCAATTCAAAGTGCTACTTTTATTTATTTACTATATTTATATGCCGCTCCACATCTAAAACAGGTTCAGGAGAGGTGAACATAGAACTTATAGTTTTGATTTATAAAGTTTTAGATAGCTTGGAAACTCAGTACATGTTTGAAAACCTCCACCCATACATCCCTAGCCATACCTTAAGGCCAGCCACAGAAACCCTTCTTCAAGTACCCCTCATTTTCAAGGCTCAGAGGGTGGCAATCAGAGAGAGATATTTTTTCAGCAATCGCCCCCGAAGCAAAGCTTGCCTGACGCACACGCTGCTATCTTTTTGGCTCCAGACTAAGACATGCCTGTTCTCCCAGGCTTTTTAAGTCTTTTAAAGTATTTTTAAATATTTTTGTATTTCTGTATTTTGCTTTATTTTACTTTATTTATTTAAACTATTTATAGGCCACCTTTCAGGGCAAGAGCCCCCCCCCCCCAGGCGACATACAATAATAAATAAAAAACAGAACAAAAACATATGTAGTAGTAAAAGCAGCAAAAGTTCCACAAAACAACAAACCTCAGCACAATACGGAAACTACAACACACATGTTAAAGGCCTGCTGAAATAAAACAGTTTTTGCCTGCTAGCAGAAGTATATCAAAGAGGGAGCAAATCTAGCATTCCTTCAGAGGGAGTTCCATAGCTTGGGAACAGCCACGGAAAAGGCCCTTGTGATGTTTCACTGTTTTATGCCATTTATCTGTGTTGTAAATGCTGTTTGGACTTCAAATGGTGAGGTTGGTAAGTGGTTATTTCTGTTGGGAGGGGGAGTGAGTGAATGGGATGTTGGAGTGAATGCTGATTGGCTGTTGGATTAAAGTGTGTGAAGGGGAATGGCAGTTTAGAAATCAGTTAGCAGTTGGCAGTTGAGAATGAGGGAGAGTTGGGGTTAGTCTGCTGCAGAGGTTAGATCAGTGTAGGGTCTGTGTTTTATTGTTTTGGGAATAAGAGGGAGAAGGAGAAATTAGATTTGACTTTAGAGGTAGAGTAGGCAAGGATACATGGCAACTGTATTGTAACAACTAAGGCCGTTGCTAGACGAGGAGTTAGCCCGGTGTGAGGCCCGGTCTCCCTCCTGTGCATCCAGATGGTGCACAGGGAATCCCGGGGTCAGGCTGGGCTAAGTCCTCGCTTGAAGCGGGATAAGCAGATCCGCTTATGGCCCAGCTTTTCCGCAGCCCTGGCCTGAGGCCGGGGCTGTGGAAGGTCTAGCAGGGTCCGTGGCTTTTCCTGGCTGCTCGCTTACTCACGAGTAGCCAGGAGAAGCCACGGACTGGGCACAGCATTCCATAGGAGCACTGTGCCCATCGGGCCAGGGGGGCAATCACGGGGGGGCGGAGATGGGGGCTGGGGGAAAGAACAGACCCGGCAGGAGAGATGGGGGGAGAAGAACGGGGACAGCCATGGCGGACAGGGGGGAAGAAGAACGGGGACGGGACAGCCATGGCAGATGGGGGCGGGGGAAGAAGAACGGGGATGGGGACAGGGCCTGGCGGATGGGGGGAAAGAAGAACGGGGATGGGGACAGGGCCTGGCAGACAGGGGCAGGGGAAGAACGGGGGGAGGACGGGCGAGCAAGCGGGCAGGGGGGCATCAGACATTGTGGGAGGGAAATCAGGGGCAGGGGGAGCGGGGAACCCTTTATTTTTTTTTAAAAAAAAAGTCCTTACTTTTACGTTGGTGCACTCCTGCGCACATGGCCCTTTAAGTTGGGAAAAACCAGAGCACGCGATGGGGCTTTTCCTTGCCCCGTCGTGTGATTATGTCTAGCTAGGGGCGACGGCGCACTAGCTGCAGCGTGGCGTCGCCCCTACTCCTGACCGGATTATCTGGTAGGTCTAGCAAGGCCCCAAGTCCTGAACCAAATGAAACCATAAGCTTAGAATCATAGAATCATAGAATTGTAGAGTTGGAATGAGCCTACAAGGCCATCAAGTTCAACCCCCTGCTCATTGCAGGAATCTACCTTCATTGCAGGAATCTACCTTAATAACATGTGTGAACTTGCTTCTTGTTAAATAAAAAAAAATGGGGGGGGAGGGGGTTCACACTGGATTGGATTCTTTAATTACATGGGGTAAGGTATTGAACTATATGGAGGCAGCAGTAAAAAAAGGGAATAAAAAAGGAGCACAGAGTGCCAAGCTGGTTGCTGTGGGACCAAACAGGGGGTCATATAATCGCAGAACCACTAGGAGAGTAAAAGGGTGATGTCCAGAGGTAGGAACAGAAAAAAATATTAATCCACAGAGCAGGCAGCTGCATACCGACTGCATTCATGGTTGGGCTCCTTTAAAGAGAAATGTAAAAAGGAGTCCCAAGGGAGTGAGTCACACCTCTGAAAGTGGCGATCTCGAAAGAAGGCCATCTCCAGCAGAACCTAAGAACCAGGCAGTATGGAAGAAATGGTTTTTCAGATGGCCTGGTTCCATGCAACATGTGGTTCATAATATTTGCTTCAAAGAAAAGCCCTGGGTTCTTCCCCAGCTGGGATTTTAAAGTTAGTCAGAACCACCACCCCCTGCACTGCTCCCATGAACCCGGCTTACAAATTCCCCCTCCTTTCTACCCAGTTCCCCTTCCATCCCACCATCCGAAGAGATTCGTCAACTTAACAGTCTTCCAGAATTTAAGAAAGCCATAAAGACTGATCTCTTCTGGCAGGCCTACCCAGTTGAATTTTAAGATGCCTTTTTATTAATGTGCTGCTTTTAATAATGTATTAGTTTTAAATGTTTTAATTAGCTATCTGTATTTTATGGTATTTGCATTTGTGCTGTACCCCGCCTCGATCCAGAGGGAGAGGTGGGTAACAAATAAATTATTATTATTATTATTATTATTATTATTATTATTATTATTATTATTATTATTCCATTCCCCTTTTCCTTAAACCCTAATGAAAACAGGAGAAAGAGGAGTAGACAGACTCAAAAATAAATAAAAATATTTCCTGACCTGGAGGGAAATAGCTCAGCTTATTTCCAATTTGATATATCTTCTGTGACAAACTAATGGATGTAGCAAGTAAAACTT
This sequence comes from Elgaria multicarinata webbii, assembly GCF_023053635.1. NCBI lineage: Eukaryota > Metazoa > Chordata > Lepidosauria > Squamata > Anguidae > Elgaria > Elgaria multicarinata. Next base: position 93,723,940 of record NC_086177.1, read on the forward strand.
GAAAAGAAATGTGTATTTTCACACAATAAAAACATATGGTTTGATCTTGTCTGAATCATTGTTATGAAGTTTTCTCCCCAACCAACAACCCTGACTATGATCAAATTACTGGCATGAGCAATCATACTGCAAAAATATATATTCTTTATGAATGTAGTGGATACCGTGTATCCAAGCTTCATATGTATTTATAAGTAAAATAAATTGCCAAGCACTCCTCTGAGTGGTAGTCTAACATAGGTGATTTCCCCTTCAAAACCAAAAAAAAAAAAAAATAACACAGTAGATGCCATTTTAAAAAAGAAGAAAGGAATGTGCAAAGTTTTTGCTTGTGAACTCAAATAGGATTGTAATTATGATCCGAAGTCTTCATAGCATGAAATGGGGTTTTCCACTGTGTTGAGCAATAAAGTACTAACTTGTAAACAATGGATATTAGTTACCTGAAAGGTAAATCTTATGTAATACTATTGGAAGGAAGTACACTTGTCAAAGCTGGCAAAAATCATTACTTATTATCCTTTGTCATATGAAAAGTTTAATCTGCACACCTTAATTACATTCTGCTTTTAACAGCTATCATCAAATGTCAAATGGTTTAGTGTATTAGCCTGGTTAATCTTTGCATTCATTCATATTAGAATGAGATTGTGGACTTGGTTCACATCCCACACTTATTAGAGAGGCTTCAAGGACATTTCCAATAAGGATCTTTGCCAAAGGCAAGTTATACCTAACGCAGAGAAATACTGGAGAAATGTTACAGTATATAGCTTTCTTCCCATCTTTCGTTAGCTTAATTAAAAAAAGAAGAAGATTCAATGCAGTTTCTTTGTATATGAAAATGAAAAATACAATGTTGGGTTATTGTACCAAAGTTGGGACATGTAGATTCACATAATGCAGAAGATGTTCAGAATAGTCATACACATATCTCACCATTACTGATGCCTGTCCTGACCCAAACCCATTATTTCTTTGATTCCTTGCTACTCACTAGTATTTCATTACAATTGACTTGATCAGGGTCTTGCTCCCATGTCTGAAGCACATTCTGCATACTCACCACTACAAAGTCAGACATATTTGAGGCTTACTTTGCAGCAGAACAAAATGGCCCTGTTCAGAAGACACCTAAAAACATGGTGGATAAGGCTTTTTTTTTTTTTTTTTTGTTAACGAAAAGGCTTTAACCACCATGTTTAAGTTGTGTTCTGAACAGGGCCAATGACTACAACATTTTGAAGAAGTTGAGTTGCTTGTGAAAATGTGGAAGAGCTTTTCTGATGTAGTTGAATGGAACCAGAATATCACAGCATGGATCTGCCTGGCTGTCCTGCTTTATTTATTTATTTACATATTTATTATTAACACTTATATAATCCTTAATATAATAAAATCCCTAAGTGCTTTACATAAAACAATATTAAAATAAGAGCTTAAATTACACTTATTAAAAATATTTCTACACCTAAGGGTTATCCCAGGAAAATGGAGGGATCGTCCCTGCCTGCTCCCGGGATCCCCTGTGTGGCATTAAGGTGCACAGGAACAATGCTGCGATGATCCCGGGATATAGGACTGGTGTAGACATGCCTCTAGTCTCCCTTGAGGGAGTGCCACAGCCTGGGAGCGGCCCCTGAAAAGGCCCTCTCCCATGTTGCCATGACATGTCCCTCTGATGGTGGAGAAGACCTCTCCAGAATATCTTAAGTGCTGGACAGGCTCATATGGGAGCAGGTGGTCTTTGAGGTATCCTGATCTCAATCCACATAGGGCTGTATGGATAAAAACTAGCTCTTTGAATTCTGCCCAGAAACACACTGCTAGTTGGAACAAAGGAGTTCCCTGTAACCAGCCCTAGTCAATACTGTGTCCACAGCATTCTGGACTAGCTGTAGTTTCTGAACAGTTTTTGAAGGCAGCCCCACATAAGACTCTCAGTCAAATATGCAGATCAGAATGTAACTATCCAGCAGATTTTGCACTTCTCTGAATAATGCAAGAAGTTTCTCAGCAGTTTAAATGCATCACTCAAATCAAAACACATTTTAAAATGTACATTTTGAGAAAAACCTAGTTGTTAATCAGTATTTTTAGAGAGGATACATCTGTAAATACATTTTAAGTGTACATGACATCACTAAGGCTAAACCCACATCTATAGTAACTTCAGGTTTATCCATATAGTACCTGAATAAGATACTATATGGCACTGTTCTTCTTTCTACTCCTCTTCAAGATGGGTGAGGATTTTATTTCAGTTCATTTTTTAAAAATATGAATTTACCAAAATCAACAAATGTCTTCATATTAGGCAGAAAAAGAACTTGAATTTAAAACAAAAACAACAAAAAAGAGTATCTCTTGGCTGTACTCTTAGGCCTTAGCTAGACCTAAGGTTTATCCTGGGATCGTCCCGGGGTCGTCCCTGCCTGCTTCAGGGATCCCCTGTGTGTCATTTACATGAACAGGGATGACCCCGGGGCGATCCCAGGATAAACCTTAGGTCTAGCTAAGGCCTTAGTGATAAGGGTGTTGTACATTATTTCATCCCTTAACCTGGGAACCTTCTTCCCTTCAGTTGGGAAAGTTTTGACTCTCTAAAGAAACAGCTCATCACATTCCCAGGGTACGGCAAAATGTCTGAAAGATCTATATAACCTGGGGAACAAAGAGATTTAGTCAGTCTTCCTTCAAGAGGAGGTGCGATCTGGCCTGAAGAATTTGATTCAGTTCTCGAGGAGAGGCATTCCATGTCATGGGGACTCCAGCATACAATCCGGTGGACAACAGCTTTGTACCCTGGAGTGACGTGAGCTTTCTTTCATTCTTTCTACCTTCGTATATCATCCTTTGTGTATTCAATAAACTATTAAACTGGTCCATCTGTGATCTGTATCATTTTCATCACCCTTAATCCTGAGTTTAGGTGGGAACCAGATCAATCAGTCTCCCAGAAATTAAGCAATTGAAGACACGCATGTATTCCATGTATATAAAAACTGTTTACAATATCCTGCAAATCAGAAATTAAATCCTCATCTCCCCACAAATCTTACCATGACAGCTCGGTAAGGCTCTGTTCCATCCAGGTCTCCCATCATCTCCCATGATACAAGTGAGTGTAGAGTATCCCTGAAGAACATAACCAGCATCGCAATAGTATGTGACTGTTGACCCCAATTTGTAATCCATTCCAAGTCTTGTGCCATTCATTATATTCCCAGGATCAAAGCAGGACTCACGTAGTTTGGCTTCAATCAAAGAAAAAAATAATAATAATGCACTCAGTTATGAGAAATCTTCTGCCTTCCAAAACAATTTCATCTTAATGTGTTTTTCTCCTACACTATTCCACCCATATGAGCTTGATACCAATTAGGAGCAGAAAATTACTTTTAAACATTACATAATGGTATTGTCTGACAGTATCAGAAGAAGTTCCAGGAAACAACATTAGGTATAATCTTTTCTTTTCTTTTCTTTTTTGCAATGTACAAATTATGATATCAATCAAGCAGGCTGAAAATTCTCTTACATCATCTTTCCTAACCTGGTGCCCTCCAGACATTTTGGATTAGAGTTCCCAGAATTCCTGACTATTATGCATCCTAGCTGGGGCTGATGGGAGTGGATGTCCTAAACATCTGGAAGGTGCTAGGTTGGGGGAGGCTGCTCTAGACACTAGGAATGTAGAGGCTCCCTCTGTATTTTGCAGATTGTCAGGCAACTTTCATTCCATTGTCCTCCCTTCGACAGAACCAGATTTTTTTAGTTTCTGAATTTGTGCAAATTTGCATGTGAAAAAAATGCTCAACTTCCTGCCCAAACATGGATTTTTATGTTTTAGACTATGGGGGAAATGTGCATTTTTGGCTCCATTTTTTTTATTTTTGCTTATTTTTCTATGATGAAATTTGCTCAACATTCCCAAAGGTTAGAAAAATGCTCCGCAAGTCTGCAGAATCCGCCCGACAGGGAAAAAGCTGGTTTGCTGAGTGATCCGCAGGTTGGATTCATAAAAAAACAAACTCATTTCATTCCATTGCAGATTTCTCCAACATCCTTACTAGATATTATGTCCTTTGACTAAAGACCAAACTAGATGAATGGCTTCTGATGGCTTCCATCTCTCTGTCTCTCTCTCTGTCTCTCTTACTGAAATGCAGCTGCATTGGGCTGCAAATTGATCCAAGCAGTGGGGGAAGGAGTGATTAACCTTGCTTCTCATCTCATTTTTCCAGTTCAGATCACACAAATACCCTGTGCTGATTTGCAAATCAAAGGATACTTGTATATTTTCCAAGAAGGGTCTAGCAAAGCATAGAGGGTCTGATTTCAATTAGGGAAAAGTAGCACGAGACGAAAAGCTTAAAAGCCCCCTGCCCCCAGCTCTTTCACAGTCACCTACAGCTGCATTCCAATTTAAAACAGCCATTTGGTAGGTGATCAAGTGTCTCCTGGATCATCATGAAGTTTGACCCTTGGACTTATTTTGCACTAATATTCAGTCGTGTGAATAACCAGTACAGGTTACACTCAGGTTTCTTGTTATGCCTTAACCAGCATTGTTTTGCAATGATTGTTGTAAGGCTTTCAAGCTTCTTAAATGTTCAGTGACATTTGTTCAGTGTTTGTTTGCATGTCCTCAATGGGCCCGAAAACAATACATACGATTGTTACGAAACTTTTAGGATTTGGTCTACCTTTATTTGGAATGGTTGTAGGCATGCTGAATCCAAATGCTGACAACTCATTTTTTTTAAAGATAATACTGCTTCAATACTTCCCAGTATGATTCAGCAATGCAGTGAACAGATTTTAACCATACAATATTCATGTTTTTCATGTTTTTAGATATTAAAACAAAAACAAACCCAGATATTGGAAATATACATGTTAAAAGTATGGGGGGGGGGAAAGCACAAGCACAGTTTGAAACCAGGGAATTAGTAGGCCAAATTATAGGTGTGCCCTCCTCTGCTGTTGGGCAGCTCCATCTAAGGGGGAAGAAGTGGACAGACCCCTCCCTCAGGGGCCTATAGGGACAGCCCATGGCAGGGACCATGCCTAGGGGTGCCAGCAGATGTGCTGTCACTCATGTGGAGGTGGGCACAATATGTTCAAATGTGACCACTGTGTAAGATTGCTTGAAGGCTTCCCTGTATCAACCTAAAGACAATTTCAACCCATGTGAGGCTGGGTCCACTTGCTGGTTTCCAATAAAATTACATTAATAGATCTTACCTTAGAATTAGGTATACAGATCATAAAGCAAAATGATTCAAGCCTTGCCTTTATGCAGATACTTTTATAAGTAGCTATGTTGGGGACAATTTTGAGGATGAAGATATCCAAAATTTGCAAGACAGTTATATTCATTTACCTTTATACTCCAAGTGGAAACCAGTAAAACTAACAGATCCATCACTTCGAAAAGCCAGGTGCATTGAGTATGAACTACTTTCTATCCTCTCCGGTAACTTGCTATCTTGAAAGCTCCCAATTAGTGGACTATTGCTGTCTGGCCCATCATAGATATAGAGGAAGTCATAGTTTGGTTCTATACTGAAGCTGTAAAAATGTTCAAAAAAAGAAAAAAAAAAGTTAGATGGAATCTGGCTAGACCAAATAAATCCTCCTAACTCATAAAAACTTCATATAAGAAAATTTTGAAATGCTTTTAGGGACTTTCCTTTCCACTTTCTTACCTATTCTAAGCCATATAGCATCTTTTTGTAGAGCAGAATGGCCCATAATACAGGTAGTACATAAAACTGAAAAATGTTTTATAATAAAACATTTTCTTACAGATTACCATAATTTGGTGCATTCTATTTGCATATCTCCTGATAACTGATTTGGTGTGAACTTTTTTGTTTGCATTTACCTTCACAAATATTCTGTCCATGTTATCCTTTATAGGTCAGAAAAGGCAGTAGAGACAATACATTTGCTTTGCTTAATCTATGACATCATTTTAGGTACTAAATTGTGGTAGAGAATTTGAACAAACAGCATTTAATAACTGGGATGGCATTGCTCACCTGAGCCTTATTATTATGTAAATATATGGCTTATAAAATGGGTTCGTAATATGACTGTGACATTTCCCTTTAATCTCATGCATACACCTCCGATAAAAGCTGTAAAACTGTTAGCCTGGATCTCTAGTATTTTAGTTTAAGGCTCATCAACATATTTCCCCATACAATGTTACCCTAAATATTAGAAAACCTTTTTGGATTTAATCATGTAACTTTACAAACTCACTCATCCTCAGCATATGTAAACAAAACCACAAGGCTACAGCCCAGTTCACACGCTATTTATATTTAGGGCAATGCCTTAATGAAACAGGAGTAGAGTTGTACGTTGTTCTCTGCAAAGTAACCCCTAAACACAAGCAGTTCCACACGATCAGGCTGTGTGTGCAAGTGGCAGCCCACATTGGCCTGGTTCAGACAACACGCTAAACCATGCTGCTTAACCACAAATGCATTAACCATTTTGTGGTTAAGCAGCATGGTTTAGTGTGTTGTCTGAACCAGGCCACTGTGTGGAGTTCCTACATAAGAGCAGCTGCTTGTATGCAGGATTTCCATTATGGACAACCATGCCCAGTGTGTGGGTGCTAGAGGGCAGGACAAGCAGGAGCACACGACAGTGGGGCAGGGCCCAGAGCGTGGCCCTACTCCTGCTTCAAATCATCAGAGCCCTATATATGAATAACATGTGAAAAGGGCTTTGTTAACTTGTTTCTACATTGGTATTTTAATTTACTAAAGTGCTCCCCAAATCACTCTCTTAAGACTACATTTGGTATACACAGCTTGGCTTGCGAACCACTATAAATCTACTATGCAAGCCACACGAATATTAATGGATTTTAAAACACGAAATAATATGAGACATAAAAGAACATGAGTTATTATCCATCAAATTAAGAAAATTCTTAACAAATATGGATTAATTTAAAATTGCATTGGCTTTTTGCAAACCATTCCTTAGTATGGATACCACTGTCCCTACAATATTTGCCAGCTATCATGCTAATTCTAATTTCTGAAAAGTGAAACTAACAGACTCTAAACAAACTTTCTCTTGGCAATAGAAGCACAATGTAATAAGAAGATGATCAAATGCAGAACTGGATTAAAATTTCTTTTTTCAGGGACCTCTTTCTACTATATGAACATGCCCATCAGCTGATATCTTCACTTGATAACCTTCTCTATGTGCCCCACCATCAGGGGTTGAGCAAGCAGCTTTGGTAGACCAAGTCATTTTGCTGTCTGAGGCAAAGGACAAGACAGGGAACCACCCACTCCCACTTCTACGCACCGAAGCTGGCAGCTGAATTTTATTTGACACTGGTGATGGCTCAGTGCCCTCCTGAAGTCAGACTAGCTTAGTGAGCACACAGAAGACCACAGGGCCCATATAGCTCTGCCCTCCAACAGTGTGCCACTCTTCACTAGTATCTACTGCCAGAGATGGTTGTCTCTCTTCCTAATGTTATGGCCAAGTCTGGCAGGCAGGTATCAGAGCTAGGGCCTTGCCTGTGGTTATGTCCTAATTATGGAACTCCATGCATTCATGTTGTTGCCTAGTGCCTAGTGTAACTTCCAAATTAGATTACTGCAATGCCCTCTACATGGGGCTGCCTTTGAAGACAGTCCGGAAGCTGCAGCTTGTGCAAAATGCGGCGGCCAGATTGATAGCTGGAACAGGGAGGTTTGAGCATGTAACACCGATTCTGGCCCGCTTGCATTGGCTGCCTATATGCTTCCGAGCCCAATTCAAGGTGCTGGTCTTAACCTATAAAGCCCTACATGGCTTGGGACCACAATACCTGATGGAACGCCTCTCCCGACATGAACCTACCCGTACACTGCGCTCAACATCTAAGGTCCTCCTCCGAGTGCCTACTCCAAGGGAAGCTCGGAGGATGGCAACAAGGGAGAGGGCCTTTTCAGTGGTGGCCCCCCGACTGTGGAATGATCTCCCCGATGAGGCTCGCCTGGCGCCAACATTGTTATCTTTTCGGCGCCAGGTCAAGACTTTTCTCTTCTCCCAGGCATTTTTAACAGCATTTTAACAGCATTTAACAACGTTAAGTTTGTTTTTAATGGACCCCACAATTGTTGTTTTTAAATGGATACTGTTGTTTTTATACTGTTTTTATGTGTGTGTGTGTGTGTGTGTGTGTGTGTGTGTGTGTGTGTGTGTTTTAAATTGTATACTTTTAATGTTTACTATTTTTAAATGTTGTAAACCGCCCAGAGAGCTTCGGCTGTGGGGCGGTATATAAATGTAATTAAATAAATAAATAAATAAATCTTTGTTAAATGGTGAATGAAGAAGGTTATTTTTTTGGTCATGGCTCCCTGAATTAGGAAATGCCCTCCCCAGAGAAGCTTGCTTGGCATCAACTTTGTTATCTTTCCAATGCCAGATGAAGACTTCTTAAAAAATATGTCCAGACATTCCAGCATCTCATAGCAACTGGTTTAAATTATTGATTTATGTTTCAGCTGGCTTTTATTAATGAATCCTATTGGTTCTTCATGCTTTTATTGGTATATTCTATTGTATTGCTTTATTCTTTCGCTTGTATGCTAACCTGGGAGCTTATGCTAAAGGGCAGCTAACAAACCTGATAAACAAACAAATAAATGAATCTGAAGTTTGTTTAAACAGTTCTTTCAAAATAATTTTTTTAAAAATAAATAGTTTCAAGATTTATGATTTTATTAGAATGTAAGCCTATGCGGCAGGGTCTTGCTATTTACTGTTTTACTCTGTACAGCACCATGTACATTGATGGTGCTATATAAATAAATAATAATAATAATAATAATAATAATAATAATAATGTGTTGTGAGACACATGCTTTTTTGTCATCTGACTTCTTATAGGTCTTTTCTATTCATAAAACAATACCATCTAAACAGCAGGATAAACAACATCAAAAAGTTGTTGTTGTTTAGATTTAGGCTGCCCTGGGAACCAGGAATGGCAGAAGAGCAGTGTAGAAGCTACAGAAGGAAACAACCAAACAAATAATCAGGATAGGTAGCAAATGGATTCTTCTCTCATAAAGAGAGAGCAGTCCTCAGAATTTCAGGGTAGCATATAAATGCTTATGGACCTGTTCTTTTTTTATATATATTTATTAACACAAATTAAACTACATCACATAACAATCAATAAAAATAATGAAAAAAACAAATAAAAACAAAGCTCAACTGTTAACATTTGTAATTTGTCAATATTCATAATCAAACAATACTATACAATACAGTTGCTCCCCTTCACCCTTTGGGATCTATTCCTGCTTCCAAAATCTCATTGCTTCTTCTGGTGGTGGCTTTCCACTTCCCTTAGAGAACACATATACCAGGAACTGTTTCCAAATTCCCTCAAATTCCTTTGTATTTGTTATGCCTTCTTACTTTAATATTACATGTCAATTTATCATTAATGACAATATCCCAAATTTCCTTATACCATTCTTCAATACGATAATCTCCCTGAACCTTCCAGTTCCTAGATATAATTAATCTCGCTGCTGTCAGCAAGTTTGTTATCAATTCTTTAGTTTCTTTGTTACACTTAAAATCTCCATATAGTGATAGTAATGCCACACTAGGTGTCTCATCATTCCTGTTCAAACAACACACTAAGCCATGATTAAGCTGCTAACCCTTTTGTAGCAAATGGTTAGTGAGTGTATTTAAACCATGGTTATGTAGCCACCATGGTTAGGAATGGTTTGCACAACATGCTAAATCATGGTTCACATGACACATTAAGCCATAATGTTTAGGCCAAAATGCTTAACCACCATGGCTTAGAGTGTTTTCTGAGCAGGGTCACTATCTCATTAATAACTATGCATGTATTTGAATATGATCCTGCTGGTCCACTTTGACACCCCCATCAGAACCATCACTCTGGAAGTCCTGGGTTTGAAAAGCAACCCATTTGTTATGGTTGGCAGGAAGTATCCCAAGAGGCCAGTGAAATGATGATTATTTAAAATTTGGGACAAGCAGCCACTTACCTTATAAATGCTAATGATATCACATAGTCATTATTAACAGTAATAGTCCAGTCACAGTCTCTGCTATGGGGATAAGGATGAGGGAAGTTTGGTGAAAGAATAAAACCCGATGAGCCTGTCAGATTGCCTCCACAAGGTGCTGTGAATGAATCAATCAGAAACATTAACAAGTGAATCTCAATACTCTTCTATTGTATTTTAGATCTGTGTGAACAATGGGCAATAAGGGAAGGGGGAAAATATTACTACTAATTTGTGCTAGTGAACCTATCATTATTCAAATTTATTCTCCAAGAACAGGTTATGTTTAGTGCTATTTTTCAGTAACTCTAAACTAGAAAGCCTTGTAGTAAAATAAGCGGGGGAGGGGGAATATTAAAGAAAGCATTCAATTTTTTTGTATTCATGTTGTTTGAACTTTTGTGTGTTACGTGGTAGTGTGCATAAGACAAACGGATATCAAATCATGCAAAGAGCACTAGTTTTTTAATGGTGTACATTATAAATGTTTAGGAGAAAGATGACACACTAGGGCAATCTGATAGCAAATAACACCATAGTAAAAATAAACAAATAACATAAAATAGCAAGGCAGAGTATCACTGAGCACTGCTATGGTGCCCTCATTTATACAGTCTGCTGCAACCTTGGTCAAGCCAATTCAGACTATTTTTGTGTTAGCAAGAAACTAGTACTAGTTGTAGTTTTACAATCATGTTAAAGATCCAGAAATAATTATGTGAAGGACCCAGATCTGCTGGAGGAGAGGCAATAAAGGTAATTTGACTAATGTAAGTATTTCTATTTTTAAAATATTTTTTGTCATTAGCAATAAGAACATGTAGAGTGAAATCAAATGCTGTATAAGCAGGACGCAGGTTGCATAACAGATATCCCTCCTGCAGCACCTGTATCTTCACCACAGAGTCAGAGGGGACCAACATAATGTAGCATACTCTGTCTACCAGGCTGAAGTGGGAGGGTGAAGTCACCTGAAATTGGGAAGATGAATCTTGTTCCTGATTTCATGAATCACCTCTCCCCTGCAGTCCAGTAAGACCCTTTTTACATTGTACTGTAGGTTCCCCTCCAAACCTCTGGAGAGGCTTTTCTCAGGGTACAGAGTGTGCAGGTGGAAGGTCAGGTGGTCACTTATGAATCACACAAAAGGAGGAAAGGCATCAGCAAAAGAGAGGACCCCGTTCTGCATAATATTTGCATAAGTTAAAGTACATCCATAGATACACATTTAGAAATTATCATTACAATTTAAGTAGAAATACAGAACATCTCACCATAATATGGAAGATGGTAACCAGGTGCTACCTGTATGCCCTGTCTGTTCAATTTCCTGCCCAGGTTGTTCTAACAATTGATGGGCAACAGTACCTATGATGCTTTAAATCGGAATTGACCAGGACAGGATTTCAAATAGAGGACACGTTCAAACTGAGTCTGTCCTCTGGCAGCCCTTCAAATAGAGACTTGTCCTCTCTAAAAGAGGGCACATGGCCACTCAAGGAATGAGCTTGCCTTGCTTATGCAATGTTGGATTTCACCCTTTTTTAAAAATAAATAAATAAATGCATTGCCATAAGGCACAAATATCACAAAATCCTATTCATAACAAAAGCATTATTCCTTATGATGCCAAAATCCATATACTTAGAAAACAAACTTATTATCAAGTGGCAGCTTAAAAACAATGAAGAAGTTTTGTACTTTTAGTCTCTGAATGTAATGATTTGATGTGTGCCCAAACTCTTTAGATTTTATTGTGTATTACTTCACTCACTTCAGCATGTGGTAAGATAGCCCTGCTACATTTGCGGGGTGTGTGTGGTTCTACTCATTCTGCTGTGTGGGTCCCTGGATATCTATCCCATAATCTTGCCCCAAAGTCACAACTTTTTACTTAAAACAATTATCGTTCAGTCCTTTGTGTGTCTTCTCAGACTGAGTTCAATGGGGCTTACTCCAGTGGAGTCTGGTGGCTCTGATTTTGGTGAGGCTGTGACTCAATTCTGGTTTCAGTTAGAAACAGCCAGAATGCTAAAGAAGCTATCCAAGGTTCTGAAATCATTTGGGGGCTACGTTCAGCACCCTGGAAAGCTTCTTTTGAGTTCTATCTGATTCTGATTGAAACCCAGAATGGAATCACAGCCCCACTGGCTTACTCCAGGGTTCCAGAAGCTCAAGGTCTCCATGAAAAGCCCATGCCCTAACCGAGCATTCTTTTAGAAGAGCTATCCTCATTGATGAGGACCATATTTATTTATGCTACCAACAATGGAATTTGGGACCTGGTTTGGCTAGAAGCAGGTAATGATAAATGGGGGTCGATATATTTGATTAGAGACCTTTCTATTGCAATAAGTCGAATCTAACAGACTGTGTTCAGTGGGCTACAGAGTTTTTCAAAACTATTTCCCCTCCCTCACCCCCGCAATATTCCCCTTGTATGAAGCGAGTGTGAGTGGTGGGAAGTAGAAAGAAATGCAGCAGACTTAGAAGGAGAAGGATGCAATTTGGCTTTAACACCACTGATGATAGGCAGCAAAGCCCTGTCAATTTCCTTCCATGTTAGAAGCCATTTTGTTCAAACAATTCCTGTCAAAAGAGGAAGCAAAATCTACCGCATGGTGTTCCTTTGAAATCCAACAGAAAAGAACACGAAACATCAAGCACTGGAGATTTGTGATTATAGCATTATTGTATAAAGAAGCACAACAGATAAATCACACAGCAAACATCATTAACATGACAAGCAAACTAGAAGTAAATCAGTATAATTAGAATAGTCTACCAGGCAATCTTAAGATTGATGTAAACTTCTCAAAATCAGAAATTTTGTACAAGAACTGGAATCATGGCATAGTAGTTAGTCATTTTTAGGGATTCTTTGATTAAAATACAAAGTATACATAATTCAGCTTAAAGCTAATCTAAAAGACAAAAGGTCCTGATCTAATAATGTTTAATCCCCTTTCTGCTTTATTTTCCCATTTGCAGCTCCCTGAACTGTGTCAGAACTCAAGACTGCAGCAGATCATGAACACGTAACGTGGGCCCAGTGTCAAGGGCCTTAGCTAGACCTAAGGTTTATCCCAGGATTGTCCCGGGGTCATCCCTGTTCATGTAAATGACACACAGGATATCCCGGGAGCAGGCAGGGACGACCCCGGGATGATCCCAGGATAAACCTTAGGTCTAGCTAAGGCCAAGGGTAGTCCTGGTCCTGGTCGGGTACTTGCCAAGAGCCCCACAGCAGGGCCCCACTGACAAGGGCATCCAAGAGTTGCTCCTCCTTTTCACCTTTGCAACTGCTTGTTCACCAGCCTCTCACTCTGGCTCGCACAATGGTGATGGTGAGAAGGAGGAACAGTTATAAGCCACTGTAAGCAACTGGTAGCAATGATGGAAAAGAGAAGGAAGAGCAATAGCAGCCGGATACAATGACGGTGAATAGGTAGACTCACTGAAGGAGGGAGGCCATTGAGCGTGATTTGCCTAAGGGCAGCAAAAACCTGTCTACTCTAAAATAACCTTACTGTATAAAATGGGGGCTATTATCAAACAAGTGTGCACAGGACTGCAGTCTAGCGGGAGTCCTGAACACTGGCAGTCTGATGGCACCAATTGCTTTGCATTAGCGGGAACAACTGCTAGCGCTACATAGTACAAGCCAGGGAATTCTCTGAAACTATAGTCTCTGGAATGCAACAAGTCAACATGTCCCCATCCCGAAGCATTCGTTTTGGCTAGTTTTCAGTTGCGCCAGTGGTCATTCTTGCTAGTGCACCAGTAATGGATATTGGCCCAGGAGTCTTGTTCTTGTTGATTAACGACTCCTTTTCCTTGTCACGCTTCCTTTTTTTTCTGCCTTTGCATGTTGCCAATCTTAACCTAACAGAAGACATTTCTGACAACCTTTCACAGTGATTTAAAAACAAAAACAAAAAACACAACACCTGATGAGAATGTACCCGCCTTAGGAATAAAATGTTTTCTGAATTTTATGAATATAACTAATCTATTCCCGTTCCTTTCCCAAAGAAAAATGTACTCATTTTAGAATGAAATTGCATTAGAATCCCTCCCCACCCATCTCTATCCCACTCTGCGGCTGCTGCTACAACTGAATGGTATGCTTCGACTGCCTTGATTCTTTCTTGCAGTGCCATGACCTGGCCTTCTGGTTTTAATGGGTAGAATATTGCAAGGAAGTCATTGTGAGGGTTAGGGTGTGAAAAAGGGCCTTTCCAACCTTTTCTTTCAGGCTGGTTCATTGTAGGCAGGCAGCATAAACAAGGGCTGAGTGAGAATTTTGTTTGCTTATTTATTTATTTATTTTCATTTATATTTTATTTATTTATTTATTGCATTTATATCCCACCTTTTTCCTCCAAGGAACCTATGGTGGTGTACATAATCCTTCTCTTCTCCATTTTTATCCTCACAACAACAACCCTGTGAGGTGGGTTGGGCTGAGAGTCTGTGACTGGCCCAAAGACACCCAGTGGGTTTCCATGGTCGAATGGGAACTAGAACCCAGATCTCCCAGCTCCCATTCCAACACTTTAGCCACTACACCACACTTTAGCCACTATCCCACCTTTCTTCCATTGTGAAACTCTAGATAGCTACATGTGGTTCCCAGGAGGTCCCTCCTTCAAACACTGACTAGACCCACACCTGCTTAGCTTCAGCAAGTTGGCTGTCTCACATGGCTTCAGACCATACACTGTTCTAGAACTTTTTCAAATTTCTCTATAAACAGCATGGCAAAAACATGACACAGTAAACTGCACGGGTGCAGAAAGCTCACCAATTCATTCATCTAGGCAGAGGGCTTTGAGGCCTTAGTTCTTGCAAGTCTGGGCTTGATTTCAGCAGTGCCTGTGGTGCTAAATTAGGATTGCCACTTCTTTCTTTCTGACAGGCTCCTCATCTTTAAAAGCTACATGACTGACAGGTACAACATAGTGCTCTCAAAACTAGGAATAGCTGCATCTATTGAATTTGGCCAATGAAGGTGGGTGATAATTTCCTTTCCCCCCTTTTTTTTATTATAACAAATTACTAACATTTGCACATTTCTTCTTAAACAGGATGTAAAGAACTTGGGTTTTTTTAAAAAAAGAATGTGCAAAAAAAGGATCCTCACATCCCTCATATGAGCCCACCCAACCTCTGTGTGGGGTCAACCTGGTCAGACATATTGTGTTATGATGCTGGTTGGCTGTTATTCTCATCACAGCTTTGTAGAGGGACTAATAGGTTGAAGAGGAATTGCTTATTAGGGCTCTGAGCTACTGCAGGTAAAGAGCAGAAAGACCATTGCAGAAATTTCATTTGGACCAGTAGGTCTGGAGAAGGGGTGGATAGGGACTCTTCAGCAGAGCTGGGCAGCTGCTGGGCATTACCTACTACTTACCTCACTATTGATTAGATGAGGTCTACTATTTAGGGGCCCAGGCTTGGGCCAGTTGCCAGGGGATCTTTACAGATATCTAAGAGCATTTAATTCATGTGTGGTGTAGTGGCTAAAGTGTTGGACTGAGAGTCAGGAGATCCAGGTTCTAGTCCTCACTTGACCATGGAAACCCACTGGGTGACTTTGGGTCAGTCACAGACCGTCAGCCCAACCTGCCTCACAGGGTTGTTGTTGTGAGGATAAAATGGAGAGGAGGAGGATTATGTACAGCACCTTGGGTTCCTTGGAAGAAAAAAAGGTGAGATATAAATAATAAATAAATAAATAAATATCTCTGCTTCTTGCTGCTCCTATTGTTTATTGGTTATAATTATGTGGCCTATGATTCCCAAATTGGGTGATCACCTCTCATGACCATTCCACCAAGAATCTGTCATTAAATCTGTAGGGTTTATTTAATATATGTCTAAAAATCATTGTTTTTAGAGTCATGCGATGTTAATTGAGTGTATACAACCAATTTGCATATTTTTGTTATGTCACTGAAGTTGCTGTTTGCATTTCAAGGGAAACTCCCATCGGAGCCAATTCACATAATTAATGTCACGTCTATGTTGGCCTTCAGTTTGACCGATCAAATTGAAGGAAGGCTATAAACTGACATCTATGTTGGCTTTTAGGAATACACATTAATTTAGCATCAATGGTAGCCAGACACTAATATTTCAAAGTATATTAGAATTTTTAAACCTAATCTAAAGCTTCTGTACTAAATAAATACTTAGGATAGAGTGTCTAGAATACTATGCCAAAACACAGAATGAAAATATCAGTCTAAGCAAATGCTGCAGAGCCATTTCTCATGTGGATTAAAATAGTGAAAATATTTTGAATGGACTGTAATACTCATACATTTTCATTTTAACAGGCAAAATAAGATATGAATGTCTGGGTTTCTGTGATGTAATTATTACTGTTTAATGTCTTTTTACACAGTGAACACCCAAGAAATATGCATAGTTTCATTAAAACCTTTGTTCCATGCTTCTTTTTTTAAGCATCTGGGCATTTCTGATCTTCACAGGAAAAACAAAGCTCTTAGATGTTTGGCATCCAAAAATAATCTGATTTCCTATTAAATATTTACAAAGAACGTAGTCCCAATGTATTTCTCTCACAGAAATCATAAGGTGGCAAAATTATGATTTCCATAAAGATTGGAGTGTATTGTTGTTTTTTAAAAAATATCTTTTAACAAACAATCATTTGTATAAATACATTAGTACAAAACAATTTAATACAAAAAAGCAAGCTTGGGGGGTATGGTAGAGGGGGGAGGTGTTGCACTAAGAATGGACATCTTTAAATGATATTTTACCTGTAAAAATATATGCACCCATGAACTTGATGGTTTAGCCTTGAAGGGATGGCGTGATCATTCAGGGGAGAGTTAGGAGGAAAAGAGTTGGCTCGTTCTTCTGGGAACTTGAGTGTTGGGGAGCTGAATAACAATTATGGATTCTTACAACTTTGTATAAGATAAATTGAATTGATATTTTATACAGTTGTTTAGCAAGGAGATGGGTAATTTTTGTTTGATTTATTCCTAACATTTGTTATATTTGCATTGTTATTGTAGGGCTGTGCAACAACAGTGGATAATATAATGTTCATGTTTCCCATTTACTGTTTGCAATTACAGGCTGCGATGTATATGTTTGCCATTTACTGTTGTCACTTTGGGACTAAAAATTTCTGCATAAGAATAACCAAACTGTTCAGGTCCTTGGTGAACCAGAGGAATGTTAGAGTGGCTGGCTACAAAGTTGTGCAAGCGAGAATTGTGTATTTCTTTTTGGACTAAAATATACTGTTGTTTGCATATCCTTGTGTTAAGAGACTACTTGCACATTTAGTTCCATGGGGGAAATTGCTTTATTATTTTATGTGTAACTGTGGTTCTAACTAAATAAAGTTTGTTCAATTCAAATCATTGCAATTTTTAATCCAACTACGACCAAAAGGCAACACCCAGGCAGATTACAAATGCTCATTCACTTTGGGATCTAAGGAGACCTGAGCATGAAGCCAAAACACTTTTGCACATACAGCAAGGCTTTTAGGATATTCCCTTTGAACTAGAACAGCTTGTGGTTCATCAGAAGCTGATCCAGATGGCCCCTGGCATTCTGGACTTGGGTTTTGGTTCGTTCTTTGGGCTTTTGACATGTGAAAGGAGCAGAGGAGAGAGGGGGCCCCAAAGACTATGAAAATATTTAGCCATTTTGTTATAAAAATGGGAAAGAACTCTGCCGAAACCAACCAACTATTGTAAAAACAAAGAGAGGAAAGTCAGAAAGTGAAGAAAATGTTGAGTTGTATTCCTTCATTTATTGAAGAAGAAAAATATTCCAGCCTTCCACTGTAGAAAGTACTTCTTAAAACACTCCAATTGCCATTATCGGGCCTAATGCATTTCCAGTGTAACTACTGTTCATCAGAGGCAATAGTCCCTCCTTTGTCTCCCAGAATGCAAAGGAACTCCTTATTCAGGAGACAAGGGGAAGCTGCTTGTAATGACAGATTGGTACATTAAAAACACATTAGGTGTGACAACTGCAACTTGAGCATTTTTATGAATAATGCCCTTCAATTCGGCGTGGTTAACTATAACCTAGAGCCTCATGTGGCGCAGAGTGGTAAGTGGCAGTTACTGCAGCCAAAACTCTCCCCATGGCCTGAGTTCAATCCCAGCGGAAGCTGGTTCTCAGGCAGCCGGCTCAGGTCGACTCAGCCTTCCATCCTTCCGAGGTTGGTAAAATGAGTACCCAGCTAGCTGGGGGAAAGGTAACCACGACTGGGGAAGGCAATGGCAAACCACCCCTCTACAAAGTCTGCCAAGAAAACGTCAGTGAAAGCAAGTGTCCCTCTAGGAGTCAGTAATGACTCAAGTGCTTGCACGAGAGGTTCCTTTCCTTTCCTTAACTATAACCTATTGAGTTTGGGCTTTGGTGCTGTGTAATCATAACATGTTTCCAGAGTCAGAAAAGCAGTTGTGTCTTCTCTTGGTTTCTGCATACCTATACAGACTGGTGGGTTGGGCTGCCAGAAGTACCGATTTTCTACCTGAATGCAGGTTATTCTCTCATCTCCTTGCAACTCATAGCCAGGGTCACACTGAAAAATGACGGTGTCTCCAGGTTCTCTCCCATCCCCATTCCGGGTTCCATTCATGGGGACTCCAGGATCACGGCACGCTGTGGCTACAGAGCCTAGGAGGGGGGGAAATTGGAGTGAAATAGATTACACTATGCCAGATATACTTGAGATTGCCACAGGGTATCACATGATGGGTAAATTGGACCAAAATCATACCACTCATTGGACCTCATCCAGAGAGGTATTCCTCAAAGCCCATTTGAAATAAATGGAACTTATAGTAGATGTATCTCAGCAGCAAAAGAAACTGAGTAGTACTCAGCAGTAAGTTCACCATTGCACCCCAAACAAAAGCTTAGTGGAAGAGAATTTCATTAGGCATTCACATATCTGAAAAGGCGAAAGATCTTTGCTTCCCTTGAAGCAAACATGACAGAATAAATATGGTATATATTTTCTTTTAATGTAATCAGCATGTTCAAGCTTTTCAACCTGCCAATACTGAAATAGGTTTTAGCCAACAGCTAGTTGTTGACTTGTTTGTTTGTTTGTTTTCCAGGAAAACAAGAAAGCTGGCAAAACATGTCAAGCTGTTACTTTAACTGAATAGGAGGTCACAAAAGGGAACTCAAACAAAGGCTTAACTAAATAGCAGTTGGGGCACAAGCTATCAGCAGGCTGTTTTGAAAACACAGTATTCATTGCTTAAAGAGACTTGTATACTAATCCTACACAGATGTGAACACAAAGTTCTTCCTAATTTTGCTTTCATCAGTTTCCCTGAACAAGCAATACAAGAACACGCAAGGCTGTATCTTTCCCAGGCCAAGAGCCTATTCTATGGACTAACCCAAGATCATAGAATCATAGAATCATAGAATAGCAGAGTTGGAAGGGGCCTACAAGGCCATCGAGTCCAACCCCCTGCTCAATGCAGGAATCCACCCTAAAGCATCCCTGACAGATGCTTGTCCAGCTGCCTCTTGAAGGCCTCTAGTGTGGGAGAGCCCACAACCTCCCTAGGTAACTGATTCCACCGTCACACTGTTCTAACAGTCAGGAAGTTTTTCCTGATGTCCAGCTGGAATCTGGCTTCCTTTAACTTGAGCCCGTTATTCCGTGTCCTGCACTCTGGGAGGATCGAGAAGAGATCCTGGCCCTCCTCTGTGTGACAACCTTTTAAGTATTTGAAGAGTGCTATCATGTCTCCCCTCAATCTTCCCTTCTCCAAGCTAAACATGCCCAGTTCTTTCAGTCTCTCTTCATAGGGCTTTGTTTCCAGACCCCTGATCATCCTGGTTGCCCTCCTCTGAACACGCTCCAGCTTGTCTGCATCCTAAAATTATCTGAGAGCTGACTGAGATCATGGTAATTATCAGGAAGGAGTGACATTCATGGAGGCCATCATCTGTAAAACATTGATTCCTCCATATACACTTACCTAAATTTGGTTTTCTTTGATGTTGTTTGTCTGTTTTTAACTACAGTGCTCTTTCCCTTCATAATTACTATAGTCTCACTCGATATTTTATTAGATCTTGCTTTAATTTTCCTTTGGGCAATTAAAATAAGACCCCTCATCTGAAATTTGGCAGGTATGATGTTATTCGTGTGTCATTCTCATTTTCTCACTCCTAGACTGACTCTGTTCCTTTTCTCTGCTCAGTACTTTACCCTAACCCTATCCAAAGAAAGAATTTAATTAGGGTGACCATATGAAAAGGAGGACAGGGCTCCTGTATCTTTAACAGTTGTATTGAAAAGGGAATTTCAGCAGGTGTCATTTCTATATAAGGAGAACCTGGTGAAATTTCCTCTTCATCACAACAGTTAAAGCTGCAGGTGCCCTGCCCGCTCTGGTCACTCTAGTATAGCTCCTGCACTTTAACTGTTGTGAGGAAGAGGGAATTTCCCCAGGTTCTCCATATATACAAATGACACCTGCTGAAATTCCCTTTTCTATGCAACTGTTAAAGATACAGGAGCCCTGTCCTCCTTTTTATATGGTCACCCTAATTTAATAGAACCCCCAAACCCTTACAACTACACTATATTATTCTAATACAGTTGTGCATGGAAAAGAGTCTAACAGCTCAGCCCTAGACAAGTCTACTCAGAAGTCCCATTGAGTTCAATAGAGTTACCCACAGTAAATGTGTACAGGATTGCAGCCTAAGGTTGCAATCTGAGACATGCTTGCCAGTGGGTAAAGCCCATGGAATGCAACGGAACTTACTTCTTTATAAACATGCATGTGTTTGCACTCTGGGTGTGGTAATTTTCTTTAATGGGGTTCTAGCCACAATGGCCATGGCTAGACCAGGCCTATATCCCGGGAATGTCCCGGGATCATCCCTGTGCATCCAAATGACACACAGGGGATCCCAGGAGCAGGCAGGGACGACCCCTCTATTTGCCTGGGATAATCCTTAGGTCTAGCTAAGACCAATGGCAAACAAAATTAAAGTCCAGGATATTCTGTTGCTGTAAGTAGCCAGTTTTTGTATAGAACACATAAACAATAAACTAATTAAAAGAAATAAAATAAGGATTGTCATGCTAGATCAGGCAAACCGTTCAGTTTTCATGGTATTGTACCCTCTTTAAAATTTAAATTGCTTTGAAATTACTAGATGAAAGTCAATGTAAGATGTGCAGAAATTAATAAATGCATAAAACTAACCAGTCTGGTGTTATAAGGAAGTTTGCAAAACATTTTTTCAATAGTGTATTGTTAGTTTCTGACATGTGGAATATCATATGATGTGAAGGAACTTCTGGTTGTCATTATTAATAACCCTCTCTGCATTTATCTGTCTTTTTAAAAGTCATAAATGCTGCAAGTTACAAGTAAAATGAGTCACTGCATCAGATCTGTTATTACAGATTACTCTAAACAAATTAAAAACAATATAGCCCATTCTCAATTTACCGCCTCCCACAAGAGGAAAGTCTGTAAAAGATAACTGGAAAAATCTAGTTACAGCAATATCAGAAGTATCTACACACTATAGAACACACAGAGTATATGTTGTAAAATAAACAAGGTTTCAAGGGGGACCCTCACCTGTCTGAATTTGGCTAAACACCTTCATGTCTTCTACTTTAGTTAGCAATATATGCTAGGAAAAATAGCAATCAAAACATCAAAATTAAATTTGTCTGCAATGCTAACACAGCTCAATAGCTGTATTTTAGCATCATTTTAAAAGCTAAGTATTATAACTACATCATTTTTTGTTTCTGTTTCCCTTATTGTAATAGTTTCCACTTCTTCTAGTTCCGAATTTGTTTACTTTCAGTATGAATAACTAAACTGTACAAGGTATTCCAAATGCACAGCAGCATTAATATTTTTCCTGCATATACTCGAATTGCCTCACATAATAGATTGTAGAATCTCATTTGCCTTCCTTGTACTTACTTCACATTTATGACTCATCATCATTTTTTGATGAGTAAATCCCCAGATCATTCTCTCTCTTCTATCGTCTCAAAAATAATTCAAACAGATAGGGGGAAAAGCTTCATAGTCTCCAAATTCTTTCCCCTTATACTTTGTACTATCAAATGTCATCCCTTTTCAATTACTGCATTCCATGAAGCTATCTACTTCTATCTGCTAATCTTCCTATCCTCTCTGATTCAACAGTGCCTCCCAAATTTGTACCATTATCAAATTTCATGAATACATTGTGTTATGCATTGTCAAGGTCATCAAACGGAAATATTAAATAAAACGTTTCCAAAGACTAATTTACAATATTTTCACTCGTAAATGTTCTATACATAATTTTAGAGATCTATTTTCTTATTTTGCAATCCCCTTTCCTTAATTGTATTTTATTTTCTAGCTACCATGACTGAAATCCCTAACATGTTTGTGAGCAACCAGTACTGACCTCAGAAGTACACTAGACGTAACAGTGGCAGACTTTGGGAGAAATCCGATGTCCCCTAGAGATAGGAGTTTTCAGTTTTCTCGCTCAGAGCTCAGAGCCAGGAAACCACCCTCCCCCTTGCAGCCATCACGGAGTGAACTACAGTGGCTGCCTTTCCATGCTTATAATAAAGAGCATAGAGGGGATGAAAAGGGGTGTTCCTGGGGGTGGGGAGGGGAAGAGACCACAGAAGACATTTCTTTTCTTCCAAGCATTTAGCAGCATATGTTGAGTTTTTAATCAATTCTAGATATATCTTTAAATTTGGCTGAGAGCTCAAAGTTGGTTTTAAATGTCTGTTGTCTTTGTATGCTGTCTGATTTATGTTTTTATGGCTTTAATTTTTTTATATATTAATTTTTAATGTTATAAATATCTCTTGTAAATGGCCAAGAGAGCTTTGGCTATGAAGCAGTATAGAGATGTATTAAATCATCATCATCATCATCTTGAAATCTTCATTGGAACCTCTGTGCTACATAGATAAAAGCCTGTCAAATCCAAAAGTCAAGACAGGTGTAAGAGTAAGTCCAGAATATGCAGATATTTCGATGACCATAGCTTCCACTTTATTATTTATTTATTTATTGCATTTATATCCCACCTTTTTTTCCTCCAAGGAACCCAAGGTGGCATACATAATCCTCCTCATCTCCATTTCGTCCTCACAACAACAACCCTGTTAGGTAGATCAGGCTGACAGTGTGTGACTGGCCCAAAGTCACTCAGTGAGCTTCTATAGCTGAGCAGGGACTAGAACCTGGATCTCCCAACTTCCAGTCCAACTCTCCAACCACTAAAGCACACTTTAGTATCTTCACGCTATATGGGATCCATAGCAAATTCATAGCAAATAATTCAAGGTCTATGAAAAGTAAAGCAGTAGTTTCATGGCAGGTTCTCAACAATACGAAGAGAAACAAGAGTACAAATTGAATGGAGAGTCCAAGTGAAGAGTGTCTCAAGAAGCTCAGATGGTAGTAAGCCCAACTGGAGAGGACTTTGAACAGTGAAGATGAGAATGTTCCTAGGAAAAGCTCCACATCTGGGAATCAGCTTGTGGCTGTGATAGCCCTTCTCCTAAACAACTAACTGAGAAGGGATTTTACCTTAGCAATGAAGCCCCTGCCCTAACAGGACGTCTCCATTCTGCCCTTCAAGGGTGAAGCTTCAAGCTGTGCAACACCTCTGATAGAAAAAGGCCCTCTCTTCTGTTTACTGCCAGCTTCTTTCCCTGCGAAGGCCAGACACAGGTAGAGATAAGCTCACTGATTCTGACATTTCATAGACGGAATAGGCCCAAACCCTTCCTGGCCACTTCTGATCAGATTCTGCCTATAAGGCTCACTGCAGAGCTGGAGCTAAGTTGGAGAAGGTTATTGCAGTTTATGAACTTAGTGGGTAATAGACCGTATTCTACTTAATATTTTAGTTGCAAGAAACTGCTATCTAACATAAAACGAATTCATAATAATTTCAGAGAAAATTTTAGTGGTGCTACCACTATGCCAAAAACATGTGTTGGTTTATTCTCTTTCTGGAAAGCAAACACCGATTCCTTTAATAATCAACAGGTTATTGTATACAGCAGGTTGCACACAAAACAATATATAGCCAAAGGAATGGATTGGGGAGAGCAAAGAGAACAGCCACCTGCAAATTGCTCTTGTTTGGACAGGAATACAAAAGGCAGGAACACTGCAGCATAACTGGAAATCCACAAGCATCTAACTGGACAGGTTGTCTAGCAAGTGCAACCACTATAAATAACCTCCTCACAAAGTGGAATGCAAAGTGTGTCAGATGGAGATGACACTGTATAGACATACTTTGTAGATTAAAACATAGACCAAATGCCTGAAGGATCAGAGCTTTGAAGCTAAAGTCAGGGATCAGTGTCCAATGTAGCGCTTATGCACCCACTGATCCTGTTGTTCAAGCAGTGGATCCTGCTGATTCTGTTGCACAAAGCAAACCCTGATTCCATTGCACAGCAGAGATTTAACACGTCCTACAGGAAACCTCAAAATGAGCAGAAACACTCATTTCTAGATTGGGAGAAGTCAGCAGAGTTCCTTTACGCAAGTTCCACTGACCTACTACGATCCAGAAATGAGCATTTTCGCTCATTTCTGTTTGCTCCCAGAAGCACCAAATCTCTGTTCTGCTAGCAGTAGGCATCACTTTTGGAAGAGAATTGGCAAGGTGGAACTGAATTGGCAGGGGCATAAGCACCCCATTGGATATGGCCCAATGTGAGGTCTAGAGAGGTAGAATGAAGGGTCCCAGAAGTCAGGTATTGGTAGGGATAAGAGAACCAGGGACGATCCAACATGCCAAGAATGTCCAAAGTACGCTCTGAAGCCTAGTTTGCCTCACTCTTGCTTTTGGTTTTGTTCGAATAGGAGAAGTGTGCATTCAAATAGGGAAAGGGTGCATTTCCATGTGCATTTAAATGTGGACTTTCCCTCCACTGACTAAAGCATGAAAACACATTAAAAAAAAGAATCTCATTTCAATAAATATGCATTTTCTTAAAGTGATCGAAACTTCAGGAATGTGTGAGCTTTTTTGGGAAAAAGTGTGCTCCCATTCCCAATCATTCCAGGTTTCAAACAGGATATCGTCTGATTATTTGCAAACTGAAACAAAATTCTTATACATTCCTAGCTATGAGCAATCAAGGCTAAGAAGATCTTCAGGCCATAGCTAGATGGGGCGATATCCCAGGGATAGCCCCGGGATTGTCCCTGTGCGTTCACATGATGCACAGGGGATCCCGGAAGAAGGGAGGGATGATCCCTTCATTTCCCCGGGATATCGCCCTACATCTCTAGCCCGGTTTTTCTGTGGTATCAAAATCATCCTGACACTGCGGAATGCGTGGGTGGGTGTCACGATTTGTCCTGGCTCCTCGTAAGTAACTACGAGGAGCCGGGAGCTGGGCACGGGGCACAGTGCTCTGTGCCCATCAGGGGTGGGGTGAAGTGGGAGGTGTGTGGTTTTTTAAAACAACAACAACAACAACCCTCACCATTTGCTCCCGAGCGCCCCGTCCCCTTAAAAAAAAAAATGGTGGCCACAATGTCGCGCACCACATGTAAACCAGTCACGAGATTGCCTCCCTCTGACCCCCTTGTCTAGCTGAGGCCTCAGTCTTCAGAAGCCGTATGCCCATGAATATAAGTGAGGAAGGGATAATGCTGACTTTTATATAAACTCTAGGATTGTTAAATGAAGTGCAAGGATATTGCACAAGGAATGTTCATTTGATCATCATATATGTTGCCATTCTGGGCTGGGAGTTCTGCTAACCTGTGTTCTTGTTTCTGTTAAAAGTGTGAAACTGCTTCATTCTATTGGCAGCATGGATCTGGGACAAGCTCTCTCCATGCGAAAGGGCTGCACAGCGTTGGTTCAAGAACATCCCAACACAATGTATTTCTCTGTGTATATGGCAAAAGGAAAGGAAAAGTAGAATACATGCAATAATCCAAATCTTCAAAGCGTTTAGACTGTCAACAATTCAAAGCCATTGAATCATACCAATGATTACTATGGCAACATTCTGACTATCTTGCACTCCATTTGGATCAGATGTCAACTTTAAAAGAATTTAATGAAAGGGAAAGGATTAACGAAAGAGAAAGGATTAATGAGAAAGATAAAGAGAATTCTCTCAGAAATTGAGTGCAAGAGTATTTCCACTCTTTGATATTATGATTTTGCATTTGGGTCAGATAAAAAGCATTTTTGTGATTTAATAAAATATAGTTTTGCTTCATCAAAAAATATAAGTCTGGAGATCTAGAACGATTTCAATTAGATGGCAGGAAAAGGCCAACTAATATATCAGGCTGACTAATTTTATCTTGAAAGGACAAACTTTAATCTCGGAGATGTGGTGTGCATTTCTCGAAGAAGACAGCTAGCAAAATTCTCTGAATTTGAGAAGAGCTAATTAACATACCTGGCATTCGAATCCAGCTTTTAAAATCATGACTAAGAAAGCAATCGAGGTGGAAAGATGTCTGCAGTGCTGACCTGATGTAGTCCAGCAGAAGGCCTGATTCAGCATGGACCTTCTTTTAATCCAATGCTTGCAATCATTCTTGTGTCATGTCTAACCCTACTGCCCCTGTTTCGGGAGATGTTTCAGGTAATCAATCAGAATCAGTTTTCGAACTAGCCTGTACCAGTGAGGGAGGAAGCTCTCACGGGCGATTCCCCAGCTGGGAGTCAGCCCTCCCCAGAGCTTATCTCCTCAAGGCCAAATCCTACACACTCAGTGGGAAGTGAGGTTTCTTCCGGAGGTGAGCGTCCCGACAAGCTGGCTGATGCTAGGGTCCGCCAGAAGCTGAAACACACGGCATGGAAGGAAGGCGTGAGAAAGTCGGTGAGATTACGCCAGAACCTGCCTCCACACCAGGGTCTTTGAAGTTACAGGTGTTTGCGAAGTGGCTTCCTATTCTTCTGGAGCAGACAATTGTCTTGCTTAGTTTGCATAGTTTTTGCCTAGGGGGATGTTTCCAAGAGGTTAGACTCTATTCAAATAGAAGAGATGTTTGTTGCTTAATAAAAGCTTTGTGGATTACTTAGCAAGTCTCCTCATTTGCCTCCCATTGAAAGCAGGAGTTTTCTGAGAAACACGATATCTTGATGTAGAAAAAGCATTATAAAGAAGGCAGCCTTAGCATTGCTTCTACATAAAAAAACAGCACCGCCTGAGTGATCCAGAAATGGAGTGACACAACTGGGAATTTTACAGCAATGTAAGATATTAAAAACCATTGTGGGGGGAAAAATATTTGCCCAAAGAGCCTTTGCAAAAACTCCTGCACCACCCTGCATAATAGGCTGCCTTGCAAATATTTATCTGAAATAAAGTTATTTGGTCTTCCACATTTTCTCACAAGCTGTACAACTCTCCGAAACTACCATTTCCATAAAGAAACAAATGCCGCATTAAAAAGTATTATCATATGGTGATTGAATCAGTTTGATTCTAACAGAGGAATTCCAATTGAAGCATTTGTGCTGACATGCTGGGACTTTTGACTGAACTTCTCACTGACCTCTAATGTGTTTCAGCTTAAAGAAGTTGGGAAAAGGAAGAGTGACTGCTGGACTATTGTTCATGCTCAGATTTTGATGCAAACAGATGACGTAAGATACTGTAGGAAATAGTAAACCAATGAAAATGAAGATATATATATATATATATATATATATATATATATATACACACACACACACACACACACACACACACACACACACACCCAAGGATATTCCTCCTATCCTCACAGAACCCAACACTGGTTCTCACAGGATGGCATATCTGTACTCAGGAGGACAATGGAACAAGTCCTCATTGATATCTCTGCTCCAGTTTGCTTCCAGCACAAAAGTGTTATCGGGTGAGATGTTTTACTCCATTAAAGGCAATGCTCCTAGAACTAAACTTAGGCCTTAGCTAGACCTAAGGATTATCCCAGGAAAGTGGAGGGGTTGTCCTGGCCTGCTCCTGGGTTCCCCTGTGTGTCATTTGGATGCACAGGGATGATCCCGGGACGATCCTGGGATATAGGCCTGGCCTAGCTATGGCCATAAAATGTTTTAAACTGTATTTTGCTTGTAACCACTTTGTAACTTTGTGCATTTAATGTTCTTATATCATAAAATATATTAAAAAACTGCTTGAGATTTTGAGGTAAAAGATGAAAAGACATGCCTCATCTCAGAGTCCTCTATCAATCTATCTAAAACCTCACTGTCTTGAAACCAGAATATTGTAAATTTACAAATTCCTAGGTGACATTTTGTACCTAGAATATGGAACAGGATATGCTACCTGCTGACTCTGGCTGTGGGGTGGCATAGAAATGTAATAAAATAAATAAATAATAAAATCAAGCAAAATACAAAAATCCTGTATCATAATAATACTAGACATTGTAATATCCTGTCTACTGTGGGGAGGGGCAGGAATAAAGTTTCACAAAATAATCTAGGTTTGTGTCACTCATCACTAGAGATGCCACTGATACAGTATATTCCAATATGCAAGCATGCCACCACATTCTATACAGTACTCATGTCAGGAACCTATTCAGCTTGGGAAAGAACTGCATAACAGACATTGAAGATATCTGGTTGCAACACATTTTTTTTATACTCAGAGTACAGTCCTATCAAACATAAATTCCACTTTGTTTAAAGGGGCTTACTCCTACAAAATTGTGCTCTTGTAATTATTTCACTTTATTTATGTTGCTGTTTTTAAGAGTTTATTTTTATTGTATAAAACCTGTATTTTAACTCTTTAGAGATTTTATTTTATTAAGTGGCATATTAATGTCATTATTAATAAATAAATAATAAACTACTTGTGTAGAAAAGCCATTTTCTGCAGTCCCTAGCTAACTGGCAAGTCTAGATAAACATAGTGGGCAGTATCCTATGCTGCTGCTGTGCCTTCATTGGGAATGTTGCACCAGCAGAACCCACTGCTAGAACAACAGGAAGCTAAAGAAATCCTGGAAACAATCTCTGCTGACCTCTCCCATTCCAGAAAAAAGTGTTTCAGCTCATTTTCAATTGCTTTAGGAAGTGCTAGCTTCTTGTTGTGCTGGTGGTAGTGATGGTCGTCAAAGGGAAATCTACTCCTTTCTGAGCTTGACGTATTTTCCCAGAGCCCCTTGCATTTGTGAGCCAAGCCATGATTTTTCCCCAAAAGTCCAGGAAATTAATTGGTTGCTTTCCTTCAAAATGGCAATTTCCCCAGGATTCCCAGCAGTCATAAATTGCACAATTTTGGGCTGTAAACTGCACAAGTTCGTATAATTCACACAAAATATGGATGTGATTTGCACAAATTCTGCAAATTTGTGCAATTTACAGCTGTAATTTGTGCAGATTTTTTTTCACACACAATTCCCCCCACCCCTGGAAATTCCACCAGGTGGCCTGGCTCACTGTGCACTGAGTTGGGCCAGCTGGTGAAAGACGAAACAGAGGCCAGGGGGCCAAGCCAACGAGAGCTTGTCAAGCTCCACACCCCAACCAGATTCTTCTGTCATTCCTAGCTAGTGGTGAGTCCTGCTGGGACATCCCCCCTAGTTAGTGGTGAGTCCTGCAGGCATATCCCTAGCTTGTGGTGAGTCCTGCTGGCACATCCCCCTAGTTAGTGGTGAGTCCTGCTGGCATATGAACAACATTGGATGCTGCCCATTGGGGGTGGGGGGATCAGGAAAGCTAAACATCAAAGATATACAGGAACACCTCTATTTTGAGAATCAACAACTGCAGTAACTATGCCTTATATCTCCTGTATTCTCCATGGTTAGGGGAAATTACAGAACAAAACAACACTGGATATACCAGTTGCACAGCCACTTTCTGCCTCAGAGAACTGGGAGGGATACATTTACTTGTTTTTTAATGGACATATTTTTACATTTCTGGTTTAGCACCAAAACACTGAAGAGAGACTGCAGGACACTACTGTGAATCCATGCCCTAAAGAACCAATGTCCATGATTCTTCCCCACATGTGAGAAGGATTAAGATCTTATAAACTCTCTGTTGCCCTTGCTTATATGAAGCAAACATTAGAAAACAAAAGAACTGTATCTCTTATTTAAGAGAGAAGGGAACTTGTAATTTTAAAACTGACATTCACAGAAAGAGTCTGACAAAAACAGAGAAATCTCCACATCAGTAAAAAGAACTACTATGAAACCATTCAGCTGCTAGGAACAGATTAAGGATAACAGTACTCAAAGCCTGAAAGCAAGTAACCCCTTACTAAGTGTAAAATTATGTTGCAACAGCACATTTGTTGCATATGTTATTGTTGTAAAAGCACAAATTTCTAATTATTTTAAAATCACAATTAGGACTCTATGGCATGTTATATTTACATAACAGTTGCTTTTTTTGCTACACTTCAACAACAACAAAAATCTATGACTGTATCTAGTATGCTGCTTGTAGCACCCTCTTGCATTCCCCAAAAACATTTCCTAGGGGATAGGGGCCCCTCTGGATGACTATTCATTCAGTGAGAGGAGCTTCAGCCAGAAACAGATATTGGGATGGGCAAATGTGCAATGTCTGAGCTTGTTGAGTTCTCAGAATTCATCCTTGAAGCTCCTTCCACCTCGTTTTCATTCTCAAACACAAATGTCTTTTCATTCCAAGTGTGGGGGGGAATGCACATTTTTCTTTTTAAGTTGGTAAAATGATCATTTTTAAAATTGCACAATTCCCCCATTTGAACGAGATGCATTTTTAATAATACACATTTTCCCAAACTGAATACACACATTTCCCCCACTTTCAAGTGCAAAAGTAAGTACAGGAAGTTGTGAATATTTGCTGAGAATTGCGTTCCTCCTTGTATTGGTCAATGACCGTAATAAAATATATTCATTCACTCCTTGTGTTTGCATTCAGGGTTGTGAACAAGACAAGTTGCAAACAGGAATGAAATTCTTGTGCATCCCTATTGGAAACCTATATAGATGTGTAGAAGTACTCATACACAGATGCTGAGATATTTAAGCAACTCTTGGAACCCTCTGTATTTATTTATTTATTTATTTGAAATATCTCTGTGGTATCCTACAATTAAAAAAATAAATTCTCAGGGTAGTTTACATTGACACAGTAAAATAACAATTAAAAACTTGAAAGAATTATAACTGCAGATTACTGTATTAGAGACAGTTTTAATTAGAGGAATCATTAAGAGAAATCCACCAATAATACAACTACAGCTAGTGCTGATGACGGTTGATGTCCCAAAGGCAACAAATTGGGGAGGGCTATCCTAGTATCACTTTAAAAATATTAATAAAAACATGCATGAGAGATAATGATTCTTGACCTGCTTTTCCCATCCTACATCCAGTTTCCAAAACATGAATAATGATGAATTTGGTCATAGATTTAATTGGCTTGCTTGTATTTCAAAAACAAAACAAAATGGAACGAAGAAAACAAAATGAAATTATGTGTGTGTGTGTGTGTGTGTGTGTGTGTGTGTGTGTGTGTATTACTGTATACCAGGGGTGCAGAATCTAGCCCACAGGCCTAATCTCTAGCCCACAGGCCTAATATGGCCAAGCAGTGGGGCAATCCAAGCTGGCTGGCCTTTTCCAGGGTCCAGTACAAAGACCCTCCTGTGGCGTTACACCCCACAAGTCAATTCCAAATGTATGTCTGCAGTTGGTAAGTCTGTGGTTTTTAGAATGTTGGCCTGAGTGGGCGGAGTTAGAATGTCTTGGGAGGAGGGAGGCGTGATATATAAGGGAATGACTGAGGGGATTGAGAGTTCTTGTGCTTGTTCTTTTCAGGAAAAGCTTTTTAGGGAGACTTGTTAGGTACTCTTAGAGTCTGTAGTGCTCTCTGTGTTTATGGTACTTAAATTCTGGGAAATTTGAGAGTCAGTGTAGTGAGTGGTGTCTTTAGAGTGTGGTGTGCACGTAGTGGAAGTATATTAATCAATACTGATAATAAAGAAAGTTCAAGAGTGATTGTGTGAGAAAAAGGAAAGCGCGAATGTGAGAGTGACAGGATTGTATGGAAGGTTTCAAAAAGGTTTTTAAATGTTGTTATTTGAAACAAAGCTTATGAACTTTTAAAAATAAATTTTGATTGTTTGTTTTAAAACTACCACAAAAATCCCACGTGTCTGTTTGGCGTTTATCATCTTAAGTTTACACATATAACACCCACTCTGACAATCATTCACCTAAGCAGATATAACTCACAGCGCATTATTATATATATTAAAATCCATTCTCCATTTTAAACCCCTTCCTCCACATAGTTTGGAGGAAGGTGGGCTTTATCCCTTGCCTCAGGCATATCAAGTGGTGGTGCTTGGCTTGAGCAGGGAGTAGCCTCGGCCGGGTCTGGTGTTCAGAGCCTGTGTCGCCCCATAAGAAGTGGTGGCAGACGTGAGATCTGGTGTTCAGAGCCTGTGTCGTGGCACCTCCCCCTGGAGGAACAGCCCAGGAGCAAATGATGTCAGGTGCATCAGGGCTGTTGGAATGGCCACAGCCACCATAAAGTCCATAGAGGGCTTGGCAGAGTCATCGTTCCACCTCCCCCCCACACCACTAATAGTTCTGCACTTAGAGATGGTGTGAGCACCTAACTAAGTTCAGAAGCCCAACGGACTGCCCTGTGCCACCCCCAGACCCAATTGGGTGCTTGTGGTGCAAGTGCAATTTCCAGAGCCTCCATTGTACGCAAGGGAGGCCCCATTTATGCAAGGGTGAAGATGCAAATAGGCCGAGCATCTGATAGGGCGAATGCAGGTGAGCTCTCCCACCCCTCCTCTTTTGTACCCTGACCATAATTCTAGCATCAGCTTTACTATGGGAAGAAGCAAAGTCTAGATTAGTCAGTTGAGAATGTTAGTAGAGCCATATGTATATATAAACTTACTTGAAAACTGAATGGCAAATCCAGATTTGCTGATATAGAAATCTGTGTCAAATTGGATTGTAACTATGTTGAGGGTGCTGTGGATGCCTTCCGGTATGAGAGAGCCACTAATTTCTTTTAACATCATATCATTTTCAGGTGGACCATCCCAGACACGTAGAATATCATGTGATGCTTCCGTATCAAATGCAAGGAACTGGAGGCTGTTGACAATACCAGTGATTTATCAATTCGCAGGACTTACAATTAACAGGGGAAAATGCAACTAAGGCTGCAAACCTATACCTACTTACCTGGGAGAAAGTCTCACTGAACTCAATGAAGCTTACTTCTGAGAAGACAGGTATAGGATTGTACTGTGAATATATATTTCCATAAAACATAGCTTAGAACTGTAAAATTGAGAAAGTCAACTTTGTAAACACAGAAGTTGGGGAAGGCACAATACTTTAGCTTTAAGTAGGAGGGAAGCCAGCTCCTTCCTAGTTATTCTATAATTCTATGATGATGTCATTGACCATCCCTCTGAAATGTACATTCATTGTACTCTGAAATGTACATGTGATTTCATTAACAGAGGAAGGGCATATTAATTTAAATGAAATCCTAAATAAATATATACAACAAAATCAGAAATAGGTTCCTCTGGCCATGCCTAAGCCCCTAAGTTATCCATTTTATGAGACCTTTAGGAGAGATTGTTACACAAACAAAGGACTCTTTTAACACACTCCTCTCCGTTGGAACAAATAATATGGCAAGGAGAAGGGGTAGGATGTATATGGCATCTGGGTCAAATATATCACATTGAGAACTAGTGCTACTGCTGGAAAGGAAGAGTACTGCAGGACCTGGGAATAAAGATTTAACTACTTCCTGGGTAGAGGTCCAGAAAAAACAGCACCCATCCCAGCTAACTCTACAGAAGGGATGGACGGATATTAATGTTTGAGTTCACTGAGGTTCTCCTTAGTATTCTTCCAACTCATTGTGTCTCATTGCTTTCCCAAATGCAAGCATCTTGCCCCGCCCACCCTGATCTGGAAAAATGCACATGTTTTAAAAATGCTCAGTTTTCCACACTTGAAAAATACACATATTTAAATGCACATTTTTCTTGACCCAAAACACACATTTCCCCCTATAGGCTTGAAAATGCAGGTGGGAAGATTGCACAAATGCACATTTTCAAAAGTCTGCATCTGCACAAGTGCACACTTTTGAATGCACATGTAAGTTCATGAAATTGCAAAATATTCCAGAGAATTGTGTACCTGCTGGCATTCATATTTGGGGTTGCAAACAGGAACAAAACATCCCTCCAGCACCTCGTTAGGAGGAGATATTTAGCAGACAGCTCCCTACAAAAAGCACTGTCCTTTAAACTGCTCTTCAGATTACTTATTTATGGTGTAGAATGAGTATTCTGGTGGATTTTTTTAAAAGAAAATATATATTATGTTTACAACAGCCCTCGTTGGATATTACGATTATAATTGCATGAGATGGGAGAGTAGGAGCATACTTGCTGACCCCACCCAACTGTTGCATCTCTGTCACCAGCCCCATAAGCCACTGTGCCTTGGAGGTCTAAGGCCTGCAGCGGAGAGACTCCTATCCCTGCGCATGCTCCCTGTTAAATTTTGAACTCATCCAGAGAGTCTACATAAGAACATAAGAGTCATGCCGAATCAGACCAAGGGTCCATCTAGTCCAGAACTCTCTTCACAAAGTGGCCAACCAGCTGTCCACCAGGGACCCACAAGTAGGGCATGGTGCAATAGCACTCTTCCACCCATGTTCCCCAGCAACTAGTGTATATAGGCTTACTGCTTCTGATACTGGAGACAGCACATAGCCGTCAGGGCTAGTAGCCATTGATAGCCTTCTCCTCCAGGAATGTATCCAACCCCTTTTTATAGTCATCCAAATTGGCGGCCATCACCACATCTTGTGGTAAGGTAAGTACATAAGTACAGTATGATCCACTGCAAATGTTCACCCTTCAACGTGTGGAGGGCAGTGGTGCCAGTGATGAGGATATGATAGAAGGGGGGTTGTTCTTGCTCTCACCCAGGCAATTCCAATCAAGTGAGGTCTTTAACATTTGAATAGGGCTCATGTCATTTTCATTTCATTTGGGTTCTGTTATGCCCCAAATCATTCAAATGCCTTAGATATGGAGCCATTTGGGGACAATATTATTAACATTAAAAAAACCACTTGCAGTAAGTTTCCTGAGCCCATGGTATAGAATAGGATCTAAACTAGGGGACATATTCAATCAAAATATCGATCTTGATCTGTGATTGCCCAGGAAATATAATATCCAACTTGTTAGTGCACGCCCAGCCATGTTTATATCTTTGCTTTGATAAATTTATGTAGCTGTTCCCAGAAGCCACGATTTGTCCTGAATACCGATCACTTGCAACATTTAAACTAATAAACTCCCCTTAGAATGCCAATGCAATTATTAGTGGCTGCACCAGACAGATCTCTTATTCTGAGGCTTTGGTTTGTCTTACAAAGATTGGATTGGAGTACCTGACAATATTTCCTGGATCAACTTCAATCATCCACATACACCGCAGATTATTGTCATAAGGAAAAGGATAGCCTGGGGATAAGATTCTTCCTGACGATTCTCCTTTAAAGCGACCGCCACATTCAGCTGGTGAAAACAACATGGGAACAGGAAATGATTTCTGATATAAAATTTCAATTAACATGTCTGTTCTGCCTATGTTAATGGCAAATAATTTATCTGCCAATTTATCTCACAAAGTTAATCTCTTTTGCAATATATAATCAAAAAGATTAGTACATTCCATACAGGGTGTTAGCCATTATGTTACATATGCCACACAGCCAGGTACCAGCTAAAGTTCCTGTCATATGCAACCTCAGATAACTCTACTGTTGCTTAAGCCATAAGAAGAGTCACCCTGTTCCATCTAGTCAAGCATTCTGTTCCCACAGTGGACAACCAGATGCCAAGTGTGAAACCCAACACTGTCATCTTTTCAACGCCAGGTTAAGACTGTCCTCTCCTCCCAGGCATTTAATGGCATATGATGGGGCATTTATGCCAGCCATTTAAACAGGTCTAGTATTCTACTGAAAGTGTTTTTAGCTGTGTGGTGCTGTTTTTCAAATTTTGCATATTTATATTTGTATGTTGTATTTTATTATTTGATGAACTGTTGTAAACTGCCCAGAGAGCTGATTTACAATAGAAATGAAATGAAATAACTTAATAATCCACAGACAGGACACAGATGCAATAGCACTCTCCTGCTCTTATTACTCAGCAACTAGAAAAGTCAGGCATACTGCCTCTGACACTGAAAGTAATATACAGTCGTTGGCCCTTTCAACACCTAAGGCTTATCCCAGGAAAATGGAGGGATCGTCCCTGCTTGCTCCCGGGATCCCTTGTGTGTCATTTGAATGCACAGGGATGATCCCGGGACAATCACTGGGAAAAAAGGCAGGTGTAGAAACAGCCATTATGACTAGTAACCATTGATAACATTAAACTGCATAAATTTGTCTAATCCCTTTTTAAAGCTATCCATGTTGGTTGCTCTCACTACATCTGCTAGTATGCTTCTTTTTATCTTAGCCTGGATCTCTCAACACTCACATTCATTGGATGTCCTTAGGTTCAGGTATAATTAGCTTATCCTTTTTCTCTACACCACGTATAATTTTATACACCTTTATCATGTCTCCCTTTACTCATTTTTTTCCTAAGCTAAAAAGGCCCAAGATATAAAAAAAAATCTTCATAGTGAAGTTATTCCAACCTCTTGATCATCTGGTTTGTCTT
Source organism: Elgaria multicarinata webbii (assembly GCF_023053635.1). Classification (NCBI taxonomy): domain Eukaryota; kingdom Metazoa; phylum Chordata; class Lepidosauria; order Squamata; family Anguidae; genus Elgaria; species Elgaria multicarinata. Next base: position 93,760,846 of record NC_086177.1, read on the forward strand.
TTTCTGCACCATTTCCATCTCTACAATATCTTTTTTTGTGATGCATTGACCAGAACTGTAGACAGTACTCCAAGGGTGGTCACACCATAGATTTGTATAAAGGCTTTATGTTATTGTCAGTTTTATTTTTAATTCCTTTCCTAATAATCTGCAACAAAGAATTTGTCTCTTTCACAGCAACTTTACACTGGGGCCATAGCTAGACCTAAGGTTTATCCCAGGATTATCCTGGGGTCAAACCTGTTCATCTAAGTGCCACACAGGGCATCCACCGCTCAGGCAGGGATGAACCCAGGATGATCCTGGGATAAACCTTTGGTCTAGCTACGGCCTGGGTCAGCATCTTCATTGAGCTATCCACCATGGCTCAAATATCCCTTTCCTGGTCAGTCACCACCTGCTGAAACTCCATCAGTGCATATGTGAAGTTAGGATTTTTTTACTTCAATGAACATCACTTTACAGTTACTTCCAATGAACCTGGTCTGTTTAGATTATTATTATTATTATTATTATTATTATTATTATTATTATTTATATAGCACCATCAATGTACATGGTGCTGTACAGAGTAAAACAGTAAATAGCAAGACCCTGCCGCATAGGCTTACATTCTAATGCACATTTCCCCAGTTTGGAGAGATCCTTTGGAACTATTCTGAATTTCTTTTTGTTTTTTTATCACACATAATTTGATGTCATCAGCAAACTTTACAATTTCTTTGCTCACCCCTAATTCCAGACCATTACTACACAAGTTAAAAAGAACAGGTCCCAACAGAGATTTGTGGGGAGACCCACTGTTTCATCCCATCATTGCAGGATCTTTCAATTTAGACCCACTCTCTGTTAGTGTTAGTGTTAGTTGAGGTTGCATATAACAGGAACTCAAGAGGTTAAATTCCTAATTGTGAGGAATTTTTAAAAAGCTTACTCAGCAGACATTATCTGCATAGAGTAAGACACTTGAAATGTGGCGTTAATAAGATGGGGGGAAACTGTTTCTCACTCTATATGTCTATATGCAAATAAGTGCCGGGTGATCTCCAGGGAATCAACTAAGGCCATAGCTAGACCTAAGGTTTATCCCTGGATCGTCCAGGGGTCAAACCTGTTCATCTAGGTGACACACAGGGGATCCAGTGCTCAGGCAGGGGTGAACCCTGGATGATCCCAGGATAAACCTTAGGTCTAGCTTAGGCCTAATTGAGGTGCAACGACCAAGCAGCTTGTGAAATATTTTCAGCCCTATGGAAGGCAATGCTTCTGACCAGTTATGCTTTGATTTCAAACACCACCTCTCCTCTGTCTTCAACCACTGATACCACTAATTGCTTGCATCATTACCTAGATATCTATTGAAGGAAACAGTATCTGGCTTCTTTGCATTCTATCTCTGGAATTATTATCTAAGAAAGGCTACCATTGGGAAGAGTTTTGGAGTTCTGGGGCTTTGAGGATCCCCCCCCCAAAAAAAAAAATCTTTCCTTGCCTCCAACAAGGTTTTGGTAACCAGCTCTTAACATGAAACAATTTGTTAAGAGTTCATGGAAATGGAACCCACAGCAGTGAGTCGAAGGTCTTGCTGACATCCAAAGCTCACACATTAAGTACAATGGACATGGTATGAAGAAGAGGGAGACAGCATAGATAGGTTCTGACTATGTAAGAACATAAGATGCATCATGCTGGATCAGACCAAGCGTCCATCTAGCCCAGCACTCTGTTCACACAGTGGCCAACCAGCCATCGGCCAGGGACCAACAAAGCAGGCCATAGTGCAACAGCACCCTTCCACTCATGTTCCCCAGCAACTGGTGCACACAGGTTTACTGCCTCAAATACTGGAGATAGTACATATATAGTTATGAGATTTTAATACATGTGCATATGCATAAGCAGGGGGAAAGAAAATGTTGTGAAGCACATAGGACTTCTGTACCTACTATTTAGGCTAATAATAGCATCAAATGTCTGTACTGTTGTTTGTATGTACCAATGAAATTACTTATAGAGGGCACAATTAAACATATGGATGTGTGATGTTTGGGGCTGAAGAATATGGTTCACAGCAGCGGCCCCACACTCTTTAATTCATCTGTGCTCGAGATAAAGCCAAACACATATTTATGTAAAAAGTACAAATGATTGGTTAAGTTTCCTGGAAATCATGTCCAACCCTGAACATTTTAAATAAATATTTTCATTGCCTTATGCTTATGTATCACTGAAGAGTGAAATGCGTAATTTTATAACTGAAACCATCACTATAAAAAAAGATAATAAAATCCCCAATTCAAATATCTGAATGTGTTTTCTAGAAACAGTTTGACCAGAACTGGAAAGTACTCATTAGTGAATATACAATTATAATGCTGAAATAGAAAAGTTACTCTAACAGCAAAAGTAGAATATATCTTGAGCATGATATTTTAGAACAATTATAGGAGGGAAAGCCAAATAAAGTAAATGAGGGAGCTGGAGTGAGTGAGTGAGTGAGTGTGTGTGTGTGTGTGTGTGTTCTGCCTGTGCTTGGGGACACTTTGGTGCAAGCAGATTTTCTTGTTGCAATAGCTAGAGCAACAACCTATGTGAAAAGGCAAGTGGGGCAGAGAAGTGTTTAGCACTGCCCCATCCCCTGTACCTACCCTTAAAACATTTTTTTTGCTAGTATAATCAGTTGGATTTCAACATAGAAAAAGCGGGATATGCATGCCTAAATAAATAAATATTCTAACACAATTTCAAACACATGAACACGCATACACACATGATTATATTGTAGTGCCCTGATTCATATATCTTTCTTTCCTGAGCTTTGGCAGCACTAGTTGCAACAGGTGCCTTGGCAAATCTCCGAGCAGTAAAGGAAGAGGATATGGAATAATGTATCCTGTTTCCACTATCATGGTGCAGTTGGAATGAGGCTGGGAAGGCACAGGTTTAAATCTTTAGCCGGCCACAAAGCTTATTGGATGATCACGGACCAGTTACCAATCATTCAGCCTAACAACAATATTTTCTATCTCATTAAGAAGATACGAGTTCATTAAAGCATTAAAACGTAAAACAAAAAATAACAATCTTCCTACCAATACAAGATGGCAGAGGATAGTCCCATGCCCTTCTTTCTCCCGTCATGCATTTAAGAAGACTACTTCCATGGAGGGTGTAACCAGGATTGCATCCATAAATGATAGTGCTGCCAGCAAAGTGGCCTTGATCACTTATCTTGTACCCAAATTGTGGAACACCTGGATCCTCACAATGAGAAAGTTCAAAACCTGTGTTACAAACAAAAACAGTAGTATTACCAAATTAGGAATTTTGCTTTCCTCCCCACACACATCTGCATGCTTTGCAGTTCGAGGTAGCATTTTAATTGGCCAACTGAAACTTGTTTTACACAAATGTTTGCTTTCTGTGCCATTGGAATACCAGATACTGGGGAGGGTGAAATGCTCTTGGTTGATGAAACATGGAAAGCTGCCTAATCTCATGCCAGACTACTTGTCCATCTATCCTACTATAACTCTGAGTGGTAGCAATGTTCTAGGGACTTAAGCAGATTATAACATTAATAAAAAGAGTTTCTTGATTTGTTATCTGAACAAAGCTAAGATGGAATTTTTCAGACACTCGACGGTGGATTGATAAACAGATTGTTGTTACAGACTGTGTATGGTGAACATCCATAGAGACGATCATTTAAGCTACATTGGGAAGATGTATGGTGGTACAACAACTCCAACCTCACTGATTTGGTACCATGACGGCATTATCCATTCAACATGAGCTTGGATATTCCAGTCTCATCATATCTCATCCTCATCTAACGTTATCCATTCAACATGACCTTGGATATCCCATACACATCTTGAGGAGCAAAGATGTCATGGCTCTTCCTCACCATATCCCTTGTTATACTTTATGAAATACTTACTGGTATAAACAAGCTGAAAACCTTCATCTGTTCCCTCAGAATCTGAATTAAACTCAAGCCAAAGATGGTTCGAAGTACTGCTTAACGTCAACCCTCGCAGTGAAGCTCCAGTAAATGCACCCAGCAAGTGTGCTGTATTATCCCTCCCATCATATATCTGTAAAACAAATTGCTCTTGGATAATTTAAATAGGCATAACAGAGAAATGGCAAAGTAAGCCCCATATTTCAATTACGTGACAGATCAGGGCTGCTACATTTCCTTATTATATGTTGACAGAAGATAGTCTCTTAGAAACGTGATCCTTATTACTTTTAAACTAAGCCAATTTGCTTAGTTTTTGTGTGTGTTTTAACTGCATGACATGACACTAGCCAGGGGAAATGCTTCCATTGCAGCACCCGGTTTTTAAACATCTGTCTCTGCTTTGCCATTGTCAACGTTGTAATGGTGGCATTCACACGTAATAAAAGATCACTTGGTACACTAGGCATAGAAGTGGCATAAGGCGAAAATGCAATCTCTTTCCAGTTGTATATGAAAGCAGCCTCTGAGCAGTTTACTAAATAGTTATACATACATTGATATCAAAGGAAAATCAAAGAGATCACAAAGGAACAAACAGACAAACTGTAGTTGTAAGTCGAAAGGACAATTTAATCTATATGTAAATTGGAAGCCAACGCTATTTATTCATTAATTTGACTTGCTAGCATCCTAAAGAATCGCAATCCCACCCGCTGCAGGCATCCTTGAAATCCTACTGCAATGAAGCAAATATTTCAAACACAAATATCATAATATCATTTAGACAATTTCAAATGCAGATTTCAAATCAGGAATCCATTCCGGTGTATGAAAAATTAAACTGCAGTTGGATTATTGGTAGATGCTATATTTAATGTTTAGAATCTTTAAATAATAATTGCATTTGCACTTGACTATATTCTGCTCTTCATTTTTGACGCAAAGTAAAACCTGAGTGGTAAAATAAATATACTGATATCTTGATTATCTTCTACTTATGTTTGGTTTCAATTTATATCAACATAACATGAGTGCTAAATCACAAATTGGTACCTAGGGTATTTTTATACAGCATGACTGAAAATTTTAAAAATAAATACAGTGTTGCCTGTATTTAGTTATAATTAAATGGATGCTTAAATATTGAGAGACAAACAAAAAACAGTAAACAGTTCTATTTTTTCTTTCCACTTAACATATACTGTAAAACTGCCTTACACCAAATGAAATGACGACATGAAATTATTCATGTTGGTGAAAAAAACAAAAAAGACCATTAAGCAGTGATGCAGGATCAGTCTATTACAGGACCATGTCAGTTTCACATGTGTTCATTCATAAATATATTCTATTCCGTTTCCATATTGATCTGTGAAGGGTGTGTGTGTGTGTGTGTGTGTGTGTGTGTGTGTTTGTGTTTGATCTGTATGAAAATGTGTATTTAAATGCAGATTTTTGAATGTATTTCCTCCTCACTACTGGTTTCTAAAAGTAGTTTCTCTCCAAGTATGCATTTCTAGGAGTATTGCATCCTAAAATACACTTTTATACACATTTTACTTATTCCCCGCCTCCCAAAAAATTCAGAGAAGGGCAAAATCTGAAGGATAATTGTCCCGATATAAATATGAGCTTGGTAGGGGCAGATCAGTAGGCTTTGAAATGTAGACCAAACAGTATCCTCGATCATCCCTATCATGGGAATCCTGAAAAAATCTCTCCATACTGGATGAATGGGTAATACAATGGCAAGTTATTTTAACATAGGTATTATGTATACAATATCTGGCACAGTCAGCAATTTACTTTTTATTTTATTTTTATTGAGGGGAGCTGTGTCATGTTTATGGGTGTGACTTTTAAGATTTGACTGGAGAGCATTATGCAGAAAGCTCATGTACCATTCAATACTGGTTGGGTTTCATTGCAATTGTCTGTAGGAGTATATTGGATTGCCTGCAGGCTTACAACCCAGCCATGATCATCGCAGAGTGCAGGATGCGGAATAATGGGCTCAAGTGACAGGAAGCCAGATTCAGGGTGGACATCAGGAAAAATGTCCTGACTGTTAGAGCAGTACGACAATGGAACCAATGACTGAGGATGGTCATGGTCTCTCTCATACTAGAGGCCTTCAAGAGGCAGCTGAACAACCATCTGTGGACTCCTGCATTGAGCAGGTGGTTGGACTCGATGGCCTTAGAGGCCCTTTCCAACTCAATTATTCTAGGATTCTAGGGGGGAAAAGCAGTCATATGGCTCCACATTGGCGAGATATATGCTGCTGCTACATCTTATAGAATCATCACGGTATAATCACACAAACCAAAGTTCTATCTCACAAGTGGAACCATTATTTTATGCAAGTAGCACATATTTGTCATATTTGTGATCAGGGTGGGGAACATGTGGCCCTCCAAATATTGTTGGACTGCAGCCCAGGCCAACGTAGGCAATGATGATGGGAGTTGCAGTCCATCTGGAAAGCCACATGTTCCCCATCCCTGGGCCAAGCAACAACATCAACCAGTTACTGAACATTGGGTCTGTACATCTTGGAACTGATCACTTTGTGCCCCACAATGCTGCCTATCTTTCCAATGTAGCATCCTGTTGTCTCCTCATCCATGCATACTCTTCATTACCCATAATTGCGTTTTGACCTCATAGCTCATGTCAATAAATCAGTAAGTCCAAATTTCTTGAAACACTCAGATATCAAAAGAAATTATGCAAAACAGGCATAATCACACAAAATAAGAATATTGTCCCAGATGTATATTACTGATATTACACAGCTTATTCTAAACACACACAAAAATAGTTTGGCCATAGATTCCGATTTTTTGTGGTAAGAGATACTGACAGAATTCCTTTGCACATATTTTATTAGTGCAACTGGAGAATAGTCTCTAGACAACTGACTTAATTGTGTCCTAGATCTGAACAAGACTAAAATCTGCCTTTATTTAAGTTTTTCTCAAATTGTAATTGAGATTCTAGTACAGGTTCCACCAAAATATGGAGTGGCCATATGTGAAATGCATACGCAGCATAGAAGTGAGATGTGAAGATAACTTCATCACTTATCAATGACCATAAAGTAACTAAAACCAACCAAAAAAAAAAAATTGGCTGCTTGGCTTAACTTAGAAATTAATACATTTAAAGTAATGAGATAAAACTAGCTTTCAGATGTAGGAATAAGAAGAAAAATGTTTTTGAAATATACTTAAAGGAAGCCTAAAGTAAAGAAACCTGTTTTGGAGCAGTCAGGTGCAAGTTACACAGAGATTTAATTAACACCTGAGTTCTACTCTTATTTGATGGTCCTTCCTCTGATCTGGCAAACCTACTTAAGTTAAAAATGATATATCCTAAATAAGCTGCTTGCTGTTCTTCCACATATATGTTTCTCGTTGATAAATAAATTTATACAGCAATGGCAGGTTAGTCCAAGAAAACTTTGCAGATGTAACGCTGGAACAAAACCATGCAAGACAGGGTGCACATTACATTTAAATGCAAATAAATTATGGGGATAAAGCACCTACACTACAAAGTTGATATGCAAGAAAGAAAAGAGGGGAAACAGGGCTGTTCTGAATAGTGGCATGGCCATTAACAATGAATGCTGATTAACTTGTAAGTAATGCCAGCTAGAAAAGCAGGTCGCACACAACCTTGATGGGAGCTAAATTAAATGGTTTGGCAGCTTGTATATAATTCGCAGGTAACAAGAAGTCACCATGGGTGAATTTCCCCATAGGGCTTCTTGTTGTGACGACTGACTCTATTCTGAATATTTGACTGTAGTGGAGGCATGCCGTAGCTTGCTGGTACATGCAAACCTGCTGATGGCTGGTGGTTGATAAGCCACCCACAACTCTAAAACAGCCCATGGGTTCTGGATGGGTTGTCAATAACTCCAACCCATTTTTGCTGGATTTGCATGTAATAGCCAGCTACAGCCTACCCCAACCGCAGCTTGAATATTCAAAATGGTCACTGTCGCAATAAGAATCCCTGTGGGGATTCTCATTGTCATTATATGCGAACCAGATCAAAAAAGTCAGAGATTTCAAGCCATCTGACAGAAAACAGCCTTAGGGGATTGAAAGGTTATTATAGAGCTTTTGCAGAAATCATACTGTCTGCTCAACTATTACAAATAAACAGAAATGTCCCTTCAGTAATCTCTCATCTCAAGGAAACATCCCTGCACTTTTTGATGTGGGGTAATATGATGGAACAATATAAAGCATTGGAATGAACCTTTCAGAATTGATGTCCTATTAATTCTTAACCAAATGCACAGGCTCTTTTGCTATTTCCTGACATATCTCTGGTTAAAAGGATCTGAGGCTAAGATAGCTCTTCTAACCAAGCAGCTATGAGCTGGATAGCTTTTCCAATGGAAGTGGATCATACTATGCCAATGGACCCATAATTTAATTCAGTATAAGGGTGCTGTTTATATTTTCTCACTTATTCAACCCCTTCATAATTTGGTTTGCCACATAGTATACACTTTCCAGGTCTCAGCTTCATCATAGACCTGGAAAGTGTTCATCATGGCCTTGTAGGCCCCTTCCGGCTCTGCTATTCTATGCTTCTATGATTCTATGATAGATACAAATAGCAAACTCTTGGTAAATGCTGCTAGGATTTCAAAATGGGTTAACTAAGTGGGAGGAATACACAAGTACTCCAAAAGTACTCAGAATCTTTGAGGGGAGAGACTAAGTAGGCAACTAAGTAGTTTTAATTTTTGTGAACCGCCCAGAGAGCTTCGGCTATTGGGCGGTATAAACATGTAATAAATAAATAAATAAATAAACTCCCCCCCACCCACAAAAAACTAATGGGGGCTAAGCATACTCAGTAGTCATAGACTGCTACATGTTTGTTGGAGGGGTGGGAATGAAAAATAGGGAGTGAAAAGCAATGAAATGGATTATTCTAGAAGAGGGCACTGCTCCATTCTATTCTGTTTACAGTGGATGAATTTCATATACATAAGGGCATATTATTAAAAGCAACGTGATGGCCATTTGAGCTCTATCACTGGCAGAATATAGGGGTATCATTGTTTACAAGATTACAACCCTACGGACGGACACACACAGAGGGCCTGTTCAGAAAACATGGTAAGTCATGGTTTAGGCCACTAAACCTTTTGCAGCAAATGGTTAGCTGAGCTTGTTTAAACTGTGGTTATGTAGCCACCATTAGGAATGATTCACATCCCATGCTAAGAGCGTCATCAGACGGGGGAAAATCGTGTTTCCTTACTGTCACTTCCCCCCCACGCTTCTGTCCCACAATACTTCCTCTTTCTTTACAGAGAGAAGAAGAAATAAACAATGACCATGTGGCCCATTCAGTAGGCATTTTTATCCCACTGCTTCTCCTGCACACATCAGGAAATGGTGGCACATTTTGCTACAGCTGAAGAAAGTCAGATTCTCCAGATCTTTTTTTGTGATGGGAAAATGAGCAGAAGGGGTGGGAAATGCACGGGAGGCAGACAGCGTGGTCAAAAGGACCCGTGAAAACCCATGAGTGGGCAGTAATGAGGGTGCGATAAAACTCTTGTCTGATGATGCTCTAAGTGATGTTTCACATGACATGCTAAGACAGAATGTTTATCTCAAAATGCTTAACCACCATGGATTAACATGCAGAGTGATCAGGATCACTCTCAGAGTTCCTTAGTAACAGAATGGATGAAAACACTAATAGAAAAAATGGAAGAATTCTTGCCTAATCCTAATTCCCTAAATGCTTTAACCATGCAACAAACTCACACAGAAACAAGCATTTTAATGTAGCCCTGATAGTTAAATGCAAAATTACTTTTAACTACATTGTGATAACCGGGTGAGTGTCATAGGTTTTGAGTTAATGAACGGATCACACCAGAATTGCAACATACCTTAAGAACATCTGCTTGTGCTAAATGAAATGTTCTGGCAGAAATATTGATTCCCTTCCCTGCTTGCACTTGAATGCTGTAAATACACTCATGGTTGTTTTCATAGTTGAGTGGGTAATTAGGGGACAGCAAAATTCCTTCATTATTTGTGACAGAGGCTCCACATTCAGCTGCAAGTAAAACAGAATTTGAGGTATAGCTCAATAGAGAACATAAATTATCTCACTTATGGTAAATGTGAGAGTGTAAATACAATCAAATACCTTATCATTAGTATTTGTGACTATCTAGAAATTGGTTATAAAAATGAATGTATGATTGTGATTTAATACACTATTTTCTCATGGATACACATTTTCACAAATACACACAGATACATTTTCTCATATATGTGTGCACGTGCACACACGCAACAAGCCTAACTGTGTGCATAAATAATCCACACAATTTAGAATACTACTCCAAACTGATAATTGTAATGGTTGTTCAGTATCAATAATAAAAACCATTAGAAACATTAATTCTCAGATCAGTCTCTCTCTTTTCCCCCCAAATGTAGTTGCTTCTCCTTTAGTATCATATCTATTTATTTTTTTCAATATTTCAGAAAACAAGGAAATAATACTGAAACAAGATAACTTGCATAATACTTAGAAAGGATGAATAATATTGAGTGTTGGTTCAATAAAATGAAGCAGAGTAGTGGATGGTATAAATAATGATGGGAAGGTGTTATCATTCAAAACTAATCAATGAAATCAAAGAAAAAATGGATCAACATAAAGAAAATCACACAGGGAAACAATTTCCATACAGAAACTACATTAAGGCTGAATGAAGATTGTGAATATTTCAGGAAACCACATTACAACAGTAGCATAACTAAGCATTACGTGCTATGTAACTCACAGCAGTTAAGAAAAGTAGGGAGAGATGAAAATACCATGTTGCATCACCTTTAATAATCTTATTATGATGGGAGGTAATAAAAAGACACAGAGTAGTAGAATGTAATTTCACCCAAATTCATCACTAATCTTAGGATACCAGTAATACATTATATGGATGTTCCAGCAAAAATATGTAATCTACAGAAGAGCTCTTATATAGGCCCATTTTAATGCTTAACCTTCAAAGCTTTTAGATGGCAGATTTGCTATAATTTATTTTAAAGACACTGAGGTGAAAACACTCACCCACATGCTCTTTGACTGTAGTTCTTATTGTTCCAATGCGAGGTCCATAGACACTTCACCCGGAAACTAATTGGCAGCCAGTGGAGTAATTTTAATATTGTTGTAATATGGTCACCCCTAGATGTACCAGTGACCAACCTGATGAAGTGATTGCCACCAATTTGGATGGCTTTAAAAGGAGGTTGGATTCCTAGAGGGGAAAGCTATCAATGACTACTAGACCTGATGGCTATGTGTTACCTCCAGGATCAGAGGAAGTAAGCCTATATACACCAGTTGCTGGGGGACATGGGAAAGTGCTGTTGCACTGTGCCCTGCTTTTGGATTTCTGGTCAACAGCTGGTTGGCCATTGTGTGAACAGAGTGCTGGACTAGATGGACCCTGGGTCTGATCCAGCATGGCTCTTATGTTCACATGTTCCTAAACGGAGATTATGACTAGATTGTTGTTATTTTTTGGTTTTGGGGTTTTTTGTGTGATGTTTCTCTTTTCTGGATTTTTGTGTGTTTTTGTATATTGTATGTGTGCATGTGTATTGTTGGTTGCATCTGTGTGTCTCTCTAAACATTATCAGTTTCTCTTCAGTGAAATGGGCATTTTGGGGGGAAATATGCAATTTCGCAGTGGGGAATTAAACCCCACTTCTGCCTTTTACTCAGTTTCTTTACCACATTACTTTTCTCTGAGTGTCATCTGCTTGATTTCTGTGTTTTCAAATGCATGATTTTGTGTTTTGGATGTCAGATCCCACATCTACCTTTTTCAGGTTGTGAATGGCTATGTCCATCATTTCAGCCATTTCATGAGAACGTCCATGGCACTCCCTTCAAAATTGTAAATGTGCCTACCAACCCAAAAACTTTGGTGACCCTGCTGTGGTTATTACTAGGGTATTAGAATATGTATAACCTATTCTCTCAGGAAACTGCTCCTAGGCCAGTCTCTAGAGTCCCTCTTGAGTATTTATAGCACACTCATTACTGGCCACGCACGGATGTTTGTGGGTCCTTTTGACGACACTATCCACCTCCCACGTCTCCTTATACTTATTTCTCCTTCACACACAAAAAAAAAGTCCTGGAAAATTCGATTTTGGGGGTCTGTAATGAAACTTTCTGCCATTTCCTGCTGTGTGCAGGAGAAGCAATGTGATAAAAAGGAAAAAAACCACCACTGAATGGGCTACATGGTCCTTGCTTGCTTCTTCTTTCTTTCCCAAGCTGCTCATCCTTATTGTGGGACAGAAGCAGGAGGCAAAGCGACAGTAGGGAATCAAGATTTCCCTCCTGTCTGATGATCCTCTAGGCAACAAATATCTTTATCACCAAGCAGGTGGCAAAAAAAGAGCATGTTGTTACATCTTTCAGACCTATTATGACTACCATTTCTTAGTTTCGAGAAGGTAGCCATGTTAGTCTATTGCAGCAAAAACAGCAAAGACTCTTGTGACAGCTTGAAGTCTAACAAATTTACTCTAGTATAAGCTTTCATGGACTGTAGCCCTCTTCATCAGGTCAGAATACTATGGAGAGGTTCAGGCTTATACACAAGTCAAATAGTGGTGATAGAGGGGTGGGTGGGGGAGAAGACTTGTAAACAGTGAGGTCAGAAGGAAATTAAATGCAGAAAGTCCTGAGAGTGACAATCACTTTATTAATAGTGGTCACTTTCTAGTTCTTAGTTTGTCACTCTTTATAATCAACTGGGATTTTTTTTTTTTAAAAAAAAAGTGTTAATGGTTGGTTAACACACTACTTCCTAAGCATTTTTACAGGGGAGTTATTTGAGTTAATTAAATAAAGCATTAAGGATCCTGGTACAACCAACTGCATATTGTGTATGAACAGATGAAACCAATATTTTAAACCGGTTCCTCCTGAGGTTTTTTCTTTCTGCCTGTCCCTCATTGAACGCGTATATTTCTCTTGTCTTAAGCACTTGATTAGATAGCTCCAGCAAACAATTAATCAGTAACTTTCAGTGTAACTCCTGAGCATTGTTTAATTAATCTGTTTTGTGCAAACCCTCTCCATCTCTATCTGCTAAGGAAGTCAGGAACCTATCCATGTAAAAGCTTTCTATCAAAGTCAAGTGAAGGTTGAAATGTTACCATTCTTTCTCTTTCCCTCCTCACTTATAAGACTAAAGTGCCTTGTTGTTGCGGCTGCTACAAGGACTTCATACATTATTTTAGACACACTTAACGGGGGCGGGGAGGACAATGCCCATGGACACGTGGGAAATCAGAACACTTATTTGGTAGTGAGGAAATAAATCATCATAAACTCTTCTTAATCAGTCTGTGGAATATTATAGCCTCTTTTCTTATTCTATTTGGGCTGATACACTGTTCAGCAGGCCCAAGCAAGCACCATCTGAATGTACAAAGGCTTTTACTAGGCAGGCACATGATCAGTAGCCGTCACATGGAAGTGCCATTTGTGACAGGTGCAAACATGGCTGCCACAATCTGCATTATCAAGGTCACACAGTCCTTTTGGGGGCACTGTTGTGATAAATGCAGGTTGCTTACCTGTAACTGTAGTTCTTTGAGTGGTCATCTGTGCATTCACACATATGGGCTCTGTGCCTGCATGGAGCTTGTTTCGGAAACTTCTATAGCTGAGGCAAACGGTTTTGGCGGGAACCCCTCCCCCACCATCAACTGACTATGGCTCCCCGCTCTTCTCCTCAGTTCCTTGAGACCAAATTGCTGGCCTCTTAACCAGGAGAGAAACCACTTGGTATCGACGGCACATTGATATCAACACCAAAGTGGGGATGGTGGGTGAGTTGTGTGAATGCACAGTTGACCACTCGAAGAACTACAGTTACAGGTAAGCAACCTGTATTTCTTCTTCGTGGTCTCTGTGTATCACACATATGGGCGATTAACAAGCTCACTCCTTGGTGGAGGGTAGGTGCAGATCAATGTGCCTTATCAAGATGGAAGACAGAACTGCTTGCCCGAAATTGCAGTTTGTCGTGGTACAAACATCCAGACAGTAGTGTGTAATGAAGATAGAGGGCTTATACGAAGTACCCGCTCTGCATAAGTCCAGGATCGACAGTCACTAAAAACCTCAGCACTCTAAAGCTTTCTCCTCATGAGAAAGACAGAAGTTCCCAACGAGACACCCTTTCAGCAAGGTGGTTGAAAGAGAACTAAGGAGAAGTGTGGGGAACCAGAGTCAGTTGATGGTAGGGGAGGGGTTCCCGCCAAAATTGTTTGCCTCAGCTATAGAAGTTTCCGAAACAAGCTCCATGCAGGTGCAGAGCCCATATGTGTGATGCACAGAGACCACGAAGAAGAATTCAAACTTCAGTGACCACACCTACACCTGTCACATGATTAAGTGACCACATATTCCTTCATACAGTGATTCCAACGTGGAACTGATTACTAAAACCATGTTTGCATCACCCACATTGCAGATCATTATCGATAAAGAATAATTCTATTATTTGTTTTCACAAGTCTCTAAAATACATAAGGAAAAAACACGTCTGCATGTCAAGAATATCTAAACCACCCTGCCAACCTGCAGACACCGAGAGTTCCTGCAATTTTAGAAAAGGCAGCCTGAAGGCACATGCTGAAAGATAATGCCAAAGGAGCAGCAGCTAATGGCGGGTGTTTGACATCTTTATGGGCTTCTGTTTTGACCTATCCCTTTGATTCTTTGATGCAATAGGACTGCGTGTCCACTCCTATATATAGGCATAGTGGGTGATGGATAATGTTAGGTAAGAAGGAAAAGAAGGGGAATGTTTCTCCTTCAGTCACAGAATGGAGAAATTTAAATAGTAAGGTGATAGTAAAGAGAGACTGGTTGTAGCATCCCTCAGTTCTGCTTCTTAAGCAATTTCTGCATAATAAAGTTTAGTCCAAAAGAAATATTTCTGATGTAAGAAATATACATAGCAATGCAAGGGAACAGTATTTTCAATAAGGATAGTTTTCCCATGGGTTAGAAGGGGCATCTTTACATTTTTTTTTATTGTAGATCAAATTTAAAACATTGAAAACTCTCAAGAAACCTGATCTCATTCCATATTGCAATTCCATAAATGAGGGTGGGTGATGCAGAGGGTTGTCATAGGAATAGGGAATAAAAGGAATATGGGTGATACCAGAGTTCACACCTGTAATCTTGTGTAAATTGGCCCTTTACAGCCACTATTTACGCAGCGTAGGAAATACACAATTTCTGGAGCTTTCCGCTGTGTGCAACGGTAGAGGCTCCAGATGAGGGCGAATGGATGTTTTCTAAAACAGCAAAAGCTGAGATGTACCACTAGGAAAATATATGGCAAACGTAAGAATTTCTGAAGTTTTATTTTTAATCTAAATTTTAACCAGATCAAATCTGTTCGATACTCATTCCATAGGAGTCTCATTCAGTCTTGAGAACAAAGTGGTGCTAGTGTTAGAGATTAGGATCTCTCTCTTTTTTCTTTTCTTTTGAGAACTACACTGTTCTTATTTCAAGTGAAGAGATGGTCACGATGTGTTGTTATAAGAGCTAACAGGATTTGTGGAATATGCAAGCACTTTTGCTCAAAATATTGCCTGCAGAATCAGATTCTCTCCCAAACCCTGCCTTGATTCTCCTCACAACCCCTAGCCTGTATGTATCCCTTCGAATCACTGCCTGTGGCAGGGGTGGGCAGCTGCAAGAAGTCCAGGGCCATTTTCATACACCCCCAACTCTTGGAGTGCCCCCACCTCCTGCAGGCATCATTGTCTTCTTTTCTTAATGTATCTCAACAAAATTGCAAGTTTAAATAAAAAAAATAAACTGACCCTACCCCCCCTCCCATGGGCATGGAGTGCCTGAAGAGTTCTGTGCCCCCTGACCATTTCCTGCCTCCTCGTGTTTACTTGTGACGAGGCGGGATGAAGCAGGGGCAGGTACCCACACATCTCCTGCAGTCCTGGGATGGTCCCGGGATGGCAGAAAAACCAGGAAATCCCTGTTTTCCGTTTTCCTGGGGTCATCCCCAGTTGACTCTGGGATCCCCTGTGCATCATTTGGATGCACAGGGACGACCCTGGGGTGATCCCAGGGAAAAACAACGGTGGAGAAAGAGCCCGGGATTCCATTGCACACATGCAAAGTTTTTTTGGGTGGACAGATGAATGTGCCTGGCTTTCCACTTGACATCACTGACTTCCTCATATTTTTTCCTCTGAAACCCACAGAAAAGAAACAACTTTTTTTGTTGCCAAAACAAGGGCAAAAATCAGCTTGCATTTTGAACTCCTCTTCAGAACTTTTTCATTTTTAAAAAAATGTATTATTCCTCAGTGTGGAAGTCCATTAAAACAATCACGAGTGCTAAATTCAGATAGATGTATGTCTAAATTAGCCAGCCACGCTTTCTACAGTGGACCCTGTGGAAGGAAAACTAGAATTCTTTGTAGTACTCTCATGACCTTGGTTCTTATCCACATTTACCTTGATTATTCACCCTCTTGTGCTACAACGCCCCGTGTGCTAAATGTCCTGAGTGTTTAATGTCTCTGAACGCTAGAGTTCAATGGCAGATTGCATATAGAAACAGAAAACCTAACAAATTAAGATGAAGATACATGGGAGATGTCAAGGATATTTTGTATCAAAACGAATAGGCGTGTTACCATGCTTATCCATGCTGTATAGTTGCAACTCCATGGACAATGACTACACATACAAGCAAATGAAAGCAGCTGACCACGTACCCACACACCTGGGCAGAGGTGCACTCCACACTCGCCGGCCACCACCGAGACAGATAATCTCTGAAGCTCCCTCTAAGCGGTATCCAGACGAACAGGAGAATGTTAGAGTGTCTCCTACTCCAAAGTTAAAACCTATCCTGTTTCCAAATTGAGGAGTTCCAGGATCTTCACAGGGCTCAAGATTATATTCTGGGGTGGAAAAAGACAAATCAAATGACTGCTTCAAAATCTCAACCTTTCTCTTTTTTAAAAAAATCATCTACCTTGTTCATTATTACAAAGCACATATTTGTACCTGAGCATCAGTTTAGCCTTTAGATACATTTTCAGAATAAATGCTCATATAAGAAAATAGGCAATTCAACTACAATTTAAAAATCATGCTCATAAATGTTCATGGTGGCTGGGAGATGCATGCTTACCATTCCTATAAGAGCTATAAACGTCTTTGAGTCTGACACATGAAATGAGCCAAAATAACTGTGCAGCATAAAAGCACAACCAATTTCCTCATGGGCTCATTTGGAATATCACTTCTTGAAATTAGACTTGAAATCACTCTGATGCAGTGTGATTTTCTCTTTGAATAATGTTCTTTACAGTTTATTATAATTTTCTCCAGCACCACTACAAATGCCACAACAGAAAAAAACTAGGATTTGTATTACGTAAGTGACAACAAAAGCAATTGCAAAGGCTATTTAAAAAAGAAAAGTTACTTGTCAGGACAAATACCATCTTTGCCTTTTCCCCCTCCCCGCCCCTCTGTCCAGTAAAACAGAGAGTTTTCTTCACTTTATATGAACAGCTCATTTTGTTTCCTTACCAGAGAAAGTAATATTAAATCCTTCATATGATATTGAAAAGTCAGAAATAAAGCGCAACTGAGCCCTGAAATTTCCATAGAGACCAGCGTTGATTGCTGATGGAAGTTCAGAGCCAGTCAGCCGTGCTAACGGCTGAGTGAAGCTGCGATTTTCTGTGATTAGTAAGTAGTCATGATGATCTTCCAAATGAAAGGTGTGAAAGGTGAACTGCACTCCTATTAGAAAAATAAAATTAGACTCACATATCACATAGTTAACATGAAAGCAATTATATCACTGATTAAACTCATACATTTCATTGCAAACATGGGCTCAGAAAATTAAACAAGACTTGCATTACCCTTGCCCTCATACCTGCCAGCTTTTTCTTTCTTTGCTATTTTTTTTAATGAAGCAAGGTAGGTTTTTTTTTAATCATAATTTTGCCCCTAATGTATTTCTAGGTGTGAATCTATATCTTGGGTGTGGATGAAAGGTGCTTACACTGAAGCCATTATTACTCATTTGCAGAACTAGATTGAAATGTTATTGTTAATTCTCGGGGGGCGGGGAGATGTCTTAAAAATCAAATGCAATATCCAAAATTAAAATTGCTTGTCATAATAGTTCAACCGGTATCATTTGAATATGCTAAAACACGTAAGTTCAAGATACGTTAGTACTGAAACGCAGTGAAGGATTTATTTTTAAACTACAGTACATTCAGAATGTGTATTAAGCAAAGGGAAAGAAAAATATTCTCAGGAATGATGATTAGAACTTGGTAGACACAACTCCTCTGCATTTCAGTAGTGTCCTGACAGATTGTGCTCACAATTGTAATGCGGTGTTAGATGAGAATCAAAGTGACCCAGATTCAAATCCTCACTGAAATGATCCCTCCCCACGCTTGGCTTGCCTGGGCGCGGGAGGCCAGTTGCGGGTGGGGGTGAGCGGGACAGGACGGGGAGGCATGCCGTTGACGGGGCTCCATATGGCACCACCAGGGCGGAGAGGGGACGGAGAGGCGTTTAAGCCCTGATCGCCCCTCCCTGCCCTCTCTCTTCGCTGTGCGGCGCCCTCCCCTCCCTGTAGACAGTGTGGGCTCGCTGGTCACCCTTTCTGGGGGCCAAGTAAAATTTGCTCATAACCTAACTTGGTTATGAGTTTTTTCGCCTACTTCACACTGTGAGACGGCAGGGGTGTATTAATTAGGTTGATTTTGGTTCATCTAATTTGGTCACATTTATGGTGGGCAGGTAGGAGCGCGCATCTTGAGCTTGGTTTGGTATTGTTGGACATTCATACGCACCGTTGTGGTGATGGGTAATGCCTGAGGGCCCACAACTGGGAGCCTTGAGGCGCCAGTTGGGGGATAAGGGTTACCTTTGAGGCCAACGCTCCTCACCCACTCAGATCCCTGTGGCCTGGGAGGAGGTGACATTGGAAGGCCTCCCTACCCCAAGAGGGGCAAGCCTGTGAGGTGGCGAATTGACAGGCACCACTTCAGGGGCTGTGAATGGTTCACCCGATCCTAACAATGACCTGCAGCTTGGCCAAACAATGGTGCCCGCTTAGGCCTTCACTCCCTTTTGCAGATCTTTAATAAATGTGGTCCATATTTAATCCCACTTACGTGTCTCGTCTCGTTATTTCTCACCCTACACTCCGCAAAGCCAGTTTGTCCCAGTTACCTTTTCTCAGTCTTTCCCTAGCTCACTTCACAGGGGTTGGATACAATGGGGAAGGAGCCATGTATGCCGCTGTGGCTGCACTGAGACCAGCACTAGCAGCCAGCACATCTGGAAGGTGAGGGCAAGGGAATTAGCATCATTGTCTCAATCCAACGCTTCCTCTTGCTGCTGCCAGTACAAATTGGTTGCTAAATTGTAACTCATTGTCGTATTGACATTGGATTGGATCTGTATCTGTGCAGAAGCTAATTTTTATGGCACCCTCCCTGCATTCCCCTGAGCCTCCCAAAATGAATTAGGAGGGCTGATGCCACAAGTCAGGAGAGCTGATGCCAGAGGGAGCTGGAGCAACTCCACTGTGAGGGTAAGCTACAACAGCTGAAATTGTTTAGCTGGCGGGTGGGGAAGTGAACAGGGGGTGTACAAAATTATGCAAATTTTAGAGAAAGTGGCTAGAGAGAGACATCTTTCTTCCTCTCTCACATTACTAGCACCCGGGGTCATCCCATGAACCTGTTTGGTGGAAGATTCTAGACTTTGTCATACAGCACATAGTTAAACTATGGAATCCACTACCACAAGGCGCAGAGATAGCCACCAATTTGGAGGGCTTTAATAGGGAGTTAGATAAATTCCTGGAGAAGGCTATCACTGGCTATTAGTCCTGATGGTTCTGCTACCTCCAGTATCAGAGACAGTATGCTCTGGGGAACATGGATGGGAGGGTGTTGTTGTACTCAGGGTCTGCTTGTGGTTTTCCTGTGAGTAGCTGGTTGGCCACTGTGTAAACAGAATGCTGGACTAGTTGGGGTCTAGGTCTGATCCAGCAGGGCTCTTCCTATTATATAGGGAATAAAAGCAGTTTAGGGATGTATGGAATATGAAATGGGGCAGGGGGAACCAGCACTAAAATGAAGTAGAAGGCATTATGGTAATGCCTTCTATATAGGTAAATTTTGTACCTTTTCCATGAGTAACATCCACGGTCCATGTGCAATTCAGTGAATTTGGATACAGTTCAGGGTAACCCGGGGATAAAATAGTTCCACTGGGCCCTCTAACATCTCCACCACACAAAGCTGAGAATAAAAAGGGGGGGATGATACAGGCACGCAAATACAAGATGTCATATTAAAACTAAGCATGTAAAACAACAAGCTGAACATGTTATCTCTGTTTAAACAATAGTCTATATGTGGGACTGCCCACAGTTCCCATGGGTGAAAAATCTATCATTGTAACTAATATTTACACAAAATGTTCATAAAGGAAACACGATTAATTAATTGTTGAGAAACTTTGGCAATAAGTACTACAAAAATGACTGGCTAATTATACTGGTAGATTTCAGAGAAATCTTAATGGAAACTAATCATTTGCAGGAGGGAGATGGCTTTTATTTTCTGTTTCACAATGAGTATTAAACACAAATATAAACCCTAATTAGGGAAGGAATATGAAAGCTAGGATGAATTTTGCAGGGCAGCACTTCCCATGGTTTATACACACACATTCCTTTTGTCCCACATCACTAAAGAGATTGCCAGAATTGGGAGCATGGCAGATTCCATGAAATGTGGTTGAGGTGTGTGTGTAGCAAGAGTTAGTTGGTACTGAAACTGGGCCTGAAAAGAAGGCCGAGGGCTGATTTTGTTCCCTGCAAGTAATCCTACAGTGTGATGGGTTGTCCTGGAAATCTGATGCAGATCAGGCAGCTGTTGGAATGTAATGCTGTGAACTTCCATCTTATGTAGGGTGACCATATGGAAAGGAGGACAAGGCTGCTGAATCTTTTAACAGTTGTCTAGGAAAGGGAATTTCAGCAGGTGTCATTTGTATGCATGCAGCACCTGGCGAAATTCCCTCTTCATCACAACAGTTAAAGCTGCAGGAGCCCTCCCCTCTCTGTATTGCTGAAATTCTGTTTTCTATACAACTGTTAAAGATACAGGAGCCCTATCTTACTATGCCTCCTTAATCTCATCCTCAAAATGCCGCCCAGCAGAATTATTCCGGGTGGTGAAGAGCCTGTTGGGAGGAGGCTCAGGCTCTGGGAAACCAGAATTGGAACCCTCGGTAACCTGCTGTGATAAATTCGCTAGGCACTTGGAGGTGAAAGTTGCTCAGACTCGCTCAGAACTTGATGTCACAGTTATCGCAGAGTCTGGGGAGGTGTACAATGCCCCATCTAATAATGTTTTTTGGGATCAGTTTCAGTTGTTGCAGCCTGATGATGTGGACAAGATGCTTGAATCGGTCTGTCCCGCTATATGTAAGCTTGATCCTTGCCCATCCTGGCTAATTCGATCTAGCAGAGGTGGATTGGCTGGGTGAGTCCAGGGCGTGGTAAATGCCTCCGTCAGGTAAATGCCTGCTGCCTTGAAAGAGGCTGTAGTGCGCCCTCTCCTGAGGAGGCCCTCCCTGGACCCAGAGGTATGTGAGAACTACTGCCCCATTGCTAATATCCCCTTTATGAGCCTTGGTGGCTCTGACTGATGACCTACTCCGGGTGAAAGACAGGGGGAGTGCTACCCTGTTGATCTTCCTGGATCTCTCGGCAGCTTTTGATACCATTGATCATGGTATCTTACTGGGTCAGCTCTAAGAGCTGGGAGTAGGAGGCCCTGTGTTACAGTGGCTCCGCTCTTACTTGCGGGACCGATCCCAGAGAGTGGTATTGGGGGATTCCTGTTCCACTCCATGGCAATTAAGCTGTGTGGTGCCAGAGGGTTCTATTATGTCCCCCCATGCTTTTCAACATCTATATGAAGCCGTTGGGTGAGGTCATTAAGGGTTTTGTGGTTGGGTGCCATCAGTATGCTGACAACACTCAGCTCTACTTCTCCTTGTCGACAGAGTCAGCTGGGGCTGTGAAGGTGCTGGACCAGTGCCTGGAGGCTGTAATGAGCTGGATGAGGGCCAATAAACTGAAGCTGAATCCTGATAAGACAGAAGCTCTGTGGGTTGGTGGTTCCCGAGTCCAGGAATTGGGTAAGCAACCTGTTCTGGATGAGGTGGCATTCCCTCTGAAGGAACAGGTACGTAGCTTGGGAGTACTCCTAGATCCATCATTGTCACTGGAGGCCCAGGTGGACTCTGTGGCACAGAGTACTTGGGGACAGCTTCGGCTGATCTGCCAGCTAAGGCCTTTCCTGGTCAGGGACAACCTAGCCACAGTAGTGCATGCACTGGTAACTTCCCGCTTAGACTACTGCAATGCACTCTACGTGGGGCTGCCCTTGAAGACGATGCGGAAGTTGCAGCTAGTGCAAAATGCAGCAGCTAGACTGCTGGCGGGTACATCTTACAGAGACCACGTAACACCGGTGTTAAAGGAACTGCACTGGCTGCCTATACGCTTCTGGTCGGAATTCAAGGTGCTGGTAATGACGTTTAAAGCCCTAAACGGCTTGGGACCTCGATACTTGAGAGAGCCCCTCTCCTTATATATGTCTGCCCGAGACCTTAGATCTGTTGGAGGAGCCCTTCTCCGCATCCCACCAATGCAACATATATGTTATGATGGGA
Source organism: Elgaria multicarinata webbii (assembly GCF_023053635.1). Lineage (NCBI taxonomy): Eukaryota > Metazoa > Chordata > Lepidosauria > Squamata > Anguidae > Elgaria > Elgaria multicarinata. The sequence goes on from NC_086177.1 coordinate 93,783,704, forward strand.
CAAGGGAGAGGGCCTTCTCTGTGGTTGCACCCCGACTGTGGAATGCCCTCCCCTTGGAGGCCCGATTGGCACCAACATTGATTGCATTTCAACGCCAAGTAAAAACATGGCTTTTTAACAAAGACTTTGATGGTTAAACTCACTGGCACATTGTTTTAACTGTTTTAACTGCTTTTACTGCTTTTAAATTATATATTGTTTTAACTTGGATCATGGTTTAATTTGTTTTTAACTGTACATATTTATTGTTTTATACTGTATGTTTTTATCTGTATGCTGCCTTGAGATCTTAGTGATATAGGGCGGGATATAAAAGTTTTAAATAAATAAATAAATAAAATCCTCCTTTCCATATGGTAACCCTATCTTATGTTCAGTCTATTTGCAAACAACCCTCAAATCACAACAGCTTAACGTTGCTTATGGTTGGGGAAAGAGGAGGATTGGTTGAGTTTATCCCTCATATTTCAAAAAGACTTTTCAGTCCTTCAAAGAAGGACTGACTTGGATCCCCAGACAAAAAACGCTAATCTCCAGGAACAGTGAGTTCTTGACCAACTGTGATAGAATATGACTCTGATGAAGCAGTTGTGAAACAGGTAGAAAAAACCAGAGGCCTGTAGTTTAGGGCGACCATATGGAAAGGAGGATAGGGCTCCTGTATCTTTAACAATTGTATAGAAAAGGAAATTTCAGGAGGTGTCATTTGAATGCATGCAGAACCTGGTGAAATCCCCCTCTTCATCACAACAGTTACAGCTGCAGGAGCCTTGCCCTCCTTTGTACAGCGACCAGATGTAAAAGAGGACAGGGCTCCTGCAGCTTTAAATGTTGTGATGAAGAGAGAATTTCACCAAGTGCTACATGCACGCAAATGACACCTGCTGAAATTCCCTTTTGTACACAACTGTTAAAGATACAGGAGCCCTGTCCTCCTTTCCATATGGTCATCCTACTGTAGCTTAACCATTCAGTTATCACTCTGTTTGTTCAGTTACGATAAATTTATATACAATGTCTGTTTACCACCCCAGTTTCTTTGATATCACTTAATATTTTAGCAGTTGTGTGTTGGTTAGCATTATTCTATTTTGTCAGTTCACAATTAAAAACACAAAATACAACAAATCAAAATAAATTTAAAACTTTAAACATTAAAAATGCCATATAAAACCTAAATAAGTTACAGTCCAGAGAAAGCCGATGTGAAAATATATGTTTTCACAAGGCATTTGCAAGATGTGATATTTTACGCCTCCTGAACTGCACAAGGGAGGGTTTTCCAGATAGTAAGTGCCACTGCATTTATTTTAAATTTATTTATATAAATTTAATTAATCTATTAAATGATATTTTGTACATAAGGGAATAGTAATATTTACTTTGGGTTTTCAAAAGAATGCTTACTGACACTTCTTAAGGACTCAAGAGACACTGTTTGCTAATCCAAGCCTCTTAATTATTTCTTTATCCTCAGGCTAAATTCCCTAAACCTCCACCCCAGCCAAATTCACCCACATCCAGGTCTAGCTCATGGGTACAGTATTCCTCTGATGCCAAAGCTCCTCCAGTTGTACTAATGGCTGCTTGGACAGTTTATCTGGTTTTTAATGCCTTCTTGTATAGCCTTCTTCTGGTAAGATATTAGGGCAGCCTCCTGGTATAACACAGCATCTTCACCAACAATGCACAGTTATCACTGTGACAAATATTTTCACCAGAAGCCTTTTGATCTTGCAAGATCCCTGCACCAACCTGCATAATAAAATACCTTGCAAATATTTATCCAAAATAGAGTTATTGACTATCCATATTTTTTGTCATAAGTGGTAAGCTTCCATTTTCATAGAGAAGCAAACAGAATATTAAAATATATTCTTATAACTTGGAAACAGCTGGATTCTAATAGAAGTATATGTGCTGACGTGCTGTGACTCCTCATTGATCTATGAGCCTGCAAAGGGAAAAATGAAATTCTCCCAGTTGAACTCTGGAAAGGCCAGCAAGTACTTCAGATAAAGAAAGTTGGGAGGAAGGATAACTGCTTACTGGACTATTGCTAATATCAGAGGCAAAACCTATAGTGGTTGGTGAGTTATGAATGAGCTAAACACACAAAAGCTGGGAAATCATTATTTTTTCCAACGGTAACAGCAGCCTCCTTTCAAAACTCAATACGCCTTGGGCAAGGGGACGAGCACATGTGTGGCAAGTGACAAAGGGTAGGAACTTATTCGGATGCACATGTGACTGTTGAACCACAGGTCTCTGGGTCCTATCAGTCAACAGCCTAAGTGCTTGGACCTGTGAGATATAATGCATCCCAAGGCATGTTGTGGTTTGAAAGAAGGCTGGCAATATGGTTGGGCGGGGGGAGAGAATGATTCCACAGCTTTTGTGTGTTCGTACAATTTGAGGACGGTTAAATTCAACCCCTTATTTATTTATTTATTTATTTATTTATTGCACTTATATACCACTCCCATAGCCAAGGCTCTCTGGGCGGTTTACAGAAATACTAAAATTAAGATAAAAATGAGTATACAAAATTTAAAATTCTAAAACACAGAACATACACACATAAAGCATTAACAACCGTTAAAAAAACCTAAACATGTGGGTAATTAACATTAGTAATTCTTGCAGACTAATTAACATCAAATCTTCTTTGTCATCTTTGGTTAATCAAATCTCAGTCAGGATATTATTTTACATAAAATTGCAGTCGTTTTAACAATGGTCTTCTTTTTCTTATTGTTGTCTTTCGTTTGAATGTGATAAAAGAGAAATTAATTCCACAAGTATTTTGCATTGGTATTGTTCTAGGTACATTTCAAGACAGTATAGAAGATTTGTTCCCAAGTAAACAGTACTTACATTCCTGTCACATTTTTTTAGCTGAGAAGTAGAACAGCTATACACAGAGATTTCTATTCTTTTTTAAAAATAAAAATAATTATGTTCATATTTGGCCTGAATAACCTTTTGCAATAATTTCTATAGATCATCAGGTGATTGGTTAGCATTCTGATAAAAGCGGGTGTGGGGGCAACTCAAAATTGGTGGAAAAGACTGTCTTTTAATTACAATGCCTCTTTAGAGATTTTGCTATCAAGGAGAATATTCACAATCTACATAGAATAGTGTAATCTGGAATTGCTAAATATAATTTTCCTTCATTTACCATTGTTTGCTATCCATCTCTCTTTTTTGCCCTAATTAAATGTTCTACTAAATAATTTTCTTTGCACTAGGAAAAGGTCACATATACAAACTATGATTTAGTTCGCAAAACTGACGTGGGTTTTTATTGTACCTAATAAAACTTTTATGGACATTACAGCTTGTTTCTTCATTAAGAAAGGCATTTATTTTACTGTACAATTAATAACAACCTGATCCTGGGTTTAAACTAATAACATGGTCCTCTGAGTTTTGCATGACTTTAGCCCCGTGTGTCAGATGCTACTAGGCTTGATCTCGGAGCCTTAGGCCATGGCTAGACCAGGCCTATATCCCAGGATTGTCCTGGGGTCATCCATGTGCATCTAATGACACACAGGGGATCCCGGGAGCAGGCAGGAACGACCCCTCCATTTGCCTGGGATAAACCTTAGGACTAGCTAAGGCCATAGTGAATATCAACAGTTTCAACTGACATGGTCACACCACACCCATAATCCTCCTGGTCTAGGAAGTGAAATGACACTAGAAGGCTTGTATAATGACAAAGGTCACTTGAATCTCCCAGATGTGCTACCTTCTCTTAGTATATGCAACCCATCTTCAAACAAAGACATCTTCGAACAAAGACACCCCTTCGTGCCAACAGACTACTATCCTTAGTGTCCAGCACTTTGATTTTTAAAGAAAAAGTGGTATATCTGCAAATAGATATGCAGATGTTACAGTGGCTTGGATCATGTCTGGGTCTTCCAGAGAGCTGGGAGAGACTATCCTGACTGTTAGAGCAGTACGACAATGGAACCAGTTATCTAGGGAGGTTGTGGGCTCTCCCACACTAGAGGCATTCAAGAGGCAGCTGGACAACCATCTGTCAGGGATGCTTTAAATTGGATTCCTGCATTGAGCAAGGGGTTGGACTCGATGGCCTCGTAGGCCCCTTCCAACTCTGCTATTCTGTGATTCTATGCTTTATTCCACCTGACCCAGCTCTTCCGGTATTGCCACTGCCCAGCAAAGCAAGAGATGGAACAACAACATGCACTATACCATCTATAGTGCTTACTACTTCACCATTTTATCATGGCCATTTTCTGAAACTGTTTTCTGTGTGCAGCATATATGAGAGAAACTAGCAGTCACATAGGGATTTAGTTTCTTTTACAATGTGACATTGGAAAGGGAATGGCATAGCTATTTTTGCTTCTATTGAGATGATTAATATTTGTTTCTATAAATGAACATAGATAGAAATCACATCCACTTCCATGCAACACAGAGATTGTTCTTTCTTTTGCAGTCTTTGAACTTTTGCATTACTTGTATGCTTCATCTTTTTTCAAACACAAAGTTTTGTGTAGCTTTGCTTTCTAGGCTCTCTGCCTCTCCACTTGCTACGCAGAGTTTTGCCATCGCCATTCCTCATTCACTCATCTCATGCCACATCCATCATCTCATTCTCATGGATTAAAGGATTTTTAATACATCACTTCTAACACTTATTCTTTTGAAGCCAAGCCTATGCAAATCCCCTTCCTACTACCTCAGAGAATGTACTTTGAAATAATATGTTCTATGACAGCATTTCCTGAGAATATAATTCCTTCTCACCTGAAGTGGGATAATGCTTCTTTTGTCCATTTGGGGGACACGTTTTTAAATGCTGGCTCCCTTCATTCATTTAAAAATAATCAAACTTTCTTGGTCTACTAGAACTTGATTAATAGGGACTAGAAAATTATGGCATTTGTTTTTAGGACCAACCAAATATTTATAATGCAAAACCTTATGAGAGAAAGTTTTACAGATATGCTTGCACCTCATTTTAGAAGTTCAGCAGCAATAACCATAATCTAATGACAAACTGTTAACATTATATGAAGACCAAGAATTTCAGCCAGTTTACAGTATTAAAGATCGAATCATAGAATAGTAGTGTTGGAAGGGGCCTTTAAGGCCATCGAGTCCAACCCCGGCTCAATGCAGGAGGAATCCTTAAAGCATTCCTGACAGATGGCCTCTTGAATACCTCTTAATCATGGTAAAGAGATCAATAATTTCCCCAGGAACACATGCTCCTCCTGCATTCATTCCAACCTTCCTCCTGTTTGTTTTCAGCATTAATGTGGGGAGTGTTTCCTCTGCACTGAGGTTAATGTTACCCTAATTAGTTAGTTTTACCCACAACTTGAAAGCCAGCCTCAAATATTTGTTTCAAAAGTGATCCTAATAAATTGATAGATTCCCAAACATTAGTTTGAGTCATTCTGATCATGCAACATAAGAAAGAAAATATTTTTAACTGTATATTTTAAAGGAAACTTTTTGTTCCTGCGCTCTTCACAATTTGCAAGCAGAGACTAGGCAGAAAGTGAAGAGCAGGAACAGAAATGAGCTCTTTAACCACTACATTGAAGTCCTTATTTGAAGCATAATGAGCACATCTCCTTTCTTCAAAGATGGCTACTATTCCTATCTCTAAAACAACTGTGCTTTTCTTCCTATCTGAAGAGGCACCAGCCAAACAAACTAACTACTTTTTCTTGCTTGCAGTGCAAATAAGTGACACACAGCAAATGCCAGAGATAATTACAATGTGGGCTTCAAAATCACACACACAAAGAAACCAAAAAAGGTGAAAAAAGATAAGCAAAAATAGTGGGGGTGGGAGAAACTGGATATATGCTTCAAATTTTATTCCAGCATTGATGGGTAAAAATGTTGGTCTTTGTGCTAATTCACATTCAAGCTAAATAAATGTTACTGTTAAGTTGTATAACTGTTTTAAGATGTTCAGGCAAGCAAGCCCGCCCCCTACTTGTTTGTACAGTTATTTCGCTGATTTTTTACGCGTGTATACACACATATATATATACACTTTTATGCATGTATATCCAAACACATACACACATACATACATACAAGGTTGATTTACCCTCTTAATTGGGAGCCGTGATTTCTGGGGGTGCGCAGGCTGGCAGCAAAGGGAGAAAGGCTGGTGAGGAGTGGTTGAACAGCTTCAGCAGCAGCATGTACTTCCTGGGAGGGGACTGCTGAGCCAATCAGTGCTTTGGTAGGGTGAGGCTCAAGAGGTGGACCCAGCAGAGTGAGCGCTCTCTTTTGTTCTTACTTCAGTTCAGGCTGAGGCTCCTAAAGTCAGACCTCCCATGTGGCTCCAGGATTGCAGTTTCTGACTTCCCCACCCACCCCTGGTAGTAAGATGTAGTGGCAGAAGTAGCCACCAATTAATGGGGCTCAGAAGGAATTCTACCTGCATACCAATTGGCAAAAATTGTGCAGAGTGGTGTGTGTGTGTGTGTTTTTGCCTTCCCCATTGCAATATTAATTTCCTTGTAAATAAGTTGATCTGGACAATAAGTAAATTATTTGTGGGTCCTTCATTTTATAACATTTGTCACAACATACATAGGTGTGAAAGGCATTGGGCTGCATCCATTGGTGAGGGGGAGCAGGATTGGGCTCCCTGCTCCCCCACAGTGAGGATTTCCATAAGGGATCTCAGGAACATGACATAAAGACCAGACAACCAACCAGACCCAATTAAGTTCTGCCCACACAAGTCCAATGCCATGGTAGCAGACATCTGTTAGCATGATGGGACTTTTTCTCTACTCCTAGCAGTGGAACAATACCATTGGATACTATATATACACACACACACACACACACACACACACACACACACACAGAGAGAGAGAGAGAGAGAGAGAGAGAGAGACATACACAAATGATACAAGAAAAGTGGGATTCCAATTTTCTAAGGATGATCCACTTAGGCTGATATGCTAACTTTAACCTCTCTTCGACAGTGATAGTCTACCTACAATGATTCACCCTCTATTAACCTTCCGTTTAGACTTCTGTACATGGTTTTATTCTTGAAGATGGTTCAGAAGCTGCAACTCGTTCAAAATCTGGCAACCAGGGATTTTAACTGGGCTAGCACACTTGGGATGTATCCTTCTAGCTTGGAAAGATTTTCACTGGGTTTTGGTTGACCTTTGAACAAATGCAAAGTATTGGATTTCACATTTAAAGACCTTCGTGGCTTGGGACTCAGTTATTTTAAAGCTTAAAAATATGTATCCCAGGAGCTTGTAATGCTTGTCTCAGTTATGGGGAAAGCATGACAGTTTCCTCAACACTTCACCTCAAATGCAAAATGAGGTTCTGCACATGTAGAGAAAATGATTTTTACCTTAAATCTATTCTGGACACAAACTAAGCCATTCTAATATAGTACAACTAATACTATAAACCAGTGGCTTCAACTGGTGGGATGCGACCCAAAAATGGGTTGTAGGATCAGTTCAGATGGGTCACAGCAAAGCTGTTGGGCAACTGTGATATTGTGAAAGTGAGTCCCATGTTGCAGGTTAGGACTCAGATCTGAGCCAGTTGAAAACCACTGCTATAAACCAATGGAAAACTCTAGTGATAAAGTAAGTTTCTTTTTCTGAGAGTTCACTAAATATATACTCATAATGGTTGACCATGTTAAATGGATCTGAGAGGAATTTGTCAATTACTACCGTTCACGCAGTCATTGCCCCTCCCAACTTTTTCCCCTGCCCTAAGTGCAGTCCTGGAGAATGGTTCTTTTTCGAAAGCCATTAAGTTTGCAAAGCCCAGACATTTTGTTCCAAGATTGTCCCTGCCTTGGCAATTCTCCATGCTATAAAGAAGCTCTCCCCACTTTCTGTAAACTAGTATATTAGAGAGAGAGAGAGAGAAAAACGAACATTTGCAAAGTGAGATTAAAGGAAACAAATGTGTGGTGTGCATCCAACTTTGAGTTCATGTAAGGGTCAGACTTTGTAAGAATGATTTTTTCCCCCAGTGGTCAAGTCCAGATCTGGCCCAATTGGTGAAAATCATTATACTGGAAGTCTCAATAGAGTAAGAGAATTAAAATTAGTTCAGCCATGAATCCATAAATGGATTAGAATAAATATACTCAAACTAGCTGTTAGAGGATATTTATTCAGTGGACAATTGCCATTTAGTGATGTGCTCCAGAGAGAGAGCGAAAGAGAGAGAGAAAGAAAGAAAGAGAGGATCTCATTTACTTAATGAATTGTATGCTCGTTCAGCATCTCAAAGAAGAAATTTGTCACAATATGTACTGTTATTGCACAGCAGAGAATACTCTTCACAGGGAGCTCCTTAATACTGTTTGATTTTAGATGGTAAGCATATAGTGCCTAGCAGCAAAAGAAAAAATACTTCTACTCACGGGGTCTATTCAGGAAAGAGATCCTTATCCTTACACGATGAGGCTTGAAGAATAGACTCTTAAAAGCGATGGATAATGACTCTCTGAAGTAACGCAGCTTTAAAAAGCTGCTTGAACAACCAGCAGTCCATTATAGTTCTCACACTGTCTCAAGTAAAGGCAGTTATATCACTAGTTCTACCCTTCCATAGTGCTAATTTCTACAAAAGGGACTTCTAAATTAGGAAAAGGTATGAAATGAGACCCCATGTTGCATCCACATGTTTTGCTACTTTCTACAAAAGTACCTTTAAACTTAGGGGAAAGTATGTAAGGATGGCCTGTTGCATCCACATGTTTACATGTAACAAAGCAAATGCCCATGCTCTAGGGAAAGGCAGCTTTGTGCTTAACTCTTTCCCTACCCTCCATTTTTCCTCCCTGCAATTCCTTCCCAAACCTCTTTTCATCAAGAGAGTTCTAGAACAGAGGGTTCTAGAACAGGGTTCTGCAAGGGAGGCGGAAGGGAGTTGCATGGGGGAAAAAGTCGCACCCTCTTCCTCCAATACTTCTCTGCTCCAAATTACTTCTCAAAGCTGATTTCCCCTAAAAGTAGGGATGATCTTATTTCTGGTGTGTGTCATTTTCATGCATTTTTACTCATAATTCCATTCTGTTTCTGCATTAATTTGTAAATTAAAAGAACAGATTCCTCTGAAAATATGTGTTGAATGTGCATTATGATATGCATTTAAATGTATATTGTATCTCAAAATATACATCTCTTGAAAGACATATTGAGATTTACATTTTCATATGTTTCAACAGTAAAGAGTGGTGTCATTCCATTCAGAGAACTATGAAATCCACTGGAGAGCTAAATTCCAGTCTTCATATTAGTCCAAGAACTATGGATTGGGTCATTTTGTATAGAAATTTGCAAAGAACTAATTCAAGTATCCCTATCTATAAGTCATCGAGATAATTTCATATGTGTATTCATGGAATGTGGAGTTTCCACCTCATTCTAGTGCAATCTGTACTTTTACACTGAACTAGAAATACCACATTTCCAACATGTAAAAGATACATGAGGAAGAAACAAAATGTTTCATCTAAAGGTAATCAGACTACAGAAGGAAGAGGAATTAATTTTGTTCTCATGTTCATATCAACCTATCTAATTTGCACTTTTCAATCTAAGATACACTTCCCAATCTAAGATAGGGTGACCAGATACAAAGGAGGGCAGGTTTAACTGTTGTGATTAAGAGAGAACTTCACCATTTGCTACATGCATACAAACGACACCTGCTGAAATTCTCTTTTCTATGCAGCTGTTAATGATACAGGAGCCCTGTCCTCCTTTCCATATGGTCACCCTAGCTACAGCTAAAGTAAGAAAGCAGTGCCACTGTGCACCCCCCCCTGGGGCTTTCCTTGTATATAGACAGCGCCAGAGTCTCCTCTGCTATTCAAAACACTTTTTGAGACTGAGCAGTTATATTGATCCATGATCTATGATTATAAATATTTATTATTGGTAAATAGATATGATGCACAGACTCATAAGCAGGAATGGAATAGGGAACTGGATTATCCTAATACTAATCAATGAATTGTTGCTTTAGTGTTTGTAGTTGAAGTGTCTATGGATCTTAGGTTTCACCTTATTGACCTCTTTTTTCCCTATTTGACGCTACAACGTCTCTTTTAATAAGTCTTTGTTTAAATTTGCTAATTGTTGGAGGTGTAATACAGTTAATGTTTCTTTTAACCATATGCTTTGGCAATGCTTGGGACTGCACAGGACAGGGAGAATGTGTCCTTTTAATTTCTTCTACATACATGAATGGTAGCTATTCATTCCCATAGGAAAAAAGGATGCCCCTGGAAACAACTTCACAGTGAGGTCAAAATCCATCCACAAAGCCTGATACTGGATGGCTCAGCTACCAAATCAGGAAAATCATAAGGAACCCATGTTCGTTAAGACTTTCTAAACATAATTACAAAGTTGAAAAAGAGATGTGCAATATCTTTCCAACAATTCCCTCTCCCATTTTGGGGAGTGCATAATATTTCATTATGCCTCCTTCTCTCACACAAATGTAGTTAATGGTTTTGGACATGGTGTGTGTATGTGTGTGTGTGTGTGTTGGGGGTGGGTGGATAATGTTATGGTTCTCTTTCTCAAGGCCTGGTTTGGAAAAGTAGGACTGACTCATCTCCTTGCTTCACCCATGCCAAGCAGTGAAACAGCCCACATTATACAAAACCATGGTGTCTATCTGTTCTAATACAATGCTGCATAGAACATAGCTACTATGGAGGATGTTGAAAATCAATCTAATGAACACACCATAGATGCTTTTTTTAAAAAAAAAAAAAAAAATGTTAGCTCAGTTCTTACCGTCACAGGTAGGAAGTGGATGGCTCCACCAGTGGTTCTTTTCACACAACAAAGGCTCTTCATGGCTCAATCTATAACCTGGGTCACACCCAAAAGATACTGTTGAGCCAATGGAAAAGTCATGACCATAACGACGGCCATGAACAGGTATCCCAGGGTCCAAACAAGAGTAGGTGTTAACTGTTACACCTGGAGAACAAGAAAAAATGATTCAAAGATTAAATGACAAAACTTAGAAATATGCAGTGAAGGAATAATGTATCACTATTAAAACGCTACTCAACAGTGAACCCAATGTATGAATGGTGTTTGTTAAAGTAAATGGAGGTTATGAGTAGTATGATGAACAGTGTGAATGTTTTGGAGTGCATTCAAATATGTGAATGTGACAGAGAGAGAAATGGAAATGAACACAGAAAAGTTGTAATACAAAAACCCATATCTGTGAACTTTTGTTAGGCTTAACTTGTATTTTCCTTCAGGGTATAACATCATCTCTGAACATTTGTTTATTACCTAGAGATAAATATTTCCGTATGACAAAAGGATTATTTTCATATTTCTCTTCACCGTGGATCCTCCTGCCTGGCAATGCAACATGTCAAGAACAATATGTGGAGTACTAATAAAAGGCTATCTAGATGGCATTTTGTATCTTGGAAAAACTCTTGTGAGATCGATTCAACACCTCTAGCCAATCCACATCATGTGATTACAAGATTGCACTCCAAGAATGCAAGCTCATATATCATTTTATAAAAGCACTTAAGCATGGACGTAATTAAGTGCTTAACCGCTAACTCGAATTAGGATTTCAGCATTTGTTGAAAAGTGTTTGGACTAAGATACAACAGGTTAATTAAGTGTAGATACTTTGTGATTAAACAAATTATAATGCACAATAAGGTTTCCACAATACTCTCTCCACTCCAATCTATGAAAACACTTACTATCCGTTCCTCATTTTTAGTCTTGTTTTTGCTATGTACTAATTCTCTGTTTTGCAAGCTGTAGTGAGGAAGATGGTAAAGTACAGTGGCTAAGAATGTGTGTAGGAAATCCCTTTAAAAATGGTCTCGACCATGAACCCACTGTTGCCTTCGGCAAGTCAATCTCACTCAGCCTCATTGTTTCCTTCCCCCAACTCAATACGAGGACAATTAACTCTGCCTTTTCTTGTAGGCTTGCTGTAGAATCATGAAAATAATCGATATGGACATATTTTGGGCATTGTAAGCAGTACATAAACATTGACTGTGTTCTTATAAAGTGTTAAATGTGCAGGGGCCCATTCATTTCAACGGGTTAAAGCTGTAGTTGCATCTGCATAGCATCAGGCTGGCTAACTATGAATTATTATGATATTATCTTGTATAATAGCTGTATTTTAATCAGTATACAGACCTCAAACCAACTTTAGGTTGAATCTCCACTGTCCTGTAATTGCACTTTAATTCCAGGAGACAATTTAATATCTGGTCCAGATATGTTGGATTAATTTCAGTTGTTGAGGCCTGAGGATGAGGACAAGGTGCTTGGTCAAGTTCGGCCAACAACTTGTATGTTCGACCCTTGCCCAGCTTGGGCATGCTGGGAATGATGGGAGTTGTAGTCCCACACATCTGGAGAGTGCCAGGTTGGATAGATTGGCTTATATCCTTCAGGGAAAATTGAATAGCAGCGCTATATTTTTTTCAAGGCATTCTCATGAAATTTGCCATGCTAGCTTGGTATTTAGCAAATACTTGGAGATATTTTCTGTTATCCACTAAAGTATTTCCAATGATCAGTTCCCTACACTAAAATATAAACTACACATGACTGTTACAGAAATTCGTATTTTCAAATGCACATTGAAAGTGCTTTCAATCTTTATTTATATATTTTTAATTTTAATTTCTATGCAGGAAGAGTGTTAAATTTAAAAGGTTCAAAGTCCTGTATTAAGGAATGCATGATGGATTTCATTGTGCTAGTCAGTGCAGATATCACAGTCAAAGAATACAGGTTTAATGTATTAGAGAAGAATTTGATAGCAACTTATCCATGTGGAAAAAAAGTCATGTAGCACTTTAGATACTCTGTTGTTTATACTGTTCTTTCAGGACTTCAGCATTTAACATTCTCCCTTATTCCATTCCTTCCCTCTTTTGTATAACTTTCTAAGGGCCGACCTAAAGTGATGTTAATTGCATTAATTTGGTTAATGCACATGATCTTTGTTATGTAAATAGGAGCCACTGACAAGCCTGAAGCAACATTGATATCAGGGGTGTTGGGGAGAAAGACTTTAATTCTTTCCCTGTGCCATGGTCCCAGTACTATTTGCTAAGAGAGGGAAATCTCCTTTAGTGCCAATGGACTCTTCCTCCCAATGCAAACAGCAGCTACAGGAATGATTTTAAGAACATAAGAAGAGCCATCCTGGATCAAAACAAGGGTCCATCTAGTTGAGCACTCTGTTCACACAGCTGCCAACCAGGAATCCACAAGCAGGACATGGTGCCCTCCGACCCATGTTGGGATTTTCACTGGGATCAAAACAAGGGACAAGATTTAATCTCTCCCTCCCAAACCCTCCAGTACTGATGATTTTCAAGCTTCCCCTTACACATGGTAAGGTGTCATATCTAATTGCACCCTAAGCCTATTTGACATGTCTCTTCCATTGTAAACCTGAGAACAGGGCTCTACAACCATTTAGAAATTTAACGTAGTCCATAAATAATAACCAGTATTATCATTAAAAGTGAACTTTGGGAGTTGGAGAAGAAAAATTGTTCCTAACATGTTTCCAATCATGCTATCAACAGGTGACACAATTTGAAAATGTTGGAATTGGGCTCAGAAAAAGAAGAAGAACTATTTTCCAATTCAGAGGGAAATAATTTGTATTAGCTGAGCCAAAGTCTAAATTGAACTGAGGGCAGATTGCCCATCACTAATATAGCTTTTATCCATCCCTCTACTTTTAATGGATAAAAAGGTTAATTCCTTAATTGCAGGACACTACTTTTAAATAGAAAACATCATTTCTGCATAAATTGAAATTAGGGAGTTTCATTATATTGTTCATTTCAGTGACTGCATTCAGAAATTTGAAAATGTCCAACTCATTGCCTTTGTTAAACACTCCCTGGAAAAGCTTTTCATAAATGTAGACTTGTATAAAGACAATATCCAAATCGTTCCCCTTATTACTCAGTTCCTGACAAGCCTTTTCTCTCTCTCTCTCTCTAGAGTTATTAAAACCAATGACAGAGAAAGGTGGTTTCTGTTCTTCTTCCTTTGCATGTATTTTGCAAAGTAGCAGAAAACCTTGTCACTGGAAATGGGGTGCTGCAATCAGGAACACCCATTCATCCAATTTCTATGAAAGCATAGTGCTCTGTCTTGAGCTTTAGATTTGCAATAGATAGGAAGCTGTGCTTGTGCAGGCTGAATGCTTCCAAGGACTTTGGGGTACTTTAGAACATTTTTCCTAGGAATTCGGTCTGAGGAATGACTATCTATTAATCCTGAACTGGCTTTGGATTGTGCTGCAGAGCAAGAAAGTGCTTGTTGAGAAACAAGTGGGATTAAAAACATGTTCATGATTGAAAACCCAAAGGATGAACAGAAATTTTAAAACTGTTCCAAATTGTAGGACTCTGTGAAGAATACTAAGGCTTTAGCTAGACCTACCTCATAGTCCGCGACGGAGGAGGGAAGATCTCGCATTGTGTTTAACGAGATCCCTCCTCCGTTTACACGTGAGGCACGACGACCTCAGGAGGAGAGGCATTGCGCCCGCCATTTTTTTCTTAAAGAAGAAAGAGCGCACAAATGCTCATGCGCTAAAGGTATTTTTTTTAATTTTAATTACTTTTCCTGCTTCCCCCCTACCCCTGAGGAGCACTGTGCCCCATGCGCAGCTCCGCGTGAGGAATTGCGCAGAGCTGGGTCCAACCGCAGCAACGGGCCACACGTTCCGCACTCTCGGGCTCAGCCCGGGACTGCGGAAAAAGCTGGCCCAAAGAGGAGGGCGAGATCCTGGGGCAAGGGAGGGATGATCCCTCCCTGATCCTGGGATCCCCTGTGCGTCAAGTGGACACACAGGGACGATCCCGGGGTTCACCCCGGGGATTTCGCCCAGTCTAGCTAAGGCCTAAGAGAGCCACTCCAATAGACAAAACCAACCCTCCAGTTCCTTCTCTCCCACACTCTGAAGCCTTGTGGTAAAAAGACCTGCATTTTATTACTTCCTAGTCACTCCCAAATGATCCATGGAAAGAAGGTGGGGTTTAGAACTCCCTCCATCTTTCATAATGCTGGCTGTGTCTGAGTGGCAGCAGGCTCAACCAGAATACTAACTGATTGACCCCATGACTCTTTCACTTCCCCCAACCCAGGGTTTTTCCTCCCTGTTGCTCGGCTGTGCAGACCCTGTCATCCAGCCAACATGAGTGCTAGACTCCTCCTGGCTTGCTTGCAGTGTGCATGGGATAGTCCATGATCTCCGAATGAAGAGTCTGAGCTGGCTGCACTTACAGGAAGTGCACCTGATTGGAACACTGGTTTGAGACTCCAGGGTTGCTCTTGTGATATTGGGAGCAAGCCAGGAGCCCAAAGGACTAAGAGCAGCTGTCCCCAACCTGGAAACAGTGGGGGAAACCTTACTCTTCACAACCTCAGGAGTAAACAAGCAAGTGGGCCCAAAGACTTGGAGCTAGGGCCATGCTCCATTTGGCCCCAACCTTTATGTGGCCCTGGATGTGAGATATCGCAGTAGACAGTTGATGAGTATGTATTTATACATTTATTTACAGGATTTGTATACCACTCCCCATTTAAGACAGATTCCCGAGCAGTGAACATAAGGGTAAAAGAATAAAAAAATTAAAAGGTTAAAACACCATATTAGAATTTTCTTTTTAAAACAGAATAACAAACAAATAACAATAAAACCCATGGCTGGTCAATTAAGGAATGCTTCCTAAAATAGGACTGTTTTGAGGAGATTCCAAAAGCAATACAGTGTTGGAGCCTATCTGACCTCCAGGGAGTTCCAAAGAAAAGGGGGCCACCACACTAAAAGCTCTTCTCTGGCTGGAGTCCAGTTGGGCCACAGGTTCTTCACGTGGAACCACCAGGAGCATGCCCTCAGTGACCAGGCAAGTTGGTAAGGGAGAAGGCGCTCCCTCAGGTATCCTGGTCCCAAATTATTTATGCCCCACATTATTTCACACATCCATGAACAAGCAAACGCAACTATAATGTGCACGCATGAACTGCAAAAAAGAAGACAACAATAACTGCTTCTGGGACTTATGCTACAAAAGAACCTTACATATAAAGAAAAGCAGAAGTTACTTACTTTCATAATGGATCTTGAATCCATTATTAGAACGACTGTTGTCTGTTGTAAACAGTAGGTAAATGAAATTGCTGCTACTGAACAGAAATTGGGGCACTTGTGTACCATTGTAAGATCCCAGAAGTGGTGACAGAAGATTCGGTCCATCATGCACTTCTAGAACGTCATAATTTAATTCTGTCTGGAATCTATGTCGGAGAAACACATATACAAACATAAAATATACTCAAAGACCACACACAAAATAATTGTTACAACTGATAGGCTACATCTTGTATTTAAATGAAACATGTATCTTGAATTCTGTACATTATTTAAAATCATATTCAAATTAAATTCCCCAATACCATCAATATGTGAAACTTCTAAGGAGGGCTCTGAATCATTTGCTGTTTCACCCCATGGTAGCAGATATCACAGATATTCAGATGCCCAAATGTTTCTGAGCAAAGTCTCTGCACATATACATTTCATCTTGCAACAAAGCTGCATGTCAATTTCACTTCTATTCTGACAGTTGTCAAGTGTTAGGACTGCTTTTTGCAGCCCTTGCAGGCTGACTTGATAATGCATGAAGTCCTCTGATGAAACTGACAAGCTTTCTCCCCATCTATGAAGCAAGCCTGGAGAAACTTACTCAGTGCAAGTTGATATTGACAAAGGATTTCAAACCCATTGTCACTTCAACCTCTACTCCGAAGGGACTTCTCTGGTTTTATTTGTTTTTATTTATTTATTTATTTATTTATTTATTTATTTATTTATTATTGCATTTATATCCTGCCTTTTTTCCTCAAAGGAACACAAGGCGGCATACATAATCCTCCTCCTCTCCATTTTATCCTCACAACAACAACCCTGTGAGGTGGGTTGGGCTGAGAGTGTATGACTGGCCCAAAGTCACCCAGTGGGGTTTCATGGCTGAGTGGGGACTAGAACCTGGATCTCCCGACTCCCAGTCCAACACTTTAGCCACTACACCACAGTGAAGTGTGCATATAGCAGGTGTGTGTGTGTCAGTTTCACTCCCGCTCTCTGCAGCCTCTGAACAGAAGGACTTTTTATATTTTTGAACTTGAGCGAGATGTTATGCATCTAACTACATCTGATTTTTCTTACTGAGCACTGTTAGTGCATACAGCCACTGATATTCTTTGACTAAATTAAATTGCAGGAAGAGTATAAAAGAGGGTCCCATCTAGATCCTTGTCAACTTTATTTATTTATTTATTTATTGCATTTCTATACCACCCGATAGCTGAAGCTCTCTGGGCGGTTTACAAAATAAAGAAACTACAACATACTCACTGGAAATCAAATATGTATCCCTGCTACATATGTATATCTGGATTTGTGCTTCAATTTAAGGCTTTTATTGTGCAACTGCCCTGCCTCAGGCCCAAACTAAACATTTTTCTAAACACGCTAGCAGAGCTATGAATGATTGATTTATCAGTTTACTTACTTCAGAGTAAAAGTGTGTGGGCCCAATTCAGATTGGGAACAGGATACCCTAGGAAGGTTTTCCCCCTTTTATTCTGACATTCCACACATTCTGGCGGCAGGGAGTGGTGAGATTACAAAACCCAAAAAACATTTGGAATCAATGTGGACATTTTTGTTTGTTTTTAAACTGAATCAGGGCCATGTGCGCTTTCTCTGAACTAAATCAACCAATCATGTATAGCTTTGCTATGGCCATGGCTAGACCAGGCCTATATCCCGGGATCATCCCTGTGCATCCAAATGACACACAGGTGATCCCGGGAGCAGGCAGGGACGACCCCTCCATTTGCCTGGGATAATCCTTAGGTCTAGCTAAGGCTTATGTGTGATTAGAAGAACATTTAATTTGGCCCTCATTCATGGATTTTTAGGGGTGGGATCAAGACACTGTCTTCCATTTGTAATTCTCTTGTGTTTTCCAACTGCTACTTCTATCTTTTTTTTCTTACCACAAAAATAAAAATAAAATATAGAAATAATAATAATAATAATAATAATAATAATAATAATAATAACAACAATAATAAATTTAGGAGGAACAGATGGAATAACTGCACAATGCCTTTCGATAAATAGTGCTAGGACACCTTCATGTAGAATCACCCAGATTTACTAAAAAGTCAGTAGTGGAGTAAGAGATGCTCCTTTAAATGGTGCTTAAATACATGTGTTGTTGATATGCCATCAATATTTCCTTAGAGTTATGTGCCAAATATTTGTATCATCGTATTTGCCTATGACACTGCCAAAACTTTGCAACACATTTTAATATACTGACCTGCCACTGCATAGATATCTCTATCTAAACTGGAGCGGTGATTTAAGTGATTTCTCCAAGACTTTTGCATGCATAATGTAAAAGAACCGAGGTCGGTCAGATATTTCAATTATAATTATAATTAGGTAGAGATTTGCAATTGGTGGTGCCTGAACCAATCCTAACTCCCTGAGGAGCCCATCTCCTCCAGATGCAAGGGACATATGAAAGAAATGATCAGCAGCTTACAATTTTAAAGAAATGTCTCACTTCAATTACCTCAAAGAATTTCAAGACTGAGTACCAAAACCCCAATAAAGTCATGCCTAAATACCCTGAAGACCTACAGCATTTTATATCTATTTATATTTAAGTGACAATATAAATTTAGCATGGTTTAAGTTGCAGTCCCAGCGCTCTCAGCTAATCATGTGAATTAATATAGACTGGAACGTTGTAGTAAAGCAAGTATCCAGAAACCTATTGATAAATATCTAAGTTTGAACAAACAATGGGTTGGATCCAGGCTTAGTCAGAATAGAATTTTATTTTGGATAGTTTACAGAATAATAATTCCTATGAAATGAATACACACACACAAACACATTAAAAATCACACTTCCATTAGAAATCCATTTTTTAAAGGGCATAGAGATCATGGCAGTATCTTTTTATCCTATGTCGTCTATATAAAACACCTCATTCATTAACAAAAACATTCGTCACTATGTAGCAAAGGACACGATTCTAAAGATAATGCATTCATTAACAGAAAATGTTAATAAAACAATCCCTAGATATAACATTAGGAGTTTTACCCAGTGTGACATAAGACAACAGGATTAGACCAATAACATATCTAGTTCAGCATTCTGTTTCTCACAGTGGCCAATCTAATGCCTATGGAGGCCAATATGATGCCCTAAAGCAGGACAGGAGGACAATAGCCCTCCCACTGTTGTCGCCTAGCAATTTATATTAACATTCATGTTGCCTTTGATTCTTGAAATAGCATTTAGCCATTGTGACTAGTAGCCACTGATAGCCTTTTCCCCGTCTATTGTCAAATCACGTTTTTAAGCTAGGCTGGTGGCTATCGCTACATCATGTGACAGCATATTCCATAGTTTAACTACCTGCTGTGTGAAGTACTTCCTTTTATCTGTACTGAATCCCCCACCGTTGGATGACCCTTGGTTCTAGTATTACAATAAAGGAAAATGTTGGCTTATCCACTTTCTCATAATACTAGAATAATTTTAGACACCTTTATGATGCTTCCTCCTCAATACTTGTCTTATTCTTAAACAAAAAAAGCCCCAAACATTGGCTGGATTCACACAACACGATAACCCACACTCAAGGTTGAGTATGGAATGAGTGTGGGTTGTTGTTGAACTGTGGGTTGTTGTGGTTGAAACATAGGTTGTTGTGCTGTATGAACCTAGGGATGACTGAACTTACTCCTGCCACGCCACATGCTGCTTGCTGAATCCCCATTGGCTGCCCAACTCTGTTTACTGTGTGTGGCACCCAGTGAGTGGCATCCTTCTGCTCTGCCATTTTGCGCATAATAGTAGCATGCCCTTTTGCGTAAATCACCATTTTGTGTCAATGACAGCTATAAAGAGGCCCATTTATGCAAAATTGCCTGTAATTTTGCATAAATGGTCCTCTTTATGGCAGCCATTGATGAAAAAATGGCTCTTTATGAAAAAGGATGAGCTGCCAGTGGAAACTGCTGTGCTTGCCCAACTCCGCACAAGCCAAGCTGGGCAAACACGGCAGTTCACATACTCCACTCTGAATTGCCAAGCCAGAGAGAAATCATCAAGCCCTGAATACCAACTGGATGCCCACAATATCCCTATGTGAACGCAGCTGGACTAACAAAATAATGGTTTGTTAACCATGAACAAGCCACGAAGAGAACCCATGGTTTGTGAACTATTGTGGTAACAAACCATGTTTTGTTAGCACAGCTGGTTTTATGCAAAATGACAATCCACAGTTCAACAATAGAATCCATGGATCAATGACAACCAACACACAATCCATACTGAACCTTGAGTGTGGGTTGTCTTGTTGTCTGAACCCAGTCATTTTAATCTTTCCTAATCATGTTTATTGCCTTTTCTGCACAATAATAATAATAATAATAATAATAATAATAATAATAATAATAAAAAATTATTACCCGCCTCTCCCTCTGGATCGAGGCGGGGAACAACATAAAATACAAAATATTATAAAATACATAAAACTGATTAAAACTTATAAAACCAAATACATTGTTAAAATAACAGCCAGGCATCTTAAATTCGACTGGGTAGGCCTGCCGGAAGAGATCAGTCTTTATTGCATTTTTATATTCAGAAAGACTACTGAATTGGCGGATCTCTCCCAGCAAGCCATTCCACAGTCTGTGAGCAGCAGCAGAGAAGGTCCTCTGAATAACAGTTGTCAATCTAGTTTTTGCTGGCTGAAGTAAATTCTTCCCAGAGAACCGGAGTGTGCGGGGTGTATGGGAGAAGACATTCCAGAAGGTAACCTGGACCCAAACCATGTAGGGCTTTAAAGGTAATAACCAACACTTTATACTTCGCCCTTGTCCTGCTCTAACAGATCCTTTTTTTTTTAAGTACAGTGACCAGATTGTGGTCATATTATGGACTTGAATGAAGGCATTAAATATTCTCTGATAGGCCTAGTTCCCAGTTAGTGTGTATAGAATTGCAGCCCAAGATAGTAAGGTACGTCACTTGATTTTAGTTTTACAGAGAGCTGAAAGAGAATGATTTGTTTTGCCAAGCTTCGTATGGTGAAATAATAAATTGATCACGATTAAATAGAGATAGCCTTCCCCCAAAACAACAACCATTGTTAGCTGTAATGATAATCAATCAGAGGGTGTATAAAGAAAACCATATATCTCCACCTGAAGTGTTTTAGGATTATGCTGATTACTAGACAGGGCAATACAGATGACCAATTCATCAAGTGGTTATATACAAATTGTTTTATCACTGGGCAACTGCTTGTGTGCATTTACCCAAAGTGAGATTTGACTATTAGAGTTTAATATGGTTTAATTATAAAGAAACATAAGCCCACTTTAGTATCATTTTTCAGAAGTAGCAAATATTCAGTATCTAAGCAACAAGGAAAAATCTGGAGAACATTAAACTAAACTATATGCATATTTGAAACATACAATGTTATTTCTGGGAAATAACTTAAATTAATGGTATGGTGTTCAAGGTCTAAGCTCATTAGTCTAGTGCAGTACTTAGCAATGAGATGATTAACTGCTGGCATTTAAGCTGTAATAATTAGGCTTCAACAGCACGTTAAAATAAAAAGTGCTAATCTGCATTTCTTACTGCTATTGTTTCCTATCAGACTTGCAACATTTAACAGATCACGTTATTGCGATTCCTGTTACCAAAGAGAAGAAACATGATCTCTGAACTTGTGGAGCTCATTGAGAATGAGATCCATAAATTCTCACTTTGAGTGATGCATCTGAAAGTGGAATCAGAAACACGATTCCTGCCTCCTGATTCTGAATGCTCCACAAACTAATGAACATGCAAATCAACTCTTACTTAGCCAGTTTCAGAGCTCAGCTAATCTGGATAATTCAGTCAATTACTTAACATCAGAAGCAATGATAGACCTACAATGGTTTAGCACCACTTAAAACTAAACAGTTTAACAAAGCAGCTGTCTTAACTGAGTTTGAGTTGTACTGCTTGGGAACTGAGCTCTATAGGAGAAAATTAGGAGATTGGTCTGGAAAGGTGCTCAGAAGAATGTGTGCTTTGGTAGCTAACTGGGCCCTGCTTCTCTCACACAGAAAGGAAGACAAATGGATGAGGTGAAATTTATATTTCAAATTCTGCTCACTATGGGCTCATCTACACCAAGCAGATATTCCATTATGAAAGTGGTATGGAAGTGGTATATAAAAGGCAGGAGCCACACTACTGCTTTATAGTGGTAATGAAGTGCACTGACGACTGTTGGGACCCATAGAATCATAGAATAGCAGAGTTGGAAGGGGGCTACAAGGCCATTGAGTCCAACCCCCTGCTCAATGCAGGAATCCACCCTAAAGCATACCTGACTGCCTCTTGAATGCCTCTACTGTGGGAGAGCCCACAACCTCCCTAGGTAACTGATTCCATTGTCGTAGTGCTCTAACAGTCAGGAAGTGACACATACCATATACTGCTTTCATACCACTTTCATAGTATTATATCCTGCTTGGTGTAGAAGTGTCAATGGGCCCCAACAGTTGTCAGTACACTTCATTACCACTATAAAGCAGTAGTGTAGATCCTGCAGTGCATTTCAATATCACTATAAAGCAATGGTGTGGCTCCTGCCTTTTATATACTGCTTTCATAGTGGAATATCGTGCTTGGCGTAGATCAGCCCTATGTAAGATTCCATCTCCAAATCCAGATCGTGCAACCGAGGATAGACAGTGAGATTGATAGTAGTTAGATCAGTAGATGGAGCAATGTTGCTTTGATGTGGTAGACATCAAATGTACACAGATATACACATGATATTGAGAGGCCAGAAGATGACTTAGGCCTTTGATAGACCTACAGGATATCCCAGGATGGAGGAGGGGTGATCTCGTGTTGTCAATAGCACGAGATCTCGCCCTCGTTTACATGTAAGGCAAGGCGACACAAGAAGAGAGCCATCGCGTCCACCATTTTTTAAAAAACTTTTAAAGGGTTTGATGAGCACAAACACTTGTGTGCGAAGGTAAGGTGTTTTTTTTTTTAAAAAAAAATGATTTTCCCGCTCCCCCCACCTTGCCCCTGATGGGCGCAGCGCTCCTGGGGAGTGTTGTGCCCTGTGCGCGGAGACGGGAAGAGCCGCGAAAACTGGCCACATGCTCGCGGTCTTGGGAAAAAGCGGGTTTGAAGGGGTAGGCTATAACCCGGGGCCAGGGAGGGTTGTTCCCTGCCTGATCCCGGGATCCCCTGTGCGTCATCTGGATGCACAGGGACGATCCCAGGTATCACCCCGGGATATAGCCTGGTCTAGCAAAGGCCTTTGTAAATGCCCTTGTGATTTTTTGATGAACCAATGCCCAATTAAATATACCATGTCCTCCTCAAAGAGATGAGGTACAATTTTGTTCTCATGTGTATTATTATTATTATTATTATTATTATCATCATCATCATCATCATCATCATCATCATCATCAAAGTAATTGATAGAGTAACAGAATTCAAAAAGATCAGTTCAAGCCTGAAGGATCGCAATTTGAGAGCCAAAACAGTCATTACTTTAAAGATGTAGTTTGCAGCTATGATTTCTTTCCAGTTTTATTCTAAAGTTGGTGCAAAGATTCTGAAATGGATCAGGCTCCTAACTTGGGTGGGTTAAGGGGCTTTATTTAACCTCTTACTCCCATAGACTCAATATGGATCAGGGGGCACCTGGAAAATAGTGATCCATAAAGCAAATGGATCACTATTTTGCAATAGAAATTGTGGGTCCAGGGTATCTACAGTGTGTGTGATTGGATTGGATTGCCCCCTTTCACCTACTCTAGAGCAAAAATGAGGGGGAGATAATAGGTACTAGCTACATCTTTAAAGTAATGTCTGCTTTGGCCTTAAATATCAATAACACACAAGAGAAAAGGGGTAAGTAAGGACAAAAAGGGAGATTTAAAATGTGCAAAGAGAGTGTATATTTTTTACAACATGGTTCCTTCATGTAGTGGACAATTATTATTTTCTCTAAGTTTATTTTTTCCCCTGCAGTCCCTTTCTGGTATAAAGGTAAAGCAGGGAGAAACGATTAGGGAGATAGAAAGAAAAAAAATATTAAAGGTATTATTAGTATTAGCGTTAGATGACTTAGAAGAGAAAAAAGAGTGGTGGGGAAGAATAGTAGGCTTAGAGAATTATAAGAGAGCAGAGGAAAACCAATAGACAAAAAGAAAGAAGGGAATACAAAACTATAACAACAGATGCAATCTCTCTCTCTCTCTCTCCAGTCTAAAGATAAAACTAAGTAGAGTTATGAAGATAATTGTCAACAAAAATAGTATGTCTTTGGTATTGACCTTCAGCATATAGTTCTGGCCAATGGAAGTTGATATAGTTCTGATTACAGCATGGGTGGAAACTTGTGGCACTCCAGATGTTTTTGCCTAAAACTCCCATCAGTCCTAGGCCATGGCTAGACCAGGCCTATATCCAGGGATTGTCCTGGGATCATCCCTGTGCATCCAAATGACACACAGGGGATCCCAGGAGCAGGCAGGGATTATCCCCTCCATTTGCCTGGGATAATCCTTAGGTCTAGCTAAGGCCTTAGTCAGCATAATCAATGGTGAGGGATTATGGGATTTGTAGGCTAAAATATCAAGAGAGTCACAGGTTCCCCACAGCTGGATTCTAGGTTTCTCCTTCTAGGAGGAGGTGACGGAAGTAGTTGGAAGTTGTGAGAACTCGACTTAGTTGTGTTTCTAATATATTGCCCCTGCTTGCTTTGATAAAATTGCTGTAATGATAACTGTAACAATAATCTATAAATATGAAAGTTAAGATAATGCATGCAATCAGATAACATATTCATAACTCCACCAACATGATTGAGATTTTTTTTTTTTAGGTAATGAAGTGTTGCTATGAACAGTTCATGTGTTGCCCTGGAAGGATGAGGGAGAAGAAAGAGAGAGAGAGAGAGAGGAGAGAGAGATAAAATATGAAACATAGGCAGAAAGATGGGCAACGTTCACAGAAGACAATGATATATATGACAGAAAGGTGGAGAGCATGCATCTGAAGTGCAGGAGGGAAAGAGATCCTACCATAGCACAAGATTGTGTGCATTCAAATTGTAGGATGATTGTGAAGGTGATGATAATGATGAGGATAACAATTAGGAGGAGGATAAGGACCTATCTATTCTAGCACTGTGTTCCCACAGTGGTCAACCAGATGCCTATGGGAAGCCAACAAACAAGGGCAATATGAACACCATAGTGTTCATATTTCCTGGAAACTGGTATTGAGCTCATACTACCTGTTACTGGAGGTAGCCACAACTAGTAGCCTTACCCAGCATTAATTTGTCCAATTCCCTTCTAAAGCCTACCAAGTTGGTGGTCATAGCTACATCTTATGATGGCAAATAGTTCAATTATATTTATATATTTTACACTCATAAAGATTTTTTTTCAGGCTAAACTATATGTGAAGAAGTACTTCTTTTTATCTATCCTGAATCTCCCACCATTCAGCTTCATTGGATAGGGAGAAAAAGCTTTCTGCAGGCAAAGCATGTGTTTTTCCACCACACTATGTCCCCTCCATATGAGCCTTTAACTGGATGAAATAGAAGAGGTTGAATGCAAGGAGTATACTCTACCCATTATGGTCTTCCAGGGGGCAGTTTGCTGATACTTCAGTAGAAATCCTTAATTATTGAATCAACAGAATTAGTGTCACTTACATCCCAATAGCCCTCAAAAGTACATGGATATTCTCACACAAACAAAAGTAAGGGGGGGACCCTGCTAAATTAAAATTAGTTTTCCATTTGTATGACAGTGGAAATAAATAATCTCCAGTTTATCAGTAAAAAGTATAAGGAGAAAAAGCTTTTGTCAAGACCTTTCAAATGAAATTTTGATAGAGTGTCCTGGTTCAGCTTCAATCACCCACTCACAATTCAAGGAGTCTTTATAATACCCAGGCCAGCCTGGAGAAAGGATGACTCCACTGGGAGAAGAAAAATGCCCACCACATGGAGCTGAAAAGAAGAAGACAATGACTTGTTACCAGCAGGCTGAAATTGTTGCATTTATCATGCTCATAAATATAAGGAAAACACAAATGTCGCTGCATGGCCTTGCGGTTGTAGGATTATGACTAGAACACCTTCAGAAGCTTGATGCCAAGACAAAAACCTGAACAATGGAATTAGAGATGTACTAGTGCAGCATAGAAACAATCTTATATACCGTATTTTCCGGCGTATAAGACGACTGGGCGTATAAGACGACCCCCAACTTTTGAGAAGATCTTCCTGGGTTAAAAAGTAGTCTTATACGCCAGAAAATACAGTAGGTCCATTCAGAAGTAAATTCAATTGAGAAAAATGGGGTTTACTCCCATGTAAGTCAGCATAGATTGCGGGCTAAGGGCCAAAAAAGACATTACTTTAAATGTGTGTCTAGCAGCTATGTTTCCCCCAATCAACATTTTTTTCTCTACCATAGTCAAGATCTTAGCATGGGGAATAGAGGTGCTTTTAAGATGCAGATCAGTCCCCTTCTACATATAAAGGTCATCAGATAGGGGGAGACACATTTCCTTACCATCTCTCTTGCCTCCTGCTGCTCTTATGTTATAGGGACAAGAAGTATCTCCTTGGAGAGAAAGGGGAAACAAGCTGCAACCACGTGGCCCATTCTAGTGGGCGTTTTATTATGAAACTTATCTGCACACGTCAGGAAATGGCAACCAATTTTGTTATAAGTCAGAAAAGTCGCATTATGTTTGGACTATTTTACTACAAAAGAAATGGCAGAAGGAGGAGGAAACCAGTAGGAGGTGTGCAGGAGGCGGATGGCGTCATGAGAGGGACCTGTGCCCAGTAACGAGTGTGCTATAAAACACTCGTCTGATGATGCCCATAGACTCAAAAGCTATATTATTACATTATAAATATATGACAAAACTACCTTGAACTAAACACAGATACTCATCCTACCTCCACACTTAGGGATAGGTCCACTCCACATAACTTTTCCATCCACCAACACACAAGTAATGGTTTCAGTTCCTTGAGTTTTAATAAAACCTTCTTCACAAATGACAGAGATTGAACTTCCCAACTGAAAGTTATCACCAAAGCGCCGTGCGTTGATTGGGATACCAGGATCAGGACACTCATTATGTCCAAAAGCTTTAAAACAGAAACAGGAAAGCAAGTGAGAATATAAACCTTTCAGTTACACAGGTACATTTGAGAGCTCCATTCAGCTCAGGCTTTACATATTCCAACAACCCCACCCCACCCCCAATTTCCCCATTAAAAGATGACCTTTCCGCAGTTCTTTGGAATGGACCTTTATTAACAACGGAATAGATAGAAAATTTATACAAAGCCTATGGTTTCCATATAACCAGATCCAAATGTTATATTTACTATTACTATTATGTGGCTACAAAACAGAAAGCAACTAATATGAATAGATATTTATGATTTTTCCCCCTTTCTAAAGCTAAGACTAATGTGGGTTGGCATTCTATGGCCACAGCTAGACCTAAGGTTTATCCTGGGATCATCCAGGGTTCGCCCCTGCCTGAGCACTGGATCCCCTGTGTGGCACCTAGATGAACAAGTTTGACTCCTGGACGATCCAGGGATAAACCTTAGGTCTAGCTATGGTCTATGTTTTTTATTCTTGCAGAAAAGAGAGAAAAGGTCTTCCAATAACATCTCTTTTCTATTCCTCTGTGTCTAGACTTATATGATGGTGCCCATAATACAGACAGTCAGTCATCGATAAAGTCAAGAGGCTTGCAGGACAGAACAAGCCATTGGAAAAAAAAAATCTCTTTGTGACACTTCATCATTTTTAAAACCAGTGGCTATCTCTGATTCATGAGGTTGTATGCTCTTTACCTCTCTTGACAGGGCGGGGGGAGGGAGGAAAAACCAACAATCAATGAAGCTTAGAAAGGTTTTGTATTTGTTCTCAGCCTTTGCTGATCAAAATGTAATTTCTCTCTCTTGGAAAATTCTAGCTCCTAACGATTTAAGTAGTGGGGTTTTAATAAGATGTTTTATACAGAAAGAGGAAAACACTGATAACTGCATGATTTTCTATTGTATACACATCTTGACTGTTGTGGAGCAATGACATTCACATGAATAAGGCAATATAATGTAATTGTTATTGTTGTCAACAGCATTAGCCCAGTAGTCTAAGGAATCAAAAGGTATTTGAAATGCAATAAAAATAAACAAAGAAAAGAATTGCAACAACCTGAGAGATATAACATTTACAAATGCACTAACATTAGTTTCTCAATTGACTAGAGGGTAGGAAGCATGGTTAAATATTTTTATAAGAGCACATTCTTATGAAACTACATTTGGGAAACAATGAATTTAGAAATCAGTGGGCTGGACCCCAAATTCCACAGAACAATACACTCTCAGGCACAGACATCTCAAGGTACCTTAGGGTGCAATCATATGTTGATAGTCCAAAGTTGGAGGCTGCCGAGTATCTTAATACAGGGTGACTGGATGAGGGACATGCACTCCGATTGTCCTGCATTTTTGCTAGATGGGCGGTTTTGCCCATCTAGCTGCAGTGCTTCGGAGCAGGAGGGAAGGAAGATGGGGAGAGCAGAGGAATCTGCATAAGACAGATTCCAGTCTCCTCCACTCCCTGACCCTTTCCCGAGTGCGAAGAGGTAGCTGGCATGGTTCTCTCCACACTGGCTATGAGGGGAGGGAGCCTGGTTTACTGGATGTGAGCCCTGTCTTTGACTTGGAGCCAGAAAACTGAACAATCCTATGGCTCCTCAGACTGTCTCGGGGCCATAGGATCATTCCTTTAGTGCCCTAGGGGATGCAATTTTGGTTCCCTCCACACTACAACTATTAGTTCCTGAACAGCATAAATTGGATCCTTAGAAAGCAGACACGAGTTTCCTGGGATATTGATACTATTTTAATTACTTTCTTTAACTATTAATTATTTATTTGTGTCACTGTACTGCAAGGTGCCTTAAACACTGGCACAGAAATAAGGGGAGAAACAGGTTCTCAGGATGCAAAAAAAAATCTTTATTTCAAAGCCCGATGCGTTTTGGCCCGTGTTCTTTCAAAGGCCTTCCTCAAGGGGTTGATAAGAAATGTCTGCAGAGATACTCCTAGCAAGGTGATTGTCTCTTATAATAATTGATGGCGACTTAAACTTTGGAACATCATATGTGCATCCTTTAAATCAGTGGTTTAAAGGATGTATACATTAGGGGTGTGCACGGACCCCCCGCTCCGCTTCTCTTCCAGATCCGCGATTTGCGGATTGGCCCACTCTGCTCCACCCCCGCTCCGCCCATGTCCGCTCCGCTCCGCTCGGAGCTCCGGATCCGGATCGGAGCTCCGTTTTTCCACCCATAGGCTTGCATTAAGCTAAAAAAGTATACAACTTTTTTTCTGTGAAAGTTAGAAACCTCAAGTTTGGCACCATGACACCTCATGGGGGTATACACACGCACGCCAAGTTTCAAGGCAATCCCATCATCCCCTGATTTTTGGGGAATTTATGAAAATCGGGCACCCCATTCACACCCCTTTTCATAGCTCCGTCAATTTGCACGTTAGAAACCTCAAACTCACCACCATGAAAGCTTATCCAGGGATACATACGCACGCCAAGACTCAAGGCAGTCCCATCATCTCCTGATTTTTGGGGAATTTATGAAAATCCAACACCCCATTCACACCCCTTTCCATAGCTCCGTCAATTTGCACGTTAGAAACCTCAAACTCACCACCATGAAAGCTTATCCAGGGATACATACGCACGCCGAGACTCAAGGCAGTCCCATCATCCCCTGATTTTTGGGGAATTTAGGAAAATCCAACACCTTATTCACAGCCCTTTCCATAGCTCTGTCAATTTGCACGTTAGAAACCTCAAACACACCACCATGAAAGCTTATCCAGGGATACACGCACGCCAAGACTCAAGGCAGTCCCATCATCCCCTGATTTTTGGAGGGGCTTAAACCTGCAGACCTTTCAATGGGGCCATTTCAAAGGAAATCCCAACATGCCATGAATTGGGGAGTAGAGATCAACCTAAATGAATCTTCTTCCACACTTGAAAAATGGATTTGGAACTTCCAAAACTCTAAGTGAGCGCAGGAAGGACTTCTCCCCTGAGTCAAAGCCAGACACACACAACATCCCTGCGAGGTGGGCAGGGGAGGAGGGAGGGAAGGCAGGCAGGCAGCAGACATTTCTGGGGGCATAAGGAAGTGAGCCAAGGATAAGCCAGTAATGCATATAAAATGGAATAAATAAATAAACAAAGGAGGGGTGGAATTAAAAGAAGCAGTGTTGCTGAATAAACAACAAGAACTTTTTAAAAAAGGCTATATCTGTCTTTTACCAGCAATAGGGGGATGTGCCCAGGGGAGGGGGAAGCAGCTGCCAGTTCAACTCATGAAAGCCATTGCTTCACCAACAGCTCTGAGGAGTAAACCCTCACTTCAACTCATGATAGGCATTGCTCCACCACTAAGAGAAGTAGACCGCTCACTTCAACTCATGATAGGCATTGCTCCACCGGGTTACTCTCTTTGGAAGGCTCTGATGGCCTTCCAAGTACAGGAGAGAGTGGGGGCACATCCACAAGGGATGCCCTAGGGGAGCTCATCCACTTGCACCACATCTTTTCAGTTGTTCCCCAAAGTTAGGGTGGGTAGCAGTGCTCTCTTATTATTGGCTTAGTATATGATTTCAGGTTGTGTTTGTGCATTTGGTGGGGCTACTGTTTTAAAAAACACTGGGAAAAGTCCGTTCAGATTAAGAAAGAGAAGTTTCCCAGAATCCCAAGTTACCAGTTTTGCCTATCCCCTCCTCCAACTTTGGGATCATGTGATCATAACCGGGAGTTGACTCTGCCCCTCAGCCCTTCGAAAAAGGTATTTTTCCCGCCAGTTTTTTTAAAAATTCTAGCGTGCGACCCGCACCACGCAGAGAGGTGAGAGTAGTCTCAAAATGACCCCCAT
This sequence comes from Elgaria multicarinata webbii, assembly GCF_023053635.1. Classification (NCBI taxonomy): domain Eukaryota; kingdom Metazoa; phylum Chordata; class Lepidosauria; order Squamata; family Anguidae; genus Elgaria; species Elgaria multicarinata. The sequence continues at coordinate 93,814,967 of NC_086177.1, forward strand.
CCACGACTCTCTGAGCACAAGAATTTTCAGAATGATAGCTTCAAAAACAACACAGTTATCCCCCTTTCTTTTCCGCAATGCAATCCTATGGGCGAAAACCGCCATTTGACCCGCGCTGTCCGTTTGTAATGTTTGTTTACCCGATTTTTTAAGAAGTATAGCACGCGAACCACACGACGCAGAGAGGTGAGAGTAGTCTCAAAATGACCCCCATCCACGACTCTCTGAGCGCAAGAATTTTCAGAACGATAGCTTCAAAAACAACCCAGTTATCCGCAATTCTTTTCCGCAATGCAATCCTATGGGCGAAATGTTTCAAGATGGTGATCGGAGCGGTCCGCCTGAAAGAGGAGCTCCGAAAAATGGGCACTTCTCTTCGCCTTGCTTCTAGGGGTCCGCAGTCCGCTTCTACTCCGCCTCTGGGCAAGGCGGAGCAGACCAATTCGCTCCTGGTTCTGCGCTTCTAATCGGAGCAGAGCACATGCCTAGTATACATGATGTTCCAAACAATGCTTTCCAGATCCAAGATTTTCCAGATCTTAATCCCAACCTGAAACATGGGAGTCAATTTCACTTCTTCATTTTTTGTTTGTTTGTTTATATGGAGTGGGCAAAGCACATACAAACACTTTGTTAGGCAAACATTGTCCTCTTCTACAAACAACTTCCATTGCACAGAGAAGTGTATTTAAGATCATGAGAGTAAAACAGTGGAGGTGGAAATGCATACTTGCACCAAGCGATTAGAATGATAATGGCAACTTCAGAGCAATAACACAGAAAAATAGTCTTTGCAACCCAACAGCAACCCATTTCAAAAGGAGACACTGAGAGAAGATAATGATAATATCCTCAGAGCCACACAAAAAAATCATCCAAAATCCATCTCTTTCACTGACCATCTTCACAGACACTCCTTTCCATAACTCCTCAGAGCTAACAGTGAGAAGCAGCACAGTTCAAAAATCTATCCAATGCATCTCTACTCACAAGTAAGAAGGACTGGATTACTTAGGAGTAATTTCCCAAGCAACAAAGAGAGAATTCATACCCCCCTAAAAAACAAACAAAAAGGAGATGGATACAAATTCAATAAAATAGGAGTACAGTATCCCACCCTCTTGACTGCTGCTTTTAACTTTACCACAATAGTCAATATTCCATCCCCCACCCTCTAACCTGGCTGCTTTGCTGTCCAGCTATTTTGGCCTAATCTACACCTGCCATTTCTCCCGGGGTGGTCACAAGGTAGTCCCCGCATGTCCAAAGGAAGCACAGCTGATCCTGGGGTGAACAGGAAACAAACACTCAGTTCTCCTGGGATAGCAGAGACTGCTTTTTTCCTGTTTCCCCCCACACACACTGTTTTGGGACCATCCTGAGATCCACAGGTGGTGTGACTCTCTCTCCAAGGGTCCTCCCTCTTCCCCACGAGTAGCAGGGCTCAGGAAATCGGCATGGAGCTGTGCGGGGGAAGTCCATGGCATCGGGGGTGAGGGGGAGAGCATTTTCACCATCTTTGGGATGGCACTAGGTGTCTTCCAGCGCTGAGTATGTTGTGTGTGTGTGTGTTTTAAAATAATAATAATCAATTGCTCACAGAATTGTGCAAATGTCTCCTCGTTTTTTTGTGGGTTTTTTTTTTAAAAAAATGGCACCCTGGTATGTCCCACTTTACTTTTGGGACAACTCGCTGGCATGTGGCCCCTGAAGGATGATCCCGGAAGAGGAAAACACTGGGATCGTCTCTCCCCGCTCCCCAAAGGGCTGCAGGTATAGATAAGCCCTTTCACACACACACATTCATCCTGGTTAGTCAGTCAGCCGCACACTCCTCCCATCACATTGCAGCAGGATGGGAACAAATGGGTCCCTTTCTTGTAAAAAAAATAAATACAGTTAAAAGACGATAATGATAATATCCTCAGAGCCACACAGAAAAACATACAAAATCCTTATCGTTCACTGAGCAAAAGTCCAGCTCACCCAACAACCTCTATACAAATATTTTTGGGAGGAGGGAAGTTACGGAGAAAAATAGGAAAAGAGAATGGTTTATTCCCTTCCCACCTGCTTACCCCAGTCTCACCAAGTCTTCTGTCCCTTTACCACCAGCACGAGCAGGTGTTGTTGTCTGTGATGGTGGGGACTCTCAAATGACTCCCAAGAAGGCAACAATAGTGGCCAGGCAATGTTTGGCAGACAGTACAGAAAGGTGCTGCATTTTGTGCCCTAGGTGACCGCCGACTTTGTCTCCCCCTACAAATGGTCCTGGTCTCAGAGCAACCTACAGTTCCCTCCATATGCTTAAAATCTATTCAGAGTGTTTCTCCAGAACAGCATTACATATGGTGTGGATGGCTGAGGGGGAATTGAAAAAAAATGCCTCCTCTGCCTGTCCCTAAACTACATTTATTTATTTATTTATTCATTCATTCATTCATTCATTCATTCATTCATTCATTTCTATACTGTCCAATAGCAGAAGCTTTTACAGACGTTCCCTGGATCCAAGCAATTCTGTGAATGAAGGTTTCTGAGGGAGCCAAGCAACAGTCTTTGAGGAAATATATATTCTTTGGGGGAAATGTAAATGTCCGCTGTGGGATCCTACAAGTTCAGCAAAGAAAGGATTCTTATGTCTTTAGACACTAACAGACAGCATGGAATGCTCCAAAACCAAAACTGTTCCTCAATATCATCCACCCACTGCACCGATCAGTTGCATGTCAGCACATACCTGCTCCACAATAACAGAAGGGCAACCTCAGAGAGAAAGGAAAGGGGGTATTTCTGTGGGTGGCGGTGGGAGGGAACTAGGGAGGACAGCTTACAAAGTATCCCCAAGGTCTCATTAGCCTCCTTCCCTCCCACTCCACAGAGACTCAGCTAGATGGGCAAAAAAAAAAAAAAAGCCCATCTAGCCAAACTTGCCTCCACCACTCTTTCCACCCTGCATTGGATAGATGGCCAGAAGCCTCCAAATTTGGAGGCTTACAACCATCCCAATAGGTTTACACTCTTAATAACCTAACAGACACTAGAAGATTCATCGAAAAATAGATGCAAATTTCAATAGGTATGAAAGACCAAAAACATCGTTAATTTAGGATAACATTTAGCATCAGCCCAAACCTGGCAAAATCTGAAAGGCAAAAAAAAAAAAAAAAAGGAGAGAGGATCCCTAGCGGCAAAACAAGCAGTTTTATATAACAAGTTGCTATGACATACGTCACAGCTAATTTAACTTTAATGTTCCTCACTTACACTTTGACAACATATTAGTGACAGCCCTTGCCACCAGTGTCAACTCAAAATAGAAGCAAGCCTATATTGTTATTAATTGCTTAAGCTCAGATGATTTCTTTTAAACTGACAGAACAGCCATATTTTCTTTCAGAAAGGCCAATATAAACACACTAAGCTTTTTGCCATATTTACAAGGCACTGAAACTTTAAAATGCCAGCTTCATCAGTGACAGATGAAATACCCTAACCCTGGAGGGGAAAAGTACCCAAAACACTAAGCATATTAATCTTGCACCAACTCTGGTTTGTGTTGTAATCACATGACAAAGAAACACCACAGAAAAGCAAGTTAGAATAATCAGGAAAATTGTATTTATTTATGATTGCAAATATAATGAAAGCTAAAAGGAGGAACGGGAGTACTTATATTTCAGATTCTTGCTCCTTCAAGGAAAGTTCTGCTTCGGGAGTGTTGTGAGGCAAAACAAACACCATGTAAAATCACGCTCCTAAATATTTGCAGAAGGATCCAAGGCTGTCAGAAACCAGGGGAAATACTCACATAGCTCCCAGTGTCTATAAGACACTGCATCCAGAAATGTGGAAACGTTGTATTTTAGAGTGTAATCGAGGCCCCTACAGTGCTATGAGGCCTCTCCCTTCAAATAAACAGGGAAAGAAAAAGATTTAGGCAGTTTGTGGGGTGGGGTGGGGTGGGGTGGGCTTGAAACAGATCCATTTTGAGTATCCATTTTAGGGGAATGATGGCTGATTGCCTGCACCAATCACTATTCTATGCTTGGTACAGACACCAAGCACTATTTGGGGCCCAAATTATCCTGGCAAACATCTGGATGACTGGATGATTTTCAGTCATCCAGAAGGAATGCAGTTCCTTCAAATTATTTTGCTGACCAGCTTTACAACAGAATCATCAAGTGGCATCTACTTTGGGGAGCCATTAAAGTGATCTCCATGTCAAGGAGATCCATGTCAAGGAGTGATCTCCATGTCAAGGAGATCCATGTCAAGGATCTCCATGATCTCCATGTCAAGTTTGTTTTACCTAAGCAACATGCAGTTAAAATATAACACTGTACTAAAGGTGAATTATGGAAGTCACAAGGTATTCGAAGAGTTGAAGGCTACACAGTGGGGCAGGTGGAAGAATGCTGGTCACATTTCTTTCGCCATACTTGTGGAACTGTTTCGGCATTTAGTTGGTAAGATTTGTGTGTTGGGGGTGGAGGGTAAAGCATATGAAATCTATAAAGAGTGGCTTGCATCTGAATTTTAGACTGGAATTAAAATGTTACTCACTGTTATATGTGATATTAAATCCTCGACCTGACATTGAGTGATCAGCTTGAAATTCCAGGCGTAAAATATGACTGTTACTAGTCAGATGGGATGGTACTTCGGCTCCAGTGAATGTCCCAAGTATTGGAGAATCCGGAGTGTCGCCGTCTTTAATTGCAAGGAAGTCAAATTGAGATTCCAAGTCAAAATCATTAAAGGAGAGATGAATTCGGCTGCCGGGATCTGAGATGACTGTCCAGATGCAGTTCAAATTATTTCCATATCCCTCTGGATAGTCAGGAGAAAGAACAGTTCCCATTGGTGCCGTGAAATTAGAAAGGCAAGGAACTGTCAAAAGTCAGGGGAAAAAATTGGAAAAGAGATCAGAAGCTAGTTTAAACTGGTGTTCCCAATCCCAATAACAATCTCATTCTTAAATTTCTATGTGTGTTTATTATCTCAATGAAAGAGCAAAGGACCATTATCTTGAAAATCACAAAACCCCAGAGGCTATGAGCCCCACTGAACCACATGGTTATCACAAAATGATTGAGACTGTAAAAGCCAGGTAATCCTTCCTCAATTCCCTCCCCAAAATAGCAGATAGGATCCATTTGGATGAATGGGATGCACCCATCGCTCCTGCTTCTGACTTTTCTATGAAGTGGTGCCTTCTGTTCTCTATAGTTCAACATGTAACAAGTTTTACTTGCGGGGAGAGGCACTGAAAACATGTTGCTTTAGATAGCTGTGCTGGGCCCTGTTCAGAAGACACCATAAACTGTGGCTTTAACCATGGTGGTTAAGCCAGAAAGTGAGGCCGTATTCAGAAGACACCTTAAACCATGGCTTTAACCATGGTGAATAAGGCCATAGCTAGACCTAAGGTTTATTCCTGGATCATCCAGGGGTCAAACCTGTTCATCTAGGTGACACACAGGGGATCCAGTGCTCAGGCAGGGGTAAACCCTGGATGATCCCAGGATAAACCTTAGGTCTAGCTGTGGCCAAAGGCTTTGTGCTTTGTGGTTTAAGGTGTCTTCTGAACACAGCCTGGCTTTCTGGCTTAACCACCATGGTTAAAGCAATGGTTTAGGTGTCTTCTGAACAGGTCCCTGGATACACAGATTGTTGGATTGTTTTCCCCCTCTACACAGTGTTCTTGTTCCCCCCCACTGCAGTAGATTTGGAGGCAAAAAAAACCCTCTTTCCACAGATGGACAACTGTAGCTGGATTGAGGTAAGTATCTTTGTGCTGGCTTTAAAACCAATATAGTTCCTCCCCACAAACTGATTATCTTATTTGCTTCTATTGTCCTCCCTTTTCTATCTGTAAGAATACCTGAAAACAACAGACCCTAGGGGGAAATAGAGTGGTTATAGTATACTAAAATCACAGTAGGCCTCATGATTTATCCATGTCTAACAGCCCTTAATCATTTGATACTATTTATTTTCCCCTTTAGGGAACTGTTCAAATGAACAATTCCACACTGAGCACATTAAGAGTCAGAAGGTCAATGTTGCCATGATCATTTTTCATTCACAAATAAGCACAAGAATCAGCTCTCCTTGTTAGCCAGACAATATTTCAGATTTAATACTGCTGTTTCACCAACATTAAAATAATTTATAAGAACATAATTGAATAATTGCATTGTGCGTGGGTGATATTCCTTACAATATTCTATAGAATGCTGATGGGTGTTTTTGTTTGTTTGTTTTTAGTATACCCTATGCATTGCAATTTATAGAACAGGTGGATTTTGTTCTACATTATATTAATATTAGACAGTCATATATAACTTTATGATTATGTATGTCTTAATAGCTATTCATATATAATACATGATGGAGGGGGGAATCCACAAATAACTTAAATGCCCTTGATTGCAATTCAGCCATTACAAACTTAATGAAATATAATGGGTATCTACAAGTACCTATAAATCAGTGCATGATAAAGATAAAATATAAATACAAAATATGCTGCTTTCGCATGAAATTATGACATGATAGTATTACATGAAGGCATCCAACAACTCCATTCATTAAAAAAAATTCTGGATGAAGACAGGAAATATTTACTTTTATTGGAACAAATATTTGAACTCAGCCATTTTTAATAATCTGTGGGCAGTAATAGTATCATATATAGCCACTGCGCTCCTGCTCATTCCGTTGCACTAGCAGGAGCCATGGCTAGTGCAATAGGGAGTTAGTTAGTTAGTGCTTCGTAAAGGATCCCTAGAAATGCTCATTTGTTGATCAGGACTAGGGTGACCATATTTGGGAAACCAAAAAAGAGGACACCTAGTGTGTGTATGTGGAAGCAGCTTTCTGAGTCCTGCAGAAAGTACATTATTCCTCCGCCACCTTAAAGAACCTGATTGGCGTGGAGGAGGGGAAAGGATTTCATTCTGTACCACCACCATCCACTCCAATTGGGGCCTTTTCTATAATGTCCACAAATGACCCACTTTCCCCTTTAAGACCTCAATTGGAGCTCGGGGTGGGGGAATGATGTGCCTCAAGAAAGCATGTCATTCACTCCTGCCATGCTAATGGCAGCCTTAAAGGGGAAGGTGTGTCATTCCAAGACATTATTGAAAATTATAGAAAATCCCCCCTGACACCATGGAAAGAACAAAAACCAGGACAAATCCGGGAAAATCCTGACAGTTGGTCACCCTAATCAGGACAGGTCATTGTAGTTCCCTTCTGTGAGCTCTGCTGACTTGCCCCATTTCCAATTCATTCATGAAGTGCTAGCTCCCTAATTGTGCTAGCAGTGGCTCCTTCAGAGGAGTAGGATACTGCCCTATATCATTTAGAAAATCATTGGAATTAATCATTTTATACTCACAAATGCAGATTGGTATGTTTGCTGACCACTGGTTGTTCTCTTGACAAACAATAGATTTTTCTCCAATCAGCTCAAACCCAAACTGACATTCAAACCTTAACACATCGCGGTTGGAAAATCCATCCCCTTCTCTAATGCCGTATAATGGAGTTCCAGGATCACCGCAGCTTTCTTTTTCAATCTCTGTGGAGATAGCAAACACACAATTTACTGTCCAAGAAACAAATTAAACAGTCAATAACCATTCTTCCAAATTTAGAGCTGGGTTGGGGAGGGGGAGATTGTGAGGATATAAACTTGTCACATAGAGAATTGTTAATGAACTCATTGCCATTTCTAATAGATACACAGTCACAGCTGGGAGACTTATTTTCAGTCTTCCATAAAAACAGAGAAAACATTCCCACAGTTCTTTTTCTTTCTTTTTTTACAAAATGTATTTTGATTATGTGACAAACGTTATTAATAATAATAATAATAATTTCTGACAGTACATTCTGTTACGTTAACCTAAAGCAGATGTTTGGAGAATATAGACATCTGTTTGATCTGTCCAGGGTTGCTTTGAACTTAATTTATAATCATTTAATTGTCTCAGATACTTGGTTGCAATCAAATGCCAAAATCCAGTGTGTAGAGATGTTAATGTGAAGTTCCTTTAAAAGCACCATGTGAACCAGTTAGCCTTTGAAATTCACACTCCTCTAAATTTTGCAATGAAATTCTCTATTTTTTTAAAAAAAGTGTAGCAAAATACATATATTAGGAAAAATAACATTCAAAAATGCATTATATTTGGGAAATTGCTTATTTGTGTTTCTGTTCTTCCCTGTTTTACTGTTTTATCTGCTGAATCTTTATGATTTATTGTGTTTTATTGATTTTGTACCCCGCTTTGGGGATTATTTTCTAATGAAAAGTGGTTAATTAATTGTATCAATCAATCAATAAATCAATCAGGTGGTTTCAGGTTTCCCAAAACTAATCACATAATGGTATTCTGATTTAATTCCTAAGGTCAGCACATGCTGAAAGTGTAATTAGACCATCAATAGCCACTTACTAAAACATTGGGCTGGTTCACATTATTATTATTATTATTATTATTATTATTATTATTATTATTATTATTATTAATTTCTATACTGCTCCATAGCTGAAGTTCTCTGGGCAGTTTACAAAAATTTAAAACCATTATACAAAGTGTAAAACCAGTTACATAAAAACAAAAAGCACATACGCAGACAACATATATCTAAAACAATTTTAAACAATGAACCATAAGAAAAATCCAGGACCTGATTAAAGCCTTATCATATGGTTTCAAATACCTGAAAAAAGAGAAAAGTCTTAATCTGCTGCTTAAAAGATAACAATGTTGGTGCCAGGTGGGCCTCATCAGGGAGATCATTACATAATTGGGCGGAGGGAGGCACCACTGAGAAGGCACTCTCCATGGTTCAGGCCTTCTGAGCCTCCCTCAGAAGGCCTTAGATGCTGAATGTTGGGTAGGGATCAGTTCATGTTGGCAGAGGTGCTCCATCAGGTATTGCAGTCCAGAGCTGTGTAAGGTTTATAGGTGAAAACTAGCACCTTGAATCAGGCTTGGAAACAGATAGGCAGCCAGTGCAAGAAGGCTAGAATAAGTCTTACATGTTCAGACCTACTTGGCAATTAACAAGCTAGTTGATTTGCTCAATAACCCTCACTGGCACAGCTTACCATGCTGAAACTGGTGTGGGTGGGTTGTTGCTTCCATGGTAAACCAATCACCCCAGAACTCTAAAAATCCCATGGTGGTGTTTTAGAACACTGTTGTTCTCAAAATTGGCTTACATATATTAAAAATAAATTGCATATAGAATTATTCACAACCCAATTATTATGCATGATTGCTATACCATATTTATGCAAGGTACAACTTACTTTCCAACTTTGACCTCTACACAACAACCCAGTGAGCCACGTTAAGATGAGACTTGTTCAAGGACACTGCGTACGCTTACCTGGGAGTAAATCCTATTGAACCTAATGGGACTTACTTCTGAGTGGAAAGGCATAGGATTATGCTGTTAGTAAAGCTTCATGTTTGAGGAGAGATTTGGAGCTGGATCTACAGTCCACACCTGAACACATCCCCACTCCCTGCCAGAAAAATATTTAAGCCACTGAAACACTATAACCAAACCACATAATCATTTAGCAAATGAAGAACTTCATTAATGGATATCTATTAATAGGTACTATTTCGACTGGAGAAGGAAGTTCTGTTTGTGTTAGCTGACTTGACATGCAACAGTCATGTCACGCAAGTAAGTTAATATGCTATAAACATAATCAATCAGCTCTACAGTTGCTCAGTCACAACTAATTTACTCTCTGAACTAGCTAGAGAATTCCCCCACCCCCTGGCTCCTGCTGGCTCTGCTCCTGCTCATGTTGCAACCGCTTCTCATCCTCCAGTGCCTTCCCAAAAATGCCAAATACCTACAGAAAACCAGGAGCCCAATTCAGTTCCTATAAGGGAACCTAGGTCTGGGAGAAAATCTAAACCTCTTGTTCCTGCTGGTGAAAGATCTACATCCTGGATGAGTGGAGCAGGGATTCAGATCCAAAAGATCATGAATCCTATTGTTTGTTTCAAGATTCACACTACCTGCCTTAACTGTGCAAATCTATGGCAGCTTTAGCTCTTAATCCAGCAGAAGCGTTGCCTACTCCTTTTACTCCCAGAGTGGCATCCATCTGTCCAGATCCTAAGACTTAATCCAGGGCAGTCATTTTAACTACTCTTATTCCCAAGATCATGGAGACCACAGGAAGCACAGACATCACATGTAACCATTTATTCCTAGATTTCTTACCTGTCATGCGAACAGTTGTGAGAATCTAAGGATGTCTGCCTATAGGCCAGGTATGGACAACTTCTGGAGGTCAGGGAGGCATTTCCCCCCCTCATGTGCCAAACTTTTTAAATCACTTTGGGTGGCAACAGGGCCCATATGAGGCCTGTAAGCCACACAATGCCCACCCATGCTCTAAGAGATCTGGTGGTGCGATCACATATTTGAACCGGCCCTAGGTTTCAAATAGGAATGAATTAACAGGGTCTGAAAATTATCCAAGCAGTTGTGTTGTTATTTATTTCTTTAAATGTGCAATCCTATACATGTTTACAAGGGGGGGAAAGGCCTACAACTCCCATGGTTGGCTGGGTCATGCTGGGAGTTGTAGGCCTTTTTTCTGTCTAAATATGCATAGGATTGCACCTTAAGAGATTTTTTTAAAAAGCCCTTTTAGGGTGCACTTACAGTATTACAAAAATATGAAAATTCAACCACACACACACAGCAATAACAGCAGCACCAGCAGCTAATTATTTTTAAGCATTTAAAGGCCATAAGCAATTTAAACTGGTTCATCAGCTGTGGTCAATGAAAATGATACAGAGTAGGAGTAATATAATCGGAACGCTAACCTCCCGCAAGCATTCTAGCTATTACATTCTGTACCCGTTGCAGTTTCTGAATAATTTTCTGGGGTGGCCTCATGGAGAACACATTGCAATAATCTAATCTGGATGTAACCAAGGGGATGGTATAAAAGCCAGAAAGGAACTCCTTTATATTAAATTTTGTTAAAAAATATATATGCCAAAAATAGTGGCATGCACTTGAAATACTTGAGAACACTATCATAGGACTAAGACCATTGCAATATTATATTATTATTAACCACATAACTCCCAGAAGACATCTGGAACAGAACGGAATGGCCCAGAACGGCCACTTCCAAATGAATGGAATCAACCAAACTCACCAGTCATGCATAACTCCAGGGCAGGGATGCAATATGCCACAAAACGTCCACAGCAACTATGTTCCAATACCCGTTCCGGGTCATAGTCCATATTCTACAAAAACGGCCAGAACTGCAACTTCCAAGTGAGCCAATTCAACCAAATTCACCAGTCACACATTACTAGATGGGATTGATATAAGCTCCAAAACTTTCATGGAAACCATGTTCCTATACCTGTTCCATATTGTGCAAAAGAGGCCGGAACAGCGACTTCTAAGTAAGCCAACTCAACCAAATTCAACAGTCACACATTATGTCAAGGGACCAATGCAATAAGCCACAAGATGTCCACAGGAACCATGTTCCAATACCTATTCTAGGACATAGTCCATATTGCACAAAACAGGCATCTGAACCTCCGTCCTGATTAACAGATTCCCCAACCCATAGTACTTAAATCTCATCTTCATCCATCCCAATATTGCCCAGACACTTATCCAGGGTTTTAATTGCCTTCCTGGGATTCGATAGCGGAAATTAGATGGCTGAATTGCAACACCATGCTCTTAGGTCCCATTCTAGAGAGATGGTCCAGCAAGATACCATGGTCAATGGTACTGAAGCCACTGAGAGTTTCAGAAAAACCAACAGGGTCACACTTCTAACCATTTGCCAGTGTAACACATATAGACTATATGGTTTAGTTCCTTGGGAAGAACCTTGGGTATCAGCCCGGGATAAACCCTGGTCTAGCAAAGGCCTAAGAGAAGAAAGAACAAAAGAATCAGATTATTTTGTTGGGAAACTGAATGATGGAGAACTGATTTATGACATATGGGATCTTATCAGTTTGATATTTGTGTATAGGAGAATTGCAACAGGATGGAGAATCATTTCTGTATCTTTGATATTTGTTATAATTATATTATTATTGCAGAGCTAATAGTTTGAACTACAATTTTTGAAATACTAATTGTGGATTGACCTGTGGATTAAAGTTAAGGAATCTATGAAGGGAACCACTGAAACATTAAGCAACTTGGGGAAACTAAAGACACTTGTAAAGTTGCAAGCAAGAAATTTGTTGCATCAACAGATGTGGGACACTTGGACGTTAGAATCTGGTTGCACGCAAGACTTAGAAGATAGTTTTTTTTTTGTTTTTGTTTTTAGTGTTTTTTCTTTGCAGGCAGCCACAGGCAGACTGGCCGTTGTCTAGCACAAATCCAGGGATGTATTATCTGTGCTTAATTCAGGTCATTCAGAAATCCTGGCTTGCCTTAAGGAAAGGGAATATCACAAACACTACAAAATCCATTTTTTGTTAAGACTCAGAGGGACTAATTGTTGTATTTATTTGCATTGGGAAATTATTGCATGTTTAATCTGAATAATTTAATTCTTACTAAAGACGTATTTGTTCAGTTATACCTTTGCAAATTTTATTCTGATGAAGCCCCATAGGAACCACACAAGTAGAAGATATAAAGCATAAGTCATCCACCAGGATGACCAAGGAAGTTTTTGTCCTGAACCCAGCCCAGAAGCCAGACTGGAACGGATCTAATTAATCCATGTCATCCAAAAGTGCCAGGAGCTAACATGATACTACCTACTCCAAGACCTTGCTCAGAAATGCTGGATTTGAAACTGTGATAATATTCCATAGCCAGGAGCTAGACCTGGCTTCTTCAACAGTTTTTATACTACTGCCTCCTTCAGGATTTCTGGATGTGCCCCATCCCTTAATGAGGCATTGACCACTTCTAATATTCGTTTTGTAAAACCAACCCTGATAGACATCACTAGCTAGGAGTTGTGAGGATCTGAAGAGTAAATAGTAGGCCTCAGCCTTCCAAGCAGCTTGTCAACATCCTCAGGCTGCACAAGCTGAAAAGTATCCAAAACAACAGGAACAGACGGTGCCCTGGCTACATTCATCTCTAATTCTGTCAAAGCTGTGGCATCCAAACCAAGGCAAATATGAAATATTACTACTCCTATGGTGGCCTCTCCCTCCCCACCACCCTCACAGACACCCCAACCCCCCTCAAATGTATGCTAGATTCCAAGATACCACAAATTAATTAAAAACCAAGTCTACTCCTTCCCTGTATCTTATATTGTTGACCCTGTTGAAGCCACTTCTGATAAAGCTTCCAATAATTTGTATCTGGGACCCCAGAAAAGACTTGGGGACAGGGCAATCAGGAGTGGAGAAGCTGCAGGAAGACGAAGAGTTAAGCACCTCAAATGCACCTGCCCGCTGATTCTCCACTCCATATTCTCTCTTCCCAAACTTGTTTATCTTTTTAAAAAATAAAACAGCATTGGAACTCTCTTGCATGCATTAGCATTTAATGTATAGTTTGTTAGCCCCTAAGCTTCTAAACTTCAATAACCTTTTGAAGCATACGCCTTTTGAATCAAAACAGTTTGAGGTTTCACTTTTTTTTTCTTTCACTCCTCATGATCTTCGTAAATCAAAGGACATTAAGTTTTAGGACATTTTTCCACATTACATCATAAAGAAAAGTTGTAAACTTTTCTTTTTCTCCAATAGAACCATTTCTTTTTGAAATGTTAGCAAAGTTTCCTGTGGTGGGTCAGAGAACATCATTTTGCCACTGTACCTCTCTTTGAAATTCTTCATCATTGGAGGATATGACAAGCTAACATGAATGATTTATTAAATATGCATTGTGGGGCAGAGAGGGGGAAACAGGCTCTTCTTATCGCAGTTCAGAATATCGTTATATTGTGCACAGTATTGTTATATTTTCGGTGCCAGGTCAAGACCTTTCTCGAGTTTTAATGGATCCCAGATCTATTTTTGGCTGAGAGCTCAAAGTTGATTGTAAATAGATATTATCTTTGTATGCTGTCTGTTTTTATGTTTTAAAATTTTGCATATTGATTTTTAATGTTTAAAGTTTTAATATTTTGCAACAACAAAGGCAGAAATAAAGGCATGACCCCTTGGCTTTGACTGAGGTATCCTGGAAGTGCAGATGTTAAACAGATAACTGATGGAGCAATCCTAAATTGGGTAGGGGAGAATGAATGGGTGGATGATCTACCACTTCAAAAGTCTCACTCAAGCCAGGACGAGAAGTTGGAAGATACTGTTTTGTTTTGTTTTAGTCTTCTAGCTACTGTACACCCATACCCACTCACTCACCCACCCATACCATCTCACACAACCACACACACATTCATTTTAGTGGGAGGGGGAAATTAACTACTCCAAGCTCAAGTAATTAATGGGCCTGATCCTGTGGCCTCTCAGCAGAATGAGGGACTTGGATCCATCAGATCCAAGGTCACCCCCGCAACACCCTGCTTTGGGTCCTATTTCAAATTCATAGAGCTTTCCATGAGCATACTGGGGGCCTACACAGCAGACAAGCCACATGCTATAGGAGCTCATCTCCATCAGTGAGGGCCCTTCCATCCCATCCTATTATTTTCTACGTTCTGATTCTATCTACTTACTTAAAAGCAATGGAATTGTTTTCCAGATGAGCATGCTTAGGATCTGAGGTGTATGAAGATTGCTTTCTTTCTTCTAATAAAACAAACATAATTTTCTTGAGGGCCATGATAAATTCATAGATGTCTATACTAAACACACACTTACACACACACACCCCATCAGATGAGTTGGTGTTACTGCTATTAATGTGCCACAACTATAAAGCACGATTTTAAAACCTTTTAATCATTTGTATCTGTGTCATTCTGCTAAGTACACTGCTTGTCTTCCCAGGGAACTCCAGCATGGCAAACTGATTCTGTTTGCAGCATCTGTATCATTGGAATAACACGAGCCAATATTTTCATCGTGTTTGTGTACAGGTGGCTTTGACTTAGTTCTGGACCCTTTCAGCCAAACATTTCTGTAAAACATGGATGCAAGCTTGCATAAAATGACACTAATATATGTTCTTAGTAGAACTGTGTAAAAAGTAGGGATTAACAGGGTAACAGGTGCAAATATTGCTGGGGAATGGAAATCGTTATGTTACTTTTAAGACTTCTATTGGATAATTTCATTATCTCTAAAATGCTTTGGCATAGTAGGCCTAGCAGGAGTCAATCCCTTTTCAAAATGGAATGGTTTTGTTCTTGAATTCCTTGTCCCAATCTTAGAGGTCAGACACAGTGTGTAGGTGACACACTTAAGCCCCAGGGAGATAGGATGGTCATTTGCTATACAAATGCATTTTGACAGGATGGCACCAGATTCAGTCCCCAAAGAAGTAACTTGTCCATCTGGTTGCTTCTGTCGAAAGAAAACAGAACAGCTACAAACATCATATGACACTGGTTATAACAGCAGTAAAAAGCTTGCTGTAAGGCAAAGGAGTACAAAGAATATGGGGAAATACTGCAGATTTACATCACTAGAATTATCAACTAATATATGCAAATTACAGTTTATCTAAATTGCTATTACAATTAAACCTCTGGATCTGATCCACCTGCAGTTGCAGGCAAATAGTCATATGTAGTGATTAGTGACCCCAACATGCATTCCTATTTGCATTAAAAGACACGTTTCAACCACTTCAGCTTTTCGCCTGACCATCACAACATAGATGGGATGTGAACCCAGATGTACATCCATATTTGTAATTTGCATGGCCAGATTTTTCTCAGTGGACCAGGGCAAAAATGGTGTTCAAAAACCTGGATATCTATTTACCCCAGAGGATGAAGAGAAGAGGATTCTGTGAGCAGGTCTTATGGCAAAGGTATATCAAAACCTCCATGATCCACTGAGGCCTTAGCTAGACCTAAGGTTTATCCCAGTATCATCCCAGGGTCATCCCTGTTCATGTAAATGACACACAGGATATCCTGGGAGCAGGCAGGGATGACCCCGGGACGATCCCGGGATAAACCTTAGGTCTAGCTAAGGCCTGAGTATCAGAGGCACAACAAAAGTTTAATAAGGCTATTTCTACACCTGCCTTTTTCCCTGGGATCATCCCAGGATCATCCCTGTGCATCCAAATGACACACAGGGGATCCCTGGAGCAAGCAGAGATGATCCTTCCATTTTCCTGGGATAATCCTTAGGTGCAGAATGGGCCTAAGAAAGGCTGCCCTTGTTACAACCCTGGAAGTCCCCTAACAGAACACAAAACGACTGAGGAATAGCTCATTCATTAGGAAATTTCTCTCCATGTGCACTTACATCATGCAAAAACACTGCAGGTAACAATCCACTCACACTTCGGCTCTGCCGAATGCAAAGGGAGAAGTAACACCTTACAGCTTATCAGTGGACACAAGCACATGCAAAATACAAATCTTGATGAACTTATGTGACAGGCTAACTCTTTCAGCAGTGATGGCAGTGATGGCTCTGACAATGTGCTGCTGCTGCTGTGGCTGCTGTTATTGATCTGCAAGGCTGCTGTGGATGACTATCTGATATGCAGATCTTGTGCACTCTCTGGAAGGAGCCTTCACGAACTTAAGCCCTATCCTTACGTGAAAATGACACTCATCAGTCTGCTTAGATGTGTCATTTCCAGATGGGAATCATGGAGAGTGTAGTTTTGAATTAAGAACACAAGAATTAAGAACACAAGAACATAAGAGGAGCAGTGCTGGATCAGTCCAAGGGTCCATCTAGTTCAGTACTCTCACAGGGGCCAACCAGCTGCGTGTGGAAAACCTACATGTTGGGCATGAGTTTAAGAGCACCTATGTTCACAAGCAGCTGGTGTATATAGGCATACTGCCTCTGATACTGGAAGAAGCATATAGCCATCAGGACTAGTAGCTATTGATAGCCTTCTCCTCCAGGCATTTGTCTAGGCCCCTTTGAAAGCCATTCAATTTGGTGGCCATCACTACATCTTGTGGTAGTGATTGGCATAGTTTAACTATGCATTATGTGGAAAAGTACTTCCCTTTATCTGTCTTGAATCTCCCAGCAGTCCACTTCCTGGGATGAACCTTGGTTCTACTATTATGACAAAGGGAGAAAAATTGTCTCCCCATCCACTTTCACCACACCATACATAATTTTGTTCATCTCTACCATGTCTCCCCTTACTCGCCTTTATTCCAGGCTTCTTTCCCTACATGGTCTGGGTCCAGGTTACCTGTGGGATCACCTTACCCCGCACAATCTGCCCTGCACACTCAGGTCCTCTGGGAAGAATTTACTCTAGTCAGCCAAAACTAGGCTGACAACCAGAGAACCTTCTCTTCTGTTGCTCCCAGACTGTGGAATGGGCTGCCAGGAAAGATTAACCAACTTAACAGTCTTTCCGAATTTAAGAAAGCCATAAAGATTGATCTCTTCCAGCAGGCCTACCCAGCCAAATTTTAAGATGTCTGACTGTTATTTTAATAATCTGTTAGTTTTATATGTTGATAATCAGTTTTATGTATTTTACAGTATTTTTGGATTCAATGTTGTTCCCTGCCTCGATCCAGAGGGAGAGGTGAGTAAAAATAATTTGTTGTTGTTGTTTTGTTGTTGTTGTTGTTGTTAATTGATTTAGAAGAGAGAGAAGTTGCCCATCAAAAAAGAATGAATCTCTCCCAATTCAATTTTGGAAACACAGAAAACTATAAACCCTATGAGACCCAGTAGGAAATAAGTGCTAGTTAGTGAACCGTGATGGAAGTTGCTTGTCCTACTTCAGAATGAAAAGATTTGAGGTAGGTTGCTTGGAAAGGGAGGAGAACTGGTAGGAAAGCACTGCTGCACCATGTCCTGCTTTGTTGGTCCTGGCCGATGGCTGGTTGGCCACTGTGTGAACAGAGTGCTGGACTAGATGGACCCTTGGGCCTTAGCTAGACCTAAGGTTTATCCTGGGATCGTCCTGGGGTCGTCCCTGCCTGCTCCCGCGATATCCTGTGTGTCATTTGCATGAACAGAGATGACCCTGGGGTGATCCCGGGATAAACCTTAGGTCTAGCTAAGGCCTTGGTCTGATCCAGCATGGCACTTCTTGTGTTCTTAAAGTGGTGCTGCACTTCACCCATTTGGGAATTTCAAGTGTTCCTGAAGCATCACTTGTCAAGACACCATGAGTTTTGTTCACAGGTGCACTGAATACTCTTCTATCATATTGAAAGTTTATTGACTGCAACACTAGGGTAGAAGGTCAATCAATATTCAAAATGGCTTCAGGTTTAAGGACAATATGATAACTCTAAGGGCTCATCTACACCAAGCAGGATATTCCACTATGAAAGTGTTATGAAAGCAGTATATAAAAGGCAGGAGCCACACTACTGCTGTATAGTGGTATTGAAGTGCACTGACAACTGTTGGGGCCCATGGCACACACCATATACCATTCTCATACCACTTTCATAGTGCTGTATACTGCTTGGTGTAGATGTGTCATGGGCCCCAACAGTTGTCAGTGCACTTCAGTACCACTCTAAAGCAGTAGCATAGATCCTACAGTGCACTTCAATAAAGCAGTAGTGTGGCTCCTGCCTTTTATATACCGCTTTCATAGTGGAATATCCTGCTTGGTGTAGATGGCCCCTTAGTTGTTCGTGAGATTATTGGAGCTGCTTTGCAATTTATCTTTGTTTTCTATATAACTATATTAAAGTGCTGGAGGACTGCTCTGCAAAATATTTCTATGTATGACCCAGAAGCGGTACATCATTTTCTGTTTTATTCCAACATAGCCATCTGGTGGAGCTTTCATGATTCTCAGCTGAGTCTATTTCTGCAAGAAATGGCATTGTTGCCTGGCCATTTCTCACATGGGAGGGAGGGAATGAAATTAACTTGCCTAACCATTTCTCAAAAGGGAGGGAATGAAATTAACTTGTGACTATATAACTTTGACGGAACATCTTCAAGAGAGTCCAGAGCTAAGGAATGGTGTTTACAAACCTAACATGAAGGCAGCAGCTTGATCTTGCAATGGCCAAGGGCGCTTGAGCATCAACCATATTGAGCTTACAAAGAGAAAGTAGTATTTCTAACAACAGTGAGACAGATTGGCTTTACAGAAACCCAGAGGAACATGTGAAATCAAAAGAGTAAAATAAAAAAAAGGTTTTAGTTGGCAGCATAAACAAGAAAGTAAACCAAAGAGCTCTTGAAGGAATAACTCGACAATTATTTAGACAGTTATCAGATACTTGCAATGGTGTCAGCTGTTAGTTACAAGAAATGTTTACTCTCTTTCAATAGTAGGGGAAAGGTGTTTAGCATTGACAAGGTAAAAACAAATGAACAAAGTCAGGCTTTTTATAAAGAATCTTTAACCCAAACCTAAGAATCTAGTTTCTTGGATTTATCTTTTACAAATAAAATGTGAATAAAAGCAACTCTAACATCCCTTTGGGGTCACAGAACAAATGTCATAGTTTTAATACTAATACATTTATTCTTCTAGACTTATAGAGATGTGCAAAAAGTACAAGAGGAAACCGCATCTGTACTAAAGAATTCAGAGCATGGATAGAGTCTTGAAGTCTTGGAGCATCTCTACATTAAAGGAAATCATGTTGTTTATCCAGGGCTTTTGTGCCTCCTGGTCCTTTGGCATGATTGTTAATGGCTGCAATACACAGGACAAGAAGAGCTACAAGGGGTTTGAAATGAATACTTCCCCTCCATTCAGTTCGATGGGGCTCTATTAAGATGGTGCCATCTAGTGGAAGAAGATCCTGCTGTTTCCAGGCTATTAGCACTTTAAAGGTGGTTCTTTTTATCCCAGGATTTCTGGAGGATTCCATGGGAGACGTCCTGGTTGTTTCCGACATTATGATATCAATGCAAAAACTTGTGTGAATGGCCAATTACGAGAGTGCAATAAATTACTCATTTAGAGGAGCACTAGGATTCCAACCTCAGAAATAAAAAAAACATTTGTTTTCATTTCAATGCCAGGAAACATCTCCAGAGCATGTGAAGTAGTAATAGAGAAAAATTATATCCTACCCTTTTCCCCTGAGCAGATAAAGAGTAGGATATATTTTCAGCAAAACTCTTTATCAAAATGTAGCACTTGCTTACATTTCCATGGCTCAACTCCAGAGCCTCTGAACACAAGTAGGATGCCTTTGTCTCATTATTAAATACATTCAGGACAATAAACCTCAAATTTTTGCTGGATCAAAATGTGCAGTCAATCCTGTTCCGTCCTCAGGCTAGAAGAGGAGTGGGTCTCATCTCTGAAACCAGTCTGAGCTTCAGACTAGAATTCGTGTCCACGTACCAGGATAAAACCAGTGAATTGACAATTCAATTTCATTTGCAAAACCCTGATTCAGGAAATAGAGGCCTAATCTACACCTGCCATTTATCCCAAGATAGTATCGAGGTCATCCCTACTAGGTCACATGATGCACAGCTGCTCCCGTGGTGATCCAGAGACAACCACTCAGTTATCACTGACTGCTTTCCACCTGTTTTTTTCCCCCTCTCTCAGGACAATCCAGAGGTCTGTGGGGGGGGTGCCCCCCTTCCAGAGGTCGTCGCTGTTCCTCGCGAGTAGTGGGGACCAGCAAACAGGTCAACAGGGGTGAGCCCATGGGTATCAGGGGTGAGGGAAGAGCATTTTTGCCATGTTTCGGATGGGTCTCTTCATCTTCTAGTGCCAAGCGTGTTTGTTGTTGTCATTTTTTTTATTAAAAAAAATCACAGCTTTGCACAGGATCGCAACTCTGCTCTTATGCAAGCATCAGGAGTAGTAAAATAAACAAACAAAAAACATTGCCTGGGACGGTTCTCCTTTAATTCTGGGAGAACTCGCTGACATGTGGCCCATGGAGGATGATCTCGGAAGCTGGAAACCCCGCAATCATCCCTCTCCTCTCCCCAAAGGGCTGCAGGTGTAGATTAGGCTGAAGTCTCCTATACAAGGGCTCTACAAGGACAAGCACAGCTCTCTATAAAGAGAAATACATGTTAGTTAAGGTGTGTTTCATTGCCTACATTAAACGATCTACTCCCTTCTATTACTACTGATACTTTGATTCCCAGAAAGTATGATCACTAGTTTGGAACCCTGAGAATGTGCATTTTCTTACCCAGCTCGGTAGACAAAGTGGCACACACCGATTCTCGTTTCCATTCTTCTCCCAATCTTATTCCCTATCCTCCCTCCTACCTAACATAACCAATTGAACTCCAGAAATTCTGCACAGTAGGAGTTGGGGGGAGCATACAGAAGTAAGGGAGAAATGGGAAGTAAGAAACTACAGTCACCTCTTCCTATGGCATCAGGGAATTTAAGGCCACAGCTAGACCTAAAGTTTATTCTGGGATCATCCAGGGTTCGCCCCTGCCTGAGCACTGGATCCCCTGTGTGTCACCTAGATGAACAGGTTTGACCCCTGGAAGATCCAGGGATAAACGTTAGGTCTAGCTACGGCCAAAGTTACATGCACATTTTCCAATTTGGTCCTGGAAATAGTACTGATCGTTCTACATTTGAAGGAAAAACAAACATTTGCATGACTGTTTTCAGGTCTGCAGTTTTTCAGCCTGAGTATTAAACTTGCTTACACAAAAAACAATAAACAGCCTGTGTAAATTATGAGGATTTTAAAATTACCGTTTAACTGTGTAAGAACCACTCTTTTGAGTGGTTACATAGTCCCGTAACTACCCCACACAGAATCTTAATCTGGGAGAAATAACTAATAGTAACAGCTGACACCAGTCTACTTTTTAAAAATTATTCAAGGGAGATAAGCAGAACTTTGAGCCAGATGGACCAAGAGTGCCTATCTTCCTGATTAAGCAAGAATAGTTCTTTTCCAAATTCATCCACTCATTTTTTTTAGGGTTTTCACAACACCTGTAAGGCAGCGTTATTTGGGATGGTGGTTTCCCCACTGTGGATAGGAGCCAGAGGTCACCACATTTCAATAATAATAATAATAATAATAATAATAATAATAATAATAATAATAGACCCAGGAGCAAAAAAAAAAATACATTGCGAACATATCCTAAATTCCTTGTTGGATAAATCACCAATAGGTGTGGTTCCTAAGAAAATTCCAAGTGAATAAAATGTCCTCCGCCATCTGCCTCTTTTGAAAACAGTCAATTAGTGGCTTAATTGACTTGGCACCTTGCATGGTGTTGTACATATGTTATGACTGATCAAGCGATTCAGTTTGCACAAAGTTATAGAAAAGCTGCCTTACAGCATTTTGACTATTCTTATTACATTTTATAAACATTTTGCATTTTGTGGGTGGGGGAACGATGCCCAGAGGTTAAACTCTTCTCTGTGCAGCTTTCAGTATTATGCGCACAGTACTTCAGTAGGCAACAATGCACCATGCTGGCATACCAAATGCTATTTATTACTTATTGCCTTTGTTTTGAAAGCCTAGGGGAGAATGGTTAAAACATCAGGTTGCCTTTGACGGGGTGTTACAAAGTCACTTGATATGAAAAGGAAACATTTGAGATACTACCTGCCACAATTTGGCATTTTGTTCACTTTAAAACAAAGAGTGTATATTAAACTTTTTCTTTATGCCATCCTTTTATATACACAGGGTTCATCTTTCCAGAATCAATATTTCATGGGCCCAATCAAAAGGTAACCTGGTGCACTTAATTTCCATTTAAATAATTTTGGTTTAAGTTAGTTGTGATTTAATCCCATTGATTTCAATGGAACTTAAGTGTAACTTTGTATGAATATGAGGATCATCAGGCTGGGGGGCGGTGGGGAATCGTGTTTCCTTACCATTGCTTTGCCTCCTGCTGCTGTTCCACAATAGGGATGAGCAGTTTCCTCTTTCTTCACATGTGGAAGAAAAAGGACGCAAGGAATGACCACATGGCCCATTCAATCGCACACAGTAGGAAATGTTGGCAAGTTTTGTTATAGTCCCCCAAAAATCAGATTTTCTGGGTCTTATTTTGTGACGGAAAAAAGAACAGAAGGAGCTGGAGACGTGTGGGAGAATTGCTATGTCGTCAAAATGCCCTGCGAAGAACCGTGAGTAGCCAGTCACGAGTGTGCGATAAAATGCTCATCTGAAGAAGCTCAATATTTGATTCATCAAACAGGATGGAATAGATATCGTTATATGGGTTTAAATCTGGATTGTGCAACTGCTTTTTAATCTTTGGGTGTTTCCGTCCATGTTCAACCTATTTTATTTTTCCTTAATTAGTCCCACAAGAAATACATGAATGGTAGAAACGTTGAAGATCAACTAGTCCAACCACTAGACTAAAGACCTATTCCTTTCAGCCACAACGTACATTCTTGCTCCAAAACAAGTCCTGGCAGTACTTGACGACTTCTTCTTCTTCTTCTTCTTCTTCTTCTTCTTCTTCTTCTTCTTCTTCTTCTTCTTCTTCTTCTTGTTATTTGCTGCTGTTCTCAATTGGGCATTAAAGATAGACAAATCTATCTATTTCCAGTCTATATTATTTGCACATTTAAATCATAATTTTCTTTTGTCCACATCAATATGTAATTAAGTGCATTCTTATTTGTGTACTTATGTATGTAGGTGGTGTATATTTGGTATGTTTACATAAAAATGCAAACTGAACAAATTTCTCCCTATCCTTAGTTTGAAATACACCAGATATTGTGGCTTCAGGAACCATAAGGAAACTTACTATATCTATGCAGGTTACAGTAATACATTAGTAGCCCATCTAACCTACTTTTATTCAATTTCTTCTCATTACTTCCTTTTTCATTACCATATTATATCACCTCATTACTTATAGATTTGTTAATTTTTTGAACTTTTCCTTGATACATGGAACAAAGCTCTCATATTTTCCTTAGTGTCCATTAAATCTTATGGATTTAAAAGAATAACTGAGAATTCTTATATCACTATAACTAACAATACAATAATGTTAAATAGTTTTTTAGGTGCTAATTTAGTCACATTTATTGTAGCACTATATTTAAGATTCAGAACTGTCCTCCGCTCAGTATGAAGACCCACGGAACGCTATACTTTTTTTTTTTTAATGGCAAGTTATTTTCCAGCTGAAAACATTATATCTGCTACACTGCTTTCCAACTACATTAAATAGCTGTGAGCTGAAGGAATGAACAAGTTATTTCAACTCCCCTATTTAGAACATTAATTAAATAATAAAATTTGTGATTCATTAAATCTTCCTGGAATACCGCTAGACAGTCTTCACAAATGTTGCTGAACTGAGTCCCTAGTAATACATTAACTAAGTCTATATTTCACTGTCTTGATTACATAGTCATATAATTTGACATTTTCAGTATCTACAGCTGGCGTAGGTAACACTGTGCCAATGGGCACCAGGGTGCCCCTAGAGACCCTTCCTTGGTGTCCGTTGAGT
Source organism: Elgaria multicarinata webbii (assembly GCF_023053635.1). NCBI lineage: Eukaryota > Metazoa > Chordata > Lepidosauria > Squamata > Anguidae > Elgaria > Elgaria multicarinata. Next base: position 93,839,506 of record NC_086177.1, read on the forward strand.
GTCCTACCTCTGCCAACTTCATTTCCCATTAAGGTCTCTGGAACTTAGGTGTAACTTAGACACACTCTCAGGAAATGAAGATGGCGCTACGCTACCAAATTGGTACAGTAAGGTTTGGCATGTAGCCTTAATGGAGAAACTGAAATTGAGATTGTAGTAAGAGGAACAAGATGAAAAGATACATTTAAAAGGATTGGTATTGTTTCATGGTATACACCACCTTGTAGGAATGGGAGAATAAAATTCCAAAAGAATTCAAATCCTTTTGGTTGACATAATGAAAGATACCTCTTTTGTGAATTTCTTGTCCCAATCTGAGAGGTCACCTGGTAATTAACCTAAGGAAGTTTGGGAGATAAATTTGGAAGGCAAGAAAAACATGTGCATAACCAAATAAACTCAGTTTATTAAAACAAATGGTTGTTTGAATCCACCTGATTTTTCTCTTCCTTTCTAGATCCCATGTCCCCAGAGAAACAAGTGACAGACTGTACAGACATTAGAGTCCATCCTGAGAGAATAGTATATATGGCACGCGCATGTATTTATTTATTATATTTTCAATCTTCCCAATAATAACTAATCCCTGGGCAGATTAAAAACACATAAAATGCTGCCTATAACCATACATTTTCTTCACAGGTTTAAAGTTTGAAAAGAGAAAGCTTCCAAATCATAACGCCTGAAAATGATAAATACTATTCATCTAAACAAATTAGAATGTAAGCCTATTCGGCAGGGTCTTGCTATTTACTGTTTTACTCTGTACAGCACCATGTACATTGATGGTGCTATATAAATAAATAAATAAAAATAATAATAATAATAATAATAATAATAATAATAATAATAATTTAATTTACATCAGTCTTCCTGACAGGTTTTTTTTTGTAACACGTCCCAGAAGACAAGTGATGGTGATGGGTTTTTGTTTTTGTTTTTAATAGAAGTAAAAATCATTATTCTTTTCCTGTCAATTGAACATAAGACACTCTTGTGTTAAAATACATTGTATACATTCTACGAACTCAGGAATAGAAAAGGACTCTTTCCTTCACTAGCACAAAAGTGTGAAAAATATGTACCCGAAATTTATGCAGACAAATTTAACAAAGTAGAAATTTAACAAAGTTAAGCCATGCGCAATGCATTGATTAGAGTGTAGCAATTCAGCTAATGCTCTGGAAGCCATGCACGGCAAAGAATTCCCCACTACAGCTACCCCAGAATTCTTTGAATACATAGAGAACAAGTCCACTGGAGGGTACTGAATACTAACCAAAGCTGATGCTTTCATCTTTATTCTTTCATGGTTTTGGGGAATTTCAAACTGCACTTGTCATCTAGTTTCTACATCTAGCAATTTGATATCCTTGACACCAGTCACATAAGCAAGAATATAACAGCACACAAGTGGTATAACAAGACACTGTCTACTCAGTACAGACACACACACACAAAAAAAACCCAATTACATTCTCATAAAGAGTTTTTGAGCCAAGAATTAAACTGTGCTAATACATAGATCTCATACTTAATAATCTTAGAGCTAATCTACACCAAGCAGGATATTCCACTATGAAAGCAGTATGAAAGTGGTATGCAAAAGACAGGAGCCACACCAAGCAGAATATAGTGGTATGAAAGCGGTATATGGTCTGTGTCAATGGGCCCCAGCAGTTGTCAATGTACTTCAATACATCTATAAAGCAGTAGTGTGGCTCCTGCCTTTTATATACCGCTTTCATACTGCTTTCATAGTGGAATATCCTGCTTGGTATAGATTAGCCCTTAGAGTAAGACTTTTCAGAGAAAAATGGAACTGAAAAGCCTGAAGCCTACGCTTGCCAAAATCCAGCCTTAGCTGAGGCAGCGTGGGTGAAACAGCATTAAAGAGCATCCCTAGAAATCTCTTCTTTACAACTACAAAGAGTTTTACTCCATTAAGGAGTGATGGAGTGGGCTGTATTTAATATTGTTCCCCTGATTCACCAACTTGTTTTCAAGACTTGCTGTTTTGAGAGTTGTGTTCCTGACTTAAATTTTGTCACCGGTCATCCGTATAGCTTTTACACTTCAAGTAAGGATAAATTTCTATACCCATAACCTTCGAGCAACTGAGAGAGAAATATAACCAGGTAGACTGTACAGGATCAATAATTCACATAGCTGTTTAGAAGCAAATCCTCCAGGTCCCTTTCCACTGTTCGTCCTATACCTCAATATATATACCACAGAGAAACAATAGGCTAGTTCCCAAGAATATTTACAGCACTGCTCATGGTTCTTCCAGAAGAAGAAGAAGAAGAAGAAGAAGAAGAAGAAGAAGAAGAAGAAGAAGAAGAAGAAGAAGAAGAAGAAGAAGAAGAAGAAGACAACACATCTACTAAATATTCCCTGCATTTGTTCAAATATGCTGTCCACCTCATTCCTTTTTATGCTTAATGAGTTGTGTATTTCAGTCATTTGAGTTCATAGGTCTCAAATATTTCGGACAACAGCTTTTAAGTTTCTCCCCTTTGCTGAACCTTTCTGGCAGAGGGCAGTCAAACTACAGGCATCCATTCACATCTGCTTTTAATAAGACTTTGTAATAGAATAATTTGTTGTATTAGTTCAGTGTGTCCTTGAAAACTCTGTGCCCATAACAAAGCAAAACATCTTCACCACAAAACAGCAAATAGGCTATTAATATTCTAGACAGCCGAGACTTGCATTCAGGTCCTTTTAGATGCATCTCTTATAGATTATAGTTACCTTTGTAGTTAACTTTGAAGCCAATTGAGCCCACACTTTCATCAGTTTGAAGGTGCAGCCACATCTGATTGTTCATGCTGACAATTAAATCTGGCACAAAGCTTCCTGTTAACCTAATCATAAACAAAATAAAAATTCCATTAGCTGGAAATTGGCTTCAAATAAAGAGATATTAAAAAGGAAGCAAGAGATCTTGGTTACAGCACTCCAAGGACTACAACACCATGGCAGCGGAGACACTTGAAAAAGCCACAAAGAGAGAGATCCCATAAGCTGGAAGTCTTTAAGTTCTATATAACAAACATGATGGTAACCTGGTATTTTTTCCCAATTATCACGTAGGCTTAAAAAGAAAGGTAAGAACTAGCTTAGTGATGAAATTGTAATGTCTAGATTGTCATCGCATTATCACAATAGTACCTAAGAGATTCAAATGAATCTAAACACTGATAGATGATGAGGACCTCACCTAGGATACAATCATGCAGGTAGCCCAGATATACAGAACAGAATGTGGAACTGTCCCACAGAAGGCAATAAACCTCTCTTCACTCCTGGCAAGATGTGCCGCATGAGATTGTGCCGCATGTCAAACATCCTGCCCAATGGCCTGGCCATTCATACCGGGCAGATCATTTCATGCATTCCATACCAAACCCTCTCAATTCAGTTGTACTTTTTTCCCTTGAGGGAAACTTGTGTGCCGGATGACATAGGTGGGTGCTGAGAGGTAGAACACATATGTTATGTTTGTAAGGGAGGAGCAGAAGAGCTGCCCTTTGAATAAATGGCTTAGCTGCAATGTTGCACAGGTAACCCAATTTTTGGTGGTGGGGACAGTTCTGGCTCGTAAAAGGGCAGGTCTTCATGCTACACTGTGTAGCCCCCCAAAGATTGCTCCTTACACTGTGCTACATTCATTGGACATGGTTAAGACGACACTTCAGGGACTGTGGTTAGAGAAACTGGTTCTTTCGGGTTAGCACCAACCACAAGCCATGTTGTGGCACACAACACTTTAAGCCATGGTTAGAGCCACTAACCCTGCTGCAGACAGTCTGACTGAGGTTAGAAAGTGACCAGGGTTAAGCAAAATGCATTCCATGCGACACCTTAAACCCTGCTGCTTAAACAAAACCTTTAACCAGTAGAGTTAAGGTTTCTTCTAAACAGGCCCAATGTCATACAAGCAGACTTCCCCTGCCTTTCTTTCCTCCTCGTCTGCAACCCCTGCACACTCCCCGAATTAGTTCAAGAAGGTCCCCCAATATTCAGGGTAGATATAGAGATCAGGTGAAGGGAGAATCTATTCTACCCGTGTTTCAGTTCTGCTGATGGATGCATTGCATACAACTTAACAACTTCATGAGGCTAATATCAACAAAAAACAGGAGCCTTTCTTGTTAAATATATATTATTTATTGAAGATTTAAACAGTAGCTTAAAGATAAATGTTCACATCATATTCCTAATTCCCAACTTAACCAACCCACTCATTCCCTTCATCTATCCCACCATCCCTTCAAGGTTTTCAGTTCTATTTTCTCTGAAAAGTCTTGGACCTCTTTTGCCCAAACCAAGATTTGAACAATGGAAGAAGTGATACTTCCGATGTGCCCCTCGGTGTCCCACCTGAAATTACATTGTAGAGCTCCAATCCAGGTAAGCAGGAGTGCAACAGGAGGCTGTGTTATGGAAACCCGCCTATGTTCTGTATTGCTAATGTGAGCTCTGAAGGATGCACTTTACTGTGAATATTTCCAGAACACCCTTCTCTAGCCATCTTAGATTCTCTTTTATATATTCTGCTTTTTTAAAAGTTCATACATACATACTCCCAGATGGAAATAGTACCAATAGCATTACTACCATCAGGCAAAGTTTCTGTCATTATATATACATAATAGATCAGTAAGTTTGCAATTAATGAGAGCATCTGTATGTGAATTCACTACCTCCAGATAGCAGGGAACTTTCACAGGTATAGCACACTACAGTAGAGATTTATGTAGTGCTCCCATCCCCAGAGTAGGTGTTGTTATCACATATTCTTACCAAACAGGCACCAAGAAAATTAACACACTGATAGTTCCTAATTACTATTACCAATCACTCCCTTTAGCCATTTCTACACCTGCCTTTTTTCCAGGGATAGTCAGTGGATCATCCCTGTGCATGCAAATGACACACAGGGGATCCCGGAAGCAGGCAGGTACGACCCCTCCATTTTCCTGGGATAACCCTTACATGTAGAAAGGGTCTTTGTCTCTTCTGAAGCCTCAAGAACTACACCAGAATGAATGCGCAGAACATGGAAGAGGATGTATTATTGCAATGGATGTATTGATGCATTCTTGGTTTTGTATTGCTGTTCTTATGTTGTGAGCCACTTTGGGTACATTGTGTGGAAAAGCAACATACTAATTAAAAGTGGTGATGATGCTGATGATAATTTTACTCCAAGCTAGGGATCTCTTTAGAGATAATGCTAGGAAGAAGTACAAAGTCCTTCAAGCCTCCTTCCGGTAACTAGTGGCTGTCGTTCTTTCTTTCTTTTCCTCTCTTTGTCACAGGGGTTGTCTTCACAGCGCTATGTTGGTGCCACATTCCCCCCAAATCCACACTTTTGCTCCTGCAGGGTTGTGCCATATAATCCCCACACCAAGGTGAAATCACAGAGTTTACGATGGTCATCTGCTGCCTCCCCCATCCCTACCTGAGACAAGAAAAGAGAAAAGAAAAAATATAGGGCGAGGAGGAGGAGGCAGGTCATGGGAAGAAAATAATGTATTTTCCTAAACTTTTCTCTTCATGGCAAGGTAGCGTGGGGCATTCCGTCAGCCATTCTGCTCATGGGCCAGTCCCCTGCCCCGGTGGAGGGCTATCAATCAAGGGTCGCCATCTTTCTTGAATGCCCCCGGATCGGTTATGGAGCAGCTCCTAAGTGAGGACAGACTGGTGCTACAGTTTGACTTTTCAGTCATATATCTTCAGTTCTTTGCCCCGGAGTGGCTTTGAACACACAGCTGCATCATCTAACTGATGCAGCACAGATTTGGAGCCACCCCAGGGCAAAGAAGACATCACACAGTCCCACATATTCTAGAAGGTTCTGAATGGTTCTACATGATGGCATAGCATCATTGTGAGGCATTTCTGGATGGGGAAAAATTGGGAGTAACCCAATCGCTGGCAGAAGTGCAGCTGCCACAAATGCTGATATGACTGGCTAACTGTTATCCCACCATCCCAAACAATGCCCCCAAAACATTGCCAGCAAGTGGGGTAATGAAATTGGGGGTAATTTTGACTTAGTATTACCAAATCCCTTCTTCTCTTCAAACCCATAATTGTCATATCATTATTTCTCGGTTGGACTTCTGCAACCTTCTTCTCACTGGCCTTCCTTCTTCTCACATCAGTTCGTTGGTTTCTATCCACCACTCTGCTGCTAAGATCATCTTCTTGGCTCGCCGCTCTGACCATGTTACTCCACTTCTGAAATCTCTACATCGGCTTCCAGTTCACCTCAGAATCCAATATAAACTTCTCCTGTTGACCTACAAAGCTTTTCACAGTCTAGCTCCTTCCTATCTTTCCTCTCTCATCTCACACTATTGCCCCGCTCGTGCTCTTCGCTCTTCTGATGCCATGTTTCTCGCCTGCCCAAGGGTCTCTACTTCCCTTGCTCGGCTTCATCCATTTTCTTCCGCTGCCCCTTACGCCTGGAACTCTCTTCCAGAACATTTACGAACTACAAGTTCAACCGCAGCTTTTAAAGCTCAGCTAAAAACTTTTCTTTTTCCTAAAGCTTTTAAAACTTGATTTTGATCTTACTTTTATACTGTTAGTTTTACTCTACCCTGTGCCTGTTTGGTGCATTCTCTTCCCCTTCTTATTGTTTTATTATGATTCTATTAGAATGTAAGCCTATGCGGCAGGGTTTTGCTATTTTATTGTTTTACTCTGTACAGCACCATGTACATTGCTGGTGCTATATAAATATAATAATAATAATAATAATAATAATAATAATAATAATAATAATAATAATAATAATGCACTTCTGGAACTTAGCCAGTTTGGAGCATCAAAACAAAAACAAACAAAAGAAGGGTTATCCGATTGGTAACCATAGAGAAATAAAAGCATCAACACATACAGATCATTTAGGAAAAGAAGCCAAAAGATAAAATTAAGTCTGACTTCTCTAACTGCCTCTGTATTGTTGAGAGCTGACAGACCTACGATTTAGAAAGTCATTAGACTGGAAACAGCATATGCATATCTTGATATGTCATGTGACAGATAGTCATTCCCCTGGATGAATGATTCCTGACTTCCCTGCCATAGGAAACATCTTCCCCTCCCAACCCCTGAGAAGGTCACTTTTGGAGGATAGCTTTTGCTTTGGAATTCTTAGCAAGTTGGCCTGGGCCCTGAGCTCAGTGTCACTTGCAAATTTGGAACTAGCAAGTGGGAAAGTTGTTTGCTTATTTCTTTGCATTTTTGTTTTTAAGCTCGTTGTTCCAATTGTTTCATTAATTACTAAAGGCAAATGGGGCAGGTAAGCAATAACAATCAAGGAAGACAAAGATGTCCTTAAATGATCATCACATAGCTTAATGCTTATCTCTCTGTTGGGAAGTGTATTGTGTTTGAAGAGACAGCACAACAGGTATAAATAGTTCCCTGGGGTGCGGGGAGGTCACTGTGTTTTCCTTGCTGGCGACACCAATTAGAAGTCACATTTTAATTTCTAGACAGCTGGTGTATCAAATTGCATCCTCCAAAAGGGGTCTCCATTACACTTGCCTGTACTGCAACAGCAACAAAAACATATTAAAGACAAATATACAAATGAATAAATCTTGCAAAACAGATTAAAGGTGCCAATTTGAACAAGAAATAACTCTGAGACAATCATGCTCAGGCTGACAACACTGTAAATTGGAGAAGATTTTCAGCAAATTATCTGCACGTCTTTGCCCACTACATCTTCTTTATTATAATATAGTATTAACTTTGCTTTGAAGCTCACGACAATTTGAGTAATGCACTGATAAGAGAAAATGATGGAGTGTTCATTTGCATTCATAACAGAATACTGTAATTTCATCGTTCTTATTTAATGTATGTCTTGCACTGGATGGGCTGCTACAAAACATTAACATCTTAAACTAGACCATACATGCAAGGAATGATTCATATTTTCCCGAAAGGGGAGACAGGGAGAGGTAGGGAAATTGAGGTATCAGTAAATAGTGGAAGGCTGAATCTGAAATGATGGGAAAATATAAAGTTAACACTAGAATTTGACAGATATTTCATGATGAAACCATGAAAACAGTTCTTGTCATGGTTTCCAGTCAATTCACAATTCGCTTCTGCACACCAATATTGATTGACAATATCATCAATGCCCATATTCCAATAGAATCTGAACCTTCCCATTGCTCATAAAGAGAATGGGAGAAACGAACTATACAGAAAAGCAAAATACTGCTATATAAGTATTGCTATAGCAGTACCAATTGTAGTAGCAACAGCAGCAGTAGAATTTTATTGTTTTGTCTTTTTTCCTATAAATGAAGGATTGTCTTTTAAGCATTTGGTAGCAAAATGGAAGATCTTATGCAATAAAGCAGGGAACAAGAACCACATTTGTCAGTTTCTTATGTCTTGAGGTGGGTGTTGTTTGTTTGTTTTATAGCTGTATTGTTCCCTGCCTCGATCCAAACGGAGAGGCGGGTAAGAAATAATTTATTATTTATAAATAAATTATTATTATTATTATTATTATTATTATTAATAATAATAATAATAATAATATGCAAAGTGCTGAATGCATAACAATAGGAAACAGACAGAATGGGCAGAATGGGCTAGTAGAAAAGTATGAGTAATAGCTTTGTAGTTAAGGTGCATTGTTTCTAATGACTATTGCAGAAGAGAAGAGAACATGCAAATATGGACTACATAAGGAAGTGATTTTATTCATTTAGGAGTACAATAATGCTGTTTTCCCTAGGGGAGAATGTTCGGTACATTTTCCTGTGCCCTAGTCAGAGGATAGGGCCCTACTATCACTCTGGGGCTCAGATGATGAGTCCTCAGCAACACCTCCATCTCTGCAATGTCTTCAACATTGCAGAAGCTAAAAGGAGGGATGTCTGTGACTGGGAAATCCGTCCCTTTTGGGGCTCACCATAGTTCTGTTGTGTGCTCAACAGCTTGCATATATGAGCTGAGCCGTGGGTTTTCCCTGAACGCCAGAATTTTTTTCCTGTATATATGTATATTTGAATCAGCCATAAATTTGTGTAATTGTGCAGTTTGCACAAATTGCAGCCACAATTCGCATAATTTGCTTAAAATGCAGTTGTAATATACATTTAAAAAAAGACCACTGAAAATCTGCTAGCTGGCCCGACACACTGCACACCGAGTTGGGCCAGCTAATGGAGGACAAGCTGAGGGGGGACCAAGCCTATGAAAGTTTGTCAAGCTCCACCCCCAACCAGATTCCTCCACCCTTCCTAGCTGAAATGTGTAAAACCAGGGCAGGATGCTTTAAAGAGAACAACCAGCTCAGCTACTTCGAGGAAGTGGGCAGAACAGCCCTTTTCTTAACGAGGCTACAAAAGGTTTCAACTTTCTGCTGAGGCAACATCTCTCTGTTACATTCAATGAGGGGAATTTTTCAAGCAGTCCAAGCTGATTGAGAGGCATCAAGGGAAATGATCCAGTTTGCCTGCACCTGAATGTTCCATGCTAAAGTCTTGTGAATTTGATCATTACCTAACATGACTATTTACTGTGACCATAAGGTATATGACTCAACTAAATGTGTTCTTAGCAGATGTACATTTGCTCCACTGTGACTGTATTGAAGAAGATCCTGATAATAAACTTTGCATGGCAAGGCCTTAACCTGATGAACTTTCCCCAAAGTAAGCTTAGTCCTGCTCCCTGTGAGCCTCAACCTTTCACAAAACAGTATAATGTGTGATCACGTGCATTTTAACCTTCGTGAAATATTCCTGCAATATCCAGTTCATAGGCATTAATACAATATCCAATGCACACACGATGGATGGATGTGGAAAAGTTGAGAGGGCCAAATTGCTATTTGCATTTAAAAGGTTGCAAAACACATAGCATTAATAAAAACATGAAATAAAGGCAGCAAAAGTTTCACAAATTGGCAGGGTGTTATGGCAGGAAGTAGCCTTTCCAAACCACTTTCCTGCCCTTGGCCTACACTTTAATAATAAAATAGTTTAGATAATAGGTTTATTTAAAATATAATCTAACCTGCAGTATTCTATAAGAGTCAAGAACAAACTGTACACATCACCAGGCTTATCAGATTATTTCAAAAACCCAGCAACTCCTCAATCCAACTACAGCAACTAAACATAGCCACACTTGGCCTGTTGTGATCAATACTTCATTTTTAGCAGATCAGAATCCCTCTCTACCTGAAGCAGAGTGTGTCTGCATTGTAGCTTATCTTCCCAGATGCCATTTTTTACTTAGGAAATTCTGTTCCGAAAATTAATTATATGTTGCAGTCTTCACCAGAAGCTGTTCCATTGAGACATCACCCGTCTTTGGGCCTTCTTCACCTTGCAGAAGCCGCGTTTCACTCAGCCACATTTACATCTTGTTATAAAAACTGTGGTTGTTATAAGAACTGTAAGTTTAAGAACTGGAGCTCCCTTTGCTCCCCTCCTCCTTCTTCGTCCCGTGTGTGTGTCCTGACTTTTAGATTATAAATCTGAAGGAAGGGACTGCCTTGTTTTTTTATTGATTTGCAAGCTGCTCTAGGAGCTTTTTTGGCTGAAGAGTGCAGAAAAATACTTTAAATAAATAGGTAAAACAACCTGACATTCATTAACAACTTTTCCCTTAATCACTTTTGGAGGCATTACTTACATCTTTACGTATGGAGACATGGCAGGTCAGCTATATTAGTTTCTTGATATAGGCGGTAACAAAGGTAGACCAGAGACAAGAAAACTGAGGCCTTTTCTACACCTAAAGGTTATCTCAGGAAAATGGAGGGATCATCCCTGCCTGCTCCTGGGATCCCCTGTGTGGCATTTGGATGCACAGGGACGATCCCGGGATATAGGGCTGGTGTAGTCATGCCCTTAGTATAGGGAAGGGGTAAAGTTGCCTGGTGTACTTTAATTTAAATACTCTCGGTTATTTTAACATGTTGGGGCCTAGTCCAGCATACTGCAGACCCATAGAACATTACTGATTTCCTTTATTTAAAACAAACAAAAATCCTGGTACGCTAGAATATTTTAAAAATATAGATGCTTTGGTCTGCATAGGCAGCACTGGACTATGAAGATGGGCACCAGGTTTTACTCTGCAAAGTCCATAGCCATCACATTTTATTTCCTGTTGCTACAACTACCATACAACTAATCTTACAACCAATGTGAAATTGTGGGCAGGTGAGCAAGTAGCCAACACTGGCCATAGAGCCAATAATTTGATCCGTTTCAACAAGTGCCCCTTTTTCTGTAGGGACGTACAAGAATATATTTTCAATTTGTATATTTTCTCAACTTGCTCCTTTCGCAACCCTGAATGTGACCAGGAGCACAATTTCCCGAAAAATGTTTGCACATTCCAAAACCAGTGATTGCGTTCACAAATGCACATTTTTCAAAAATAGGAGAAAAGGACACACTTTTGTAAAATGTGCAGTTTTTTCCAATCAAATGAACCCAAAATGAAGTTCGGAGATCCCGGGTTCTCCCAACCCAAGACTTACACTTGAAGGACAGTTCTTGGATCACCCACTTCTCCTCCATCACCGATAGTTAGTGTGTCGTAGCCAATCTCCAGATCAAATTCTTCAAAATTGATCTGAATAACCTGTAGTGGGAGAAAAAAATATCCTTAAGCATCTGCATTAATCTTTCTTTATCAACAGTACCATACTAATGCATAGAATACACAAAGGATCTCACTGTTGTTGTTTTAGGAATAATGGGGGTAAGTTCAGTCTCATACTTTATTTATAAAATCGAGTCATTTCTCCATGAAAATAATCCATGGAAGTATAAGGCAATACTTTACTACAGCTACTGTAATGTTTTTGTCAGTATAATGCAACCCCTAAGGCCAATATTCTAATTTAAATGTAGAAGTGTTACCTTTTTAATAACTTAAGTTAAATTAAAGCGCCAGAGGCAAGAATTTTATTATGCATCAATGGTTCTAGCTATAGCATTTCTGTTTTTAACTATGTTTCATGTAGTACACATACACACACACACACACACACAGAGAGAGAGAGAGAGAGAGAGAGAGAGAGAGAGTGAGAGAGAGAGAGAATGTATACAGACAGATGCAAAGTTTTAAAAATGAAGGTAGCACATTTATTCCCACTCAAATGATAAAAGGCAGATATAACATGACAGCAGCAATGTGATTGCAATTATTCACAGTAAATAAAATAAATTAGTTTAATATGCCATTTCTCTGTGTAGGGAAGATATACACGATAGTGGAAACCCTGGAGATACGTGGAAATGATTTATTTATTTTAAAGAAGTGTCCACATATCCTTCTCTATCTAAGGAAAAGGAAAGGAACCTCTCATGCAAGCACTGAGTCATTACTGACTCTTGGAGGGACGCCAGCTTTCGCTGACGTTTCCTTGGCAGGCCTTATAGCGGAGTGGTTTGCCGTTGCCTTCCCCGCTGCTGTTGCCTTCTTCTAAGGCACACCTAAATATGGTTTTCAACATACTTTTCAACATATATACCACATTTTCAACATGCATAATTCATCTCTATTTTCCTATGAGAGTGCTTTGTAGGAATAAGCCTGTGAATGACAGTTTTAATGTGGAAAGCAAGCTAGGACTGCAATTCTATGGTTATATAGGATTAGGCCCCAATGAAGTCTAGAGGGTTTATTTTTGAGTAAATATAGGCTTGCACTGTTAAATTATAGGGATAAAGAGAGATGATTTAATAAACACATCGGGGCAAGAACAAGTTATTTGGCTAAGAAATATTTTAGGTGTGTCCATTTGCTAGAACATGCGCTGTATATTCTTTTTCCTCAGAGCAGCAAAATCTCATGCTATATCACAAACTACTTTTGAAATTCTTCTCAATTCAAAAAGAGTTTTACCATCTGGCAAGGAGGGCAGCTGTTTCACAAACTAAAAACCAAAGCTGCCTTAGGCATACAGACCTATTCATACAGTTCTTCCAACCAGACTAATGTGCTTTCATTGCGAAAGAGTTAACTGGGTCTGTGTCTTTAGGATTATCTTTCCATTATGTACATTGGAATTGGGAGTTCAAACCTTCATCTGTAACAGAAAGGCATGGAACAGGAAGAGGTTTCAAAAGCATCTATAGGATCGCAGAATTTTTAGAGGACAATAGCCCAATTCCCTGGCTACATGGTATTTTGGACTTGTTTTCTTTGATCAACAGATCTTCCATGTCATATCACAAGCTGCTTTTGAAAGTTTGCTCAGATTCTAAAATGATTAGCTGTGTGGTGTGCTGGCTTGACATTTAAGAAACACAATCCAAAGCCAACTTGGTCATGCAAAACTAGTTCTGTGGTTCTTTGAATCCTGGCCAAAGTCTAAAAAATCCTATCCAAAATAATTTCAGGGAGCTAATGCATCACTGCTGCTCCATTTTTCCAGGACTAAGTAATTCAGTCCATAAAAATTCTGACAAAGAAAATTGCCAAAGAATTCCTAAGATTATTTTTAAAGTTATGAAATCTAATCTTGAATTATCTACATGTTAGATTTTTATTTATTTTTTTACAAAAAACTGACCAGATGTTAAGGGGGAAATGAAATAGTTTGCCAACTTTTTGAATTATTGGAGGTTATCAGTATGCTTAGAGGCACCTGACTAGGACGTGCTAATGCATTCCTCGAACAGTTTTGAAATAATGTACATATCAATAAACATTTCTTGGGAAAATGTTTGTAGTCTCTTTAAAACAACATCAATTTCAACATAATTATACTACTTAAATTAAGTAGTTAAAACAGATTGCAGTTCTTTTAGAGTCCCATCGTCTTTTAATCAAAATGCATTTTTTCAACCCATTCATATGCTCTGGGTGGGGGGGAATGATCTAGTCCAGTCTTCCCCAACCTGGTTCCCTCTAGTTGCTTAGGAATAAAACTCAGAATTCATGACCACTGGCCATACTTACTGGAAGTTACAGGAGTTGAAGTCCAAACCTTATAGAGGGCACCAGGTTGGGGAAGACTGATCTAAGCCTTCTCTCTCAATTTGAATTATGTCAAGAGACATTATATATACTACATTTCCTATATGAAAGAGGCTAAAATACACATGCACATAAGCAGAAATATATAACAGCATCAGGTATTATCCAGTTTCTCATCTCACACAAATCTACATGCATGCCCCTGGCCCATGGGCCTAATCCAGCCTGCAGAGGTTTTGCATCCAGCCCATGGTGTCTTCTTTAAGAATTCACACTCCTCAGACAGAGGGGGGTGGAGTTTAGGAGAGGTAAACTGGATGGAAGAACTTGTAAGACTTTAGTCAATCTCCAACTTTTGTTGAAGCAACTAATATCTGAGGTAGTGAGCTATCTGAGGTAGTGAGACTCCCCCTGCCTAAGGAAGGTAGATGAGCATATGCAGAATCCATCCATTTTTGTGAACCACCCAGAGAGCTTCAGCTATTGGTCAGTATAAATAAAAATCTATTCCAAAACTGACATCAAGGGCTCATCTACACCAAGCAGGATATTCCACTATGAAAGCAGTATGAAAGTGGTATATAAAAGGCAGGAGCCACATTACTTCTTTATAGCAGTATTGAAGTGCACTGATAACTCTTGGGGCCCATTGACATATACCATATACCGCTTTCATACCACTTTCATAGTGTTATATCCTGCTTGTTGTAGATATCTGATGGGCCCCAACAGTTGTCAGTGTACTTCAGTTCTGCTGTAAAGCAGTACTGTGGCTCCTGCCTTTTATATACCGCTATCATAACAGAATATCCTGCTTGGTGTAGATGAGCCCTTAGAAATGATGTTATCCCTCAACTCAAACTGGCCTTAGTTTGATGCCCCTTTAGTATCAATTTTCATTTGCTTTGCTCTGTCTCCAGAAGCTCCCCCTTTTTCTAACTATGCATGCTCCTATGTCTCATATGCAGTTCAGAGGATAAGCAATAAACAGTCCTGACTATAACTTCCAACCAACCAGATTGAATGTGAGTTTGCCTCTCCATTGGTATTCTCTGATTCCCATGGCAATGCCAGCCATTCCCAAGTTCATATTGTTAATCTTACTCATTAGTACCTGATGTCCATTACTTCTGGGCATATTTATTAGTGCCAGAAGCCAAGTGCTAGTAACAAAGGCTTGGATACAGAATTGTAATCAGTGTTTCACTAGAACTACAGGAAGAGGCAGAATGGCCATTTCCTCCTATTTCCCCTGCAGGTCCCACACTGCCAGCTCCCAAATCCTTTCAGTATCAGAGAAAATTACCACCCCACATCCTTCCTTCAACAGGAAACCCCCGTTGCATTCCTGTCCCCTCCATGATTAGAAGGAGATCTTTTATTCATGGATCAATAAGTCTGGATCCAACTTACAGTGTTGGAAAGTCGTTGTTTTCAGTAGGGCCAGTTTTTCTCCAAGTGGATTTTTTTTGCCATTTATTTTTTAAAGCAAATCCCTTGGCTTACAGTTTCATATCATGCCCTGAATTGCTTTATCCGATTATCATATCAGTTACTGGCAGGTAATAACATTATAAATGATTTCTCTTCTACAGTTTTATAATAACAGCCCATCCCCTGAATATGGATGAGCAAGGTGTGAAAACACCCCCCCCCCAAAAAAAAAACATTCAGGATGCAAGCTGAACCACTTACCACCACTGTAAACTTTTACTAGCAAAGAGAAATGCAGCCACCCACTTTTATTCCAAAAATCTGTACAGTGGATATATGCCATTTGGGGGGGGGGGGGACATTTTTGAAAGGAAATGAACCATATGACATTAGCCCTATTCAAGCATCTGTTTGTATGTACACAGTTCCAATGAGAGTAGTGGAGTATTGAGCATGATAAAGTTCCTCCCATTCAAATGCAGTTATCCTTGGATATGTCACGGAAATAAGGATTTATTTATTTTTTACTTGTCAAAGTAAAAAAGTCAAATCAAAAGGTCAAATCAAAAAAGATTTCAGGTTCTTGCTATAACACTATCCACATTGCATAGGTGTAAATTAACTGAAATCCTAAAGATTTCTCTAAAGCAATAAGAATAAAGGAAACATTTATAAACCGCCCAGAGAGCTTTGGCTATGGGGTGGTATAAAAATGTGGTTAACAACAACAACACATATTGTCATCACTGAATCAAACCGCTCTTAGACCCTGGTGCCAAGCAGGGGCAAGGTCCTAAATTTGTCTTAAGGATAGGAATGACCCACAGACCACTGTTTCAGTCAATATAACAGCTGGCTGAAAATAGTTAAATAAGATGTGGCTGGGTTTGGAGAATCACAGTGAGGAAAGAACCATCATGGTTTCTGCCCCTGTGCATGTGACATATGCACGCCCAGCATTTGCATAATCTCCCACAATGCAGCGGAGGTTGGTATGTGTGCGAAACTGGCGTGGGACGTAGTGGTTGTCCCTTCATACCCATCCTAAAACCCACAACGTGCAGTAGAAGATCCAGGGTGGGTATAAAGTGACCACTGCTGCGCCCCGTGCCAGGTTTGCACAACATGCCAATCCCCACTGCATCGTGGGACATTATACAAATGGTGCTCAAGCACAGCATTCACAGGGGCAGGGGAAGGAGCCATGGTCAGTGTGCCCACTGAAGGCCAGGCCACTCAAAAACCCTATAACATCTGATGCCTACCAAGATAAAGAACTGTTGCAGGAAGACAACCAGCACCTATAAAATACGCCCCCCTCCCAGGGAAGAATTTACACCAGGGGTTGCAGCATACAAAACTATGTATGCTGCAATTCCCAGTGCATCATTATAAAGCTTTACACTGAAACCTGCATATATAATTTTCAAACAGTATTAATAAAATCATTTTTTTCATATTAAGGTTTGTTGTGTAACAGAAGTAATCCCTATTACTTTGTATCATGTTTACACAGAAGCAAGGTTAAGAAATGTAATCAGTCTCAGTAACCATTTATTTACTCTCTAAACAATGCATGTTTTGTAAATAAGGACACTTTAAATAAACAAAAATTAATGAATTACTCCAATATTTTTTTTAAAAAAAAAAAAATCACCAAGATAATGCCCATGTGGGGAAATAAACAAAAACAAAATGCAAATAGATCATGCAACAAATACAAAATGAGTTACCCTTTAATTAAATAAAAACATTTGCATATAATATCTTGTTTTCCCTATAAAATCAAGTGAATCAATTACCTTTTGTTTTATAAAAACTGAAAACACTGTAGAATTTATTGCTTTTATTGTTTAGACTTTCATGGAATAGCATGGTTTAATCATAGATTCCCTTAAATGCCTTGCATATATTAACATTTGTAATGTGCCTTCTGTATGTTAGAACTGCCAAATTAGAATTTAGTTGTTAAGCATTTCAAGGCTGTGCCTATCCGTGTAGAATACAGCATAGGACTTTCCTTTAAAATTACATATTTAAAGTTCATTTATAAGTGATGCCTGCACGTGCCACCCTCAATAGTTCCAATGGCTGGCAGTAGGATGGGGATATGGACATATGAATTGTATCCAATGGAAAGCATTGTGTCTGACGTGTTGTAAGATTATTTGGTAGCTTTGCCAGAGGGATTTGATCTGTAATAGCTGTTTCACAGGCTCAAGTCATTACCTGAATGTGCAGTCATGTGATGAACACACATGGGAGAATTTAGAATTGATTCTCAATTGACTTTTCTTTTCTTTTTTGCACTTCGGTATGCAAACAATTTCAACTATAAGGGATATTCTAACTGTAGAGACATGATTTTAAAAATGGATGTGTGTGTGTGGGACCAATTGGATTCAGATTGAATGTTCCACAAGGGCATTTCTGCCGCGTCCGGCAAAGCCTGGGCGCGGGGAAGCTTTTGTGGGTGGGGGGGATGAGCACGAGACGTGCCCATCGCTTATTGGATGGACACATCCGGGCCTTGGTGGAAGGGTGTGAAGTGGCTATATATGTTTGCCTTACCCCTTCCACCTCCTCTTTTGCTGCGCGGCTGTCGGAGAGTTTACTCCGAGCAGCCGGCTATCGCGGGAAGGGAGAGACGCGTCCTTACCAGCTCCGGAGCACGCGGAGGAGGCTTCGGAGGGAGAGGCAGCGTCACCAGCAGCAGCGAGGCGCTGAATTTGGCCCTGTTTGGGCCGCAGGTTTCTGGGGAGCTTTTTCGACGCCTCAGCAGCGGAAGCGCCGAAGAGGGGCGGCGGCAGCAACAGCTGCGCCCCAACTTGGGAGCCATCCCCGACCCTTACGGGCACTTGAGTACTCCTTGGGGTGGCTTTACATTGCGGGGGGGGGGGGCAGAGAGGAGCAGCGGCAGTAGCTGCTGCTCCGCGCGCGAGCTACCTGCATCGTTTACCTGCCTCGTTGCCTTGTAAACATCCCCTCTCTGACCTGCGTAACTGAAGGCTCCAGCCAACGCCTGGTCTCCCCAGGCCAAACGGCAGCAGGGAAGCGCCTTGTGAAGGCTATAGGCCTCCGAGGGAGGCAGCGCGTGCGGGGCAATGGGCTGCAGCCTAGTTGCAGCCTGGTGGCCACGAGGCTTGCACTACAGGCCTTGTGAGAAAGGCTTCTCAAGCCCAACTCAGGTTTTCTTGTTTTTGGGGTTGTTTTGTGTTCAGTAATTAAGTATTCTAAGTTAATTTTTGAAACTTAAGGTTGATTTGTGGGACGTTTGAATGTATAAGTCACAAAGGGTTTGTTGGACGTGTGTTGGATTTAAAACCGTAAATAGTAGAGTTTTAATTTTATTAATTTTTAATTAATTATTATTATTGTTATTAATTTTATTATTATTATTATAATTTTTCCCCTCGGTTGGTTGTGGCACATTTGAATTTATAAGCCACAAAGGGTTTGTTTGAGGCTTGTTTGATTTATAATTATAATTAGTAGGTTTTTAATTTATTAATTTTAATTTATTATTATTATTATTATTATTATTATTATTATTATTATTATTATTATTATTAGTGTAGGAGCCAGCCACTTTGCTGAAGCTAAGCAGGGTGGGTCAGAGTTTTGATAGGAGACCAAATTGAAAAGTTGTCTATCATTTAATTATTACTAAACATTTGGTTTCGGGATACAATATAGGGTTGTCGTTTTTTCCCTGTCAATTGGCAAATTTAATATGGCTTCAAAAAAAGGCAGAGGTGGTCCAAAGGGCAAAGGGAAAGCCCCACGCATGCAAGCAAAGCGTGCCAGGCCCCGAGGGGATTCTTTGGACGAGGAATTGGATCCAAATAATGCTTCTCTTTTAGCTAGGATACAGGCAATGGAAAAGGAGAAAGGGTTGAGGGTCACACCTTTGCCTACTCTCTCTGTTAGTAAGGGCACTGCTGTCTTACACACACGTAAGAGAACTCAAGATAATTTGTTACAATCTCTTGCTAGTAGGATGGACATATTAGAGGCATCTACCAGTCAGGGTGTACAACAGCAGCAGGAAGACAATCCGGAACCAGCACAAGAAAACTAGGCAGTACAATCCACCTTGCCTGTTGATACAGCGCTGGCTGCACCGGACAGATTCATGACAGGTATGCCCAGTGAACAATTGGATAGTACAGGTACAACAGGACAACATATTTCTCAGAACCACACACTAATGCCCCCTTGGGGATGGTATACTTGGATTCCCGGGCCTGCCTTTACGCAGATGCAGGGTGTAGGCAAGCTCAGTTTGGCTGCACCAACAGCATCAGTTGTACTTCAGGCCTCCAGTAGTACAATGAGGGGGACAACTCAGGAAGCCAGTGATGTAATGACTACTAGGTCAGCAATACCTTCACCTCCACCGGTTCCTGTTGTTCAGTTGTCTTCTACTGGGCAGGGCATAGAGCAAGGAACCACGGTCACCCCCGCCACTGAATCGGCAGCGACAGTTCCACCAAATCCGTAGAGTAGACACCTCTACGGTTGTTTCTGTCAATCCAGTGGCGATGGAGAGCGAAGGGCAGGGAACAGTGGTGCCTAGCAATGTATCCGGAGCCCCGGCAGGTTCACAGGAGACAGTAAGTGTAGGAACTGGTGGTCAGACTTCTCAAACAGGAGAGGCTTGTGCAGCAGTATGGGGAGGCCCAGCTGGGGACATTCCATCTGCGGCATCTGAGTATAAGCAAACAGCTCAGGACCTGTTGGCTGGAATCGATCGGCAAGCGATACCAAAGGTAGAATCATAGAATCATAGAATAGCAGAGTTGGAAGGGGCCTACAAGGCCATCGAGTCCAGCCCCCTGCTCAGTGCAGGAATCCACCCTAGAGCATCCCTGACAGATGGTTGTCCAGCTGCCTCTTGAATGCCTCTAGTGTGGGAGAGCCCACAACCTCCCTAGGTGGCTGATTCCACCGTCGCACTGCTCTAACAGTCAGGAAGTTTTTTCCTGATGTCCAGCCGGAATCTGGCTTCCTTTAACTTGAGCCCGTTATTCCGTGTCCTGTACTCTGGGAGGATCGAGAAGAGATCCTGGCCCTCCTCTGTGTGACAACCTTTTAAGTATTTGAAGAGTGCTCTCATGTCTCCCCTCAATCTTCTCTTCTCCAGGCTAAACATGCCCAGTTCTTTCAGTCTCTCTTCATAGGGCTTCGTTTCTAGACCTCTGATCATCCTGGTTGCCCTCTTCTGAACACGCTCCAGCTTGTCTGCGTCCTTCTACTACACCGCTTGGGTATTATTTACTCCCTGCTACATGTGAAAAAATATTGCGGGGGGAATACATTGACCTTTTCGCATTATTGTACATGGAGTTAGAGCCCAAGGAAAAGGAGAGGGTCGGTGAAAAGGAGTTTGAAAGATTGAGCAGAAGAAGGGTGGTGAGAACTTGGGCCAACTGGTTGCCAGGTTATTTAATTTATATGGGGGTCATTCAACAGCGATTCCCAGAGCGGGGATATGTTTTAACTAAGTACCTTGATGTAATCTATCGAGCGTACACTGAATAGGAAGGCGGAGCATGGCTCATATACATGAGGCATTTAGGAAGAAGGCGGCGTTCGATCATTCGGTGCAATGGGACTTGCGGGATCAGGACTTGTGGTTACAATTCATGACCCCGACAAGGCCTGCTTCTGGCGAACAAGTGGACATTGGGCACATTATTACAAAACAGCAACCCGCACACAGCGTTGAGGGTGGTGCGGGGCAGGGGGTTCAATCCCGCCTTCCCTGCTGGGATTACAGTTTACGGGGAATGTGCTTTAGGACCCCTTGTAAATTCAAACATGAGTGCACCATTTGTGGGAGATTACACCCCTCCTCTCTTTGTACAAGAACAAAGCGAGGTCGTGGGGGACACAAGGAAGGACAAGGGGGTAGAAAGCGAGGTGGCCCCTCTCAGCAGTCTGGTCCAAAAGGGCCCCAGTCCAGTTAAAATTGTTCCTTTGAAGTACTGGTTGTCTGCATACTCTAACAGGTGGGATGCAACAATTTTAGAATTAGGTTTTTCACAGGGTTTTCGTATACCGTTCGAGGGCCCTAGCACAGCAATTTTCGCATCGAACCAGAGTTCCGTGGCCTCTAAGAAGGAGCTTGTAAAGGAAAAATCCAGAAAGAAGTATTAGCCGGTAGAGCTATAGGACCCTTCCATGACATCCCAATTTGTAATTTCAGAATTTCACCTCTAGCAACAGTGCCCATGAAGAGCCCAGGTTAATTCACAACTTGTCCTTTCCCAGGGGTGATTCTGTTAACTATCATATTCCGAATCATTTGAGTTCTGTCAAATATGCATCATTTGACTCAGCTGTGCTGATGATCCGGAGCAATGGTCGCTGGGCCTTGATGGGGAAATGCGACTTGAAGTCTGCCTTTCGCACGACCCCCTAGTTGCCTTGAGGCAGGTGAAGAAGATAACTCTGGTACAGCTTCAGGGATTGCATCGACCCCATCATCATGTTCGTATCACCAGAGATATGAAAGAGGATATGGACATCTGGTTACAATTTCTAACCCGCTTCAGTGGCATTTCCTTTTGGCGGCAGGATTTGTTAGTCGAGGCAGAGATGCAAGTCCACGTGGACGCATCCAGCACATGGGGATTCGGGATGATTTGGGGCGACAGGTGGTGTGCCTAATGCTGGCCTGTGGAATGGTTGGATTCTCCGACTTGTAAGGACTTAACCTCCCTGGAATTTTTTCCAATTGACGTAGCAGCCCATATTTGGGCGTCTGAGTTAGCCAACTCAGTTGTGCACTTTTGGTGCGACAACCAGGCCACTGTCCAAGTCATCAATCCCTTGTCTTCATGCAATCCCAGGGTAATGTGTCTTGTGTGTCTCTTCACGCTACATTGCCTTAGGCATAACATCTTATTTAGAGCCAGACATATTCCCGGTTTAGAAAACGCCATAGCTGACGCTTTATCGCGTCACCAGGTTCAGAGGTTTCAGGAGTTTGCACCGTGGGCCAGGCAGCTTCCGGAACCAATGCCCCTGGGGATGGAGCGACACTACTAACGATTTTAGAGTTCGTCGCATACTTGAGGGTTGGGCTAGGGAATTACCAAGCAACCCAGATAGTAGACTTCCTATCTTCCCTGAGATTTTGATGGGTCTTCAGGCTCAGTAGTGTCTGATCCCCACGTCAATTTTTTTTTGAAAGAAACTTTTTCATGCAGCAGCATTAACGGCCTTTTTGGGGGCTTTTCGGATTTCTGAATTGCTGGTTTTGTCCAAACGTGACACGTCAGTTAGGGCATTGCAATTGCAGGATCTGCAGCTTACACCGCTTCGGGTGGCAATTGCCCTTTGGCGATCCAAAACCGATCAAGAAGCTAAAGGTAGCCAGGTGGTGCTCGGTCGAGCTTACATGGAGGAGTTATGCCCTGTAACAGCATTATCCGAGTTCCTACAAGTTTGAGGCAATACACCCGGTCCACTCTTCTGCCATCAAGAATTTTCTCCTTTAACCAAATTCCAGTGTTGGGTGGTATCAAAGCGGGCACTGCAGGCATTTGTCTTGCAAGACGGGCATTTTGGTACCCATTCTTTCAGAATTGGCACAGCATCTACAGCGACTAATATAGGTTTTATTGCATCCAGAATGCAAGCGATCGGGAGATGGCAGTCCAAAGCCTTTAAGGGATATGTGCGTCAACTTCCTAAGTTTTAATTTGTGCCTGTTCAATGGTTGATTATTCCATGTTTGTTACAGATCTCTGGAGTGGCCGAGCCCCAGTTCGGGTTGCCCTGTGTGGGCACAGTATGATCTTCTGGGCCAACAGGAGGGCGTCTCATTCTGCTTTTGGAACACAGTTGGGCATGAGTCGTCGTGCCAACCTACAGTGGTGGGGCCGACGCAGAATGTGGTGGGAGCGCCTCCTCCCCACCTTGTTTCAGGAGATGGTTGGCCCGCCCCCACAGGTGTTGCTGTTACATCTCGGGGGGGAATGATCTGGAGGCTGCTCAAGGGCAAGGCTCTCATTTGGCAGGCCATCGAGGATTTTCAGGTTTTCAGGCAACAATGGCCTGGGGTGGTGATCATATGGTCTTGCATTCTGCCCAGGTTCGTCTGGCAGAATGGGCATGACCATTGGGCCATGGAAAGAGCCCGCAAAAAAGTGATCACCGAAATTTACAGAGATCTACGCAAACATGGCGATATCAGCATTCAGCACCTTTCAATTAACTTGAGCCGGAGGGAGCTTTAGAGGCAAGATGGGGTAAACTTATCCGATCTTGGTAATGACATATTCCTGAAAGATCTGCAACAGGGCATTGCTAGTGTTATTTCGGCTAGGTGGGGGGGCATCGACTAATCAAGTGGCTTGTCGTACCCTGTGGCGCTAGGTACGGGCATCCATAGGGATTCTGAATTGGTGAGCATTTACGGGCGCTATTTAAAGCGATTGGTAGGTCCGAGGCTCCCAGTTTTGAGCCCAGCGGCCTAGCTAGGGAGATAAGACCTACCTTTGGGGCCAACCCTACTCATCCACTCTGAACCGGGCGGTCTGAGTTGGGGGTGACAAAGGAAGGCTCCCCTACCCCGACAGGGGAGGCCCGTGGGGAGACGCATGGCGTAGCGCCTCTACACGGGTCAGGAATGACTCGCCCGATTGAAGCGGCCTGAAACAGGCTAAAATGGATGCCCGATAGGTTGCAACCCCCTCTTGCAGATCGCTAAATAAATAAGTGGCCCTGTTTAAACCCAGCTATGTTGTCTGTCTCGTTATTTATCCACCTACACTCCACAAGGGCATTTCTGCCGCGTCCGGCAAAGCCTGGGCGCGGGGAAGCTTTTGTGGGTGGGGGGGATGAGCACGAGACGTGCCCATCGCTTATTGGATGGACACATCCGGGCCTTGGTGGAAGGGTGTGAAGTGGCTATATATGTTTGCCTTACCCCTTCCACCTCCTCTTTTGCTGCGCGGCTCCCTCCCTCCCTCCCTGTAAACAGTGTGGGCTTGCTGGTTGCCTTGTTGGGGGCCAAGTAGGAATTTTTTACTCATATACTGAATTGTACATGAGTTTTTTTCGCCTACTTCACACTGTAAGACAGCTTGGGAGTTTAAATAGGTTGATTTGCTAATTTGGTCACATTTATTTGGCGCTAGGTACGGGCATCCATAGGGATTCTGAATTGGTGAGCATTTACGGGCGCTATTTAAAGCGATTGGTAGGTCCGAGGCTCCCAGTTTTGAGCCCAGCGGCCTAGCTAGGGAGATAAGACCTACCTTTGGGGCCAACCCTACTCATCCACTCTGAACCGGGCGGTCTGAGTTGGGGGTGACAAAGGAAGGCTCCCCTACCCCGACAGGGGAGGCCCGTGGGGAGACGCATGGCGTAGCGCCTCTACACGGGTCAGGAATGACTCGCCCGATTGAAGCGGCCTGAAACAGGCTAAAATGGATGCCCGATAGGTTGCAACCCCCTCTTGCAGATCGCTAAATAAATAAGTGGCCCTGTTTAAACCCAGCTATGTTGTCTGTCTCGTTATTTATCCACCTACACTCCACAAAGCTTTCATTCATGGAAAGATCCAAGAACCAGCAGAGGACCCTTCGAAAAACCAGCAGGGGCAGCCTCCCATATGGAGGTGTATGTGTAGCCTATGGGGCAGTAAAACTAAAAGTATGTTCTGTTATATTGGTTTGTTTGTCCACATGGAATGATGAAAGAAGTCTACAGCCAAAGTATCTAGGGAGGTGGTGGGCTCTCCCGCACTAGAGGCATTCAAGAGGCAGGTGGACAGACATCTGTCAGGTATGCTTTAGGGTAGATTCCTGCACTGAGCAGGGGGTTGGACTCGATGGCCTTATCCACCCCTTCCAACTCTGCTATTCTATGATTCTATGAAAAGGCAATTTGCAGTGATTTGCCCACCCCCCTGCTATTTTCTCTAGAGTAGACTTTTGAGAAGGGGCAGGGAGCTGCAGGAAGAAGGAGAAATTGGAACAGGGGAAAGCCTTTTCCCAGTATCTGGCATGAATGGACTCCCTGATTGCAAGTCTATATCCTACCCAATGGGTCCTCCTTAACTTGCTGATATGAATATTCTGCATATGTTAGAACTGTCAGTTGATTTGGGCTCAGGATGCCTAGTACTTCCAAGTAATCAAACATGCAATATTTAAGACACAATACACTCTAATGACTCTTTAGTTAGATTGATACATAACACTTCCACTGTAATTTCTTAAAAAGCAGTTCCCATGAGGGGAAGCATTATTACTTTAATATATCTGATCATTCATACTAGTATTATTGAAAACTGTTCTAGCTGGTGGTATATTGAAACTGAAATTTGGTGCAGTTGTTTTCCCTTTTTCTAAAAGGTTGAATTGGCTGGCTATAAGAGCTTCAAACTAAAACATGATAGTATTTTTTTGGGGGGGGGTATTTTTGGCCCTACCCATTTCCCCTTTAGTCTTACCCTATTTGCCTGCGGCCCAGCTCATCACTGAAATGTAGTTTCTGATAGCTTAGATGAAATTGATTTTGGCCCTTGGGCTGAACGAGGTTGTCTACCAGTTGTGCTCCTTCATGGAGAAGGCAGATCTGACAAAGGCCTAATCTACACCAAGCAGGATATTGCACTATGAAAGTGGTATATAAAAGGCAGGAGCCACACTATTGCTTTATAGTGGTATTGAAGTGCACTGACAACTGTTGAGGCCCATTGACACATACCATATACCGCTTTCATACTGCTATATCCTGCTTGGTGTGGCTCCTGCCTTTTATACACCGCTTTCATTGTGCAATATCCTGCTTGGTGTAGATGAACCCTAAGTGATCCATGCCTTCATCTCCTCTGCGTGGCTACACTTGAAGAACATTTGGACACTACAGCTAATGCAAAATGCAGTGGTCAGATTGCTTTCTTGCTTTTCTGCCCATGTTACATCTGTTATGTATCAACTGAAATAGTTACAAGACTGTTTCCAGGCACAACATAAGGTGTTGGTGCTTACCTATAAAGTCCTAAATGGCTTTGAGCTGGGATAAAGACCACCTGTTTCCATATGTACATGATCTTCTCCAACCTAGTGCCCTCCAAATGATTTGGACTACTCCCAGTATTCTTGATCTTTTGGCCATGCAGGCCAACTCTCTAGACCCTGCACCTATCCTCCTGGTTTTGCACATTTCTTGCCTAGAGATACCTTTATAATGTATGCAATTTCATAAACATTGTCCAAAAATTGGGATTGCTAAAAGGTGGCCAGATTGCTGGTGGAACTAAATTATTTGGGAGGTGTTTTTTTTTTTTTTTTAAAAAAAAAAGCCCATCAATGAACTCCAAAAAGATCTCTCCAACCTGGAGGAATGGGCATTAAAATGGCAAATTTGGTTCAATGTAAGCAAGTGTAAAGTGATGCACACTGGGGTAAAATAAATCCCAACTTCATTTATACACTGACACTGATGGGTTCTGACCTGGGCCACAGCTAGACCTAAGGTTTAACCTGGGATCATCCAGGGTTCGCCCCTGCCTGAGCACTGGATCCCCTGTGTGTCACCTAGATGAACAGATTTGACCCCTGGACGATCCAGGGATAAACCTTAGGTCTAGCTATGGCCTTGGTAGTGACTGACCAGCAAAAGGATTTGTGGGTCATAGTAGATGTGGAGCTCTATGGAAAAGGAACACCGCTCTGAGATTATCTGTATGCCGCCCTGAGATCTCAGTGATATAGGGTGGGATACAAACGTTTTAATAAAACAAATAAATAAATAAATTTCATGTTCAGGATCATTAGGAAAAGAATTAAAAAAATACAACTTCCAATATTGCATTGCCTTTATATAAATCTGTTTGAATATTGTGTACAGTTCTGGCGAGTGCACCTTAAAAAGGATATTGTAGAATTGGAAAGGGTGCAGAAAAGGCTAAACAAAACGACCAATGTGCTGGAGCTCCACTATGAGGAAAAGTTGCAACATTTGGGACTCTATATAAATCTATGTGGGGGCAGGATAAAGTTATATAAAATTCTGCATGATGTGAAAGTAGTGGATAGCAAGAATTTTTCCCCCTCTGTCTCTTATATTGCTAGAGACCAGGCTTTAAAACAGGATTAGAAATATTAATGGAGGATAAGGCTATCCATGACTCCTAATAATGATGGCTATATATTACTTCCATTACCAGAGGCAGTATGACTTTGAATACCAATTGGTGTGGAATACAAGTGGAAGAGCTATTACACTTATGTCTTACTAGTGGGCTTCCTTTAGGCATCTCGCTGTACCGGTGGAGACTGTTGGTTCCGATGTCAGTGTAGGAATAAATCCACTCAAGGTTTCAGAACACCAAGGAGCTATCCAAGGTGCTGAACCCTATCCTCAAAATATCAGAGCCACCAGCCTCCACTGGATTGGACAGTGTAAGAACAGAATGCTAGGCTAGATAGTTCTTTGGCCTGATCCAACATGCCCCTTCTTGCATTCTTACATTGCCCAGGGGCCTTTCAAAACCTGGAATCAGTATCGTTTTTGCAGGTCATTGGTTCTTCTATCTTCCTCACCCACTTCCAGCATGTATCTCTGCAGCCTTTGCAGCACAAAAGGACGTGCAACTTCTGGCAACACTTCACTATGTCAACACCCTTTTTGCCATTGGTCTTGTCTTGTCTGGAAGTGTATTAATCCTCATGGGCTTTTGTTGTTAGCAACCCTCAATTATGCCATTGTGGTCAGTTTGCACAACATTGTGGCCTATATTTTATGGGTTGTTGTGTTGTGAAAACCAGATCAGTGTAATGTGTTATGTTTAGGATTGAAGTTGTGTTGTCTCTTTGGGATTACAGTTATATGTTATTTGATGTTTTATTGACACACTAGATTTTCATTGTTGTTTTGAAACAGGTGATGAACTAGATGGCACAATATGTAATTTATAGATAGATATCAGACAGACCTACAGATACATAATGCATTATGTATGATGCATTTCAACAATTTAAGGAATATGAACTCCACACAGATATAATGATAAAGATATAATGACCCTGTGAAGGATATGAATCATGTAACTACTTTTGTAAGTATATAGAAGAATTATTAAATGAATGTAATGGACAACAAGGAAAATCCAGTTTTAAAATAGGAACAGTAATCTCTTTTCAGCAGTCTTTCCAGATATGAATAATAATGGAATTGGCAGGGGACAAATGCATTGTCCTCTGAGAAATGTTTTCCATCTAGCTTAGAGGTGAACACCCAAGGAACAGGACTGGCCAAGGAATGAGTTTAAAACAATTACAGCATTCTGTAATATATACAGACCTGGGCCGGATCTACACTACTGCTTTAAAGCGCTTTATAACAGTTATAAAGCGCTTTAACTGCTTTAAAGCGCTATAAAACTGTTATAAAGCGTTTTAAAGCAATAGTTTAGATCCAGCCCTAGATGTATGCTGTGCATCAAACCTTTGCCAAATGCACTATAAAGTTCCACCTGAGACTGACAGCACCGTTCTAATCATGTCTACTCAGAAATCTGTCCCACTGAGTTTAATCGACCTTACTTCCAGGTATGTAATTAGCAGTGTGCTGGTGCATGCTGTCCAATTACTCCTGCTCTGCCAGAAACCAGAAACCCCCCATTTTATTTTAAAAAGGCTTGGTTTGACCCTTTTGTTAGGAAAGAGACATACTAGGAGTTCCAATTCAGAGTTGGGCATAACACTAAACTGTTACTTCCTGGTTAGGTTCCGGTTAATGTGGTTTCCACTGGCAGGAGGAACCAAGCAAGAGTGATTTGAGCAGCATGCATTTAACACAATGCACATGAGTAATAATCCAGATTGGTAGTGATGAGCATCACATTGAATGACTTTAAAAGAGGATTAGACAAATCCATGGCAGATAAGCCCATCGATGGATAGGATAACAACATTGGCAGTGATATTGTTTGGATTCTTAATAAAAACTTAGTGAACAAATGATGTCACTTTTAGAGAAGATGGCTAGTGGGGAACCAACCATTAGTCTGATATTCATAAGTAACCACTTTAGCTATGCCAAGCAACAGTAAACATTTATGTATGCAACAGGATCAGCAGAATGGGCCTATGCCATTAGAAAATATAGTTATCAGATCTCTAAGAAATGCTTTCATGATAATAATTCCATAAATAGAAATGATCATAGAACCATAGAATAGTAGAGTTGGAAGGGGCCTAAAAGGCCATCAAGTCCAACCCCCCGCTCGATGCAGGAATCCACCCAAAAGCATCCCTGACAGATAGTTGTCTAGCTGCCTCTTGAATGCCTCTAGTTGTGGGAGAGCCCTCCCTAGATAACTGGTTCCATTGTTGTACTGCTCTAACAGTCAGGAAGCTAATTTAATTTCTTCAAATGTGTTCCTGCAGATGTAATCAGCTTTGGTAAAAATCACTTTAGTATGATTGAGCTGCATTCATTCAGTGTTTATTATAAATGCAAGATTGGCCAGCTCAAATGCCCTGATTATTTACAGGAGGAAGGAGTCCTTTCCTTTGTTAATAGTAATCATCATGTAGATTTGTAGAACAGTTACGCGTAATGAATACTTTAGTAAAGCATTGCATAGGTAAAATTTGCAAGGGGTCAATTTCTCCCTCCAACAGTGGAACAGCACCTCTCTAAACTTATCACAGTGTTGACATCAGTTTCACCCCTGCTCTTTTCATACATTGTACAAAACTCCCGCTTAAGCATAATGTAGTGCTTTATCTATTCCTCACCAGAAAGGTCAAACTGAGAAGCTTGAGCTGGGAAGAGGCCTTTCTGTATATCCGAACTGACAAGGAACATCGCAATCTTTGGCAATCACCTCCAAAGTGAAGGGATTACTCAGGAATCAATACACTGGTAAGAGAAAACTTTGCCAGTTTCATCCTTGCACTCTGTAGCCTTCACATGAAGAATAGATAACATGCAAATGTTGGCAAATGTTCCAGGACTGGAGAATTAATATGCAAACCCCAGCACAATCAAAAGGGGGAAACAGCAGGAGGAATGCATGCATGT